>NC_030680.2:142748044-143348044 GCF_000004195.4 Xenopus tropicalis
AAGAACTCAGGGACAAAGAACTCAAGGACCAAGAACTCAAGGACCAAGAACCCAAGGACCAAGAACCCAAGGGCCAAGAACCCAAGGACCAAGAACCCAAGGGCAGAGAACCCAAAGGCCAAGAACCCAAGGACCAAGGCGGTTTTATTGTTTTGATATGGAATAAAGTTTGGACCCCCCCATCCCTGACAGAGCAACCAGTGCCCAAAACCTTGCCATGCCAGAGGAAGTTCGCTTTCAATTTCTTTCAAATTCACTTTTTTAGTGATATGCTGTGTGGGGGAAATAATCTAAGCAATTTTGCAGTAGGTCTTCTTTGTCTGAGCTTTCAGAAGGAGCCAGCGCTACACATTAGAACTGCTTTCAGCTAACCTATTGTTTCTCCTACTCCCATGTAACTGGAGGAGTCCCAAGCCGGACTTGGATTTCTTACTATTGAGTGCTATTCTGATACCTACTGAGAGCTGCTATCTTGCTCCCTTCCCATTGTTCTGCTGATCGGCTGCTGGGAGGGGGGGAGTGATATCACTCCAACTTGCAGCACAGCAGTAAAGTGTGCCTGAGTCTGAGCTTTCAGAAGGAGCCAGCGCTACACATTAGAACTGCTTTCAGCTAACCTATTGTTTCTCCTACTCCCATGTAACTGGAGGAGTCCCAAGCCGGACTTGGATTTCTTACTATTGAGTGCTATTCTGATACCTACTGGGAGCTGCTATCTTGCTCCCTTCCCATTGTTCTGCTGATCGGCTGCTGGGGGTGAGGGGGGGGGAAATCACTCCAACTTGCAGCGCAGCAGTAAAGTGTGAGTGAAGTTTATCAGAGCACAGGTCACATGGCTGTGGCACCCTGGGAAATGAAGAATATGGCTAGCCCCATGGGAAAAACATATTACAATGCAGGATTCTGCTGGAGAAGCTCTAATAACTGATGGGTTTTGGAAAAAAAAAATATGTTTTCCCATGACAGTATTGCTTTAACATTAACAAACTTAGCAACCAGATAGCAATCTAAATTCTTTTCAGCACAGCTGCAGATCAACAACAACATAAAGAAGACCAACTGCAAGTTGTCATGAAATATTATTGAGTCTAAATGAAACACAACCTTTATGGAGCAGTTACTGTTTCTCTGATGCATCTCTCACCCAGAACCCCCCCACTGACAGCCTTGGGGGGGGGGTGGATTCTGGTAGTTGTAGTTCAACAACAGCTTGGATATCATTTAGAGAGAAAGAAGCCGTTCCTACCTGATTGGTGCAAGTGATGCTGCTGGAAACTGTGATGAAGGGATCCCTGACAGAGCAGCAAGGCGCAAGCACTTATCCACAAATACAGGAGCCCAGACATTGCCGAGACCATCGCCACTCTCTAGATGAAATACAGACGTGAGTTATTATCCTGTCCCTTTGCGCTCACGCAGGAGATGCGCCCGCGTTGGAAACCATTACAGGCTTTAACGAACGGCCGTGCCTTTATGACACCGTACATCATATCACAAAGGTTAAGTGCACTGAAGCAGTCAGAGGGAAAAGATATGTCAACAGGGGATGGATGAATATGTTTAATAATTTAACAGTACAAATGACATTCTAATGATCTGCTGCATGCCGCGGCCGGGAAAGTCTCAGCTCGGCCATGTAACCGACACCGGCCCTGTGTCAATACAGCTATGGGATCTGCTATCCGGAAACCCTTTATCCAGAAAGCTCGGAAATATGGCACTGGCATCTCCCCTGTTCAAATAGGCGTCAGTGTTTGACTGATTTGCTTAGACTCCATTATAAGAAAATAATTCTAATTTTTATAAATTGTTTCCCTTTTCTCTGTAATTATAAAACAGTATCTGTACTTGATCCCAACTAAGATATAATTACCCCTTATTGGGGGCAGAACAGCCCTATTGGGTTTATTTCATGGTTAAATGATTCCCTTTTCTCTGTAATAATAAAACAGTACCTGTACTTGATCCCAACTAAGATATAATTACCCCTTATTGGGGCAGAACAGCCCTATTGGGTTTATTTAATGGTTAAATTATTCCCTTTTCTCTGAAATAATAAAACAGTACCTGTACTTGATCCCAACTAAGATATAATTACCCCTTATTGGGGCAGAACAGCCCTATTGGGTTTATTTCATGGTTAAATGATTCCCTTTTCTCTGTAATAATAAAACAGTACCTGTACTTGATCCCAACTAAGATATAATTACCCCTTATTGGGGGCAGAACAGCCCTATTGGGTTTATTTAATGGTTAAATGATTCCCTTTTCTCTGTAATAATAAAACAGTACCTGTACTTGATCCCAACTAAGATATAATTACCCCTTATTGGGGGACAGAACAGCCCTATTGGGTTTATTTAATGGTTAAATGATTCCTTTTTCTCTGTAATAATAAAACAGTACCTGTACTTGATCCCAACTAAGATATAATTACCCCTTATTGGGGGCAGAACAGCCCTATTGGGTTTATTTAATGGTTAAATGATTCCCTTTTCTCTGTAATAATAAAACAGTACCTGTACTTGATCCCAACTAAGATATAATTACCCCTTATTGGGGGCAGAACAGCCCTATTGGGTTTATTTCATGTTTAAATGATTGTTTAGGAGACTAAAGGTATGGAGATCCAAATTATGGAAAGATCCCTTATCTGGAAACCCCCAGGTCCTTAGCATTCTGGATAACAGGTCCCATACCTGTACATCATTTTCATCAGTCCCTGTGCCAGTGGAGCTTACAATCTAATCATATTCTCGCACACTATAGGCAATATTATCAGAAGCCAATTTACCTGCCTGCATGTTTATGTATCCCCAATCCCCTAGCATTCCGGATAATAGATCCCATACCTGTACATCATTTTCATCAGTCCCTGTGCCAGTGGAGCTTACAATCTGATCATATTCTCGCACACTACAGGCAATATTATCAGAAGCCAATTTACCTGCCTGTATGTTTATGTATCCCCAATTCCCTAGCATTCCGGATAATAGATCCCATACCCGAACATAGAAAGAATATACAGACAGGAGAGAGTGTATAACCAGGGGATGAATGGAACATTCTCAGCATTCATTCCTAAAGCCAAAGCCAGGCAAGGGGAGCACAGAATATAATAAACCCTCTATGCAATTAGTCTGTTACAATTTCCTGAGATGAAGGAAATGACAAAATAAGCTCAGCAATCGAACATCTTATTGCTGGTTTAAAAGAGCATTTTGTTCTTTCACGAGTCTCATCCCATAACGCCTTCTGGCGAAATCCTCCCCTCGTCAGCTGGCATATGTCCCAAGCAGCCCATAAATTAGCATTCATACATATATTCCATATCTATAGAACATATTCTAGATACTTTGCTAGTGGATAGAATGGTTTATACAGGCTTACACAGACCCTCCTACATCCCCTATAATATACACTTACAACCTGTAACAACCTATAAGTTCATCGGCTTTGTTTATATTTCTACAGGGAAATGAATCAAACTTCAGACGCTCTCCATATTCAGCCAATCACATGACCCACTTTCCCTCTCCAGAATCCAATCAAAGGAAGCCCCATTCACTGAGCCAAAGGACATTAGAGCCAAGCGGGTCATTTTATTTCCTCTCCACAGAATAAAATGCTTATTCACTTGGAAAAAATGAGGTCTGCAAACATAAAACCCTTCAATGAACCTACATGCCTGCGCCAGCGATTTATATGACCCCCTCGCTGCATGAAAGGCATTCGGATACTGTGTATGTGCCTGTGTGTGTATGTGTGTGGTTTGTCCTAGTGTGGATTAATATATATATATATATATATATACATATGTATATGTCCCTGAGGAAGAGCATAGTTGGTGCTCGAAACGTTGGATTTTTTTCATTAATAAAAAAATTTTTTGTCTTCTAACTAAGTCCCTGTGTGTGCGGCTCACTGTCTTGCTTTATATATATATACAGGTATGGGACCTGTTATCCAGAATGCTTGGGACCTGGGGTTTTCCGGATAATGGGTCTTTCTATAATTTAGATCCCCACACCTACTAAAAATCATATAAATGTTAAATAAACCCAATATGATTGTTTTGTCTTCAATAAGGATTCATTATATCTTAGTTGGGATCAAGTACAGGTACTGTTTTATTATTACAGAGAAAAGGGAATCATTTAACCATTAAATAAACCCAATAGGGCTGTTCTGCCCCCAATAAGGGGTAATTATATCTTAGTTGGGATCAAGTACAGGTACTGTTTTATTATTACAGAGAAAAGGGAATCATTTAACCATTAAATAAACCCAATAGGGCTGTTCTGCCCCCAATAAGGGGTAATTATATCTTAGTTGGGATCAAGTACAGGTACTGTTTTATTATTACAGAGAAAAGGGAATCATTTAACCATTAAATAAACCCAATAGGGCTGTTCTGCCCCAATAAGGGGTAATTATATCTTAGTTGGTATTAAGTACAGGTACTGTTTTATTGTTATAGAGAAAAAGGAAACATGGGAGATGGCCTTTACGTAATTTGGAACTTTCTGGATAATGAGTTTCCGGATAAGGGGTCCTATACCTGAATATATGTGTGTGTGTGTGTGTGTCTGTTCTATCTCTGTCTACACACATATCTACACACATACACTGCCTATATGGAGTCAAAAGGGGAAAAATGACACAATCCCCATTGTATTCCAGAGATCTACTTCTTTTTGGGAAAGGGCTGGAACTGTGGAATTGTTTGCAAAGTAAGGTGTTAATGAAAGGAGTTTAACTCTGGGACAGTGTGTATAGTAAAGTAAAAAAGTGCAGGCGGGATAGTGTGCACAGTAAGGCAAGAAGTTGAGCCTGTGGGTTAGTGTGTATAGTAAGGCCATATGTCAGCAGCTGTAATGGGTTGTAAATGTAGCACAGCAGGTATAGTAAAGCAATAGGGTTTCCTGGAATGGCTAGAGATTATAGTAAGGCATGATGTGCCAGGGAAATTGCTGTAAATGTTGTATAGTGTGTATACAAATAGACACAGTGTGTATAGTAGGGCAGGGGGATGTAACTGGAGGTACTGTGTGAATGCCAAGCAACACTATAAATGTTTAATAATAGCTTCAAACTAATGATGCTGCTCCGGGGATGCTGGGAGTTGTAGTTCTACAAAATCTAGAGATCTAATAATGGAATTAGAAATCATTAGCTTCAGGATACATTGCTATTTACGTGCCCCCCACATATGTATAGAATAGTCACTGAACATATATACCGACCCCCCCATAGACTACTATCTATATAACACCTCCCTATTTGACTATCCCTCTCAGGTACAACAGGATATACTATTAATGAATCCCAGCATGCTCAGCTACAGCATCGGCAGCAGCGTGTAACATTGATAAGAAGATTCAGTTTTTGGGGAGGGGGGTGCTGCTAGCTCTCCCAATCTGCCCCCCCCCCCATAAAAATCACCATAGACTTTCATTGATAGAAAAAGTTCTGCTTGTAGCTGTGAAACCAGTCTGCCTATTGTTATTGGTTTCTATGACCAGAAATACTTTCATGTTTCCTCTTGTTTCCATATATATATATATATATTTATATTTTTTTATTTTTTTTATTTCATATTTTATATGCCCCAGCCAAGACATGCCTATGTCCCTTATAAATCATTCCCCTCCTATAGTGTAAGTGAATGAGCCAGCTCCCCCCCCCCCCCCCCCCGTATCCCTTACACAGCAGCCTGGATTCATTCTGCATTATTCTCTCTTTCTCCATGTGTGTAGAACATTCCCCAAAGCTCCTTACCTGAGTAATCCAGCCGGGGACAGAAAGCTCCAGGACTGTTCATTGGAATAAAAAAGATCTTAGTACTTTTTAAAATCCATCTGCTCCGGAATGAACCCCCCTTGGATCAAGAGTCATAACAGGTCCCAAATAATCTGTTCCGGATTTAAAAAAAATACAGAAGGAGGGGTGCTTAGGGTTTGTGGGGTTCCCCCTCTCTTACAGTATTTCTATAGGAAGAAAAACACATAAGAGCTTGGGCAGAGAAAGTGGCCAAGGATTCAGGGGTAGCAACCTGCTCATTTTAGCTTCCCCGGCGTCACCCCCTTCTGCATGAAGTGGTCCATTTGCAGTGGTGCTGAAAGGGCAGCTCCCGCGGTCCCTATAGGCAGATCTGCTTCAGCGCAGGGATGGAGCGGTCCAGTTCCAATGGTGCTGAAAGGACAGCTCCCGCGGTCCCTATAGGCAGATCTGCTTCAGCGCAGGGATGGAGCGGTCCAGTTCCAATGGTGCTGAAAGGACAGCTCCCGCGGTCCCTATAGGCAGATCTGCTTCAGCGCAGGGATGGAGTGGTCCAGTTCCAATGGTGCTGAAAGGGTAATTAGATCAGCTTCGGGGTCGGGATGAAGTGGTCCAGTCTCCGTGGTGCTGAACGGACAGCTCCTGCCTTCCCAGTAACCAGCTGAGCTCCGGTGCCGAAGGGACGGTGCTCCCCCCGTATATAGAGCCGAGGCAGCCCCCGCGCTATCTACCAGGCAGCTGCTTCTACTGCGAAGCCTCCCAAGTACTGTAGACTATTTCCAGTCCTTCCCTGGGAACTATCAGATGTCTTAAAGCGACACTGCCCACAATTTTTATCAACCAACCCAATCCACGTGGGAGTCTGCCCACCAACTTTCAATGTCAGTTTTAGTGTCTCATTACACAAATCGATATTTATTTCTCTTCAGCTTCCAGTTTCTTTGAAGGATGGGTGGGTAAAGGGGAGGGGGGGACCGTATAGCTTACAGCCATTTATTACAATAGGAAGGCAAGATCTGTCGGTGGGAAAAAAGCAGGAGGTGGGGGGTGTATGTTAGAGAAATAGAACCTTATATGATTTTATCTGCATGGCAAATAAGAGTACAGATCATTAACTGTTTAAACGCTGTATGTTGGGATCTCACGGGTGATTCAGGGGTTAAAGCTAAAGGAAAGGATAACGCCGATGGCACCTTAACAGGGGGATATGGGTGCTGCTTTACGTATGGAGGGATGAGGGGAAGTGTTACATGGGTGCGATTTCGGGCGTTAAATGTTCTGAACTATTCTTGTCACAAATGTGAGGATTGTTTAGCAGCCTGCCCCTAAATATGAAGGGGACGGGGAATAAGATATGGGCGGCTGGAAATGAATAAAACATTATTTGGTACTTAATGTAACAGGCTGAGAAATTTACTAGATTTGGGCAAAGGTTCATTTCAACCAATGGAGGATTTTTAGGGGTTCTCTGAAACGGCAGCACCAGCTTCATGGATGGGCAGGGGGGGCTTTTGTCTTGGGTCAAAGACTCATACTGTATTCTAGCAATTATAAATGTGTCTATATATATATATATATATATATATACTGCATGTGTGTATGTCGTTACCCTACAGCCTTCAGCAGCCCCTGGCAGCTAGCAGGGCCGGTCTTATAAACTACAGGGCCCAATTGGGACTATTTTGGTGGGGCCCAATTGGCACAAGGTGTTGCCAGATGGCACAGGGTTCCAGGGCTGGGTGGGCAAATAGTCCCTGCCTCTCGCTCTGTGCCTGATGGTGTAACCCTGCCTTTTCACTTCTCTCTCTCTTGTTCCATTGGCCCCAACATTTCATGGCACAATGTGGCCCCCAAGCACTGGGCACTGGCACACCAAGCATACTATATACAGTGTGAGACAGTGATTATTGGCCCCTCAGGCACACTATACACAGTGACAGACGTACCCTGGGGTATCAGTATGTATGCAGTGCCCACTTTGTGTTTAATGACCCAGAACACATTATCGGGCAATAGAAAGCTTTATGTGCTTATTCCCGCTGGTGCGGGGCCCACATGGGTGCAGAACCCTATTGAACCCAACAGGTCCAATTAGCCTAAGGCCAACCCTGGCAACTAGAGCGCTGGGAGTTTAAACAGCAGTTGGGGAGGGGGTGATAATTCTGACAGCCCTGATGACAATATTTTTTCCATTCAGAACCTCTATAGTTAAAATCTGAGCTGTAAAGTGTTACAAGATTCAGGAAAAGCCATTTTAACAAGCTCCTAGTGTTTGGGGTCTCAAACCTTGGGTAAGGGTATCTGTTGTGCAGACATGTGGGGGCATTGCTGGCATAGGGCAAACTGGGAGGGGCAGCAAGAAAATGTTACCAGCACCCCAATGGAGCACATGTTACCCTAGCCATCCCCCCTCACACCACAGCAGGATGATGGATACTCAGGAAGGTGGGATGGGGGGCCACTGTCATCTACTGCCCTGAACAGCAGAAAAGCCTGAAACAGGGGCAGCAGAAGATGGTTTTGGTTGGGGGGGCTAGGGGAGAAAGGATTTGCATGCCACCAGAATTTTTGGCCACACCCACTTTGTGTGGCCAAAGATAGCCCCCCTAACGGGGGAATTTGGGGGGCCACAGTATGATGTAAACTGAGAGTAATATTCTGAGATAGTTTGCAATTGGTCTTCTTTTATTAATCATAGTTTTTTAAATTATTTTAATTTTTTGTTTGGTGCTATCTGGTTGCTAAGGTCCAGATTACCTTAGTAACCAGTGAGTGGTTTGAATGAGAGACTGGTATATGAATTCAAAAACAATAACAAATAAATAATGAAGACAAATTGAAAAGTTGCTTAGAACATCTCTGCCTTATAACATTCCAGCACCCTGGTCCTTTCTAGTAACACCCAGATATGCTCCGGATCCTGCTGATCTGGCTGACTACTTTGTTTTAGTCCCTCCTCCCACACACTTTTTGGTAAGACGCATTTTTTTCAGTTGGATCATCGCTGTTTAAGAAGGAACAATATGATATATGCTTGTGGGGCCTTCGAGACGTCACGGGCAGGTTGAGTCTTTGCAGGAGCATTGGCCTGGATAAAAGGTTAGCAACTTTGACCACTGGAGAAGCCTATCAAACCCAGCCCCCACACAGCATTTTTTGGCATCTCTCAATACAGCTCTACAGAATTTTGGCTTATATAAGTGTTGGAATGGGAAGCCCACTTGAATCCTTAGTCCAGGGACCCACTGTTTCTTCTCCTCTACTCACACAACCTTCTCCTTCTTCTAGCCTCACTTCATCTATCCTTCCACCTATTCCTCCACTTTGTTCCAATAAAGAAATAGGGAAAGGCCATAAAATAGGCCAAATGATTAGGAGCAGTAGGGTCCACTGACACCTAGACCCACCAGGAGTTCCTTGTATCCTAGTGGACCAGTCCATGGTAGACCTATGAGAGGTGGGCATGGATAATACTGAAAGCTGAAACAGGTAATTCTATCAGTTATTTTATAAATACTTGAGGATAAGAAAGCAAAATGAATAGATATATCCAGGTATATATACATCCAGCTCAATATTTCTATGAAACAAATCCACAAATGAAAAATGAAGGCATAGTTCCCCTTTAGCCGATGGCATAATAAACAGAATAATAACTATACAAAGTGTAGGAAAGTAATAAATGCCGGCACATCTCTGCAGTGCTGGTTACTACATCCAACAAGCAATAGATTTAATAGAAATTCTACCAAACAGGGCAATGCGTTTAGCGATATCCATACATTAAGGAAGGTTCCATTGCAGCCTCCGTGCATGATTTTTGACCGACTCAGCTATTAATCATCACTGAGCAATCTTGTTAAACCAGTCCTGGGGGCTTAATATGTAATTTATTGATATCCCAGTATTCTAGGTGATATGAGATTATACTTGTAGCGATCGTATTTCATCGCATTACGCCGCTGTTTTCCCCTCCTATCATTTTATATTTAGAGATTTTGCTTGTGGGGACTTTTAAGGAGCCGGGAAAGATTTTCATTCGCTGCCAATATATCACTCTCTAATTTATAGCTTCTGCTATCTTTTAGCTCAATTTTGGTATAAATTATAATCACCTCTCAAGGCCCCCTATTGGCCATATTTTCACTTATTTGCTAAACGAATGCTCCCTGTAAGGTTAAATCAGTTTCTGTGCTGGCGCAGGCTATTTTGTTTCACATATCTGTCGTACCTTGGCTGCGTGTCAACTGTACCAACGCACGAGTGAATGGATTATTATATTGTGTTAGAGCTGGAAAAATGTATTTTTCTTACACGGTTTTAAAGGGATAGGGCAGGCTCTCCAAACCGTTTGGCCTGATATTGGCCACCTCAAGGAGGCCATATCAGGCCTGCATGACTGATAACTGGCCAAAATTTGTCCAGATATCGAGCAGGTTTGAAAATCCTGTTGGAATGAGGACCCCATTGGCTCACCCTCATGTCCCCTATCCCCATTGTAGTAATCCAACCATTTGGCCTGATATTGGCCACCTCAAGGTGGGCATATCAGGCCTTCCTGACTGATAGCTGGCCAAAATTCTCCAGATATCAAGCAGGTTTGAAAATCCAGTCGGAATGAGGACCCCATTGGCTCACCGTCATGGTCCATAATCCCACTGTAGTAATCCAACCGTTTGGCCTGATATTGGCCACCTCAAGGTGGGCATATCAGGCCTTCCTGACTGATAGCTGGCCAAAATTCTCCAGATATCAAGCAGGTTTGAAAATCCTGTCGAAATGAGGACTCCATTGGCTCACCCTCATGTGCCCTATCCCCATTGTAGTAATCCAACCGTTTGGGCTGATATTGGCCACCTCAAGGTGGGCATATCAGGAAAATTGTCCAGATATCGGGCAGGTTTAAAAATCCTGTTAGAACGAGGTCCACATTGGCTTGTTGATATAGCCTTCACTCTGACGGCCCGTATCCCCATTGTGGTAATCTGATCACTTGACTTAATATCGGCTTCACTTCAGGGTGGACATATTAGTGAACATTTGCTCATTTGGCAACCTCACCAAACGAGCAGATCTTTTAATGTATGGCCAACTTAAAGAATAAGTAAACTTCAGAGTGAAGCCCCGCCCCCACTTCCTGTTCAGGTCTCTTATTACCTCGACTACCTGTAGTCGAAGTGAAGAGCCTTCTGCACATGCCTGGAGGCAGCAGGACCCAGGCTGTGAATTAGCAGGGTCTTTTTTCTTGATGAAAGACCTGAACAGGAAGTGGGGGTGGGGCTTCACTCTGAACCAGGAAGGAGAGTAATCGAGGAATCGAGCAGCTTGTAACTGAGCAACCAGGTCAGAAAGAACAAAGGGACAAAGGTAGGCAATTCTGGGAAGCTGTTTAGAGTAATTTTAATAAAAGATAAAAAAAGGTTTACTTATTCTTTAAGTTGTGACAGTTGCTCTGAGATAATTGAGTAATGCATACTGTATATCCCCACAAGGGTTAATGTACTCTGTATGGCCAGAACTATCAGGGCACCTACCTGTCCATCATCTCATTTCCAACCAAAGGTTATAATATGAAGTTGCCCCTCCCCTTGCAGCTATAACTGCCCCTACTCTTCTGGGAAGGTTCCCACTAGATGTTAGGACATTGTTGGTGGGAGTTGGTTCCATTCAGCCACCATAGGAGGAAATGCCATTTATAACCATAGGACACCATAGGAGGAAATGCCATTTATAACCACAGGACACCATAGGAGGAAATGCCATTTATAACCACAGGACACCATAGGAGGAAATGCCATTTATAACCACAGGACACCATAGGAGGAAATGCCATTTATAACCACAAGACACCATAGGAGGAAATGCCATTTATAACCACAAGACACCATAGGAGGAAATGCCATTTATAACCATAAGACACCATAGGAGGAAATGCCATTTATAACCATAGGACACCATAGGAGGAAATGCCATTTATAACCATAGGACACCATAGGAGGAAATGCCATTTATAACCACAAGACACCATAGGAGGAAATGCCATTTATAACCACAGGACACCATAGGAGGAAATGCCATTTATAACCACAAGACACCATAGGAGGAAATGCCATTTATAACCACAGGACACCATAGGAGGAAATGCCATTTATAACCACAAGACACCATAGGAGGAAATGCCATTTATAACCACAAGACACCATAGGAGGAAATACCATTTATAACCACAAGACACCATAGGAGGAAATGCCATTTATAACCACAAGACACCATAGGAGGAAATACCATTTATAACCACAAGACACCATAGGAGGAAATGCCATTTATAACCACAGGACACCATAGGAGGAAATGCCATTTATAACCACAAGACACCATAGGAGGAAATGCCATTTATAACCACAGGACACCATAGGAGGAAATGCCATTTATAACCACAAGACACCATAGGAGGAAATGCCATTTATAACCATAGGACACCATAGGAGGAAATGCCATTTATAACCACAGGACACCATAGGAGGAAATGCCATTTATAACCACAAGACACCATAGGAGGAAATGCCATTTATAACCACAGGACACCATAGGAGGCAATGCCATTTATAACCACAAGACACCATAGGAGGAAATGCCATTTATAACCACAAGACACCATAGGAGGAAATGCCATTTATAACCACAAGACACCATAGGAGGAAATGCCATTTATAACCACAGGACACCATAGGAGGCAATGCCATTTATAACCATAGGACACCATAGGAGGTAGGTGACCATTACACTACTCCAGCCATAGTGATTTTAGACCTGTTTGCCTCTGATCAGCCTTAAAAGCCCCAGACCGGTTACAAATAAAGCTGATGTTGCTTCTACAGATAGTTTGGAACCCAGCAGTGAGTGTTCCTACTAAGGAACAGATACGTTTGATTAAAACTAATCGAAATTGTGGAATTTTGCACTTTGCTCCATCGGTGCAGCCTTTTCACTATACAGTTTTCCTATTTTAACCCCATTTCCATTGGGCAATGTATATCAGATCAGTTCAATTCTATTTTGCTTTCTACAAACTAGGCCTTCCTTTCCAAAGAACATGAAGTATTATTGTAATTTACCCCGGAACATAAAAAAAAAACCAATTAAGATTAAAGGCACATACCTCGAGTTGAGATGGATAGTCCCACAGATTTAAAATGAACGCCGTTTTTACAACAGGATTAGGTTTTCCCCAAACAGATTAAAATATACCCCATGGAACAATTCCAGCTTCCTAATCAGTTTCTAATGTTTGTTTTTTTTTCTCCTCTAGCACCTGTTCTGTAACGAGAAAGCCTGGGAAATAAATGTATGCCGTGACGCAGAATGGGTTTAACACGTCCCTCCGCATTCCCAGCCATGTAATCTAACTATAGGATAGAGTAGGGCCCACGGCCTAATGTCTCATGGATATGTAACAGAACCTACAGGCCCGGTTTTAGCTTCTTTTGTGATGTTTCAGTTGATGTAGAATTCTAAAATGGACTTCAGTGGTACTTTTTCCCTAACATCTTTGTCCTTTGGGTTTCTAAATACAAGTATGGAACCTGTTATCCAGAATGCTCGGGAACTGGGGTTTTCCGGATAAGGGATCTTTCCGTAATTCTGATCTCCATAATGTAAGTCTAATAAAATCATTTAAATATTGAATAAACCCAATAGGGCTGTTCTGCTCCCAATAAGGGGTAATTATATCTTAGTTGGGATCAAGTACAGGTACTGTTTTATTATTACAGAGAAAAGGGAATCATTTAACCATGAAATAAACCCAATAGGGCTGTTCTGCCCCCAATAAGGGGTAATTATATCTTAGTTGGGATCAAGTACAGGTACTGTTTTATTATTACAGAGAAAAGGGAATCATTTAACCATGAAATAAACCCAATAGGGCTGTTCTGCCCCCAATAAGGGGTAATTATATCTTAGTTGGGATCAAGTACAGGTACTGTTTTATTATTACAGAGAAAAGGGAATCATTTAACCATGAAATAAACCCAATAGGGCTGTTCTGCTCCCAATAAGGGGTAATTATATCTTAGTTGGGATCAAGTACAGGTACTGTTTTATTATTACAGAGAAAAGGGAATCATTTAACCATTAAATAAACCCAATAGGGCTGTTCTGCCCCAATAAGGGGTAATTATATCTTAGTTGGGATCAAGTACAGGTACTGTTTTATTATTACAGAGAAAAGGGAATCATTTAACCATGAAATAAACCCAATAGGGCTGTTCTGCCCCCAATAAGGGGTAATTATATCTTAGTTGGGATCAAGTACAGGTACTGTTTTATTATTACAGAGAAAAGGGAATCATTTAACCATTAAATAAACCCAATATCATTTTTAAAAATTAGAATGATTTGCTTACCATGGAGTTTATGGGAGATGGTCTTTTCCGTAATTCCGAACTTTCTGGATAACAGGTTTCTGGATAAGGGATCCCATATCTGTATATTGATGTCCAAGTATGAGTTTTCATGCCACAAACATCTTGTATGTCATTGTTATGTACATGTTTTCTCTATGTTAGTCATACAATAGGAGGCCTAAAGCTTTTATTCAGGCATAGATAGCACTACTATACAGTTTAATACATACATCAACCATTTTCTCCTACATTGTGACTCCATATTCACCCACATACCTCCTCGATTATTGTTAAAACTACACAAACATCTTTTATGTCATTGTTATGTACATGTTTTCTCTATGTTAGTCATACAACGGAAGGCCTAAAGCTTTAATCGAGGCATACAGTAGATAGCACTACTATACAATTTAATACATACATCAACCATTTTCTCCTACATTGTGACTCCATAGTCACCCACATACCTCGATTATTGTTAAAACTACACAATCTTCGCTCCTCACTTGGTGGAAGCTCAGTCCAGCCAAATCAGCCCCTTGCTATGCAAATGTAAGTCTTAGGGGCCCATTTATCAATGTACGATTGGTTACAAAAAGAAAAAATTTGTATTTTCGCAACAAGTATGAAAGTTTCGGATCTATTCAAGCTTCAGTATCGTGAATATCTTTTGGCCAGGTTGGGGCTGCAGAGTGACATTGAGTCCTATGGGAGACTTTCCTTGGGCCGGGTTGGAGCTGCAGAGTGCCATTGAGCCCTATGGGAGACTTTCCTTGGGCCAGGTTGGAGCTGCAGAGTGCCATTGAGCCCTATGGGAGACTTTCCTTGGGCCGGGTTGGGGCTGCAGAGTGCCATTGAGTCCTATGGGAGACTTTCCTTGGGCCGGGTTGGAGCTGCAGAGTGCCATTGAGCCCTATGGGAGACTTTCCTTGGGCCGGGTTGGGGATGCAGAGTGCCATTGAGTCCTATGGGAGACTTTCCTTGGGCTGGGTTGGGGCTGCAGAGTGCCATTGAGCCCTATGGGAGACTTTCCTTGGGCCGGGTTGGAGCTGCAGAGTGCCATTGAGCCCTATGGGAGACTTTCCTTGGGCCGGGTTGGAGCTGCAGAGTGCCATTGAGCCCTATGGGAGACTTTCCTTGGGCCAGGTTGGAGCTGCAGAGTGCCATTGAGCCCTATGGGAGACTTTCCTTGGGCCGGGTTGGAGCTGCAGAGTGCCATTGAGCCCTATGGGAGACTTTCCTTGGGCCGGGTTGGAGCTGCAGAGTGCCATTGAGCCCTATGGGAGGCTTTCCTTGGGCCGGGTTGGAGCTGCAGAGTGCCATTGAGCCCTATGGGAGACTTTCCTTGGGCCGGGTTGGAGCTGCAGAGTGCCATTGAGCCCTATGGGAGACTTTCCTTGGGCCGGGTTGGAGCTGCAGAGTGCCATTGAGCCCTATGGGAGGCTTCCCTTGGGCCGGGTTGGAGCTGCAGAGTGCCATTGAGCCCTATGGGAGGCTTTTCTTGGGCCGGGTTGGAGCTGCAGAGTGCCATTGAGCCCTATGGGAGACTTTCCTTGGGTCAGGTTGGAGCTGCAGAGTGCCATTGAGCCCTATGGGAGGCTTTCCTTGGGCCGGGTTGGAGCTGCAGAGTGCCATTGAGCCCTATGGGAGGCTTTCCTTGGGCCGGGTTGGAGCTGCAGAGTGCCATTGAGCCCTATGGGAGGCTTTCCTTGGGTCAGGTTGGAGCTGCAGAGTGCCATTGAGCCCTATGGGAGGCTTTTCTTGGGCCGGGTTGGAGCTGCAGAGTGCCATTGAGCCCTATGGGAGACTTTCCTTGGGTCAGGTTGGAGCTGCAGAGTGCCATTGAGCCCTATGGGAGGCTTTCCTTGGGCCGGGTTGGAGCTGCAGAGTGCCATTGAGCCCTATGGGAGACTTTCCTTGGGCCGGGTTGGAGCTGCAGAGTGCCATTGAGCCCTATGGGAGACTTTCCTTGGGCCGGGTTGGAGCTGCAGAGTGCCATTGAGCCCTATGGGAGACTTTCCTTGGGCCGGGTTGGAGCTGCAGAGTGCCATTGAGCCCTATGGGAGACTTTCCTTGGGCCGGGTTGGAGCTGCAGAGTGCCATTGAGCCCTATGGGAGACTTTCCTTGGGCCGGGTTGGAGCTGCAGAGTGCCATTGAGCCCTATGGGAGACTTTCCTTGGGCTGGGTTGGAGCTGCAGAGTGCCATTGAGCCCTATGGGAGGCTTTCCTTGTGCCAGATTGTTGCTGCAGAGTGCCATTGAGCCCTATGGGAGACTTTCCTTGGGCCGGGTTGGAGCTGCAGAGTGCCATTGAGCCCTATGGGAGACTTTCCTTGGGCTGAGTTGGAGCTGCAGAGTGCCATTGACCCCTATGGGAGACTTTCCTTGGGCCGGGTTGGGGCTGCAGAGTGACATTGAGCCCTATGGGAGACTTTCCTTGGGCCGGGTTGGAGCGGCAGAGTGCCATTGAGCCCTATGGGAGACTTTCCTTGGGCCGGGTTGGAGCTGCAGAGTGCCATTGAGCCCTATGGGAGGCTTTCCTTGTGCCAGATTGTTGCTGCAGAGTGCCATTGAGCCCTATGGGAGACTTTCCTTGGGCCGGGTTGGAGCTGCAGAGTGCCATTGAGCCCTATGGGAGACTTTCCTTGGGCTGAGTTGGAGCTGCAGAGTGCCATTGAGCCCTATGGGAGACTTTCCTTGGGCTGGGTTGGAGCTGCAGAGTGCCATTGAGCCCTATGGGAGGCTTTCCTTGTGCCAGATTGTTGCTGCAGAGTGCCATTGAGCCCTATGGGAGACTTTCCTTGGGCCGGGTTGGAGCTGCAGAGTGCCATTGAGCCCTATGGGAGGCTTTCCTTGGGCCGGGTTGGAGCTGCAGAGTGCCATTGAGCCCTATGGGAGGCTTTCCTTGTGCCAGATTGTTGCTGCAGAGTGCCATTGAGCCCTATGGGAGACTTTCCTTGGGCCGGGTTGGAGCTGCAGAGTGCCATTGAGCCCTATGGGAGACTTTCCTTGGGCCGGGTTGGAGCTGCAGAGTGCCATTGAGCCCTATGGGAGACTTTCCTTGGGCCGGGTTGGAGCTGCAGAGTGCCATTGAGCCCTATGGGAGACTTTCCTTGGGCCGGGTTGGAGCTGCAGAGTGCCATTGAGCCCTATGGGAGACTTTCCTTGGGCCGGGTTGGAGTTGCAGAGTGCCATTGAGCCCTGTGGGAGACTTTCCTTGGGCCGGGTTGGAGCTGCAGAGTGCCATTGAGCCCTATGGGAGACTTTCCTTGGGCCGGTTTGGAGCTGCAGAGTGCCATTGAGCCCTATGGGAGACTTTCCTTGGGCCGGGTTGGAGCTGCAGAGTGCCATTGAGCCCTATGGGAGACTTTCCTTGGGCCGGTTTGGAGCTGCAGAGTGCCATTGAGCCCTATGGGAGACTTTCCTTGGGCCGGGTTGGAGCTGCAGAGTGCCATTGAGCCCTATGGGAGACTTTCCTTGGGCCGGGTTGGAGTTGCAGAGTGCCATTGAGCCCTGTGGGAGACTTTCCTTGGGCCGGGTTGGAGCTGCAGAGTGCCATTGAGCCCTATGGGAGACTTTCCTTGGGCCGGGTTGGAGCTGCAGAGTGCCATTGAGCCCTATGGGAGACTTTCCTTGGGCCGGGTTGGAGCTGCAGAGTGCCATTGAGCCCTATGGGAGACTTTCCTTGGGCCGGGTTGGAGCTGCAGAGTGCCATTGAGCCCTATGGGAGGCTTCCCACATCATGCATTGAAGTGTCAAAGTCAGAAAGGGTTTTTCGCCATTTACGATAGTTGGGATACGAAAATTTTGTAAACGATGCGTAAACGATTGTTTCAATATGAAAATTTCGGAACTTTCAGATCATAAGTACGAAATTTTTGTATTCAAATGAAAATAATTTTCGTGACATTTTCCATCATCAGAAATAATCAGATTTCGTTATTCGTATTTATACATTAGTGAATCGGCCCCATACAGTATATAAAGTAGAAGAGTCACCATCTTACACTACTGTCTCCATCTTGCCCTGCCATCTCCTGCTTACTATACTGTCTCCATCATGCTTTATTGTCTCCACCTGCACTACTGTCTCCATTTTCTCCTACTGTCTCCATCATGTCCTTCTTTCTATATAGTCTCCTTCTTGTTGTACTGGCTCCATCTTGCCCTAGTGTGTCCTTCTTTCTATATTGTCTCCTTCTGGCCATACTGGCTCCATCTTGCCCTAGTGTGTCCTTCTTTCTATATTTTCTCCTTCTTGCCGTACTGGCTCCATCTTGCCATAGTGTGTCCTTCTTTCTATATTGTCTCCTTCTTGCCGTACTGGCTCCATCTTGCCATAGTGTGTCCTTCTTTCTATATTGTCTCCTTCTGGCCATACTGGCTCCATCTTGCCCTAGTGTGTCCTTCTTTCTATATTGTCTCCTTCTTGCCGTACTGGCTCCATCTTGCCCTAGTGTGTCCTTCTTTCTATATTGTCTCCTTCTTGCCGTACTGGCTCCATCTTGCCCTAGTGTGTCCTTCTTTCTATATTGTCTCCTTCTTTCCGTACTGGCTCCATCTTGCCCTAGTGTGTCCTTCTTTCTATATTGTCTCCTTCTTTCCGTACTGGCTCCATCTTGCCCTAGTGTGTCCTTCTTTCTATATTGTCTCCTTCTTGCCGTACTGGCTCCATCTTGCCCTAATGTGTCCTTCTTTCTATATTGTCTCCTTCTTGCCGTACTGGCTCCATCTTGCCCTAGCGTGTCCTTCTTTCTATATTGTCTCCTTCTTGCCGTACTGGCTCCATCTTGCCCTAGTGTGTCCTTCTTTCTATGTTGTCTCCTTCTTGCCGTACTGGCACCATCTTGCCCTAGTGTGTCCTTCTTTCTATGTTGTCTCCTTCTTGCCGTACTGGCTCCATCTTGCCCTAGTGTGTCCTTCTTTCTATATTGTCTCCTTCTTGCCGTACTGGCACCATCTTGCCCTAGTGTGTCCTTCTTTCTATATTGTCTCCTTCATGCCGTACTGGCTCCATCTTGCTCTGCTGTCTCCATATTGCCTTACCCACACCTTCCTATGTCTGCTGATCTGTAAGATCATGGGAATTGCCTCCCTCTGTGTGAAGACCCTAAAGACAGCTCTGAAGGTGTGCTATTTTAACTTATGGTATAGAAATTACATGATTTAATGTATCAAGTTTTTATCAAACCCAAAAAGGCATTTTCAAAAAGCAACTATCACTTTGCTCAATGTACTCCCGGTCAGGGTAACTAACTTCAAATTTTCCAGTCCAGGTGGGGACATAAGGCTAATGTTGGCAGGACTCAAACATTGATTCCGATGCCCAGGAGAAAAGTGATGGCTCTAGGTTCACAGAGCTTTGAGAGGGACCATTAATGTAATAACGTTCTCCTGAATGTTCTATCTTAAATAACGAATGTGTGGGTAGGGGGATTCCTGGAGCTCAGTGGGTGGGCTTTACTATCTTTTTTCATTCACATTTATACATCTTCTTATCAGTCAGGCAAATGCTTTCTGTGCATTGTGTATATGTGGGTGTGAGACAAGAGATACAGTGTGTGTGTGTGTGTTTCTGTTTAAATTTTATGAACTTATCTGTCTTTTGTGCTACAAGCAATATAATGCTGGGGTTTAAGTCAGGCTTTTATGGAATCTCACTGCTGTGATGAATCACCAGATGTTTCTCAAGCAGAAAAAAACAGACACATCACAGGGACTGCTACTTATCACCCTTTATGTATTCAGCAGGAATGATGTGTTCAAGAAAAAAATTGCACATGTCTATTTTTTTTATGTATCTATCTATCTATCTATCTATCTATCTATCTATCTATCTATCTATCTATCATCTTTCAATGATAAGTATCACTCATACTTTATAAGGGATGTAAATGATAAGGATATTAGCAGTCACTGAGGGGTTCTGTGCCCCCCATATAAAGGCACAAGGCTGCAGGCTGAGTTATACAGGGAACTCTGAGTATCACTCATGTATTATAAGGGATAATGTACCCCCTACTGTAAATGATAAGGATATTAGCAGTCACTGAGGGGTTCTGTGCCCATATAAAGGCACAAGGCTGCAGGCTGAGTTATACAGGGAACTCTGAGTATCACTCATGTATTATAAGGGATAATGTACCCCCTACTGTAAATGATAAGGATATTAGCAGTCACTGAAGGGTTCTGTGCCCATATAAAGGCACAAGGCTGCAGGCTGAGTTATACAGGGAACTCTGAGTATCACTCATGTATTATAAGGGATAATGTACCCCCTACTGTAAATGATAAGGATACTAGCAGTCACTGAGGGTTTCTGTGCCCATATAAAGGCACAAGGCTGCAGGCTGAGTTATACAGGGAACTCTGAGTATCACTCATGTATTATAAGGGATAATGTACCCCCTACTGTAAATGATAAGGATATTAGCAGTCACTGAGGGGTTCTGTGCCCATATAAAGGCACAAGGCTGCAGGCTGAGTTATACAGGGAACTCTGAGTATCACTCATGTATTATAAGGGATAATGTACCCCCTACTGTAAATGATAAGGATATTAGCAGTCACTGAGGGGTTCTGTGCCCATATAAAGGCACAAGGCTGCAGGCTGAGTTATACAGGGAACTCTGAGTATCCCATATAAGCGATAATGTACCCCTACTTTATATTATAAGGATATAGGGTAACGCAGTAATTGAATGTGCAGTTGCGACAGTGCAAATAAACAAATTGTGACACTATCTTACATATTGCCATTATCCAAAATTCCATAGTCGAAGTCAACGGGCGCTTTTTTTCAGAGCCACTTTTTTGTCTTGTCGACTTTTCTTGTCTTGAATTTTTTTTTTTGGTGAATTTTTGCTGCAGTTTTGAGAAAAAAAATTGCAGATGGAGAAATGCGGAATTGTGCTGTGGATCCACGCCTGAAAAAAAAATGAGCTCGTCACTAAATCTGATACAGGTATAGGACCCGTTATCCATAATGCTTGGGACCAAGGGTATTCCGGATAAGGGGTCTTTCCGTAATTTGGATCTCCATACCTTAAGTCTAAATAATATCAATAAAACATTAAATAAACCCAATAGGGCTGTTCTGCCCCCAATAAGGGGTAATTATATCTTAGTTGGGATCAAGTACAGGTACTGTTTTATTATTACAGAGAAAAGGGAATCATTTAACCATTAAATAAACCCAATAGGGCTGTTCTGCCCCAATAAGGGGTAATTATATCTTAGTTGGGATCAAGTACAGGTACTGTTTTATTATTACAGAGAAAAGGGAATCATTTAACCATTAAATAAACCCAATAGGGCTGTTCTGCCCCCAATAAGGGGTAATTATATCTTAGTTGGGATCAAGTACAGGTACTGTTTTATTATTACAGAGAAAAGGGAATCATTTAACCATTAAATAAACCCAATAGGGCTGTTCTGCCCCAATAAGGGGTAATTATATCTTAGTTGGGATCAAGTACAGGTACTGTTTTATTATTACAGAGAAAAGGGAATCATTTAACCATTAAATAAACCCAATAGGACTGTTCTGCCCCCAATAAGGGGTAATTATATCTTAGTTGGGATCAAGTACAGGTACTGTTTTATTATTACAGAGAAAAGGGAATCATTTAACCATTAAATAAACCCAATAGGGCTGTTCTGCCCCCAATAAGGGGTAATTATATCTTAGTTGGGATCAAGTACAGGTACTGTTTTATTATTACAGAGAAAAAGGAAATCAGTTTTAAAATTCTATATTATTTGATTAAAATGGAGTCTATGGGAGACAGGCTTTCTGGATGATGGGTTTCCGGATAAGGGATCCCATACCTGTATTCAATATGTGGCCAGAGATGATAAGAATACCGTATCAAAGAAAATACTCTAGTTTCTATGCTGAGTAGTGAGGAGTTGCCAGGGGTCCCCATTAGCAAGACTAATAGAGAGTTATTTATAGTGTTATGTGAGAGCCAAGGGAGAGTCACCAAACATTATGAAGCCAACAAGTCTGTATAAAATCATCTAAAAAATAAAAAGCTTCTTTTCCCTTTGTATGGTGTGAAAGGTGCGGGTAAAAGCAAGGGCAGCATATCAGCTACAAAGCGGCCAAAACTGACATACACCCAACAGACTGGGAGGCCGATCGGCCAACTGACCCCCGTAAGCAGCGGAGTTAGAATTCAGCTACTGATCTGTATACAATGTTTGGGAGACATAGGAAACAAGCTGAAGTGCTTCAAGTGAAAGGCTGGAGAATAAGGCAGGAATCCTGACAAGGTTTGTAAATAAATCTACAGAAGTGAGTTCCGGCTGCATAAAGAACCGTTATCTCAAGCAGCTCCCGTCATCTATCATCTTTCCTCCGCCGCTCATGCTTGCTGTTAAATTATACATTGTTTTTGTTTGGTATTATTTATAAAGTGCTGACATTCTGCGCTGAGAAGGTTTAATCCCCGAAATCTAATTTCCAGCCCTAAAGCTCTACAGTGAAAGTGCTCATTGCCTGGAATGAAAGAGTTAAATCCTACTCCGAAGATTAAACAGCAGGGAAAGGGGGTATTACACACGGACATAATTCCAATTAGTTTTCATCTCGGAGTTATCGTTGTTCATATATACTCCTCAGGTGAACTGCCGGAATGGGACACATGTATGGGTGTGTGGTTTGGAACAATTTCATAAGCCCCACCCCCTGTTCCCCTGCTGGTCCGGCTGACTATTTTGTGACTCAAATAAAATGTAACAGTAGTCGCCTGTCCTCAGCCTGCCTCCTCCCAATCCCACAATTCCAATTACAGTCGGTTTGGGAACCACATCAACGAGCCAATGTGGTCCCCGATCCGACTAAATTTTTGTATCCATATGATATTTATTAACACACATTTAAGCACTAAATTGGTAATAGCTACTTTTTTATATTAGGAAAAGAAAATAAATTAAAAATTAGCAAAAAGGGAAAAAAAAAAAAGCCGAAAAAAAGACAGAGGACAGGTGAGACATTTTGTTTCGACCAGTTGCTGATAGACGGCTTGTGGCTGACAAAAGTTCATGAGAGAGATCAGCCATTGGGTGGACCAGTCCACCTCCGTCCTTCATAGAACAAGTGTGCGTGTTGCTCCTCCTGCGGGTTAATCCTGCTGCCCCTGGGCCTAGGTGTTAGCAGGTCTCTAATAGTCCTCCTTGGTGTCTGAGCAAGACTGTTCCGATTCGGTATCAGTGAGTTCCTTGGGAGTTTGTTTCCAGTCTGATCCCTACATTGACTCTCACACGTGACCCTACTAGTCATTGGAGGTAACATCAATGTCTTCCCCATTGGGCTGTTTGGTGGCCAATCGCCACCGGTTGATGTGATGAGAACCTTTTTTCTTCTGATCAGAATCTGGACCTTCCTCTTCCAACTTCTGCCTTTTGTATTTTGTCCTTCTGTTCTGGAACCAAACCTTCACCTGGGTCTCAGACAGACTGAGGCTGCTGGCCAACTGTTTCCGTTCAGCCCCCACCACATAATGGTTCTTCTCAAATGCCCTCTCCAGCCTGAGCAGCTGAGATGGGGAGAAGGCCGTTCTGATCCATTTGGGTTTCCTGGCGAATGGGCCGTGTAGGAGCAAACTCTCCTGGGAAACGTCGCCGCCAGGCGGAATTGGATCTGATCGTCACACATCGCCCGCGTTTAGCCCCGACTAAATTTTTAAACCTGCCCAATCAATATCTGGCCGATTTCAGGCCAGATGTTGGTCAGGCACGCCCGTTATTAGTTCCCATACACGGGCCGGTAAGCTGCCGAATTGGTCTAAGGGATGGATATCGGCAGCTAGAATCGGCCTGTGTATGGCAGCCTTAGGTTTGATTTATTATTCAGATCTGGGACCGCATCGATCTTCGTCATGGAAATGGCCCTAGGGCCAAACGATCGAGCTAACCCAATCTCACCCGATCTTGGCGAATGAGTGACCCGTATAATGTACGGTCAGCTTCAGACGTGTATATTGTTGGAGCCACACTCGACTCCATCATTAAGCCTATCATATTCTTGATGTTTGTTGTGACCAGTCTGGCATTCAGCTCAGTATTGCATTAGCACAATCTCCCCATACTGCTGCCTGCTCATATTATGCACTGCCATTGTCTCCATTCTGTGCTATTGTAATCCCTCGCTTTCATGGGCTCCCCTACCCCTCCTCTTGCTAAATCTCTGTTTGTTCCTCGCTTCTCAGCAGCCTGCGAGATATTTTGGCACTCGCTAAATAGAGGTAACTAAAATAATGAAACAAACACATCAGAGTATCACAGTACAGTAAATTCAGCTATAATGGCCTTTATTTTCAATGTATTTCTGTTTACACAAGCTTTTTTATGTCACTGTTTACATTGCAGTAAATGATGACTTTATCCACCGTACACATAGCTTGGAGGGACAAGCTACCTACAGAACATATCCTTTATACAGATGTCTGACTGGCTGAGACTCCAGGCATTAGAGCAACACTCAGAAAGCTTTTCCTTTGTAGTCTATGTTCTCTTTATCAGATATAATGATTGTTCAGATCACTAGGTGTCTTCTTTCCAAACGTTCTTATGCTTCATGATCAAATATAGTAGTCAAGGAAAACGTGTTAAGGCCCCCATACACGGGCCGATTCTAGCTGCCAATATTGGTCCCTTAGACAGATTCGTCAGCTTATCGACCCGTGTATGGGCACTAACGATGGGCCTGCCCGAGTGATATCAGGCCTGAAATCGGCCAGATATCGATCAGGCAGGTTAAAAAATCTGGTTGAACCGACTTTGCCTATACCCGTCGTTATAATTCGATCGTTTGGCCCCAGGGCCTGGATTCTCCCGATATCGGCACCCATAGGTGGGGATATCGGGAGAAGATCAACTCGCTTGGCAACATCGCCAAGTGACCAGATCTGAAGGTGTATGGCCACCTTTAGTGTTCCATCTGCACCCACTTGGGTCTATAAAATCACCTCTAGAGAATGAGGTCCTCTTTTACAGGTATGGTATCTGTTATCCAGAATGCTCAGGACCTGGAGTTTAGCAGTGTTTCTGTCATTTGGATCATCATACTTTGTCTACTCATTTATATATTAATTAAACCCAATAGGATTGTTTTGCCTCCGATAAGGATTAGTTATATCTTTGTTGGGATCAAGTACAGGTACTGTTTTATTATTACAGAGAAAAGGGAATCATTTAACCATGAAATAAACCCAATAGGGCTGTTCTGCCCCCAATAAGGGGTAATTATATCTTAGTTGGGATCAAGTACAGGTACTGTTTTATTATTACAGAGAAAAGGGAATCATTTAACCATTAAATAAACCCAATAGGGCTGTTCTGCCCCCAATAAGGGGTAATTATATCTTTGTTGGGATCAAGTACAGGTACTGTTTTATTATTACAGAGAAAAGGGAATCATTTAACCATTAAATAAACCCAATAGGGCTGTTCTGCCCCCAATAAGGGGTAATTATATCTTAGTTGGGATCAAGTACAGGTACTGTTTTATTATTACAGAGAAAAGGGAATCATTTAACCATGAAATAAACCCAATAGGGCTGTTCTGCCCCCAATAAGGGGTAATTATATCTTAGTTGGGATCAAGTACAGGTACTGTTTTATTATTACAGAGAAAAGGGAATCATTTAACCATGAAATAAACCCAATAGGGCTGTTCTGCCCCAATAAGGGGTAATTATATCTTAATAATGGCGGCAATGGGGCAGTCGGTTCGGGGACCGGATCAATGAGCCGACTGAATCTTTTAACCTGCCCGATCAATATCTGCCCAATATCAGGCCAGATATCGGTCGCGTAAGGCCGTTGTTTCTGCCCCTACACGGGCCGATAAGCTGCTGAATCGGTCTAAGGGACTGATATCGGCAGTTACAATTGGCCCCGTGTATGGGCACCTTTAGTAGTAAATCTATTTTATCTACAGGTATAGTCTTATCTCTCTGGTTATCTCTTTGTCTACTCTCTGTCTAATCTTTATCTACTCTATCAGTCTACATTGCAGTCTATCCATTTACCTAGGTTTTATTTATCCTTCTGCCTGATCTCTCTGCTCTGGGCTCTATGTGGTTGTGTTGTATCCACCAAACTTTCTGTTACATTACAGAAACCTTTAGCTGGAGCTATAACTTTCTTGTAATGGTATGGAAATGAATTCATTAAAATGTCATTCTGTGGTCAGAGAAAGCCATTATGTTTTGGCACCCGCGCTTCCCTCTGCGAGCAAATAGTTTTATCAAACGCACTATTGGAATTACGTCTTCGGAAAAAAAAAAAGAAATCCAGTCAATGAGATTCTTCTGCCAAGTTCCCCTTGTCTTTAACAAGATGTAACGCTCTTTTATAGTTGTGTTTTATAGTTGTGTTTTTCATTGTGATTGGTTCCTTACCAGGCTGATTCTGTATCTCCTTGTTGTTCTTTTCAGGGGGCTAAATGTTCTAACGAGATCAGGATAAAAAGAAACTTAAAGATTTGATTCTGACCGAACTGATGAATATTTCAAGTCAACTAATGTTCATTCTATATTTTACTTGATATTCCATTAAAAGTTGGCATTTTGATTTGAACTGGATATGTCTCTTTTGTGGGCCATGATCTAGAATAGTAATAAATGAACGGGCAAGGGAAGGACATCAATTTGCTTATTAATCACCAATTAGGATTTCCTGTTTAGCAGAGAACATTTTGGTATTTCTTTTATCATGGAATGTATATGGTTGACTGTGAAATATATTTTTATATAATTACCCCTTATTGGGGGCAGAACAGCCCTATTGGGTTTATTTCATGGTTAAATGATTCCCTTTTCTCTGTAATAATAAAACAGTACCTGTACTTGATCCCAACTAAGATATAATTACCCCTTATTGGGGGCAGAAAAGCCCTATTGGGTTTATTTAATGGTTAAATGATTCCCTTTTCTCTGTAATAATACAACAGTACCTGTACTTGATCCCAACTAAGATATAATTACCCCTTATTGGGGGCAGAACAGCCCTATTGGGTTTATTTCATGGTTAAATGATTCCCTTTTCTCTGTAATAATAAAACAGTACCTGTACTTGATCCCAACTAAGATATAATTACCCCTTATTGGGGCAGAACAGCCCTATTGGGTTTATTTAATGGTTAAATGATTCCCTTTTCTCTGTAATAATAAAACAGTACCTGTACTTGATCCCAACTAAGATATAAATAATCCTTATTGGATACAAAACAATCCTATTGGGTTTAATTAATGTTTTTTTTTATTTTTTAGTAGACTTAAGGTATGGAGATCCAAATTACGGAAAGACCCTTATCCAGAATACCCTTGGTCCTGAGCATTCTGGATAACGGATCCAATACCTGTATTCTTTTTTCACACATTATACGCTTTATAATGCTTCCTTCTCCTTCGTGGGGATTATCTTATTAATCACCATAATGTATAATGCTCTAGGGGAATTCTTTGGATGATATGTAATAGTTAGTGTGATCTTTTAGGGCTTTAATGGATTCTAGCATGGAAATACAAGCTGCTGTCACGTTAAGTGTCTGTTGTGACATTTGCACATACTGGTAATAGAAATGGGATACGGCAAATGACCGGTGCTGCCTGGTGTAAGTGGGTTATCCCTCTCTCTCTGCTATAATTGACTCATTAGTTTATATCCTTATACATAGACTGACTGATGTGCCACTTGGTTGGAGGTAAATGGTTGGGCGAAGCAATAATGAAACGTTCGGTACAGGTATAGGACCTGTTATTCAGAATGCTCGGGACCAAGGGTATTCCGGATAAGGGGTCTTTCCATAATTTGGATCTCCATACCTTAAGTCTACTAAAAAATCAATAAACTATTAATTAAACCCAATAGGGCTGTTCTGCCCCCAATAAGGGGTAATTATATCTTAGTTGGGATCAAGTACAGGTACTGTTTTATTATTACAGAGAAAAGGGAATCATTTAACCATTAAATAAACCTAATAGGGCTGTTCTGCCCCCAATAAGGGGTAATTATATCTTAGTTGGGATCAAGTACAGGTACTATTTTATTATTACAGAGAAAAGGGAATCATTTAACCATTAAATAAACCCAATAGGGCTGTTCTGCCCCCAATAAGGGGTAATTATATCTTAGTTGGGATCAAGTACAGGTACTGTTTTATTATTACAGAGAAAAGGGAATCATTTAACCATTAAATAAACCCAATAGGGCTGTTCTGCCCCCAATAAGGGGTAATTATATCTTAGTTGGGATCAAGTACAGGTACTGTTTTATTATTACAGAGAAAAGGGAATCATTTAACCATTAAATAAACCCAATAGGGCTGTTCTGCCCCCAATAAGGGGTAATTATATCTTAGTTGGGATCAAGTACAGGTACTGTTTTATTATTACAGAGAAAAAGGATATCAGTTTTAAAATTCTAAATTATTTGATTAAAATGGAGTCTATGGGAGACAGGCTTTCCATAATTCGGAGTTTTCTGGATAACGGGTTTCCGAATAAAGGATCCCATACCTGTAATGACTACAAGGAAAAAATATATAAAAAGTACAAACTGATCTTTTTGAATGTAATATACTGGAGTTTCCCATTGGACAGGATCAGCCAGCTCACCGATATCCCCATATTAAGCTTCGATAATAATTGGCATTTGAACCATATTTTTTTATTGGAGAACAACTCAACATCAAGGTGTGAACATTGTTCATTGGTGATGAGCGAATCTGTCCCATTTCACTTTGCAACTCAATAGGCAGCTTTTTCCCATGCAACAATTTTTACACGGCAACATTTTTTATGAACCAATTTTTTGTAAAAGTACATTTGTTCTACTCCAAATGCATTCACGTCAATGGGCATTTTTTTTTTATAGTGACTTTTTGGTCTTGGTGACATTTTAGTCTTGGTGATTCTTTTGTCCTGGTGACTTTTTGGTCTTGGTGAATTTTTTGTCTTGGTGACTTTTTGGTCTTGATGACATTTCGGTCTTAGTGACTTTTTGGTCTTGGTGACTTTTTTGTCTTGGTGACTTTTTGGTCTTGGTGAATTTTTTGTCTTGGTGACTTTTTGGTCTTGATGACATTTCGGTCTTAGTGACTTTTTGGTCATGGTGACTTTTTTGTCGTGGTGACTTTTTGGTCTTGGTGAATATTTTGTCTTGGTGACCTTTTTGTCTTGATGACATTTTGGTCTTAGTGACTTTTTGGTCTTGGTGACTTTTTTGTCGTGGTGACTTTTTGGTCTTGGTTAATTTTTTGTCTTGGTGACTTTTTGGTCTTGATGACATTTCGGTCTTAGTGACTTTTAGGTCTTGGTGACTTTTTGGTCTTGGTGACATTTCGGTCTTAGTGACTTTTTGGTCTTCATGACTTTTTTGTCTTGGTGACTTTTTGGTCTTGGTGAATTTTTAATCTTGTTGACTTTTTGGTCTTGATGACATTTCGGTCTTAGTGACTTTTTGGTCTTGGTGACTTTTTTGTCGTGGTGACTTTTTTGTCGTGGTGACTTTTTGGTCTTGGTGACTTTTTTGTCTTGGTGACTTTTTGGTCTTTGTGACATTTCGGTCTTAGTGACTTTTTGGTTTTGGTGACTTTTTGGTCTTGGTGACGTTTTGGTCTTGGTGACTTTTTGGTCTTGGTGACTTTTTGGTCTTGGTGAATTTTTTGTCTTGGTGACTTTTTGGTCTTGATGACATTTCGGTCTTAGTGACTTTTTGGTCTTGGTGACTTTTTTGTCTTGGTGACTTTTTGGTCTTGGTGAATTTTTTGTCTTGGTGACTTTTTGGTCTTGATGACATTTCGGTCTTAGTGACTTTTTGGTCATGGTGACTTTTTTGTCGTGGTGACTTTTTGGTCTTGGTGAATATTTTGTCTTGGTGACTTTTTTGTCTTGATGACATTTCGGTCTTAGTGACTTTTTGGTCTTGGTGACTTTTTTGTCGTGGTGACTTTTTGGTCTTGGGGACTTTTTGGTCTTGGTTAATTTTTTGTCTTGGTGACTTTTTGGTCTTGATGACATTTCGGTCTTAGTGACTTTTAGGTCTTGGTGACTTTTTGGTCTTGGTGACATTTCGGTCTTAGTGACTTTTTGGTCTTCATGACTTTTTTGTCTTGGTGACTTTTTGGTCTTGGTGAATTTTTAGTCTTGTTGACTTTTTGGTCTTGATGACATTTCGGTCTTAGTGACTTTTTGGTCTTGGTGACTTTTTTGTCGTGGTGACTTTTTTGTCGTGGTGACTTTTTGGTCTTGGTGACTTTTTTGTCTTGGTGACTTTTTGGTCTTTGTGACATTTCGGTCTTAGTGACTTTTTGGTTTTGGTGACTTTTTGGTCTTGGTGACGTTTTGGTCTTGGTGACATTTTGGTCTTGGTGACTTTTTTGTCTTAGTGATTTTTTTGACGCAAATATTTGCCACAGTTTCAAAAAAAAAAAAATTGCCAATGGCGAAATATGGAATTTCATTGCAAATCCATCACTATTGTTCATTAGATTATACAACGCAAGACAACTTGAGGCTTGGGAAATCTGCATAGTTTGTATTTACACATGAGGGTAGGAGGGGCATTTTGCTTCTCTTAGGCAGTGACGGTGGGAGATGTAGTTCTGCAGCATTTGAAGCGCTTCGGTAACTGGCCAAATGTCAAATTGTTCCTTCAAAAAAACAAGGAAGAAAAATACACTGACGGAGTCTGTCCCCCTCTTACACCAATCACTTATCTGCTCATTCACACGTCCCTAATTCACATCCTTTTCTAAATGTTTTGTCAATTTTTGCCAAAGACTGTTAAACATTTTGTCAATTTAATCAATAAAAAGGATTCAAGTGAATGTGTTTTCTGCCGAGACTCATTTCTTCTAAGTGCTCTGCCATTGTACAATATGTTTCTGTGTATGAAGCCATTTTGTGTCTTTGGTGTTACTGGCCCTTTAAGTATGATTCTTAAATTTTATCTTAGCCGTGGGGAAAATTATTTACACCAGAAAATTGGTATAAAAACTAAATGGTGTATATATATATATAAAGCAGGGATCCCCAACCTTCCTTACTCGTGAGCCACAGTCAAATATAAAAAGACTTGGAGAGCAACACAAGCACCATAAAAGTTCATGGAGGAGCCAAATAAGGACTGTGATTGGCTATTAGGGGCCTCTATGCACCCTATCAGCTTACAGGGGGCTTTATTTGGTAGGAAATCTTGTTTTTATTCATCCAAAACTTGCCCCCAAGTCAGGAATTCAAAAATAACTGGTTTGGGGGCACTGGGAGCAACACCCAAGGGGTTGGTGAGCAACATGCTACCCCCGAGCCACTGGTTGGGGATCACTGCTATAAAACATCAACAGCTTGACAAATACACCAGATTTTATGAACTAATGAGAATTAGTGATGAGCGTCTGTCCCGTTTTGCTTTGCCGAAAAATTAGCGAAACAGATAAAAGCTGCAAAACTCAGTCAACGGGCATTTTTTCATTGCAACTTTTTTTACTGCGCAACTTTTTTGAGCCCATTGGACTTGTAAGGTTCATTTACGAATGTAGCCGCAAGTGCAGTGGGGCAAAAATCTGGCAACTTGATTTTCACACAGCAAAAGTATTTGTGCCCAGTGACGTTCCTTGCACTTCCCTCTAGTTGTTGCTTGGAAACCTGTCCCGTTTGCCAAAAAAAATAGTGAAACTGCTGAAATATTCAGGAAAGGTCGAAAAGTTTGCAAAATTTTTTTTGACGTGACCGTGACTTTTTTACACAGCTGCGATTTATTATACGTGACTGCGACTTTTTTTTTTTTTTACACAATCACAATTTTTTTCTCACTTGGCGAAGTTTTGTCATGGTAAATTTTTCGCTTGTTTCGCGAAAACATTCACCAATGGCGAAATGCGGAATTCTATAGCAAATCCATGCTTGGCAAAAAAATTCGCTCATCGCTACTTGGCTCTAATGCATCTCTCCTGTCTCTTCTTCTGAATGGCACACCTGTGCACCAATTGATGGAACTCTCTATTGAGCCTTTGTGGGCTGGTCCAATAGGTGTTGTGCCCAGTGAATCACATTTCTACACCATAATAATGCAGAAATGCCGCAATTCACATTCCTATAAACTTAGGGGCTGATTTATTAACATTCTGATTTTTGTGGTTTTAGAGGTTTTTGAAACCATGACTAGACTTATTTTCTCTAAACCTTCAATTGCCAAGTGATTTATTAAAGCAGCATTTTAAAAAAAAGCAAGAACAAAAAAAAAGAAAACTTGAATATTTTGCATTGTTGCAGAAATAAAAGCATAAAAAAAACCCAAAAACATCTAAAACCACAAAGTAAGGAAAGAACTTCCAGCTGTAAAAAAATACACCTGCCATTGACTTACACATGACCTTGACAGCTTTTAGGTGGTTTATTTTTTTCTTTCGGATTTGTTGCAGTTTTGGCACATAATAAATGGCAAAAAATGCATTTTTTCTCCACGACAAAATCATATTGTTGCTCAATAATTAAGAATCGTGAAAAAAACTACATTTAGTAAATGCTCCTCATAGGGTTGCAAACACAACACTGCGGTGTAATGATGCTGTATAGTGATGAGTGACATTTTTTGCCAAGAGTGGATTAGCAGTAAAATTCCATGTTTCGGCATTGGCAGATTTTTTTCCATCGCAAAATTTCACAAAATTTGCCGTGAGGAAAAAGTTGCGGTTGCATCAAATACGCGGTTGCGTCAAAAAAGTTGTGATTGTGTCAAAAAAAGTTGCGCGGTAGCTGTCTTCCGCAAATTTTTCTGTGAAATGGACCAGATTCGCTCATCCCTAATCCTGTATAAGAGGGGTAAAAAATCGCTGAATTGTGGGTTGTTAAATTGCACTTTGCACACTGCACTGTCGTAAATGCACCACACTTTACACAGCTTGACAAATAGGCACCCTGGAATCATGTGATTATTGCAGAGTAGTGATGAGCTAATCTCTACCGTTTCGCCGGAAAATTTGTGAATCTTTCAAAAGATTTTGGCAAAAAATTAGCAAAATGGCAAAAAATCCAGAAAACACTTTTTTGTCTCCCTTGTCTTTTTTTTTTGTCACCCACGGCTTTTTTTGTTGCCGCGCCGATTTGACCGCGACCGCGCACATTTTTGAAAGATCTGCGAAACGGCGCAAATGTCGTGCGTCAAAAAAAAGTTGCCTTGCACACATTTTTTGACGTGCATGCCATTGTTTTGCTGCAAACAATGCACAATGCTTTCATTTGTTCTTCCCCATGGAATTGGTATGCTTCCTTTTGGGTTGTGCTCTGCAATAGGGATGGGCGAAATAATTCGGCAGGCATGGATTTGCGACGAATTTCCGCGTGAGCAACATTTTTTTTTTTACGCTGGGGTGACAATTTTTGGTCACGCTGCAAATTTTGTTGCCTGTTTCGTGAAATAATACGCCAATGCCAAAACGTGGAAGTTCACCGCAAATCTAGCCTGCCGAATAATTTCGCCCATCACTATTGCAGAGCACAACCCAGAAGGAAGCATGCCAATTCCATGGGGCAGAACCAATGAAAGCATTGTGCATTATTTGCTTCTATTCTAGTTACTGATCCTCAGATTGGGACTGTTAATTTCCCAAGGGCCATTGATCCCGCAGTCCAACCAGCCTGGCTATTGGTTCGACATGTTGGCTGCCAGGAACACAGGCGAAACCTAGCCTGCCGAATTATTTTGCCCATCACTATTGCAGAGCACAACCCAAAAGGAAGCATGCCAATTCCATGGGGAAGAACCAATGAAAGCATTGTGCATTATTTGCTTCTATTCTAGTTACTGATCCTCAGATTGGGACTGTTCATTTCCCAAGGACCATTGATCCCGCAGTCCAACCAGCCCGGCTATCGGTCCGACATGTTGGCTGCCAGGAACACAGGCGAAACCTAGCCTGCCCAATTATTTCGCCCATCACTATTGCAGAGCACAACCCAAAAGGAAGCATGCCAATTCCATGGGGAAGAACCAATGAAAGCATTGTGCATTATTTGCTTCCATTCTAGTTACTGATCCTCAGATTGGGACTGTCCATTTCCCAAGGGCCATTGATCCCACAGTCCAACCAGCCTGGCTATCGGTCCGACACGTTGGCTGCCAGGAACACAGGCTCCTTTAAAAAAAAATATCTCCCCAAACTGTTAAAAAACACGCGCCTCGCTTCTCCCAACCGCTTCTATCTTTTATCAGTCGTCTTGTGTTTGCACGAGGAAAGTAATAAATGAATAAAAATGAAAAGCTGCTCTACTTGCAGAAACATGGAGATGCAAACCTTTGGTTATTAGTCTCTGCTTTAATAAATTCGCCGGCACAGCTCCGCCAGACATCTCATAACCGCTCAGATATATGTACAGTCGTCTAATGCTCCGGCAAAGATAATGCACATAAAAACAATGTAGAATTTCCAGCAGCGGCTCATGAGAAGCTATTCGCTTGGCTTCCCTCTTGCTCCCGCGTTGGGTCTGTCTCTGGGCGTGCGTATTCTCCCGCCATATGTCGCTTTGCCACCAAATAGGGGAAGAGCGCTGATGAATTTTCCTAAATTCCATCTCGTTTACTTTATTTGCACAAATAAACGGAACGATATGTAAATCAGATTCCCTAACAATCAGGCTAAGGGTTTGTTTGTTTTTAAAAGCGGCGTTCGTTGTCTCGTATGTTTGTATGTATAACTTTATTTATAAAGCGCCACAAGGATACGCAGCGCTGTACAGTCTTACAATATACACAATTACACACAGGGAGGGCAAGTGTTATAATAAATACAATAAATAAGTATAAATACACAGGGGGGCACATTTACTAATCCACGAATCCGAATCCCGGATGGGAAAAAATCGTATTGGAAACGAAAATTTCGGAAGATCGCAAATATCACGAAAATGCTTACGAAAAAATCGTATTAGTCACAATAATATCGTATTGGCAATCCGAAAGTCACGAAATTTTCGTAACGAACAATTGTAAACAGCGGTTAAACCTTTCCGATTTTTTCGTGCAAATGTCCGAAAAAGTCGTGCGCCGTACGAAAAAGTCGTGCGGACGCCCCAAAAAAATACGCTCGGAGCGTTTGCATGACTGCTTGAGCATTCGTGCTTTTGTAAATGTGCCCTAGGGAGTAAGTGCCATGTGGTATGAGACACAGTAGGAAGGAGGTCCCTGCCCCATAGAGCTTACAATCTAAGTCGTTTGTTATTTAGGAAAAAAGAACATATTAAAGGACATTTGGGGCCCATTTATAAAAATTCGGATTTGTGTCATTTTGGGGACACATTTACTAAGCAATTTTGAGATAAAGTGGGATTCTTTCTTACTTCTAGATAGTGATGAGCAAATTTGTCCCGTTCTGCTTCCCCATAAAATTCACTAAATGGTAGGAAGATTCGCAAAACAGGGAAAAATTCACGAAACGCATTTGTCTCGTGTTTTTTTTTTTTTGTCGCCTGTGTCTTTTTTGGTCGCCTATGTTTATTTTTGTCGCTCGCGTTTTTTTTATGCGACCACGCCCTTTTTTGGTGTGCCCGTGCCCTTCTTTTACACGACCACTCCCACTTTGATGTGACCGCACCCCTTTTTTACGTGGCCACACCCTAAATTTTTTTACGCAGGCCAAATTTTCACGGAAGTTTCGCAAAACAATTTGCCAATGGCGAAATGCGGAAATTCGCTGGAAATCCATGCCTGGCGAAAAAATTTGCTCATCACTACTTCCAGATAATTTCGAGATTTATGAATGGGTTTTCGCCAGAACTCAATTTTGTTGTTATTGTTCCCCAAAGAATTTGAGCTTTTAGAAAACAACGCCGATAATTTGTGATTTATTAATGTTTAGTGAACTCAAATTTTTCGATTCAGGATTTTCGAATGTAAACTCGAAATTTTTGTACGAACGATTCAAGCATTATCGTGACATTTTATAAATACAGCAACGATCAAGTTTAATTTGAATTTATACCATGTCGCGTTTATACGACTTTCAAAGCCAGAAAAAAAAAGAATTTTAGTAAATGTGCCCTTTAGTTATTTTTTTCTACCACCACTAAACTCACTTTTTAAAAAGCACAACTGTCATTTATTAAAAACTGCAACCAAAAAAAGCAAGGGAATGGAATATCTTGAATCATGACTTGAAAGAATAGTCGCGCGTCAATAGAATAGTCGCGGCGTCAATAGAATAGTCGCGGCGTCAAGATAAATAGTCGCGCGTCAATAGAATAGTCGTGGCGTCAAAATAAATAGTCGCGCGTCAATAGAATAGTCGCGGCGTCAAAATAAATAGTCGCGCGTCAATAGAATAGTTGCGGCGTCAAAATAAATAGTTGCGCGTCAATAGAATAGTCGCAGCGTCAAAATAAATAGTTGCACGTCAATAGAATAGTCGCGGCGTCAAAATAAATAGTCGCGTGTCAATAGAATAGTCGCAGCGTCAAAATAAATAGTCGCGGGGTCAAAATAATAGTCGCATGTTAAAAAATTAGTCGCACAACATTTTTGCCGTTTCGCGAATCTTTTGAAAGATTCACAAATTTTTTGCCGAAGCAAAACGGGACAGATTCGCTCATCAAGACAACATCCAAAAATTGTTGTGGGCGTCAAAAAAATAGTTGCGGTGTCAAAATAAATAGTCGTGGCGTCAGAATAAATTGTCTAGCGTCAAAATAAATAGTTGTGGTGTCAAAATAATAGTCGCACATCAAAAAATTTGTTGCGGGCGACAAAATTTTTTAATGCTCTACATTTTCGCCGTTTCACGAATCTTTTGAAAGATTCGCAAATTTTTCGGTGAAGCGAAACAGGACAGATTCACTTATCACTAGTTAGGAGACAACAGTTAGTAAGTAGAGCTTAAAAAAATGTTGGCCATTGACTACAACAACTTTGTGAAATTTTAACCGTTTCACAAATTTTTCAGACTTTTTTTGTTGACTGTTGTGAAATGATTGTAGTTGTTCAATGTTGACTGTATAGAGGGAATCCATTGGGGTCTTGAAATACACAGCCCCAAAGTGTAATCACATGACTCAATGGAACTGGGGGGCAGATGACTAATCGAGCCTTCGGGCTAGAGAAATCAAAAAGGAAACTCTGTTTGAGTTAAGGAACTCACTGGGGGTTTTGGGCAAAAATATCTCGTTAGTTGAGTTTTTTTTTCCCCCTGAGCAACATTGTTAAATAATAAAAGCTGTCAATCATAAATGTGCTCTTGGGTCTTTGTTTCCATCTCTTTAAAGTTCTTCAAACACTGGAGTTGATTACACAACTTGTACATTTGTTTGAATGATATTTAACCCAAAATTCATTGTTTCTTGTACCCCCTATCTCCTGCAAAGGTGCTGTCTCCTTTACTCCTCCTCTAGTAACTCTAAGGGGCTGATTCATCAAAGTACGAGTTCAAATCCCGAAATGGGAAAAATTGGGATTAGATACAATAATTTCTGATGATCAAAAGTGTCAAGAAAATGCTTAAGAAACAATCATAATAGTCACAATAATATCTTATTGGCGTTCCGCAAGTCAAAAAATTTTAGTATCCGAACTATCGTAAACGGCGCAAAAACCTTTCTGACTTTGATCCTTCAGTGCATGATTTTGGAAGCCTCCCATAGGGCTCAATGGCACTCTGCAGCTCCAACCCGGCCCAAGGAAAGCCTCCCATAGGGCTCAATGGCACTCTGCAGCTCCAACCCGGCCCAAGGAAAGTCTCCCATAGGGCTCAATGGCACTCTGCAGCTCTAACCCGGCCCAAGGAAAGTCTCCCATAGGGCTCAATGGCACTCTGCAGCTCTAACCCGGCCCAAGGAAAGTCTCCCATAGGGCTCAATGGCACTCTGCAGCTCCAACCCGGCCCAAGGAAAGCCTCCCATAGGGCTCAATGGCACTCTGCAGCTCCAACCCGGCCCAAGGAAAGTCTTCCATAGGGCTCAATGGCACTCTGCAGCTCCAACCCGGCCCAAGGAAAGCCTCCCATAGGGCTCAATGGCACTCTGCAGCCCCAACCCGGCCCAAGGAAAGTCTCCCATAGGGCTCAATGGCACTCTGCAGCTCCAACCCGGCCCAAGGGAAGTCACCATACCAAAGCTTGAATGAATCCAAAACTTTCGTACTCATTGCGACAATACAATTTTGAATCCCACGACTATTCTTTTGACACCTACGACTATTCTTGCGACAATTTTTGGACGCGTGGCAAATTTTTTAATCCATTGCACAAAACAATCGCAGAAATTTGCTGCGAATCCATGCCTGGTGAAACATTTCACCCATCACTACTCATCACTAATTATTGGTCAGGAATGGGTAAAAAAGGGGTAAAATAGGTTGGGGCCCCTGATGGTAACGAAGCTACTGTGTCTATGGTTAGGTCACTGGGATTCATGTAGAGCAGAGAAGTAGACAATCACAACTGCAGCTTCATGGCTGTAGTTCTGACTGGTGGGCGGTTGAGATGTAGCGAACTGTAATTCGCACGAACATCGGGTGTTCAGAAGTTCGCGAACTTTCCCCGTATGTTCGCAATTTGGGTTCGCCGTGTTTTTTTTCCGGTGCGTTTTTTCTCTGCGTTTTTTCTCGGCCTAAAAACGCCACACAAGCCACACATGACGTTTTTTTAGCCTAGTACTGGTGTAAGCAAATCCCGTTTCCATGGTGCTAATAGTGCGAAATAGCAAAAAACGCTGCGTATTTCCGCTAGGTCTGCCAGCTGCCTTTGTGGTTTTACGCAAGGCTGTGTCAACAAAGTATTTTTCAGAGACATTTTTGCCCTTGATCCCCCTCCTGCATGTCACTGTCCAGGTTGTGGCACCCTTTAAACAACTGGCCAGAAATGGCTTTTCTAGTTTTTAAAGTTTGCCTTCCCATTGAAGTCTATGGGGTTCGCAAAGTTTGCGAATATTCGCGCTTTTTGGCGTAAGTTCGCGAAAGCGTCCGCGAACTTTTTTTTGGAGGTTCGCTACATCCCTAGTGGCCGGGAGAGCAGAGCCAACCAGAAGCCAGAGGGAAGAGAGAGAAGGATAAAACACACACTATTGTTTTAAGATGTGTATGCGGTATCTTTTATTAACAAGTCATCATTTGCTCTATAAAATCTATAGTCGGTAATTCCGCTCTAGAGTGCATTCTCCAGGCATGGTGTAACGGAGCAGATGCTTCCCAAGCCCTGACATTACATTATTACAGCATTTGTTGCTGCCAGTGTCACTGCGCTTGGAAACCTTCCGCTGAGGTAAGCCCGACGATTCAAAAATAAAAGAAAAAACATATGGTGATGAATAAAAATGGGCTCATTTTTATCAAAGGGTTCAGTCACTGAAAAAATGTGAGTTCCACTAAATGTAAATGTACATGAAAAGGCAAGAGGGGAAAACATGTACAGGTATGGGACCTATTATCCAGAATGCTCGGGACCTTGGGTTTTCCAGATAAGGGATCTTTGGATATCCAAACCACAAGACTATGGAAAAAATTATTTAAACATTAATTTAACCCAATGGGTTTAATTTGCCCCCAATAAGGGGTAATTATATCTTAGTTGGGATCAAGTACAGGTACTGTTTTATTATTACAGAGAAAAGGGAATCATTTAACCATTAAATAAACCCAATAGGGCTGTTCTGCCCCCAATAAGGGGTAATTATATCTTAGTTGGGATCAATTACACAGTACTGTTTAATTACTATAGAGAAAAAGGAAATCAGTTTTAAAATTCTGAATTATTTGAGTAAAATGGAGTCTATGGGAGACAGGCTTTCGGTAATTTGGGGCTTTCTGGATAATGGGTTTCCAGATAAGGGATCCCATACCTGTATATACACGATACAAAAACTAAATATTTGCACTCATTAAGTGCATAGAAATAAATACCAATTGGAATGGTTATAAAAGGGACAGCATGGGATAATAGCTCCACTTTTACACCCATCATTTGCAGTAACGGAAACCAACACCATATTTAACTACCGTTTCCATAATTTTAATGATATTGACAGTGAAAGTGACATCATCCATCGCCGAGCGTTTTCACCCATTTTAAACAAACTGCTGTCATTTTTGGAGAAATTTTTGCAAATTTACGGGCACATTACCGCGGCATAATGGATTGATAAGCTCCCATAAAATGATGCGGCATCTTAAAAATGGCATTATGGTTTATGACGGCAATAAACTCTCCGAGAAGTCTGATAAATTCCTTCCACGGAGTAGTTGACTCGATGTGTCTTAGAGCAACAAATCAACATAGTTGCTGTTTGGCTGAAACGATCCCCTTCCGTTCGTTCGCCGAGTCTAAAGCGCGGGTCTCGTTGACTGCGACGTTCTCGGGGAACTTCATTCGGATATTTTTGTTTCTTATTGGCAGAGCAGAAGAAAGTAATCATTTAATTAGAAACATGTCTTTGAAGTGCAGGGAAAGAGCGGCTTCATAATTGCAATCTGAATTTCATCGGTGGAAATTGAATTACGTTCAAGTGTTTTTGTGTTAGAAACCTTCGTAATTACAAGTTCGCTTTCCGTCAGTGACATGAACTGTTTCCTTGCTGGAGGGGAGGGCGCTTAAAGGCATGGTTACCCTATTTCTGCAAGTTTAATGGCTCTTGATTAGTGATGAGCGATTCTGTCCCGTTTTGCTTCGCCAATAAATTCTCGAATCTTTCAAAAGATTCACGAAACGGCGGAAATTCGCAAAACGGCTAAAATGTTACACGTACAAAAATTGGACGTGCGGTGAATTTTTCCGTGGCAAATTTTTTCATCTGTTTGGCGAAACGCGGGAATTCGCTCGCAAATCCATGCCTGGTGAAACATTTTGCCCATCACTACTCTTGATGCATTCTCCTTCCAGGTACTAAACTAGTTCATCCATTTGAGATGGTAACTTAGTAATGTGGATGAATGTTTTTGCATTACAGGTATAGGACCTGTTATCCAAAATGCTTGGGAATGGGGTTTTCTGGATCCATAATTTGGATCTTTATACCTTAAGTCTACTGAAAAATCAGGCACGGTACTATTGGGTTTTTTTAATGGTTAAATGATTCCTTTTTCTCTGTAATAATAAAACAGTACCTGTACTTGATCCCAACTAAGATATAATTACCCCTTATTGGGGCAGAACAGCCCTATTGGGTTTATTTAATAGTTAAATGATTCCCTTTTCTCTGTAATAATAAAACAGTACCTGTACTTGATCCCAACTAAGATATAATTACCCCTTATTGGGGGCAGAACAGCCCTATTGGGTTTATTTCATGGTTAAATGATTCCCTTTTCTCTGTAATAATAAAACAGTACCTGTACTTGATCCCAACTAAGATATAATTACCCCTTATTGGGGCAGAACAGCCCTATTGGGTTTATTTAATGGTTAAATGATTCCCTTTTCTCTGTAATAATAAAACAGTACCTGTACTTGATCCCAACTAAGATATAATTACCCCTTATTGGGGGCAGAACAGCCCTATTGGGTTTATTTCATGGTTAAATGATTCCCTTTTCTCTGTAATAATAAAACAGTACCTGTACTTGATCCCAACTAAGATATAATTACCCCTTATTGGGGCAGAACAGCCCTATTGGGTTTATTTAATGGTTAAATGATTCCCTTTTCTCTGTAATAATAAAACAGTACCTGTACTTGATCCCAACTAAGATATAATTACCCCTTATTGGGGCAGAACAGCCCTATTGGGTTTATTTCATGGTTAAATGATTCCCTTTTCTCTGTAATAATAAAACAGTACCTGTACTTGATCCCAACTAAGATATAATTACCCCTTATTGGGGGCAGAACAATCCTATTGGGTTTAATTAATGTTTAATTGATTTTTTAGTAGACTTAAGGTATGGAGATCCAAATTATGGAAAGACACCTTATCCAGAATACCCTTGGTCCCAAGCATTCTGGATAGCAGGTCCTATACCCGTCCAACATTGCTTTTCAGGGTTAACAGGTACCTTCATCAACCACTAGAGCGATCGGCAAATCAGCGAGAATCATCAATCCGTTCTATGTCGAAATGACGGGGTATATTTGCCGTGACCTAGCCACGTTTTCATTAATTCTCCTGTAAATCAGACCATTCGGCCTTAATTATTTATAAATCAAATTTCTTTATAAATAAAATTCTGTTTTATTATTGATGCACCTTCTGGCAGTCGCAGTCCACCAGAACGGAAGCGGTATTGATTCCTTCAACTATTAATCACGTGATCAGGAGATTAATCCTTTTAAAGATCTAATTAACATCCATCCAGCCGTACGTATAATACTCATTCCGCTCTCATAGAGGCTCAGACTTGGCCGGGGATGTTCTGTGCAGCTAATGAGGACGGTGGGATACAGAAATATATTTCTCTCTCCTTTCCCCCAACATCCTTTTCATGCACGATTGGCTGTAAGGAATGAAGAGGCATTTTGCTTCCATACATTAAAGCTAATTCTTTACTTCGTACAGTACTTGGTTTAATGGACACTCAGGCCGTTGTGGGGATCTACAAGTTCCAGAGACGTTGTCCTCTGAAGTCATTATAAGAGTTTCATATTCCTGCAGAGATAAACGCGGCATCGCTGGATTTATGGGAAATAATTAGTTCATGTTTATTTTGTACTTGAGGTTTTTTTTATATATATTGCATATAAGGGACTGAATACGTTCTGCACAACGGCTGGATCTAAATGGGGTGCCAGGGGCCTACTAGGAAGTATTAGATTGACTATTTTATCTTCTTTTTCTTTATTATCCTCTTATCTCATTATAACTGGAGCTGATGATTCAGGAAGGGGTCCCATCTGAGGGGGGAAAATATGTCAACAACAGCTGGAGGGCTACAGCTGTTACATAATAGATTTCCCTGGTCCTCTCCGTGTCAGTACTCTCCGGGATAGCCCCTCCCTCTCCTCAATGAAGAACCCAACCCCCCTAACTAATAAATTAGGAGGAGAACGTCCCTCGGGTGTCTTTTTTGGGTTCCTTCCTTTCCTCGCTCCTTTTCAGGATTCAGTGAAGATCAGATCGGACAATGTGACAGCAGTAGCCTACATCAGAAAGCAGGGGGGCACAAGAAGTCCAGGGCTGTTGGCCGAAGTTCAACCTATCTTCCAGTGGGCAGAAGCTTTCTCGGTGGACTTCACAGCTGTTTACGTCCCAGGACTATTAAACAAGGTGGCAGATGTCCTAAGCAGAAGCTTTGCGGACAGGCACGAGTGGTCCTTGTGTCCAAGGATATTCAGAGCCTTGGTTCAGAGATGGGGGACAACCCTCAATAGACCTGATGGCTTCCTCCAGCAACAGCAAATGTCCTCGGTTTTATTAGAGGAATTGGGATCCGAAAGCGGTAGCAGTAGATGCTCTCACCCAAACTTGGAGGTTCTGTTTAGGCTATATCTTTCCCCCTCTCCCTCTGATTCAGAGGGTGATTCAGAAGATCAAGGAGGACACCGAGTACCTTCATATCTCACTACAAGCTGGATGTTAGATATTCGGAGTACTCACAATTCAAGACTAGCATCCTGAGATTGGCTAGTTCTGCCAAATAAAGTGTGTTTTGCATTATGTTTGGAATCTTTATTTACCCACCCAGGGACAGTCAGCTTGCTAAGTCCTGAAGAGTATTGACATGGAGAGGACCAGGGAATAGGGAAAATTTTGTCATACTTACCATGATTTTCCTTTCCTGGCCTCTCCATGTCAGGATTCCCTCCCTTGGATCAGTGTACAGTTGTTAGAACTTGGTGCGAGACACACGGGGGAGGTTCTCCTCCTAATTTATTAGTTAGGAGAGGGAGGGGCTATCCCGGAGAGTATTGACATGGAGAGGACCAGGAAAGGAAAATCACGGTAAGTATGACACACCCTTCCCCTACCCTAAAAAAATACTGGGTCATTTCATTGCTCCAATTTTGCTCCTCCTTCCCCTCATGCAGTTTTCCCCTCCTTTGCATCTCCATCTCTGCTTCTGCTCAGTTCAGCTCTTTTTTACCCCCTTGCATTTCTCTTCTTCTCTCTTCTTTAACATATTCTGTGCAGTTTTGCTGTTCTCTTTTCTACCCCGCCAGGTTCATATTTATCGTCTCTTTGTGAAGGAAAATAAATTACAATGTGCCCTCACTGGTTAGTCCAAGCCCAGATAATTCTGAATTCAAGTTGTAGGTTACTAGTGATGAACGAATCTGTCCCGTTTCGCTTTGCGGGAAAATTCGCAAATGTTTGAAATTCACAAAACACCAAAAATGTAGCGTGTAAAATAAAAATCGTTGCGTGCATCAGAAAATTGTGCGCAACAATTTTTTTGTCATACAATTTTTTCAGTGGCGAATTTTTCTGCCTGTTTCAGGAAACAATCCGCCAATGGCAAAACGCAGAAATTTGTCGCAAATCCATCCCTATTGAATAATTTCGCTCATCACTATAGGTTACCATAATGGACAAATAACTAAGGATGTTCATAGCTTATGGGACAAGTGATCATCGTCAGATATTATATTTATTATATGTATAATATTATAATGTATAGCAGGGATCCCCAACCTTTTTTACCCGTGAGCAACATTCAAATGTAAAAAGAGTTGGGGAGCACCACAAGCATGAAACCATACCTACAGGTACCAAATAAGGGCCGTGATTGGCTATTTGGTGGCCCCTATGTGTACTGACAGCCTATAGAAGGCACTGTTTGACTTTACACTGGGTTTTATGCAACCAAAACTTGCCTCCAAACCAAGTATTCAAAATATAAGCACCTGCTTTGAGGCCACTGAGAGCAACATCCAAGGGGTTGGGGAGCAACATGTTACTCATGAGCCACTGGTTGGGGATCACTGGTGTATAGAATAGTGTGGGGTAAGAGGATTGCACGGTTCTAACCAATCAATGACCCCCACACATGCGCCAAATGGTAAATCCAGTGTCCTTATTCGTCTGATATATCACACAGGTGGCAGAAGGGCCACTTTTAGGAGCATGTTTTTCTAGCAAATAGTAGATTTCAACATATTAATGGAGAACATATACCTACATCTTAATTTCTACATGTACAGTACCTTAAAGAGTGTGAAGAGCACTCAAGGAACTTGCATTTGTTTTATTGCCCTTCTTTATCCCCTTCCATAGTCTCTTTTCCTTCTTCCAATGACATAAACCCCCAGATAGAAACACTTGCATCTGCACCCCAGGATCTTCCAGACTATGGCACTACAGTGCTCTGTCACCCATCTCAGACCTTTAGGAAGACACAAGGTGAGCTACAAGAGCCTGTGGAGAGACTTCAAAGTAGCTCTGAGCATTAATGCAAACAGAATAAATATTTAACTTGGACTTTAATCAGTAAGTGTAACCTCATCTTCAAGTTGGTTTTATCTTCCACAATCATCTCTTTTCTTTCTTGGTTTATGTGCAGGGATCTCTGATTGTTTATGTGTTCCGGGTATCCGATGTGAACGTGCTAGACAAAGGCATAATGATAATGCAAAAAAATACAAAAACCTTAGGAGTGGTTTGTGCTACCTTAGGAATTAAATCTTGAAATATGAGCCCAGATTTTCAGTTGCCCTATTTAAGGTAGAGCATTTAAAGGCAACTGTATACAGTCTGCAGCCAGTGTCGGATTGGCCCACCAGGATACCAGGAAAACTCCCGGTGGGCCCAAGTGTCAGTGGGCCCTCCTGCTTCTAGCTATTTGGCCAGTTGCATTGTCATTCCCTATTTCTGTATGGGAAAAAGAGATGGAAGGATAGAGAAAGAAATGTGGATAATAAAGGGGTTGATGGAGAAGAGGTTGAGTTAGGACTAGTGATGAGCGCATCTGTCCTGTTTCATTTCGCTGGAAAATTTGTGTATCTTTCAAAAGATTCGCGAAACGACGAAAATGTCGCACGGAAAAAAATATGTCGTCCGTGACTATTCTTTTGACGCGCGACTATTCTTTTGACGCCCGCGACTATTCTTGCAACAATTTTTGAATGCGAAACTATTCTTTTGACACCCGTGACTATTCTTGGACATGAGACTATTTTTTGACGCCCGCGACTATTCTTGGACGCGAGACTATTCTTTTGACGCCCGCGACTATTCTTGGATGCGAGACTATTCTTTTGACGCCCGCGACTATTCTTGGATGCGAGACTATTCTTTTGATGCCCGCGACTATTCTTGGATGCGAGACTATTCTTTTGACACCCGCGACTATTCTTGGACTCAAGACTATTCTTTTGACACCCGCGACTATTCTTGGATGCGAGACTATTCTTTTGACGCCCGCGACTATTCTTGGATGCGAGACTATTCTTTTGATGCCCGCGACTATTCTTGGATGCGAGACTATTCTTTTGATACCCGCGACTATTCTTGGACGGGAGACTATTCTTTTGACACCCGCGACTATTCTTGGACGCGAGACTATTCTTTTGACGCCCGCGACTATTCTTGGATGCGAGACTATTCTTTTGACACCCGCGACTATTCTTGGATGCGAGACTATTCTTTTGACGCCCGTGACTATTTTTGGATGCGTGACTATTCTTTTGACGCCCCGGGACTATTCTTGATGCGAGACTATTCTTTTGACGCCCGCGACTATTCTTGGATGCGAGACTATTCTTTTGACGCCCGCGACTATTCTTGGATGCGAGACTATTCTTTTGACGCCCGCGACTATTCTTGGATGCAAGACTATTCTTTTGACGCCCCCGACTATTCTTGAATGCGAGACTATTCTTTTGACGCCCGCGACTATTCTTGGACGCGAGACTATTCTTTTGACACCTGCGACTATTCTTGCGACAATTTTTGGATGCTCGGCGAATTTTTCCACAGCAAATTTTTTCATCCGTTTGGAAGGATAGAGAAAGAGACTTGGATAATAAAGATGTTGATGGAGAAGAGGTTGAGTTAAGAGTAGTGATGAGCGAATCTGTCCCGTTTTGCTTCGCCAAAAAATTTGCGAATCTTTGAAAAGATTCGCGAAAAGGCGAAAAATTTGCAAATATTCTTTTGACGCCCGCAACTATTCTTGCAAAATTTTTGGTGGCGCGACTATTCTTTTGACGCCCGCGACTATTTTTGGACGCGCAGCAAATTTTTTCATCCGTTTCGCGAAACAATCCGCCAGTGGCAAAACACGAAAATTTGCCGCGAATCCATGCCTGCCGAAACATTTTGCCCATCACTAGTTAGGAGGGGTGGAAAAAGAGTTTAGAAAGGGGGCCTATGATCCAAGGTTTTCTGGTGGGCCCCTGGCATCTCAGTCCAACACTGTCTGCAGCAGACCTCATAACAAAGGGACCATAAATAAAATGATCACTGTCATACATGCTCAGGCCAAGCTTGACTAGTACCCCATCAACAGGTCCATTCATCCGGCCAACAAGCAGATATTTATACATAGGGTCAGACTTATACAGCAAGGAAATCAATCCACAATTTTTTCTAAATCCATAATCAATCGGTATGTCCTGGTACCTAACCGTCTATTTAAACCAAAATAAATGGAAGATAAGTCAAGCTTACAAAGAGCATAGATTTGACCATTAAATACTTGGTTAACAGAGGTCACTCGCAGGTTACCATACGGTAACTGATATGTTCATTAACGCCTTTCATGGTAATTCAATAGGAGATTACTCCCAAAGGAGTAATTAATCTACAATGGGATGTAGCAACAAAAGCCCTAAGGGATATATACATATATTTATTTTTCTCCAGACAATTAAACACAGCCTATATCTAATCACGGCTTGTTGAATATACTGAATATTAAGCCTGGAAATACTGGAAAACATGACAAATTCTATCTCTTCAATGGGCCAAGATTTCTGCTCGGTGGAACTTGCAACCTTTATATTAATTGCCTTAACCTAAGAAGAGAAGCCATAACAATGTACATTCCTAGGCAGAATGAGGTCAAGTTAGATCTACAATGAAGGATAAGAATTCAGTAGGAGAGAGAGAAAAAATAAGCCTTGAAGCTTCATTTTACTGGCTGATAACGAGCGGACTAGATTTCCAATTTTAGCAGCCCCACCGAGTGCCAGCCAGCAATCAGAGTACAGGGCCATATTTAACATTCTTTGTTGGAGTTTCTGGATTGAGCAAGAACAGAGAGCATCCTACACCTGTCACACACATTCTCCCACTCTTGCTGTTCCACAAGAAATAAGAAGGAATAAAATAGCAGGGGAATAATATCTGTTCTTGGTCGCAGAACTGAATTAGGGATAAATTCTTGTCACCCGTAACCTTAAATACAAGAGAAAATGTTGGATTTGGTTCCAGAATTGCTCATAGTTAGTCACGTTGAAATATTCCCATTATATTGCAGAGTTATGCAACTTTTCATGATCATATTCCTGTTTCATGTTATAGGACCTCAAATGATGAGCCTGATTATCCTCAGTAGGTACTACGTTGTTGGCAGATAACTGCTTTTTTTTTTAAAACAACATAGTACCTACGTAGTTGGCAGGGAAAGGGTTAAAGTCATCTGTATACAGTCTGTAGCCAGTGTCGGATTGGCCCACCAGCATACCAGGAAAACTCCCGGTGGGCCCAGGTGTCAGTGGGCCCTCTTGCTTCTAGCTATTTGGCCAGTTGCATGGTCATTCCCTATTTCTGTACAGGAAAAAGATTTGGAAGAAAAGAGAAAGAGACTTGGATAATAAAGAGGTTGATGGAGAAGAGGTTGAGTTAGAAGTAGTGATGAGCGAATCAGTCCCATTTCACTTTCGCCGTTTCGCAAATCTTTTGAAAGATTTGCGAAACGGCGAAAAATTAGTGAAATGGAGAAAATGTTTCACAGAAGAAAAAAATTGTCACCCACGATTATTCTTTTGACGCCCGCAACTATTCTTGCAACAATTTTTGGATGCGCGACTATTCTTTTGACATATCTGTTCAGTTCTTGGTCGCAGAACTTAATTAGGGATAAATTCTTGTTACCCGGAACCTTAAATACAAGAGAAAATGTTGGATTTGGTTCCAGTATTGCTCATAGTTAGTCAAGTTGAAATATTCCCATTATACTGCAGAGTTATGCAACTTTTCATGACCCATTATATTCCAGTTTCACGTTATAGGACCTCAAATGATGAGCAATGAGCCTGATTATGTCATATGTGAATGTTTATTGTACTTTAAAGGGAAACTACACCCCCAGAATGAATACGTAACCAACAGACAGTTTATATTATGTTAAGTGGCCTATTAAAGAATCTCCCCAAACTGGAATATATATATCAGTAAATATTGCCCTTTTACATCCTTTCCCTTGAGCCGCCATTTAGTGATGGGCTGTGTGCTCCCTCAGGGATCAGCTGACAGGAAGTGATGCAGCTCTAACTGTAACAGGAAGTAGTGTGGGAGCAAAAGGCAGAACTCTGCCCATTCATTGGCTGATGGGGCCTAGCATGTATGTGTGCCTTGGCTTGTTTGTGTGCACTGTGAATCCTATGATCCCAGGGGGCGGCCCTTAGTACTTAAAATGGCAGTTTCCTATTTAGGATTACCCAATGGCACATACTACTAAAAAAGTATATTTATATGAAAATGGTTTATTAAGATGAAGCAGGGTTTTACATATGAGCTGTTTATGCAATATATTTACAGTATATAGAGACCTACATTGTTTGGGTGTATAGTTTTCCCAGGGCCGGATTTACAAATTTGCCGCCCCGAGGCCGCCTCCTGTCGCACGCCCGCCCACCCCCCGCCCCCCGAGTGTGCATGCGTGAACAGGGGGGGGGAGAAGTCCCCATTGCTCCGTATGGGAACACAAATTTTTAGATGATTTTTGTGCGGCGGGGCGGCATGCCGCCCCTAGGTTTCTGCTGCCCTAGGCCCGGGCCTTTGTGGCCTCTCCACAAATCCAGGCCTGAGTTTTCCTTTAAAGGACATGTAAACACTATATTTTCCTAAAGGTTGGGCACGTCTCCCCCACCCAAGCTGCCCCACCATTCACCAGCACCATCACTTTTTCCCAAAACAAATAGCAGCTTTCACCAGACACCATTTTTCCTCTAACACAGGGGTGCCCAGACTTTTTCCCCCGGCGATCTACTTTGGCTCCTCCCAACATACAATGCAATATTGCTAACCATTGCACCCCTTTCAATTATCTCAACTATTAGCCTTTATGGTTTCACACTTCCTTATTACCTTATCTCCAAATTATGAAGGTCAGAAGAAGCTATGGTCCAGCCAGAGTAGACTGTACTTAAACTCTTAGGGGGAGATTTATCAACGTTTGAGTTTTTTGGCGCTAAAAAAACTTGAATTCAAGTTATGGTTCAAAAACTTAAATGTCTGATATTTATTTAGTGCAAAAAACTCAAAAACTGAAATGTTAAAAGCTTACGAGTTTTAATAGGAATTGTCCTAGGCTATGTCAAGCCATAACTTCAAACTCAAATTTTTTAAGTTTGTAAAGAAGGTATTCAAGCTTTTTATTCAAACTTGTTTTCCTTATTAATAAATAAGCTATAGATTGTAAGCTCTACGGGGCAGGGACCTCCCTTCTCTTGTGTATTTGACTCTTAACTTAATGTAACTGTATCTTATATTTATTTGTATATATTATTATATTATACTGTGTATTTATCTATTATCTTAATAACCCCCTGTTTGTATTAATCTATTCTACTGTACAGCGCTGCGTACATAAGTAGCACTTTATAAATAAAGATATACATACATACATACATACATACGCTAGCATTCGATATACGAGTTTATTCAATTTAGAAAAAAAAAATGAATTTCACAAAATGGAAAATTGATAAATAAGCCCATTAATGTACAAAGATTTACCATAAATGCCATTATAGGTAATTTCAGTGCCCGTTTAAATTTCAAATTCAAAAGAGAGAGAGACACAATAGAAAGACAAAGTCGAACCATTGGCATTATTCTAGCCAGTAATTTACAAAAGATCTAATAAAAACGTTCAATACTAAACTCCCAAACAGATAATAAAGTCAATTTTTACGCTTAACATGTTTATTGAATTGTATTGTATTTCAAAATAAACCATTAATAATTGTTGGTGACAATATATATATAAAAAAAAAAATCAAATTCTGCTTCCCATAGAATAATGGTATAAAATCTATATTACTGCGCTGTGTATCTGGGCTGAATTCTCCCGAGTAGAAGAGCAGCAGAAATGTCCCCTGAATTGATTTATTGCAATGCTGCTTGTATTCTCTCAGTGGAAATTCCCTTCTTTCGGCAAAGACATCCATCTGGATCTCAGCGTTGTTATAAACAGTACAGAAATAGAGATTGAATTATAGGATAATATAGATAGTCGGCTATTGACGGCATTAGAGCTAGAGCCCAATTCTACTGTCCCCTCCTTGTTAAACCCGGCCTTATTGTCCAATGGAATTCACTTAATAGAGATAAACCAGGGTTGGTTAAAATATACTGTAACCCTTTCTTGGCTGAAACAAGCCAACAGCACGACTAGATAGGTCTAGAGCACGGGGTACACGCGACTCAGTCCTTCAGGATGGGCCTTCGCTATGTGGAAGTAACCAAACGGAGCTATGGTGTAGTGCAACTACAACCCACTGTAGCTGTGTGCAGTGCAGAATAACAAATGGGCGCCAGAAGGTTCTTGCAGTTTAACAGTAGAACTGGTTTATTTTCAGCAACAAGCAACTTGCAGGGTTATGCAATATACTCACACATCAGTTAGCATAGCTTTCTCTGAGGACAGCACAGAGAGGGTGCACACCCGCTCCTCTACACTAAGGCAACAGTGCCTGTCTGGAAGGGTACTCCCACAGCTACTTTCGTCTGAGCCAAACTGCTCGTGCTCTCTTCCCTCACTATCTCACTTTCCTAGAAAGTGCTCCACAAAACTTGCTATCTAACTGGTCCTCATTCACGGGGTCCCTGTCAACGACTTTACCAGAGTGGCTGACACACTCTGGGGCACATGGCTTTACTGGGGGCCTAGTCTTCTCCCTCCAGGCTCAATGCTCCTCTCTCTCAGGACACAGGCAGCCAAAGAGACAGACCCACCCCCTGCTAAGCACTATATCAGAGTGCCAAGGGAGTGGTCTCCCTGTTAACCAATAATCACACATATGAACTCAAAACTGATACAGGGGTCTTTGCCCAGTAACAGCACAAAACCAGGAAGCTGCAGGGTTTAAAGCCATAGGGACTAGTTAACCCTATGGATCCCTACAATACAGTGTCAGAAAGTTGCCCCAAAACTATAAATCACCTTTCCCAGTTAACCAAGTAATAAATGTGAATATCGCTTTACAGCTGTCTACAAAGCCTATCCCCGGGTCTGTGAGACAAATCTCCATCATCCACAGAAGCGAATGGGTTTTTGCCAGTACTCAATTTTTCTGATATTGTTTCTCTAAAAATTCAAGTTTTTTGGAAATTTTCCCTGAAAAATTCGAGTTTTTCGAAAATAATTCCGATAATTTGTTTAGTTAACTTTTTTGGTCAAAAAAATAAATTTGGCAGGTTTGATCTGTTGAGTACCTTTGAATCCTATGGAGGTTTAGAATAGTAGAGGAATAAACTAGTGACATATTTTCAAGGAGAAGTTGATCCCCCTCATTGTTTTCTGTTTCACCCAGTTTCAAGGGGAAGTGAATCCCTTCATTCTTTTCTATTTCTCACATGTTCAAGGAGAATTTAATCCCATCATTGTTTTCCATTTCACCCAGTTTCAAGTGAAACTTGATGCCAATGCTGCTAAAATGGCTGCTGGAGCACTTCCTGTTTGGGAAAAATAATGGAATTTTTGATTGTAAACTCTAAATTTTCATACGAACGGTTCAAGTATTATCGCGACATTTTATAAATACAACAATGATCAAGTTTAATTTGAATTCATACCATGTCGAGTTTATACAACTTTCAATTCCAGAAAAAAAAAAGTTTTAGTAAATGTGCCCCCAGGTCTGTTATTCTATGGCCACCATCAGATATTCAAACAGGTGACCCATAAGTACCATTTCCTGATTGGTTGCTATGGGGGGGGTTAGTAGACCTGGTGTAAACCTTTTTTAAAATAGCCCTAAAGCATCAAAAGTGAAATGAAGAGTAGACAGAAGCTTCCAGTCTTGTCTGATACCTGCTTGAATCTCCTGCAGAGCTTTGCCCATAAGGGACAATAAATCCACTATGGATTACTTACTTATTTGTGGATATTATGGAATTCTTGACATCACATACAAAACAGCAGAAGTCTTTTTCTACTAAGCTATTGTTTTGGCACTGTGGAACTTGTCAACTAGGCTGAAGTACCATAGAACTGCATGGTGCAATGCTAAAGTTACATTATTAGCCAAATTTGGATCATGGAGTAAAAACTCAAAAATGAGTTTGAGAAAATAATGTCCTTGAGAAATACTTTTGATAGGGAGATCTGAGTGGCAAAGAAGTGTTCCACCAGATGCCACCCAGATTGAGAAGTAGTTTTAACGGGTCTATCAGGAGGACTTCAGGACAACTAACTTGGAGACTGTACACCAGACATACTGGTGCAAGGTCAACAAAAGCTGAATGTCCTGGGGTTCTCCTCTCAAAAATGAGTTTGAGAAAATAATGTCCTTGAGAAATACTTTTGATAGGGAGACCTGAGTGGTAAAGAAGTGTTCCACCAGATGCCAAGCAGATTAAGAAGTTGGTTTAACAGGTCTATCAGTAGGACCTCGGGACAGCCAACTTGGAGACTGTACGCCAGACATACTGGTGCAAGGTCAACAAAAGCTGAATGTCCTGGGGTTCTCCTCTCAAAAATGAGTTTGAGAAAATAATGTCCTTGAGAAATACTTTTGATAGGGAGACCTGAGTGGCAAAGAAGTGTTCCACCAGATGCCAAGCAGATTAAGAAGTTGGTTTAACAGGTCTATCAGTAGGACCTCGGGACAGCCAACTTGGAGACTGTACGCTAGACATACTGGTGCAAGGTCAACAAAAGCTGAATGTCCTGGGGTTCTCCTCTCAAAAATGAGTTTGAGAAAATAATGTCCTTGAGAAATACTTTTGATAGGGAGTTCTGAGTGGCAAAGAGGTGTTCCAGCAGATGCCACCCAGATTAAGAAGTTTTTTAACAGGTCTATCAGTAGGACCTCAGGACAGCCAGCTTGGAGACGGTACACCAGACATACTGGTGCAAGGTCAATGAAAGCTGAATGTCCTGAGGTTCTCCTATAGGAGGGGTAGTATGCGCTACTGCCTCAAGGTCTCCCCTATGCTTACCACCCTAATAAGGCTTCTATGCTATTATTATTGTTCCTGGGTTGCTGTTTCCTTCTTTAAAGAATCTTAGAATCTTACAAGACCTGCCCTTTTTTTAAACTTTAATATTGTGTTTTGGGTCTTTAGGATGCCACCCAGATTAATATGTAGTTTTAACAGGTTTATCAGTAGGACTTCAGGACAGCCAACTTGGAGACTGAACACCAGACATACTGGTGCAAGGTCAACAAAAGCTGAATGTCCTGAGGTTCTCCTATAGGTGGGGTAGTATGCGCTACTGCCTCAAGGTCCCCCCCATGCTTACCACCCCAATAAGCCTTCTATGCTAATATTATTGTGCCTAGGTTAGTGTTTCCTTCCATAAAGAATCTTAAAAGCTCACAAGACCTGCCCTTTTTATAGTCTTTAATATTGTGTTCTGGGTCTTTAGGAGCTTGAAGTTGAAATACAAGGGGATTTGTTTCGCCCTTGCGATTCCTCCGAAAACTTTTTTTTTTATCAATTATTTTAAAACTTTGCAATAATAGCCAACTTCACAGTCATTTTTTTTCCCCTCCGCAGTCTAATACCGTGTAACCATTAAAGGTTGAAGTCTTTTTCCAAACCTTTTCCTTTGAGAACAAAGTGCCATTTCACACTTTTATATATCTTGCAGTGGCGAACCAAGAGCCGGTATTAGTTTTAATAGCAGCATAAAGCTGAACTGTTATATTACATAAAGTTACCATATCTGTAAATGTCTATTGTTATCACTTTCGGTTGCGCCGCTAAGAAGAAAATAAAAAATGAAGAACAAAATCATTACAGTTTTTTAAATTCTCCATTAGTTAAGGCCAAAGCTTGCTCGCACTTTATGTGCTAATGCTTCGAGAAGGACTTATAAGTCCATGAACAACACAGAATGGCATGTATTGTTCAGGGAGGTGACCTCAAAAGCCTATTCCCAGCAGCGAGGTTTAAACATATATATATATAGCATTGCTTTATATGAACAATAAAAAAATGATGGTTCTGTAGGCATCAACATTTTATGCTCTAATATTTCTATTCATATAGATTTGTACATTATTACATTCAGTTAAATAGGTAAGACTGTAATATATATGTAATGTTAAACTAGAGCATGGTTTCTAGGTTTTAATATTACAAAGAAGTCTAGCCAATGCTCTAGTAGTATAAAGAATAATATATCTACAACCTACAAAAGTTTAATGAAAACACAAGATATCTAGTATAAATAAACCTAGAGCAACTGGAAGACGTTTCACTACTCATCCGAGCAGCTTCTTCAGTTCCACTGACTGGTATGGGAAGTCCTCAGCATTTGTACTCTTCCACTAATCCAATCACAATGGCACTTTCTGAAGAGTTACAAAGTGCTATTGTGATTGGATTAGTGGAGGAGTTTATATGCTGAGGACTTCCCATACCAGTCAGTGGAACTGAAGAAGCTGCTCGGATGAGTAGTGAAACGTCTACAATGATTACTTAACAAGTCCAGTTGCTGTAGATTTATTTATACTAGATATACCATGACCTGGATGAATAAAAATCTTCATATTCGGAAAACACAAGATATTTAACATGTGGTTCCCCAAACGATTATGAACTTAGCTTTTACTAAAGGTTGGACTGAGACTGGAGGTTCATCTCCAGTGGGTGGAATTCAGGTTGGCCATCTGTGGTGATGAGACACTTCAGAGTATTTAAAGCTATATAATTAAAGACATCAGACCACAGAAAAAAACACTACATGGGAGAAAACTGTCAACAATAGTGACAAGCAATTTGTTTTGGCAGGCATGGACTCTGTGAAACTTCTGTGAAAATTAGTGGCGAGAAAATTTGTTGCTTGGAAAAAAAAAGTTGCGGTTGTGTAAAAATAGGTGCAGTTGCGTCAAAATGGGCTGTGCGACAAAATGGTCCAATTGGGAGCAGTCACTTAAAAATAGCCAAGGGCGTCAAAAAAAATGGTTGTGTACGACAAAATGTTTGCGTCATATCCACTTGTCCGTGTATTTTTCGTCGTTTCGCGAAATTCTGATAAAGTGAAATGGGACGGATTTTCTCATCACTAGTCAACAACTGTCTTTACTGTAAATACATGAAATACATATAAAGCCATCATGGAAGAGTAGAAGGGACTGCCCACTATTTCCCATGGACATACTATGATTGTAAACTTCTTTCTAATTTTTATGTACATTACTAATTGCCATTGTGTTTAGTTTATCCAAAGCCCACACAGCAGCTGTAGGGGCCACAATTAGGGCTCCTTGGTTACAGTGTTCAGTTACTAAGCCATGACATACTAGAACATGATGCCCAAATTTGCACATTTTCCAATAAATATTAGCTGTGCTTTTTCTTCTTAATGGTTTTTGTGGTTGCATTACCATGATGAGAATGGGAAGATAGTAATCAGAAGGCACTAAAGGACCAGGGACAAAGGATCAAATAATGCCTTTTTTGTGCCAGGTTACCCATGCTATTAAAAGGCATTTAGCACTTGACATGCCAAACCTCCGAATTTCTTAAATTAGAAAGAAAGGTAAAAACTAAGTAAGCTTTATCAGAAAGGTCTATGTAAATACAGCCATAAGCACTTATAGAAACGCTGCACTGAGTCCTCTATCAAAAGATTAGTTGTGTCTGTTTTCCTGTGCCAGAGACAAGCAGCTTTCTAATGTCTCCTCTCTCCTGCTCCCTCCTCCCTCAAGAATGCTAAGAACTCACTTTCCCCCTTAGGAATGTGAATCTGAGCCAATCAGCAGGAAGCTGACTCCTGGGGGCACATTTACTTATCCACGAACACTCCAAGCGTTTGCTCGATCGGTCCAATAGTATTTTGCGCAACTGTTTCGTACCTTGAGCAACTTTTTCGACACTTGCACGATTTTTTCATATTTTTAGCGTGAAAAAATCAGATTGGTTTTGCGCTGTTTACAATCGTTCAGTACGAAAATTTCGTGACTTTCGGATCGCCAATACGATATTATCGTGACTAATATGATTTTTTCAGAAGCATTTTCGTGATATTTGCGATCTTCAGAAATTTTCGTTTCCAATCCGAATTTTTCCCATTCGGGATTCGAACTCGTGTTTTGATAAATCTGCCCCATAGTCTTACTAACTGAGCATGTTCACTTGGTCTGGGTGTCTGTGCAGGAGCGAGGCATTATGGGAATCTTCTCTACCCAGCTCAGCGTTTTTTCTTCCTGTTTGGCTTCTGATTATCTGAACGGGAGAAATATGGGGAGACTTAAGGGCACTATTGAGAGAACTGAAGGTATGCCTGCAGCTTGAGATTAACTTTTTATTAGCCTTTCCTTCTCCTTTAAGTTCTATTTAAAAAAAACATACATTTAGGGGCTCATTTACTAACCATCGATTTTTCTTTTATAAACCTGATTCGGATTTTTTTTGAGAAAAAATGCTGCATCTTATCCGTGATTTACTATGCATCTAAACGGTTAAATCTGAATTCGCCAATTCGCCAGATTAAACTTGCCGGGTTCATGTAGAAGTCAATGGCAAAGGTCCCTTCCCTTTGAGTTCTTTCTCTTGTCTCAAAACTTTAGACATTTCCCTGGGTTTTGTCCGAAAATCACAACTTTTCCCGAATCGTCGCAGCGAGTGTTTGGGACTTTTCTCGAAGCAACTTTTTTTCTACGTAAATATCAGACATTCGGGAAACTGAGTTTAGTTGAATTTGAAAATAAAAAAATCAGCAATTATGGAGTATGTATCCCAGGCAGTTCCTCCTAGCAGGGGCGGGCCAAGCCGATCGGGCGCCCTAGGCAACCCGGTCGGCCACCTCGCAATTGCACCTTCCTCATTCGCCCCCTTGGCGCATGCGCAGTTGAACGCGAGGGGGGGCGGGGTTCGCGTTGCGATTCAATGGATCATTGCCCCCACCGCGTAAGGACAAGCGGTGTGGGAAATGACTAAAGAGAGCGGACTAGGGGTAGGCAGGAGAGGCCCCCCAATCGTTGTGCTCTAGGCAGCTGCCTCTTCTGCCTACCCCTAGTTCCGGCCCTGCCTCCTAGACAAAGAAGAGCACATTTATGCAGAATATGCAGCCTACAAATAAACTGGAAAAATGTATTTTATAGTGCTATATTACAGCTGTGTCATATTCATGTTATATTTTTACATAGAAAAATGAATTATTTGGGACATTAGACACTCTTGTAACCAACATATTCTTTTGTTAGAGGTTAGCAGATTTATCAAAATGTGAGATTAGAGCTCACCACAATATATTAACCAACTTTCTATTCATTGCTATGGGATTTTTTTTAGTATTGTACTCAAATGGTGAACTCTAAAAATGTCTGAAAAGCGTCCGAATGCGTTTTCTTCGTAATGATCGGCATTTTGCAATTTTTTTCGTAAATTGTCGCGACTTTTTCGTAGCCGTTGCGACTTTTTCGTAAATTGTCACAACTTTTTCATAGCGTTACGACTTGCGCGAATTGTCGCGACTTTTTCGTAGCGAAAAAAATCGCAAAAAATACGAAAAAGTCGCAAAATGTTCGTTTCCAATCCGAATTTTTCCCATTCAGATTCGTGGATTAGTAAATGTGCCCCTAAGGGGCAGATTTATCAAAATGTGAGATTAGAGCTCACCACAATAAATTCACCCACTTTCTATTCATTGCTATGGGATTTTTGTTAGAATTGTATTTGTCAAATGGTGAACTCTAAGGGGCAGATTTATCAAAATGTGAGTTCAGAGCTTAATACATAAAAACTCACCCACGTTCTATTCATTCCTATGGGATTTTAGAAGTATATTTATCAAATTGTGGACTCTAGCTTTCGTACATTGACAAATACGCTTCAAGAAATCCCATAGGAATGAACTGAAAGTGGGTGAATTTTTGTGTGGGGAACTATAATCTCACATTTTGATAAATCTGCCCCTTGGTTTTTATGATTTTACTCAAGAGCAAAATTCAGGGTAACTTTTAGAAGGTATTTGCCTGTGTTTAAACCACAGCAGGGTTTTTTTTCACAAATACATAGTTACATAGTTACATAGTTACATAGTTACATAGGGTTGAAAAAAGACCAGAGTCCATCAAGTTCAACCCTTCCAAGTAAACCCAGCACCCACAACCTATACTTACCTATCTATACACTCACATACATAAACTATATATACAAACACTAGTACTAACTGTAGGTATTAGTATCACAATAGCCTTGGGTATTCTGCTTTTAAAGGCATTAACAGAATCTGCCATTACCCCATCACTAGGAAGGGCGCTTTTTAATTCACACAATATAGAAAAGTAAAGTTCATTCTTCTGACACCATCTCACATAACATTCTGAGTGAGACATAACTACCATCCAGGTTTTTTTTTGTTTAAGTTTTGAAAAAGAATCTGAACAAAATGGCAACTGTGCTCGATATTCCATTTTATTTTCAGATTGTGCACTTATTTTGCCCTGATATTACCAAATAAATATATGAAATCAAAGTGGGGCACTCAGAAGGACTAAAAGACCAAAAATAATTAAATATTTATTTTAATGAATGTTTGCGGAGTTTCTGGAAGCATCAAAGCTTCAACCTTACAATAAATATTGAACATTTTGACCATTTTGACCTTCTCCATTCATTACTTTGATTTATATAGAGAATATTAACTAAATACGTCAGCTTTTCTTTGAACATCTATAATGTATCTTTTTGTCCACATTATGTACCCGAATAAATAATATATTTCTAACCGTAATTACTCAACCTGAAAATACTATTCTTGCTATTTATCCAAGCTATCATCCCAATAAAATTGGGGATCCAATGATTTTACAGCAATTATCTGGCATATATTTGTTTTGTTTTTTGACCTTAAATAAAACCAGATCACATTATGTCCATTATTTTCTAGGTTTCCCTTGTGTGATACGATCTGCTGCTTTTCTGAACTTCAACCCTGAGTGTGCCAATGCAAATGTAAAACTTCCTTTCCTTTGATGTGTTGATGAGTTTGATTTTTCACTGAGTTCCTGTGTACTAGGAATCCCCCATGATTAAGACTTGGTCATATTAGTCAGTCTTTTATAGCTAAGACAGGACTAAAGCCTCAACCTTATGATTAGTATTAGCTGGCCTAAATTATATAGACAGGTATCGGACCCCTTATCCGGAAACCCGTTATCCAGAAAGCTCCAAATTACGGAAAGCCCGCCTCCCATAGACTCCATTTTAATCAAAACAGTACCTTGAAATTGATCCCAACTAAGTATAAATAATCCTTATTGGATGCAAAACAATCCTATTGGGGTTAATTAATGTTTTATTGATTTTTTAGTAGACTTAAGGTATGGAGATCCAAATTACGGAAAGACCCCTTATCCGGAATACCCTTGGTCCCGAGCATTCTGGATAACGGGTCCTATACCTGTATTATATAATAACATTGCCTGTACTCAAACCTCCTGTGTAAGTGCAACATCATTTCAATGTATCCCTTTTCAGTTAAAGTTCATGGAGGAGCCAAATAAGGGCTAAGATTGGCTATTAGGGGCCTCTATGCACCCTATCAGCTTACAGGGGCTTTATTTGGTAGGAAATCTTGTTTTTATTCAACCAAAACTTGCCCCTAAGTCAGGAATTAAAAAATAACTCCCTGGTTTGGGGGCAGGACAGGGTGCAACGGTCAAAATGGCCATGTTTTCTTGAACGTTGTGCCCCGTCCTGCACTTAGAAGTTGATGCGGTTCTCTGTGACCCAAAACAGGGCACGGATCTGTCCACCCCAAAAAGTACACTTTTTATAAAGCACCCTTTAGTGCTCTTGTCCTTGCATCATGAGTTAATGTAAATTACCCCTTTAACCTTATACTGTAGAGCAGGGATCCCCAACCTTTCTTACTCGGGAGCCACAGTCAAATGTAAAAAGACTTGGGGAGCAACACAAGCACCATAAATCATGGAGGTGCCAAATAAGGGCTAAGATTGGCTATTAGGGGCCTCTATGCAACCTATCAGCTTACAGGGGGCTTTATTTGGTAGGAAATCTTGTTTTTATTCAACCAAAACTTGCCCCCAAGTCAGGAATTCAAAAATAACTCCCTGGTTTGGGGGCACTGAGAGCAACATCCAAGGGGATTCGGCAGTTAGAAACATCTGTACAGAATCAAGGTAAATTAAAACATACTTGATCTATCAACTGTGGAGTTTGTTTGTTTTTTTATTTCGATTCAACTTTTCTTGCACTTAAAAAACTCGAATTTGAGATACAGTTCAAAAACTTGAACGTTATGTATTTATTAAGTGCAAAAACCCGAATGTAAAAATTTACCATCTAAAAGCTTGTGAGTTTCTATAGAAGTCAATGGGAATTGTACTAGGCAAAGTCAAGCCGTATTGTCAATTCGAGTTTACACGTTTTATTCGAGTTTGTAATTCCAGTTTACGAGTTGTATTCAAGTTCAAAACTCAAAAATTCGATTATTTGAGTTTTACACGAGTAAACCACAAACATTCCATATGAGAATTTAATTGATTTAGAAAAACAAAATCGAATTCACAAATTTGAAAATTGATAAATAACCCCCTTAGTATTTCTTAATATTTCAACTAAACCAAGCCTGCTAGTCTGACCTAAACAATAACAAGTTCTAATTAACATGCATATCATTATATAAATGCAATAGAACTAATTCAATGAAACCTAGAAAATCTTAGAAAACTCAAAAGTAAGAAAAAGAATATAAAGGTATGGGATCCCTTATCCGGAAACCCATTATCCAGAAAGCTCCGATTTACAGAAAACCTGTCTCCCATAGCCTCCATTTTAATCAAATAATTCAGAATTTTAAAACTGATTCCCTTTTTCTCTGTAATAATATAACAGTACCTGTACTTGATCCCAACTAAGATATAATTACCCCTTATTGGGGCAGAACAGCCCTATTGGGTTTATTTAATGGTTAAATGATTCCCTTTTCTCTGTAATAATAAAACAGTACCTGTACTTGATCCCAACTAAGATATAATTACCCCTTATTGGGGGCAGAACAGCCCTATTGGGTTTATTTAATGGTTAAATGATTCCCTTTTCTCTGTAATAATAAAACAGTACCTGTACTTGATCCCAACTAAGATATAATTACCCCTTATTGGGGGCAGAACAGCCCTATTGGGTTTATTTAATGGTTAAATGATTCCCTTTTCTCTGTAATAATAAAACAGTACCTGTACTTGATCCCAACTAAGATATAATTACCCCTTATTGGGGGCAGAACAGCCCTATTGGGTTTATTTCATGGTTAAATGATTCCCTTTTCTCTGTAATAATAAAACAGTACCTGTACTTGATCCCAACTAAGATATAATTACCCCTTATTGGGGGCAGAACAGCCCTATTGGGTTTATTTCATGGTTAAATGATTCCCTTTTCTCTGTAATAATAAAACAGTACCTGTACTTGATCCCAACTAAGATATAATTACCCCTTATTGGGGCAGAACAGCCCTATTGGGTTTATTTAATGGTTAAATGATTCCCTTTTCTCTGTAATAATAAAACAGTACCTGTACTTGATCCCAACTAAGATATAATTACCCCTTATTGGGGGCAGAACAGCCCTATTGGGTTTATTTTATGGTTAAATGATTCCCTTTTCTCTGTAATAATAAAACAGTACCTGTACTTGATCCCAACTAAGATATAATTACCCCTTATTGGGGGCAGAACAGTCCTATTGGGTTTATTTAATGGTTAAATGATTCCCTTTTCTCTGTAATAATAAAACAGTACCTGTACTTGATCCCAACTAAGATATAATTACCCCTTATTGGGGGCAGAACAGCCCTATTGGGTTTATTTCATGGTTAAATGATTCCCTTTTCTCTGTAATAATAAAACAGTACCTGTACTTGATCCCAACTAAGATATAATTACCCCTTATTGGGGGCAGAACAGCCCTATTGGGTTTATTTAATGGTTAAATGATTCCCTTTTACTTGATCCCAACTAAGATATAAATAATCCTTATTGGATGCAAAACAATTCTGTTAGGTTTAATTCATGTTTTATTGATTTCTTATTAGACTTAAGGTATGGAGATCTAAATTACAGAAAGACCCCTTATCCGGAATACCCTTGGCCCCAAGCATTCTGGATAATGGGCCCTATACCTGTACAAAAAAAGCACCTTTGATAATTTCTAGTTTTCATTCTAGAAATATTGACTGTTGTCCCAATTCCCAAAGCTTACTGACAGATTGCTCAGTGCTGATTGGACAACTTCTCCTCTGCTATTCGGCTCTGAGCTCTCTGCCTGGAGATGGAAGTGTTTTATGTTGTTAATATATTTGATGATATTCAGATACATCAACATCACATTTCACTGTTAATTAACGTGAGAAACAGATAAGACGGCATTATTCAAACTATTCGGACAATTTATCGCAGCCGTAAAAGGGAATGCCAGATTTGCAAATGGTGCTGTTATATGATACTTTATCAAACCGCTAAGTAGCTTTGGTGCCAAATTTATAACCTTCCATCATTATAAGGATAAATAGTTTATAATAAACATATGTGGCTTTTTAAATTAATGCATGATGTGCGCCAGAGCGGTTTTATTTCAGCGTCGTATTAAATGCGTTTTACCGTTGGAAACAGCGCAGAAAATGAAATTCGAAATTTTGTATTCCATTTCATGGTGACCAGGAGCAAATTGCTAATAATTTCATTAAATAATAATTAGTAATACAGAAAAAGTAATTAGATTTCTCTGGGACTTCTTGAATAGAATATCAGATGAGTGCGGATATATCCAGGCAAACTGTGATATTGGAATATAAGCTTTTGTTGGAGATACTCATGATGGGTAAGTTCTGTATAAAGGGACACATTAGAGATTGGTTGCACAAGGTGGCTGAGATCCATAGATTTGAGGAGCTGAAACCCAATTCTGCGGCAGAATCACAGAAATTTATCACTAAATGGTTCTATTGGAGGGAATTCACAAACTCAGATTCCTATAGGCAATTATGTCTCGCGTAGGGTTCCTACCAGGTAAGCATCCCCCTTCATATCCCGGGAATACAACACAATGGATGAGTAAGTCGGGGCTAGGCGCTGGCCCTGGTTGGATCTCCAACTCCAGGTACATACTTTCAATGACTTCCAAACCCCAACCAACTTACTTCACTGAACCCAATAAGCTTATCAAGGACTACTCCATTGCCCATCTACATGGTTTTGAACACTGTTCATATCTTAACTTTATAACCTTTCCAGACAGGACTTTCTTTACCCCCATCCCTATACCCCATATACCCCTTTACCCAGTTCTGTATATACAACAATATATACAACTCCCTCCCTCACCCCTCCCCATCTGATTTCTTCTCTCCCTTCTTTCCTTCTCTCTCTTCTTTCTTTACTATATTGGTTTCCTAATTTGGCTGGTGGCCCACTGCCATATGGCAACTGTATGCTCTACGCTTTGATACTTAAAAGATATATATGATATACCGCAATAGATTATGCTACCCGGGAAAATACCTCAGAGGCCCTGCAGATCCACTAGAGCAATAATGCTAACTGACAAGATTTGTTACAACATCTTTCTGCTTAAGCTCTATGTACAGTTGGACCTTCTGTAATTGCATTAAAACTTAATAAAAAGATTTAAAATATAAAGGGGCACATTAAACCTCCAGTGTCACCTATAAAGACAACCCAAGGCAGGTGACGTCGGAACAGTGGCGTAACTAGGGTGTGCCGGGCCCCCCTGCAAAAAATGTTTGGAGGGGCCCGGCACACACCGCTCCCTGCTTGGAGCTCCATGGCTGCAGCTGTAGAGGGGGGGGATATTTTCACCCTGCAGTCCGGGCCTGCGTAATTTTTTGGTTCATGAATTTTTCCCTGTTTCGTGAATTTTTCCAGTGAAGCGAGACACATTTGTTTATCACTATCTGTCTTTGTTTCATAAATAAAGCATCAGTTATGCTGAGAAACTTGTCTCAGAGTCTTGTTCTATAATAAGGTTCTGGTAAATTAAAAAATTACCAATACTTTCATTATACCATCATGCCCCTCCATAAATGACTAGTGTACCTCTTTCTCATACATACTCTAGGGCAGGGATCCCCAGCCTTTTATACCCATGAGCCACATTCAAATGGAAAAAGTGTTGGGGAGAACCACAAGCATGGAACAAGTTCCTGGGGGTGCCAATAAGAGCTATAATTGGCTATTTGGTAGCCCCTATGTGGCTTTACACTTGGTTTAATGCAATCAACACTTCCCTCCAATCCAGAAATTCAAAAATGAGCACCTGCTTTGAGGCCACTGGAAGCAAAATCCAAGGGGTTTGGGGACTCACGAGCCAGTGGTTTGGGGATCGCTGTTCTAGGACAATGCTGTCCAAATGTTTTCATATAGCAGTCCATAAATATGTTTATAATAAAATGTTGATGTCCTCCAAAGAGGTCAGTGGAGCTCTTGAGCAGTCTGCGCACCATAAAGAGGAGCTCCAGTAGGACATTCCTGTCTAGAGAAGTATTTGTCAGATGTTCCATTGAAGCCCTGTTGGAGGTTCAACCTTGGGTCTGTGGTTATCATAGCGCATAACAAGATTACAGATATTGGTGAAATGTTGGTGTATCAGCCATAGTTCCAAAAATACATAGAGCAGCTTTTCGCCACAAATCCCATCCTATCTGACAGTCATGCTGGGCTTTTAGATCTAGAAACACAAAAGGTTCTCTCACCAATTCTAACCCTAAGTAGCATACAGCCTGAGCCCCTCTTGCCAATTCTCTAAGCTCAACCAGGGGGACACAGGGCCAGAACTAGGGGTAGGCAGAAGAGGCAGCTGCCTAGGGTGCAACGATTGGGGGGCGCCAGGCAGCCTCTCCTGCCTACCCCTAGCCCGCTCACTTTAGTCATTGCCCCCGCCGCTTGTCCTTTTTCGGTGGGGGCAATAGTCTATTGCATTGCGAAACTGCCCCCCCCCCCCCCCGCGACTGCACATGCGCACTAAAGCACACGCATGTGGGGGACGAGGTGGCCGACCGGATTGCCTAGGGCGGCCGGTTGGCTTGGCCCGCCCCTGCCCCTACAGTTTGGAAACCATTGCTCTATGGCCTTATTTTTCAGGGGACTGAAACTGCTTCTCTTGTGAACTCACACAACACCTCAAGCAAATGTTCCACTCCCTATTGTCCATGTGTTATTTTATTTGGGTCACACAAGGTTCAGTAATTAAATGTTAAAGTTCTATGCTTAATCAGCAGTTTTTGAGGTCCAGTAATCATGTAACTAACATCTCACCACCCTCTGATGCAATTAAACACCAGATCTTCCTACTCCTTCTTAGTCCAATATTATATAAGGTGTCTGAATTCCCCCTTTAGATTAGAGGAATGGAGCTTCCATTTGAAGCAGCATAGGTGGTTTTTCACGGTGAGGGCAGTGAGGTTGGGGAATGCCCTGCCAGGGGATGTTGGGTAGGGGGTTCCTCACGGTGAGGGCAGTGAGGTCGGGGAATGCCCTGCCGGGGGATGTGGGGTAGGGGGTTCCTCACGGTGAGGCCAGTGAGGTTGGGGAATGCCCTGCCGGGGGAGGTTGGGTAGGGGGTTCCTCACGGTGAGGGCAGTGAGGTTGGGGAATGCCCTGCCGGGGGATGTTGGGTAGGGGGTTCCTCACGGTGAGGGCAGTGAGGTTGGGGAATGCCCTGCCGGGGGATGTTGGGTAGGGGGTTCCTCAAGGTGAGGGCAGTGAGGTTGGGGAATGCCCTTCCTAGAGATGGGGTAATGGCAGATTCTGTTAATGCCTATAAGAGGGGCCTGGATGAGTTCTTGAACAATCAGAATATCCAAGGCTATTGTGATACTAATATCTACAGTTAGTATTAGTGGCTGTATATATAGTTTATGTATGTGAGTGTATAGATTGGTAGGTGTGGGTTGTGGGTGCTGGGTTTACTTGGATGGGTTGAACTTGATGGTCTCTGGTCTTTTTTCAACCCTATGTAACTATGTAACTATGTAACTATATATATATATATATATGAGACATTGGGAACCTATCTAGAGCCACCAATACCTATTTCTGTAGAGGTACATAGTAATGTGGCCTTTGACCATTCAACGCTGCTTTGTGCATATTCAGGAATGGCTATAAATATCTATTCCCTCTACTTCATCCTTTAGCAAATTCACAACATAACTCGCCTTGGCTGAGGCATTTCCACAAAAGTTACTGATTAAGTTTGTTTATTTGCTTCGAGTTCCTTAAGGAATATACGGTGAAAGGCACTCTAGAAAGAAATATTCTGCTATCATTGTCTAATATATACATTTCATCAACCTGGATGTTGTGGATTTAAATATTTATATGTATGGATTGACAGGAGTTATTGTGCTCCATTCGGTACTGCAGACGGATGAGATATTTTAGAAATAAACTCGGCGTAGCAGGCACTAATGGCAGCCACTATGCAAAACTCTCTTAGAGAAGCTACAGTAGATGTTTGGAATCTTTTACTGCCCAGGATCTTTTAAAGGGCCACCTTACCTTTATTTATTCATTTTCCTTTTAAGTTAGTCACTGGAAATAATAATGGAAATATTTAGAGTGTAATGGATTTGATTTAAAACTGATTTTCCTTATAGTTTACTGGGTCAGGATCAGTGTCGGACTGGGACCCCAGGAAACCCACCAGAAAACCCACCAGAAAACCTTGGGGGGCCCACTGGGCCCACTCTCCAACCTATTTTTAATCCTTTCCTTACTCAAACACTTTATTCTCCAAGTCTTTTATTTACATGCTAGCATCTATTCTTCCATCTATTTATCCCCTTTGTTCCCATTCAGAAATAGGGAATGGCCATGAAACAGGCCAGGATGTAGATTAGTCTAAACCCCCACATTTTCTCAGACAATAGTGTAACCTCAGTGATCTGCACTTGTGGTGGATGACAAGGGGTGGGGTCATGAAACCATAAAGCACACCTATCCTGGAACCCTTTCCCGTTAGTCCTCCTCGGTTACAAGGTCTGCTGTATGACACTTACACCATTACGTTAAAGTCTCCATACAAAGAGCCCGGAATGCCCCGAATTCTAGAAGTCCAGGAGGCTTTTCATGACAACTAGAGCTCACCATAGGGCAAAGAACACAACAATGCACCAATGCCATCCAATGGATTTTTATACCTGCCTGAAATGTATGTGAATAATTTTTGGGCAGATATCAGACTCCAGGCCCTCCCAATGGCACCCATACACACTGACTTAGTCTGGAGGAGCTGAGTCAGCAACTTTGATTGGCTTGTGTAGGGCCAGCTCAAGCGTAAGGTGACATAGGTATTTTACACAACACAATCATTAATTTATGTAAGCCTGCTGTCAGCTACACATTGCTTGGTCACTGAGTTCACTAACTATGACCCAGCCTAGTTATTTCCAGAAGTTCTTGTGTTCTCACTTAGTTACTGAGCATCCTGCCAGGTTCTTGATCTGGTTTAAGAGTTCCTGCCAGGTTCTTGATCTGGTTTAAGAGTTCCTGCCTGGTTCTTGATCTGGTTTAAGAGTTCCTGCCAGGTTCTTGATCTGGTTTAAGAGTTCCTGCCAGGTTCTTGATCTGGTTTAAGAGTTCCTGCCAGGTTCTTGATCTGGTTTAAGAGTTCCTGCCAGGTTCTTGATCTGGTTTAAGAGTTCCTGCCTGGTTCTTGCGCTCCTGCCTTTGTTCTTGAGTCCCTGCCTGGCTGGTTCCTGTGTTCCCTGCCTGGTTTCTGTATTACTTCTGGGTATTTCCAGGTTCTGATCTTGAGCTTGTATACCGAATTCAACTTTAGCTTGCTCCTTGCCTTGGCCTCCACCCACTTACCTTGAGGGGGTTCAAGCATTTTCAGCAGACAGCTCAGGGCCTTAGTATTACCCAGCGTATGGACGCCATTGCAGTTATACTCGGCCATCTTATCCTGAAAAAAATAGCATAATAGAAGGTCAAAATGCACTTGATCACATTTTTATTGCAGTCAAAGTTGACTTGTTTGAATACCCACTCCTGCTGCATTTCCCAACTCAGATATTAGGTGTTTCTTTCAACCCTTATTGGTCTTCCCATAACATGGACATTCCGTCAGTTACAGAAGTGATAGACAAAGTGGTCCATCCCCTTATCTATTGAGAAAATAGTGTATCATGAAGCAGCTTAGCTAAATAACTGGCTGCAAAAAGAATACACTGTAGAACAATTCACAGCCTACATTCTAATAGATGTGCTTCAGGTAATTTGAAGTCTTAAAATTACTATACATCTTTGTTGTTTCTTGAACATGTGTGTTACCATGGCAGCAGCTTGTGAACCGCAACACAATTAGAGCATTTTGTGTCAAAATGGAATCAATTCGCATGGCATACAATCATCAAAGGCAATATTCCGTCTAAGCTGTGCGCTCACTTTATGTCATGTGACACCAATACATAAAATAAATTGTGAAGGGGAAAAGTTTTCATGGGCACCTAAAGGGGGTCAATTACCAAGTGCAGGACAGGGTGCAAAGGTCAAAACGGCCATGTTTTCTTGCACGTTGTGTCCCGTCCTGCACTTGGAAGTTGCTGCAGTTCTCTGTGAACAGATCTACCCACCCCAAAAAGTACACTTTTTATAAAGCACCCTTTAGTGCTCTTGTCCTTGCATCATGAGTTAATGTAAAATACCCCTTTAACCTTATAATGTAGAGCAGGGGTCCCCAACCTTTCTTACTCGGGAGCCACAGTCAGATGTAAAAAGACTTGGAGAGCAACACAAGCACCATAAAAGTTCATGGAGGAGCCAAATAAGGGCTAAGATTGGCTATTAGGGGCCTCTATGCACCCTATCAGCTTACAGGGGCTTTATTTGGTAGGAAATCTTGTTTTTATTCAACCAAAACTTGCCCCCAAGTCAGGAATTCAAAAATAACTCCCTGGTTTGGGGGCACTGAGAGCAACACCCAAGGGGTTGGTGAGCAACATGTTGCCCTGAGCCACTGGTTGGGGATCACTGCTGTATAGGCTGGAACCAATCCACCACTATGCATGTACAAGAGTTCATTCAGCAATGCCCCGGACACAAGTAACTGCTTCAAGAGGCACTTGAATCCAGGGCATTTCTAAACTGTACACCTTGTGGTGGATAAAAAATCTAGCCCTGTACTCCCATAAGACCACATAAGTTAGGGATGGGTTGTGGTCAGAAGTTGGAATGCCACCCACCATTCATGAATGTAGGGCTGTATTCATCTGGGAATTTCTGCTCTGAGAGTTCCATTCTGGAGCTCAATGTCCTACACCTTGGATATCTATGGGGCTGGATACAAAGTGCATAAAACAAGGTGGCTTGCACTTATTTATTGCCCTCTTTCCCATGATAAATGGGAAATTTAACAGTGAGGACAATGGATAATGTTTGTGCACTAGGCCAGCAAAAATTGTGATGGGGTAGTGCACTGATGTTGGCAGCAGTAGTGCCAGGTTTTAGTCTCTTTACTGTTGATACAAAAAGAACATTACAGTTGGCCAGTGATATGTGAATCTGTCCCGTTTCCCTTCACCAAAAAATTTGCCAAACTGCTGAAAAATTTGGGAAATGCTACTACCGCACGACTTTTGTGGTGCACGAAAATTTTTCATGTGACCCTGACTTTTTTGGCACAACTCACTTTACAAATTTTTGTCAAAACGTTGCCATTGGCAGAATGCAGAATTTATCGAAATTCGGGTTTGTGAAAGAATACCACGAAAGCGAGGGCGACAGGTGGTGAGCGGGCTGGGTTGGTGGGCGCACACTGGGTTTTTTCCCGGTCTCCCATTGGCCCAGTCAGACCCTGATGAAAGCATTTGACACGCACACATTGTCACGCAAGTTCCCCACTGGCCACAGTGTCGGACTGGAACCCCGGGGCCCACCAGAAAACCTAAGTTTATGGGCCCACTCTCCAAAATATTTTTCCTCCTTTCCTCACTCAAAATCTTTATTCTCCTATTATTTTTGCTTACATGCCAGTATCTAGCCTTCCATCTATTTTTCCTCTTTGTTCCCATTGAGAAATAGGGAATGACCATGAAGTAGGCCAAATGGTCAGGAGCAGAAGGGCCCACTGACACTTGGGCCCACCGGGAGTTTTCCTGGTATCCTGGAAGGCCAGTCCGGCACTGACTGGCCACATAGACTTCAGCACATAATAAACTAGTAGAAGCTTCTAGACATTACAGATTTATTTGGAATTCTACCATGAAAATGGAAGAAGTGCCGGTCCAAAAACGAGTCCCTATCACTCATTAAATGTCTAACCAAAGACACTGGCACGTGTAGATGTGTATCCCATCAACAAAACCCCTCTTCCAGTTTATCGCTTCATTTGATACGTGCCTTTCTTCCTTTTGGTTTCCCACAGGCCCCTGAGCTCCATTGATCCGGTGTGGGACGTGGCAGCTAAAGCTTAAATCACTCAAGCAGAGCCGAGAGAAATCATGGTGCTATGAGACAGCATTTGGGCTTTGGCAATGAAAAATAAGGAAAGGATAAAAATGCAGTTTGTTGGAGAAACATCTGTGGGTTAGATGCTGTCTCTCAGCTTAAATTCCTCATCTCCATGTGTTTATGAACTCTCCCAGCCATAACTATGTAGATCTGGTTCATCAATGGATCACAGTGGTCATTACAAGCCAATAAGATGCCGGCCAATGGTGAGCCTGCTAATGATCCGTACGAGACAGCCGTGCAGATGTGACTCCCCGGGTGGCTTTTCTGTCCCTTTATGGAGCGCAATGAGCACGGCAAATCATCAATAAGGCATCTGCTTTATAAAACTCATTTCCTTAAATATGAGGCAACATTTTGACAGCAGTAAAAGGGAAACAACAGTTGTGTTTCTGTATTAAAACCCCATTCAAAGAGGCAGTAACCAGTAACAGTGCAACAGAACATCTGTGATATTGTCGTGCTATTTCGGGGAGAGTTCTCACGCTGGGAAGACTTTTCATAGAGTCTATTGTTAAGGCCGACTATTCTGATCCGGTTATGTTTCCCTCTGGCTTTGGGGGGGATAAAGCTGTTCAGATGCAGACGTTGGTTATTAAAGGGGAAGTTTAGTTTAGAAAATAATATTTGCTATGGTGCAGACATTGATATTATAAGACAACATGCAATTGTGCTGTTAGTTCTTCTGTGTGTTATTATTGACCTTTTCATTCTTTCTCTCTCTCCAAACTGAAATATAACATGTTATCTGGACAATTACACCCCACACCAGAAAGCAACTTCATTCTAAGGCCAGACTGTTATTGTTATTATTCAGCGTATTGCTTAGCTTTCTGTTCAGGCTCACTCCTGTTCATTTTCCAGACTGTTATTTAATGTTTTTCTTCTGGTAAATTCAGTTCAGCGCGCTGTCGGAGATCAGCCAGACGATGTGACCACCTGTCTCAATTGTGCTCCCAATGCTCCAGGAATTCAGCCAATGCTGCCCTAGTGACACACAGCCCTGCCTGACACATAAAGGGTTCTGTACCTAAGGCCCTTAAGTATGTTCATCATTCCCATCAGTCCCTGCCCCAGTGAGCTTACAATCTAAGATCCCTATCACATTCCCATCAGCCCCTGCCCCAGTGAGCTTACAGTCTAAGGTCCCTATCACATTCCCATCAGTCCCTGCCCCAGTGAGCTTACAATCTAAGGTCCCTATCCCATTCCCATCAGTCCCTGCCCCAGTGAGCTTACAATCTAAGGCCCCTATCCCATTCCCATCAGTCCCTGCCCCAGTGAGCTTACAATCTAAGGTCCCTATCCCATTCCCATCAGTCCCTGCCCCAGTGAGCTTACAATCTAACGTCCCTATCACATTCCCATCAGCCCCTGCCCCAGTGGAGCTTACAATCTAAGATCCCTATCACATTCCCATCAGCCCCTGCCCCAGTGAGCTTACAGTCTAAGGTCCCTATCACATTCACACACAGGGTCAGTTTTATCAGGAACCAATTAACCTGCCTGTTTTTGGAGTGTTGGAGCAAACCCACTCAAGCATAGGGAGAACATACAAACTAACGCATCAAGTTAATTTTTAGTAGATAAACCTCTGTATATTGTTATATGTAGGGAGGCATTTAAACAATATTTTCTCATTATACTTTTAGTTTATTAAGTCTATATTCTTACCCCCAGTTGATGCCAACGAATATTGATTAATATTTCTTATTCCATACAAAAAGCTGTCTCTCCTTAGAGACTTTAGACCCGCACAGTAGCCAAGACCCAACTCCTAGAATTGGCTTCAATTCTCCCTTCCCTCTTCCAGATAAGGGAGCACCTACTATACTGCTTTTCATGCACCTCTGTGTTGCTTTTAACACTGTTCTACTGGGCACCAAATGATTGGGTCTCTTACCAATATGCCCAGATATCAGGCTACCTCAAGGGCCAAACAATTGGCTCACAATGCAGTACAAGCAGGCTTTGGGGTGAGAGCCACATACATGGACCAATAAGCTGTCCTGTGTATGGTTTCTTTTCTGCTGGAAACCACTGAATCTCAGGATTTACCTTTAAGGGCTCTGGCACACGGGGAGATTAGTCACCCGCGACAAAACTCCCTGTTCTCGGGCGACTAATCTCCCCGAGTTGCCTTCACCTGCCATCCCACCGGTGAAAATGTAAGTCGCCGGTGGGATGGCACATGCGGCGGCGCGATTTCGTGCAAATTGGCGAAAAAGCTTTGCGAGTCTTTTTCGGCGATTTCGGGAAATCGCGCCGCCGCGTGTGCCATTCCGCCGGGGACTTACATGTTCGCCGGTGGGATGACGGGTCATGGCAACTCGGGGAGATTAGTCGCCCGCGAAAAGGGAGTTTTGTCGCGGGCGACTAATTTCCCCGTGTGCCAGAGCCCTAAGGCCTATCCATTAAAACTGATGTTATCCACACATTTTTGTTTGACTATAAGATAACAGAACACAACCCTACTTACTGTTTAGCCTCCACTATCAGCAATATCGACTTAGCCTTTTATCCTAGTCTGGTCACTGTGAACCATTTCCATTTCTAGTTTCCTTTGCTTTATATATTTATTACATCGCCCAGTCATATATCTTTCACATGAACAATGACCCCATAATACACGTGTTTCTAAAGCAATGCTACTGGGAGATATCATTGTGCCTCTGTCTGCCTCATCTGCACCTCTTGCTTTTCTCAAGTCACAATGTTCCTGTTTGGCCTCATAATATTAGCTTCTTTGCTATGCCTCCTAGTATTAACTTCTATGTAATAAAATGCAAAGCCCTTTCATTTGTAACTGCTGTACATACACCTCATATCTAAATAACCAACAGCTCACGCATCAATATATTGTTCTGTGCAAATAATAATACACTCATGAGAAAGGAGTGTTATTTAGCTCCTCTATAATGGACTGCTAAGGTCTTGGCCTGGTTTTAAAGGGGACCAGTCACCCTAAGAAATAATTCCAAATTATGTTCTATCTTGTTAGTTACAACAAGCAGGCAGCTGCCATTTTGTGGACAATGTTAGTAAGGCAAGCTTTGTATCATTCCAAAATCTTGTTTATGTGATTATTATGTTATTTTCTGACCCCCGGGGCAGGCAATATATGATTGACAGCTGGGATTTTTATCCGGAAACCTGTTATCCAGAAAGTTCCAACCATCTCCCATAGACTCCATTTTAAACAAACATTTCTAAATTATAGAAATGATTTCTTTTCTCTGTAATAATAAAACAGTACCTTGTACTTGATCCCAACTAAGATATAATTACCTCTTATTGGGGGCAGAACAATCCTATTGGGTTTATTTAATGGTTAAATGATTCCCTTTTCTCTGTAATAATAAAACAGTACCTGTACTTGATCCCAACTAACATATAATTACCCCTTATTGGGGCAGAACAGCCCTATTGGGTTTATTTAATGGTTAAATGATTCCCTTTTCTCTGTAATAATAAAACAGTACCTGTACTTGATCCCAACTAAGATATAATTACCCCTTATTGGGGGCAGAACAGCCCTATTGGGTTTATTTAATGTTTAAATGATTCCCTTTTCTCTGTAATAATAAAACAGTACCTGTACTTGATCCCAACTAAGATATAATTACCCCTTATTGGGGGCAGAACAGCCCTATTGGGTTTATTTAATGGTTAAATGATCCCTTTTCTCTGTAATAATAAAACAGTACCTGTACTTGATCCCAACTTAGTTATAATTACCCCTTATTGGGGGCAGAACAGCCCTATTGGGTTTATTTCATGGTTAAATGATTCCCTTTTCTCTGTAATAATAAAACAGTACCTGTACTTGATCCCAACTAAGATATGATTACCCCTTATTGGAGGCAGAACAATCCTTTTCGGATCAATTCATGTTTAATTGATTTTTTAGTAGACTTAAGGTATAAAGTTCCCAATTATAGAAAGATTCCTTATCCGGAAAGCTCTAGGTTCAAAGCATTCTGAATAATGGGTCCCATATCTGTATATATCTTTATATATAACACTCCTTTCTCATGCGTGTATTATATATATATATATATATACAGGTATATTTATGCTCAATCTATCTACCTACAGTGCAAGAGTTGGACTTGTGAGCAGAGGATGAAATTTGAGTCTGGCAAGGTGCATTGTGGGAATAACCATGGCACTTTGCACCTTTTTTTTTTTTTTTTGCACTTTGTACCTTTCTCTACAAAGTAAATGAAGCCTACTGAGTATTGCTGAAGAGTACGCCATACGGCGGGGCCTTCCATTTTCTATGCTTACTCTTTGCATTCCCTTTGTTTTATAATACATTTCCTACACTGTATGATGCTGTTGGTGTTTTTCTGTTATTTTTTCATGCAGTTTGATTGACTTGGGATCTAGTTATGAAGCCATCTAGAGATTTCCCTTAATGTAGGAATATTTCAAAATGCCTGCTCGTTACTCAGTGTTCATTATGCTACGGAAGAGCCCGGAATCTATAATTCATCCCATCAGATTGTGACACTTGCTTATTAGCACATCGCTTGCTTCACTTCATGCAACTGCAGTTTTAGACCCTAAATTTATTGCAGTGTACACTATAGGGCTTATTTATCCACATCTGCGCCTGGGCAGTAACCCATAGCAACCATCATGTTTTCTTTTTCAGCCAATTGCAGGTAAAGCAGTGAAAACAAAAAAAACCCACCATTAGTTGCCATAATTTACTGCCCAGGTGCAGTGGCCCGTGTTTCATAATCTGTGAGAAATCCCGTGTAATCTGTTTTTCTGTGACACCGACCACCTGGTCCATACACTCCTCCTGCATAGGGGTATTCACGGCAGCCATTTTGGATATATGTGCCTGTCTTCAGTACAAACTTTTGGTAAAATGCTACACACACTGCAAGAACGGCTACTAAAGCATGACATTGCTCTAGCTGAAGGTAAACAGGCTGCTGCAGTAAAGAAATAACCTTTAAAATCAACTATAAAACTTTTGAGGTGATCAGGGTTGCCAGATTTATTTATCCAAACCAGCCAGTCAGTTATAAAAACCAGCCCAAAACTAGCCAAAAGCCACTTTGAAAGTAGCCCAAAAATAGCCCAATAGGCACAATGGAATTTTTTTTATTATGCCTTTTTAAAGTGTATAATCACTATCCATGCCCTGTGCCCCCTCTCCAGTTACTGGGATGGCTGATAATTCCCTCTGTGCCCAGTCCAGCTGGGAAGTCACTACAGAAATGGATTCAGAATGTTGCATTAACCCCAGACATAATATACATATGGGTGCGTTGAACTACAACTCTCAGAAGCCCCAAGAGATCCTGAGGATTATACCTTAAGGATCAACTGCAGAAAATAACAAATGGCAGCCCCCCCCACATCCCAGTAGAAAGTAATGATACAATCTCATACCCTATAGAGCAGGGAGCAGGTTTTAGAACAGACAGGTTGAGCCTGAATAGAATAGAAATGGGAGCCTCTGGCTATACTGTTCAATTGCATGCTGGGTATTGTAGTTTTACATTAATCCTAGCTGTAAGCTAATTGTCAGCTACAAACTATATTACCCAGCATGCAATGGGGCAGGCATGTCAGGTTTACTAGGGCAAAAAACTTTGGCTAGTTCCTAAACTACAAACCCACCAAGGCTCCAAAAAATAGCCCAAATCTATACCTTAGCGGGTTTGTACTTTGGAAATCCGCCTGGGCTTTAAATTAGTAGCCCAATTTGGTGTATGATTAGAACAGAAACTTTTCTCTTCTGTGGAGCGAATACACTGAGGAGGGACCAGACCAAATGACAGAACATACAGGGGTGGAGTTTAGGGAAAGTCCATTTAGGTCTATAGTCTGGCAAAGTGTTCTCAGTGTTTGGCTATGATTTTTACACTGACGTTTGCTGGTCTGTCAGAAACTATTTATAACCTAATTGAACTTAATAAACAGTAAAACATACAAACTTGTATGCTGCACTCCTGGTCAGTATATTGGTACAATCCACTACCTGAGCTTGGTACTGAAGATCTTGCAAATGAGACTTTTCTTCTCAGTTTTCCCAAAACACACCACATTATGGGGCCGATTCACTAAAGGCTGAAAAAACAAGTGTTATTTACAGTAGTAGCATTAGTAGTAGTGTTAGTATTATTTCTATTAGATAATTACCGCAATGCGATGGACATACCGCTTTGTGATTATGGGATATGAGTAGTAACGCATGCGAAATGACTTTGATGAATCGTTGCTTAATTAACGAACACTTTTTAACACATAAAACTATGCGTTAAGTGTTAACGACTTTTAGTGAATCAGCCCCTTTGACTAAAAATCATTAGTACGCTGGTGCAAGAGAAAAGTAGTGATTATTCTCTTGAATTTTGGTACATTTGGCAGGATATTTTCTCCATGCAATTGTAATTAAGGAAATTTCACCATGAAGAAATGACATACATGGAAAACTAGCATGGCGGAGGGGACTTCGCTAAGAAGATTAAAAAGTAGCTACTTTTTTTTTCTTGCGAAAATTCATCCTTGTGGTCTTAGTAAACTGGAGAAATATTCTAGAGAATTATAACCTGGACAAAAGAAATAAATTTACACTAATGGAATTTTTACCAGTGCTGTTCATTTTCAAAACTTGTCGTACTCTTCTTTCAGTAAACTGGCAATGTTCTGGAGAATGTTCATGAAAATACTCCAGTTTTTCACTTTCCCTCTTGATTAAATATGTGTCTTGGTCTAGATTGGTATCTAATGTATTGTATGCCAAAAAAACTCATGCCAGTCCTGCTTAGTATATGGGAATCCCTATGCTGGTATAGCTTTATGGTATCTCTCCATGCATGCTATGATCAGGCATTACCCTTACTATACACGATAGGGATCATTTCCACCATGGAAGGCAAAGTGTAAAAAACCAGCCACTTTTTGCCATGTTTAGTCATCCCCATGAATACAGTTCTGCCTGTGTTTGGCAGTGCTGTATTCACGAGGGGGAAGCAAAGAGAGACACCTGGGCATCCCCACTCCTTGTCCTGTTACTTGTGAATCATTTAGACCTGTAAGTAAGAGTGCAGTGGCTGATGCAGGTCCTATGGCACCCACCAAGGAACAATCACATATCGCACAGGATTTCTTTTTATTTGACACGAGCTAGAGAGCTTGGCCAGACCCTGCTCTCTGCATAAGCAATAAGGGGTCCACTCTTGAGTCCATTATTGCTCTTTAGAGATGTAGCGAACTGTTCGCCGGCGAACTAATTCGCGCGAACATCGGGTGTTCGCAATTTGGGTTCGCCGGCACCGAAAAAATCGCAAAACTTACGATAACGTTACGAATGCTCCGAAAAAGTCGCAAAACTTACGATAACGTTACGAATGCTCCGAAAAAGTCGCAAAACTTACGATAACGTTACGAATGCTCCGAAAAAGTCGCAAAACTTACGATAACGTTACGAATGCTCCGAAAAAGTCGCAAAACTTACGATAACGTTACGAATGCTCCGAAAAAGTCGCAAAACTTACGATAACGTTACGAATGCTCCGAAAAAGTCGCAAAACTTACAATAACGGTACGACTGCTCCGAAAAAGTCGCAAAACTTACGATAACGTTACGAATGCTCCGAAAAAGTCGCAAAACTTACGATAACGTTACGAATGCTCCGAAAAAGTCGCAAAACTTACGATAACGTTACGAATGCTCCGAAAAAGTCGCAAAACTTACAATAACGGTACGACTGCTCCGAAAAAGTCGCAAAACTTACGATAACGTTACGAATGCTCCGAAAAAGTCGCAAAACTTACGATAACGTTATGAATGCTCCGAAAAAGTCGCAAAACTTACGATAACTTTACGAAAGCGCCGGAAATTACGAAAAAGTCGCAAAATTACCGATCATTTCGAAAAACAGCGTGGGTCAATTTTTCAGAGAAATTTTTGCCCTTGATCCCCCTCCTGCATGTCACTGCCCAGGTCGTGGCACCCTTTAAACAACTTTAAAATCAGTTTTCTGGCCAGAAATGGCTTTTCTAGGTTTTAAAGTTTGCCTTCCCATTGAAGTCTATGGGGTTCGCAAAGTTCGCGAATATTCGCAATTTTCGGCGGAGGTTCGCTACATCCCTATTGCTCTTGGCCTTCTGCTTGGGGTCTTTGTAAATGATCCCCTACTCTATCACAGTTATGGACACCATCTGTCTTCGGTGGTAGCTTGGTAGGAGTTTCCTTTCCAATTGCATCCATGAGGGGTCTACGTACATATAATGGCGCCTAAGGCTACAACACCTTCACAACTCTAGATGTATTACAAACGGTATAATTAGCTCCAACAACGCGCACAAACAAAAACAGCAACAAAACAGATTTTGCTATTTCCCCTTCGCCACTATTTTTTTCCCATAGGGTGCACCTTTATTAAAAAGACCTCATTGCCGCTGCAAGTTGCAAGGAGTAGCGCTCACTGCCCCCTATGGAGCTATTTACATGAATACAAGTCTATCCTAACATCCATTTCAAACATGTTTCATGACTCGATATTGACACTGAGAGTGGCTCATTCAAGTTGTTTTATGAGCAGAAGCAGAGACACTCGACGGCAGTTTCAAAGCAGCGAGACATTATTATATTAAAGCAGGTGCAATTCAAAGCATATTCTCTAGACAAATAACCCTGAAAGCTCCGCTCTCATTTATTTCATCTATGCAGAGAAATAACATTGGTGCAGCCACCCGCTTTACACTTAATCGTATTGATGTGTTAAATGGACGGAGAAATTGGGATGGGTTTTTTGACTAATGGTCTACTGAGCGTCCAGGAATTTTTTTTTTTTTTTCAATCCCCCGCCGGAGATGGAATAAGAGATTTAAAAAAAAAAAAGTCCTATAGGATTCTGTGTATCAAAGTGTTAGAACTCCTTCCTCTTGGAAAACAGGCTTTTATAGAACAAGGGCGATAAAGAGCTTTTAATCATTGAAGGATGTTGCTGCGGGTTAGGGGATGTCTTGGTTTTCAGTGTTGAACACTTCTGAAGGTGAATTGTTGGAGCCACTGAATTGATTCCAGGCTGGAATAATTGGTTTACAAGTGATCTATGAGCCGGCTCATATGGTTGTAATGCTTTCCTAATGCGCTTCCCATCGGCTTCTGCATTTTAAAGCTTCTTCTTTTTGGACAGGAGACAGGACCCATTACTGGTGCAATGGACCAACATAACGTCATGGTACCATCCAGCAAATTTGTATCGCCAACGGGCAGGGTTCGCATTTAATCCCCCCAAATATTTTATTCTGTAATCTATACAAGTGAGGAGGCACCGTAACAAAGCCCGGCACCGCTTTCCCAGGCGGTGATAGCTGGAGAACATATTATATCAAACCGGTTACAATGCTATCAATTCCATTCTGCGCCTGTCAGCTGGAAAAAATGAAAAAAGGAAAGACTTTATTAATAATGTATAAGTGGATGATATTTATATTCTGCATAGCGTGCTGTGCAACGGTTGGGTGATTCCAGATTCTTTTCATTTGAGATACAATGAAGTCAAACTGGAGGAAGGGTATTGGCAATAACTATATATATATATATTGTGTGTCGCAGCGATTAAAGGAGAACTTTCGTTAGGTCGTGTAGTCCTGGGCGCTTGGACGGGATTCAGTGTAGCCAAGGCTGTTTTTACCTTGATGGATTGACTTTGGATTCGAGCAGTGCCAGCTTTTCCATTACTGTAACGCATTTACAGTCAGCCACAGGGATCCCATAGGATTTGTGGGCAACGGCCTAGGTACGCGATCTCCAGTGCCTCCTCTTCTGACACCGATGGTTTGATATCTCCATGTAACTTCAGAGGATTCCTTATCTCAAATCAATTATTTACACTGAAGCTGTCTCTTCTGATTTTGTTTGGGGGGGGGGGCAATATTGTATTTTGAAAAAAGGATTGTGGATTTGCTGTGTACGCCATTAGGCCATGTACCCAAGTACATTTCTGCATGATACTCTCAGTCGGTGTTTATTGGGACATAAAGCTTTTATGTTGTTTATTGAAAACTTTACAAGATACGTTTAACAGATAGAGATGTAGCGAACTGTTCACCGGCGAACAAATTCGCGCGAACATCGGGTGTTCGCGAACGCATATGTTCGCGAACTTTCAGCGTATGTTTGCAGTTTGGGTTCGCGCCGCGTTTTCCGCCGCGTTTTTTATCGTCGCAAAAGTATTGTACAATACGCCCCACAAGTCACACATGGCGTTTTTCTGCAAATCCCGTTTTCATGGTGTTTAGCGCAACATAGCAAAAAAGCAGCGTATTTTCGCTACAGAACAGCTTGCGTTTTTTGCGCAACACTGTGCCAACAAAGTATTTTTCAGAGAAGTTTTTGCCCTTGATCCCCCTCCTGCATGTCACTGTCCAGGTCGTGGCACCCTTTAAACAACTTTAAAATCAGTTTTCTGGCCAGAAATGGCTTTTCTAGGTTTTAATGTTCGCCTTCCCATTGAAGTCTATGGGGTTCGCGAATATTCGCAGGTTTTGGCGTAAGTTCGCGAACATGTTCGCGAACTTTTTTTTTTAGGTTCGCTACATCCCTATTAACAGAGCTCAGGCCAACATGTGCCGTGCACAATATTAGACACAATTTCAACATTTTCCCCCCAATAACTCTAGCTCTGTCTTGGGCATGTCCAGTGTTGCATTTGCTGCAATTGTTTATGATGCACCAAAACAGATGCATTTTGCAAGTTACATCTTCCATTTCCAGAGTGGGGGTTGCATCGCTTTCAACGCGTCTTTTTGCATCCAATTCAGTGGGTTTGCCTATTGTCTCGACTTGCTGTGGGGACATTTCCGGGTCAACGTTGATGGCAGACCCAGAGTTGCCCAAGCGTCAGTAGGTGCAGTTGCACACCATTCATCAGAAGATGCAGGATGGACACAATGGCAGCCATGTTGAAGAGCAGGAGCATGTTTGCAACTTAATGAATTGCACCAATATATGCTCTCCGTTATGTCCATTTTACAGCACCTGTACTTATGAGTTTGCAAATTACCCCTATAGTTATTAAAACATTTGACCAAATTGTCACGATTAGCGTGTATAGAGCTTCGCCATGGTTGAATATGTTTATGGGCACCGGTCTGTCAAAAATGGGCACGAACATGGCATGGGTGCATCAAAAATGGGGGCGGTCATGGCAAAAAAAAGGTGCGTTTTTTATGGTGAAATGCGACGGATTCGCTCATCACTAATCTGTAGCAATAAATGTTTTCTCTAAGCATCTTTCTTGTCTTACACGGCCCTTTTATTCATATCCCGAGGCCTGAGATAATGCATATACTCTTGTTTTCACAAACGAACTTGATCTCTGCATTCAAGCAACACAAATAAATCACATGACCTTTAGTCTGGATTTAAAGCCTGATAAAACCTGATACTGTGTCCAATGCTGCAATGGGCTTGGCCCTCTAATACCCCGCTACAGGGTCAACTTATTCTTCTTTGCTCTTCAAATGATCTGGTTTCTCTTCTGAAGAAAAGGCATTTTGGAAATCCCTATGCTGCCATAGTTTTATGGTATCTCTCTGTACAGGCTATGAGCAAACTTAGGGGGCTGTTCCTGCTGAATTGTGCTTAGTACAGGGGAATCCCTATGCTGCTATAGTTTTATGTTATCTCTCTGTACAGGCTATGAGCAAACTTAGGGGGCTGTTCCTGCTGAATTGTGCTTAGTACAGGGGAATCCCTATGTGCCATAGTTTTATGGTATCTCTCTGTACAGGCTATGAGCAAACTTAGGGGGCTGTTCCTGCTGAATTGTGCTTAGTACAGGGGAATCCCTATGCTGCCATAGTTTTATGGTATCTCTCTGTACAGGCTATGGGCAAACTTAGGGGGCTGTTCCTGCTGAATTGTGCTTAGTACAGGGGAATCCCTATGCTGCCATAGTTTTATGGTATCTCTCTGTACAGGCTATGGGCAAACTTAGGGGGCTGTTCCTGCTGAATTGTGCTTAGTACAGGGGAATCCCTATGTGCCATAGTTTTATGGTATCTCTCTGTACAGGCTATGGGCAAACTTAGGGGGCTGTTCCTGCTGAATTGTGCTTAGTACAGGGGAATCCCTATGTGCCATAGTTTTATGGTATCTCTCTGTACAGGCTATGAGCAAACTTAGGGGGCTGTTCCTGCTGAATTGTGCTTAGTACAGGGGAATCCCTATGTGCCATAGTTTTATGGTATCTCTCTGTACAGGCTATGAGCAAACTTAGGGGGCTGTTCCTGCTGAATTGTGCTTAGTACAGGGGAATCCCTATGTGCCATAGTTTTATGGTATCTCTCTGTACAGGCTATGAGCAAACTTAGGGGGCTGTTCCTGCTGAATTGTGCTTAGTACAGGGGAATCCCTATGTGCCATAGTTTTATGGTATCTCTCTGTACAGGCTATGAGCAAACTTAGGGGGCTGTTCCTGCTGAATTGTGCTTAGTACAGGGGAATCCCTATGTGCCATAGTTTTATGGTATCTCTCTGTACAGGCTATGAGCAAACTTAGGGGGCTGTTCCTGCTGAATTGTGCTTAGTACAGGGGAATCCCTATGCTGCCATAGTTTTATGGTATCTCTCTGTACAGGCTATGAGCAAACTTAGGGGGCTGTTCCTGCTGAATTGTGCTTAGTACAGGGGAATCCCTATGCTTAAATATTGTACTTTTACTCTTTTTATTTTATTTCTTGGACCATTAGACTTCCACGTGTCTATTGGAAAGGATTTATATAGTGAATAATATATCCCCTATTGTAAAATATAAGGATATTATAAGTCACAGAGGAGTTACATTACCATATAAAGGCACAAGGCTGAAGGTTCAGTGCTTTTATACAGGCCGTGTAACTCCAAAGTAACTTCTAATATCCTCATATTTTACAACAGGGGGTATATTATGTATTACAATATACAAGTTTCAGTGAGTCATGTGACAGAAATGACATCACTAAGCTCCGATTATAACTGATGGCATCACCAAGAGCCATTTATAAGAATATAATTTGCAGGATATTCATTTCTAAATATTAGAATGAGGCCTAGTGCTGGTGATAAGACACAATAAAAGACTTGTATCTTTGCAATAACCCCATCCCAAAAAGGAGGGAATATATATATAAAAAAAATACAAAGGGAAATTGAAAAATCAACATAAAATGAAAATTATTATTGCAAATAATTTAAAAATGACATGAGCTGTCAGGCAACTTGATGCTGGTCCACCTGCCCCACTTACCCAGGGACAGATCCATTCTTTCTGCAGCCTGGGACACCCTGCCCAATCCATGTCCCCATTTTGTCTCCCTTCCATTTATCATGCTGCTCTTGCAGATAGCCAGACAAAGGGAAAAGAGGTCAGTCCACAGAGTGAAAAGTTAGGAAATAAAACGAGAAGCCAGAACAGGTCGAAAGATGGTGCATGGATGCGAGTGTGCCGCTATATCATTCTTTATACAAAATAACTACAATGGCCAAAGGCGGGATTAAATATGCCAGAGTCCTAAACCGGACTTGGATTTCTTACTATTGAGTGCTATTCTGATACCTACTGGGAGTTGCTATCTTGCTCCCTTCCCATTGTTCTGCTGATCGGCTGCTGGGGGTGAGGGGGGGGATATCACTCCAACTTGCAGCGCAGCAGTAAAGTGTGCCTGAGTCTGAGCTTTCAGAAGGAGCCAGCGCTACACATTAGAACTGCTTTCAGCTAACCTATTGTTTCTCCTACTCCCATGTAACTGGAGGAGTCCCAAGCCGGACTTGGATTTCTTACTATTGAGTGCTATTCTGATACCTACTGGGAGTTGCTATCTTGCTCCCTTCCCATTGTTCTGCTGATCGGCTGCTGAGGGTGAGGGGGGGGATATCACTCCAACTTGCAGCGCAGCAGTAAAGTGTGCCTGAGTCTGAGCTTTCAGAAGGAGCCAGCGCTACACATTAGAACTGCTTTCAGCTAACCTATTGTTTCTCCTACTCCCATGTAACTGGAGGAGTCCCAAGCCGGACTTGGATTTCTTACTATTGAGCGCTATTCTGATACCTACTGGGAGCTGCTATCTTGCTCCCTTCCCATTGTTCTGCTGATGGGCTGCTGGGGGTGGGGGGGGGGGGGGGGATATCACTCCAACTTGCAGCACAGCAGTAAAGTGTGACAGCAGCTATCTGGTTGCTAGGGCTGAAATTACCTTAGCAACCAGGCAGTAGTTTGAATGAGGAACTGGTAAATGAATAGAAGAGAAGCTGCATTGAAAAATAAGTTATAAAATGTAACAATAACAATAAAACTGTTCTTCCCCAAGCAATAGTTTTTTTGGCTGCCGGGGTCAGTGACCCCCATTTGAAAGCTGCAAAGAGTTAGAAGAACAAGGCAAATAGTTCAAAACCTATTAAAAATAAATAATGAATAGTGATGAATGAATTTGTTCGCAAGGCATGGATTCACAGAGAAATTCTGCTTTTCACCATTGGTGAATTTTTTTTGCGAAACGCTCACAAAATTTTGCCGCAGAAAGTTCACGGTTGCGTGAAAAAAGTAACGATCGCATCAAAAAAAGTCGCAGTCATGATAAAAAAAGTTGTGCCGTGCTTCGGCATGGGTTCACTGTGAAATTCCACATTTTGCAAAATTTTGCCGCAGAAAATTCACGGTCGCGTGTAAAAAGTACTGGTGGCGTGAAAAAAAAAGCTTGCGGTCACATGAAAAAAGTTGCACCGTGTTTCGCTATGGATTCACAGCAACGTTCCACATTTTGCCATTGGTGAATTTTTTCACAAAACGGCCACAAAATTTTGCAGCAGAAAATTCACGGTGGCGTAAAAAAAAAGACGCAGGCGTGTCAAAAAAAAAAATTGCGGTTGCATCAAAAAAGTAGTGTGCATCATAAAAAGTAATGTTTCGTAAATTTGTCGCTGTTTCGCTCATCACTAGTAATGAAGACCAATTAAAAAGTTGCTTAGAATAAGCCCATACCTCCCAACTGTCCCGATTTTGGCGGCACAGTCCCTCTTTTGAAAATTGAAAAGTCCCTCATTTCCCTTTGATCTCCTGCACGGAAGCTAAAAAAAGATACAAATTTAATTAAAAAGTAGCTTTTGGCAGTGAGCCCAGAAATCTTAACGAGCGTCACCTGCACTTGGCTACATTGTTTCTCAAATGTAATTAAACAAGTGGGCATTTGGCAGAGAGCCCAGAAAGGTAACAAGCCACAGCTGCACTGAGATACAATTGTAACTAATAAGGGCAATTTTACCTTTTTCAGCAAAACTGTAATAACACATAAAACAGGACCCCAAAACCCCCAGAAATGTGTTCAAACTTTAAATAACCTGCCAAATTTAGTCGAATGGGAGTAGTATTTAGGGGGTGTGGTTGCACAAAATGCCCACTTGTTTAATTACATTTGAGAAACAATGTATCTAAGTGCAGGTGACGCTCGTTAAGATTTCTGGGCTCTCTGCCAAAAACTGTTTTATGTGTTATTACAGTTTTTGACAGAGAGCCCAGAAATCTTAACGAGCGTCACCTGCACTTAGATACATTGTTTCTCAAATGTAATTATACAAGTGGGCATTTGGCAGAGAGCTCGGAAAGATAACAAGCCACAGCTGCACTGAGATACAATTGTATCAAATGGGAGTAGTATTTAGGGGGTGTGGTTGCACAAAATGCCCACTTGTTTAATTACATTTGAGAAACAATGTGCCTAAGTGCAGGTGACGCTCGTTAAGATTTCTGGGCTCTCTGCCAAAAACTGTTTTATGTGTTTTATGTGTTATTACAGTTTTTGGCAGAGAGCCCAGAAATCTTAACGAGCGTCACCTGCACTTAGATACATTGTTTCTCAAATGTAATTAAACAAGTGGGCATTTGGCAGAGAGCCCAGAAAGGTAACAAGCCACAGCTGCACTGAGATACAATTGTAACTAATTGGGCAATTTCACCTTTTTCAGCAAAACTGTAATAAACAGGACCCCAAAACCCCCAGAAATGTGTTCAAACTTCCAAATTTAGTCAAATGGGAGTGGCATTTAGGGGGTGTGGTTGCACAAAATATGGGCGTGGTCAAGAAATTCACCATTCTATAACATACTAAAAGCTGCACTTTCCCTTAACTCCCAGCCCGCGTAATGGATTTGAAATGAAACGCAATCCTTCCTCCCATCACCATATTCCTTCGACGCCACTCCAAGGCCTGTCAGGAATGATTTAATTAGGAGAAGAATAGAAGTGGGGCCGGAGCTGTCAGCCTGACAATAGTGCAAGCCCCGCGTGCGTCAGGAGCGCGCCCGACACACAGCACAGACGCTCCAGTCTCATTTTATTACCGTTTATCAAAAAGATCCTTCCGTTTGATAGCAGAGAGAAGTCACAAAAGACATGACAGTTGTTTTTGTTAGCGTTCTTCCAGGGCAGACTGTGCTCTAATTGTCTTGAAATCTGTCTTGCAACAGCTATTAGCATATGAAGTGCTCAGATGAGTACGCGTCGGCGAATGAGCGCCATTAACTCTCCCGCTACCTGATGCTTAATTGGCGCTTGGACGTACCTGATTCTAGAGATTGCTCATTAACCACCTGCTTCTCCTTTGTGTTCCGCACACAGATGAGCAAATCGGTTTGTACACGCCGATTCCTTACCAGTTGGTGCGTTAAACAAGTTATAAGACCCAGTGGAACCCTACAAAATGCATGATTTGTAACCCATAGCAACCAGTTAGAATGTTGCTTTCATACGGGGGCAGATTTATTATCAACTTGGGATGGGGTAAATTCAAATTAAACTCGATCATTGTTGTATTTATAAATCACGATAATGCTGTTATCGGTCGTACAAAAAATTAACGTACGAAAATCACACAAGTATTGTTCAAACTTGAAAAATTAGAGTTTCAACGGACGTTTGTTTCCATGAATCCCCTTTTTTTCCCAAACAGGAATTCCTCCAGCAGCCATTTTAGAAGCACTGGTGCTCAGATAGGATTAACTTCCCCTTGAAAATGTGTGAAATAGAAAACAATGATGGGTTTAATTTTCCCATTAGGGTGGCTGGAGAGTCTGGCAGTGCCTAATGGGATGGGGAAGGGCGTTTCAGAGGATGGGTGCAGTGCGTGAGAAGTCCCGAGGAGGAGATGAGTGAGGAGGAGAGAAGGAGGTCATGCGTAGAGCGAAGGTTACGTCTCGGGAGGGGGGGGGGGGTACTTGGGGATTAGGGTGGTTAAATAGAGTGGGTGCAGCACCAGTCAGTGCTTTGTAGGTGAGTGCAAGAATCTTGAACTGAATCCTGTACCAGTGCAAGGATTGGCAGAGAGGGGCGGCACTTGGGGAGCGGGAGGAGAGGTGTATTAGTCTGGCTGCACAGTTCATGATGGATTGGAGGCCAGTTTAGACAGGGGAAGCCCACAGAGCAGTAGTGGTGGGTTTGTTTTCTAGACTAAGGAGGGAACCCACAAAACTGAATCATTTTCATAATATAATAGAGAAAGAAAAATAGCAGCCGTGTAAAAAAAATTGAAAACTGATAATTCAGTTTCATTAGAAGCAAATGTACTGGCGACTCGGGAAGGACTTACAGACTCCTTGCAGGTAGTGCCCCACTCAGAATCAAACCCAGAACCTGAGTTCCGCCAGGCAGACAAATATATACTTTATGAGAATGAAACATCGACCCACTATCTTTCAATAAATGGAGCTTTGGAACTTGGCGAGAATGTTGCAGGGCCCTGTGCTATCCCCATTCTTGGCAATTAAACAAAACTTCTACTCTACCTTTTCTTGTACAAATGGAAGGCAACCTATTCCAAATTATTTCTTGGTGTCTCTAGGATATTAAATGATCTAAGATGGATTTCCGAATGTTCATTTGAGTAATTTGATTGTGGTCTATGCTGTCCAGTGTAGTGAAGAGTGCTCTGACTTATACATTGGGGAGATAAAACAACTCTGTAAGAGAATGGCCCAACATAGGAGGGCTAACTCCTCAGGACAAGACTCAGTCTATTTACATCTCAAGGAAAAGGGACACTCTTTTAAGGACAGTAACATGTTTATTTTGGACCGAGAAGACATATGGTTTGAAAGATGTGTGAAAGAGGCTATTTATGCCAGACTGGAAAAACCATCCCTGAACAAAGGAGGGGGCCTGCGACACCGCTTGTCAACCATTTTTTTTTGAGTCTCCAGAACAGTTCATATGATCTGTATCTAGTAGAATTAAGTCTAAGGCAACTGGACTTTCCAAGTTTTCTTGGAAATGTTTCACCACTCATCCAAGCATCTTCTTCAGTTCAGTTGTAAGGGGCTGCAACACCGCTTGTCACCAACATACAGTGCTGCTTTGACATCCTTACCCCGGCAGTGTCACAACAATTCTCACTTCCACTCATGTACATTGAAAGATTACCAACTGCCCCAATGACAATCATGGTACCATTGTCTATGATGATTCTCATTCATCCAAGTCCTGATATACAGCATCTATTAGAATTAGGTCTAACACATTACACCACTCATCCGAGTGGCTTCTTCAGTTCAAATGACTGGTAGGGAATTCCCCGGTATTTAAACCCTTGAGGGTTTATGATATACAGTTGATATACAGTTTATACAGATATACAGTTTCAAGTAGAATTAAGTCTAAAACAACTTTTCTCTTACAGAGCAACACTCTGAGACAGAAGTCGGTGCACCATAAAGACCCAACACCAAAGCATATGAAAAGTAATGTGGTCTATGCTGTCCAGTTTAGTGAAGATTGCTCAGACTTATACATTGGGGAGACAAAACAACCTCTCTGTAAGAGAATGGCCCAACATAGGAGGGCTAACTCCTAAGGACAAGACTCAGCAGAAAAAGGGACACTCTTTTGAGGACAGTAGCATGCTTATTTTGGACCGAGAAGACAGATGGTTTGAAAGAGAAATAAGCCATTTATGCCAGACTGGAAAACCATCCCTGAACAGAGGAGGAGGCCTGCAACACCGCTTGTCAACAACATACAATGCTGCTTTGACATTCTTACCCCGGCTGTATCACAACAATTTACACTTGTCATATACTCCGTCATGTACATTGAAAGATTAACACCTGCCTCAATGAGAATCATGGTACCATTATGACTGCATCATACTTTCTCACAGTTTCAGCCAATACCTAACTCAATAATTTCAATGGCACCAGTTGTGATTGGATGTCTGTGACTGTACTACACTCAAGAGTTTAATGCCAGGAATTCCCTCCCATTCAGTTGATCTGAAGAAGCCACTCCGATGAGTGGAGAAACGTTTTCAAGAAAACTTGGAAATCCAGTTGACTTAATTCTATGAGACACTGTATATCATGAAATGGATGAATGAGAATCTTCATATTGATATGATCGTTGGTCATCTCTGTTACATTAACACCCAATAAGCCATTCTTATCTCCTTATATCCCAAGAAATGATTAGGATAGCCAGTCCTCCATCTGTCCAAATGATTCCTCCTCCCATTCCAAGATGTGGGAATAACATTATAATTCCCTATCTAAACCAGCAATGTCCAACATGAATCTTCCAGATGTTGTTGAACTACTGCTTATCTGCAACTCATCTTTTAAGGAAGATATCTTTTGATTATAATGAGACTAAATATGATTTAAAGTGCAGACAAAGGAATTGAAGTAAAATAACACCTTCTGTGATATTTCCAGCATTTTTGCAGCAATTAACAGATGTTAATAGCTTTTCAAATTAATTCAAAGTAACATTGAATCTCTCCAGAAATGTATCTGTAAAATGATTTGCATCTGTACAATGTTATGATGCCAGACACATGCAAGATGTTAATATAAATGATCCTACAGTTGCCTTTTAATTGCTCAGACTGATTTGTGCATCAGATGTGCTGCCATTGATTGACATAGCGGCTAACACAAGCAAACAGACAACTTTTACAGCTGGGGAACTATAATAAAGAAACATTTGCTTATGGCGGAACAGTGCTAAAAACACTGCACAGTGAGCTCAGAGGCTTTGGCATAGCCGTAGTACCAGCTATAGGTGTACATGAAGCTGACTGAATGTATAAATCTGGCCCATAGTAACCCTTCCACTCAGAGGGAGGAAGTGGAATTCACCACACTCATGGCGTAGCTCAGTGATCCCTAAAACCAGAGGCTCGGGGACAACATGTCGCTCACCAACCCCTTGGATGTTCCTCCCAGTGGCCTCAAAGTAGGTGCTCATTTTTGAATTTATGGTTGGGAGACAAGTTTTGGTTGCATAAAAGCCAAACAGAGCCTTCTATAGGCTGCCAGTCCCCATAGGGGCTACCTAATAGCGAATTATAGCTCTTATTTGCACCCCCAGGAACTTTTTCATGCTTGTGTTGCTCTCTAACACAATGTGGCTCACAGGTATAAAAGATTGGGGATCCCTGGCTGGCATAGCTCCTTCCTTGGTTGCTGCATGTGGGAGCTCAATGTCCTTCAGATCACAACTTCAGTAAGAGGAGATGTGTGTCCTTTCATCCTGATTTATCTGTATAGGACAGTGATCCCCAACCAATGGCTCGTGAGTAGTGATCAGCGAATCTGTTCCGTTTCGCTTCGCCGAAAAATTCGCGAATCTTTCAAAAGATCCGCGAAATGGCGAAAAATTCGCGAAACGGCGAAAATGTCGTGCGACCCAAAAAATTGTCGCCCGCGACTAATCTTTTGTCGCCCGCGGCTATTATTTTGTCGCGCGGCTATTGTTTGTCGCCCGCGGCTATTATTTTGTCGCGCGGCTATTATTGCGTCGCCCGCGGCTATTATTTTGTCGCCCGCGGCTATTATTTCGTCGCCCGCGGCTATTATTTTGTCGCGCAGCTATTATTTCGTCGCCCGCGGCTATTATTTTGTCGCGCGGCTATTATTTCGTCGCCCGCGGCTATTATTTTGTCACGCAGCTATTCTTTTGACGCCGGCGACAATTCTTTTTTTACGCCGGTGACAATTTTTGGACGTGCGGCGAATCCATGCCTGGCGAAACATTTCACCCATCACTACTTGTGAGCAACATGTTGCCGCGGCAAATGTTTTCATCCATTTCGCGAATCCATGCCTGGCGAAACATTTCGCCCATTACTAGTGAAGAGAGCCCTGCCCAAAAGAGCTTACAATCTACAAGGAGAAAGGGTTGAGACACAAGGTGTGGGAATGGGCATGACAGAGTTGGGAGAGGTGGGGCACAGGGTATTGCTTTTAGCGGCACACTGAGGGTATGTTAAACTAGATTAGGGTAAGCTTACCTGATTAGATTTAAAAAGTTCATTATTTTGGTAAGATCAAACTAAATTGTTTTTTGTTTTGGGTAATAATTCCCTGTTTAAACAAATAACTTTGCCCTCCCACCCCATGTGCCAATCAAATCCGCGACGGCTGAGAGAACTCGCCATTTCCCACAGGCTAAATTCATACAAATAAATCAGATGCACCCAAAATCCTAACTAGGGCAAACTCAAAGCCTTTATACGCGCTCCCTTTGTTACCGTAACCTCTCTCTGTTGAATGAGACTGTGACTAGCAGTAAGCAGGACATGTGCCCATTAGCGTGTCATTGTTGACAACCTGGGCTGTCCCGCTCGTGATTGTGCTTTGCAGGGACCAAATCAATGGCACGGACATTTGCCCTTTTGTACAGTAAATTTCAGGCCCAATAAATCTTCATTTGCCAACAAATAACAGGAAGCTTTTTCCATCTGTTTTTATAAGTGATTGTTACATTGATAGCCGTCCGTGTTGTCACTGAGTGCGAATGTATACGAATCGCTGACCCGTGTCACTCCAAAACAAATTCATTGTGAGGCTAGATCATTATTTTTTTCCTATTATCCTTGTTCCTTGTTACTGCTTTCAATAACTTATCTTTCCATCCAGGCACTTTCATATATGTCTTCCAGTCTGCCAGTAAAACCACTGGAGGTTGCTAGGCTGAGTTGGCTGACAACCAGATTAGTGCATAATTGCTTACACTGTTATACAGATAGCTAGAATCTCAGCCATAAAGCAGGGCAGGACTGCTGCTTACAATGGGGGGATCAGATAGGATCTGTGCCACTGTGACAGAATGCTCTGTTATACAGATAGCTAGAATCTCAGCCATAAAGCAGGGCAGGACTGCTGCTTACAATGGGGGGATCAGATAGGATCTGTGCCACTGTGACAGAATGCTCTGTTATACAGATAGCTAGAATCTCAGCCATAAAGCAGGGCAGGACTGCTGCTTACAATGGGGGGGATCAGATAGGATCTGTGCCACTGTGACAGAATGCTCTGTTATACAGATAGCTAGAATCTCATCCATAAAGCAGGGCAGGACTGCTGCTTACAATGGGGGGGGATCAGATAGGATCTGTGCCACTGTGACAGAATGCTCTGTTATACAGATAGTTAGAATCTCATCCATAAAGCAGGGCAGGACTGCTGCTTACAATGGGGGGATCAGATAGGATCTGTGCCACTGTGACAGAATGCTCTGTTATACAGATAGCTAGAATCTCAGCCATAAAGCAGGGCAGGACTGCTGCTTACAATGGGGGGATCAGATAGGATCTGTGCCACTGTGACAGAATGCTCTGTTATACAGATAGCTAGAATCTCAGCCATAAAGCAGGGCAGGACTGCTGCTTACAATGGGGGGATCAGATAGGATCTGTGCCACTGTGACAGAATGCTCTGTTATACAGATAGCTAGAATCTCAGCCATAAAGCAGGGCAGGACTGCTGCTTACAATGGGGGGATCAGATAGGATCTGTGCCACTGTGACAGAATGCTCTGTTATACAGATAGCTAGAATCTCAGCCATAAAGCAGGGCAGGACTGCTGCTTACAATGGGGGGATCAGATAGGATCTGTGCCACTGTGACAGAATGCTCTGTTATACAGATAGCTAGAATCTCAGCCATAAAGCAGGGTAGGACTGCTGCTTACAATGGGGGTTCAGATAGGATCTGTGCCACTGTGACAGAATGCTCTGTTATACAGATAGCTAGAATCTCAGCCATAAAGCAGGGCAGGACTGCTGCTTACAATGGGGGGGATCAGATAGGATCTGTGCCACTGTGACAGAATGCTCTGTTATACAGATAAGAAATTCATTATGGAAAGTGCTAAGATTCTATGATAATATCCCATTTAGCCTTAAACCCCAGGGATCCGTTTCGGCGGCATGTTTATGGACCGGCCTATAATAACTCAGACAGAGGGGACAGCGGCGCTGAACCACAGACAGTATATAAGGCGAGGAGACGCAGCACTGGTTACATCTTAAATTTATCATCCCCGCAACTCGGTGCCAGCTCTCTGCCTATGGGCAGTCTCATAGCAACACTAAATGAAAATGACTGATCGACAATTTACATTTCCCCACTTTTTTTTTATTTTCCAACCCATCACCGGGCGAGGTGCCATTAGGGCTCACGTATGTCACCGTGCATAGATCTGCCGGTTCCCCCCACCCCTATTATTATTATGCTCTATGCTAAGACTATAAATATTCATTCTAATGTAACTGAGAATTATTGTAGTGAGGAAGAAAAGGGAAACAGGGAGGCCATTTGCTTCAATTCATAAACAGCATCTGTTGGGAAGTTATTCATAGATTGCTCGGGGGGCCTGCTGAGCTGCAAAGACGCGGAAAAGAATGCCATTGCGAGTAAATTGGCCGAAGCGGCAATGGAGATGCTATTAAACGCCATTGGCTGACAGGTCGGCAGAATCAGCAGCCAATGGGCTGGTTTATGTCTTTTATCTCAGGGACACAGGAGTAGCCCCGGGGCCAACGTGGCTCCCAATGAGAGGGGCAGGCTGCTAAGTTTATTAAGCTCTTACAAGTAGATAAGGGTTAGTACATGGGCAGATTGCTCGCAGGAGCAGTTGGGATTGTTTGTATTGGTCTCTGGGCGCATTGAACACTCACCTGTGGGAAATCATAGGTCTGACCTTTCCTCGCTGTCAGATAAGCTCATTTTCTCCTGGCGGGGGGGGACCACTTAAGCTTTCGTGGACAAGTGAAATCTTATTTTCTCTGTTAAAAGTCTTATATTGGTTCTCTAGCAATCTCCCTTATTGGATGCTGAATAAAGTCCCAAGTGTAGGACGGCTAACTCTGCTTGGCTTCTTTGCTGAATTGCTTACTGTATCTAATCCATCACAGTACAGACATACTGACTAATGCTCACATGCCATCATCACTCACATTACTGACCCATCATACCCATGACATCACATACATACCACTCCCATACGACTATCTATCACTCACAATCCACACATGACCTATCTATACACTCACATACAGACCATACTGACCTAGGGACATAGCCCATACATACAGACATACATACTATACTCCCATCATAGGACTATCTATCCGCTACATACACTGACCTGAATCTATCCATCTATTAACTGACCTATCTATGACTCACATACAGAACTACTTCTATACACTCACATAACAGACCAAACTGACCTATCTATCCACTCACATACAGACCCACACTGACTCATCACATACAACTGCTCAATACAGACCAATGACTAATCATCACATCCACATGACCTATCCACATCCATCTCACATACAGGACTATCATCACATAAGACCACACTGACTATCTATCCACTCACATCCATACTGACTATCCACTCACATACGACCCAACTGACCTATCTATCACATAGTACAGACCTCCATCACATACCAGACTCCTATCCTACATACAGACCACTGACTAGATCACATACAGACCATACTGACCTTATCCACTTCCAAACAGACATACTGATCAGACATACTGAGACACATCACAACTACTGACCTCTATCCATCACATAAGACACTGCTATCTATATCACATAAGAGACTTCCAACTCACACTCCACACCTCACACTGATATCTATCCACTCACCATACACTGCCTATCTATCCACATACATACTGACCTATCACTCACACTACAGACTATATCCACTCACATACAGACCCAACTGATCCATCCACTACATACATACTGATATTCACATACAGACCACATACCTACTCCATATCCCACATAAGACCCACACTGACCTATCCATCCACTCACATACAGACCCATACTGACCTATCCATCCACTCACATACAGACCCACACTGACCTATCTATATACTCACATACAGACCCACACTGACCTATCCATCCACTCACATACAGACCCACACTGACCTATCCATCCACTCACATACAGACCCATACTGACCTATCTATCCACTCACATACAGACCCACACTGACCTATCTATATACTCACATACAGACCCACACTGACCTATCCATCCACTCACATACAGACCCACACTGACCTATCTATATACTCACATACAGACCCACACTGACCTATCTATCCACTCACATACAGACCCACACTGACCTATCTATCCACTCACATACAGACCCCACCACTGACCTATCTATCCACTCACCATACAGACCCACACTGACCTATCTATCCACTCACATACAGACCCACACTGACCTATCTATCCACTCACATACAGACCCATACTGACCTATCTATCCACTCACATACAGACCCACACTGACCTATCCATCCACTCACATACAGACCCACACTGACCTATCTATCCACTCACATACAGACCCATACTGACCTATCTATCCACTCACATACAGACCCACACTGACCTATCTATACACTCACATACAGACCCATACTGACCTATCTATCCACTCACCTACAGACTCACATTCACATAGAGAAAATTAGACTTTCGCCAATACCCTTTTGCACCATTCACAAAAATACATAAGGGTTTAGTCCTTCTTTAATTATTACGATGCATTGGATTATTACAAAGGTAATGCCCTCTAAATTATATTGTATATATATTGTTCGCAAACTTTTTGCAAAACCAGATCTTTAGCAAACTGAACCAAAGAATGTCCGCTAATCTATCATGGATGCAGAAGTGGGATGTTAATAAACATTATTCTGGATATGGGATCTCTATCTCCATTAGGGATGACATATAAACGACCCATCAGCTTTGCAGTAAAGCAATTTGTGTCCAGGAAATATAATGCAAATTCCATTTTGTGAATATGTGAATGAATATATTATGAATGAATATAATAGGCATATGGCGTTCTGCTGACACGGCATAGTCACGTATGTGCTGGGGCTCATTACAGGCATTACAGCAACACCGTGTATCACCGGGGTAGGGCTCATAATCTGTAGCCCCTCTTGACAATATGAAGAAGGTTCTTTCCATTGTTCATGACATGAGAATGTCATGAGATGTCCATTTGGATAACAATATCCGTTATAGAGAGTTTCCCCCCTAGGGTACAGGCATACCCTGGGAGAATGATGATATCGGTTGAGTTGTTGGAATGTTTAGATGATGGGAATCATTTACTAAACATTTTTGAGATAAATTCATATTTTTTCTAACTTGATGAACATTTCGAAATGTCTGCGAAAAGTTTGTTAAAATTCTACGACTTTTTTGTGGTTTTTGGTAAGTTCGGAATTTTGGAATTCATTAACGCTGTGGTTTAACTTTCCTCGGGACTATATTTTCGCCAGGTTTGACCTGTCAAGAACCATTGAGTCCTACGGAAGGCTGCCAAAGCCAGACATGGAAAGCTTCAAAGATTTAAAGATTTTTGCGGCTTAACGAAATTTTTGGAACGCAAATATAGTGACTTTCGGAACGCAATTGCGATATTTTCGCACGACCAATAAAAGCATTTTTGAGACATTTTAGAACATCAGAAATTATCGTGGTTACTCAGATCTTAGTAAATGTGCGCCTAAGTTTGCCCAGGAGCAGTTACCCATAGCAACCAATCAGCAGGTAGCATTTACTGGTCACCTGTTTTAAAGAAAATATCTTATTGGTTGCTATTAGTGATGGGCAAATCAGGAATGGATTCGCATGAAAAAATTCACCGCGGAAAAATTCACCACACGTCCAAAAATTGTCGCAGGCGTCAAAAAAGGATAGTCGCGGGCAACGAAATAATAGCCGCGGGTGACGAAATAATAGCCGCGGGCGATGAAATAATAGCCACAGACGACAAAATAATAGTCGTGCGACAAAACAATAGCCGCGGACAACGAAATAATAGCCATGGGTGACGAAATAATAGCCGCGGACGACGAAATAATAGCCGTGGGTGACAAAACAATAGCCGTGCGACAAAATAATAGCCGCGGGCGACAATTTTTTTTGTCGCACGACATTTTCACGAAACGGAACAGATGCGCTCATCACTAGTTGCTATGGGTTAGTTCTTCTTCTTCTTGCGCCATTTACGCAACTGCCTAGAATACTATATAACTTGCCTAGAAACGTAAGTAACTTGTGTATCAAGCAAAAGACAATGCAGAGAAGCTTTGTAGGGACAAACCCCACTGCCCCCCAATGAATTAAAAACTTAAGGTAAATTCCCCTGCCCCCAATGAACTGATTGGCTTATTAGCTCATTAATTATCCATTTTAACTATTTATATGAACTGCTTATTATAGAGTAACATCAGCTTTTTGTATTGGGATCTATGTACTGTTCTACATGAACTTTCCCGCAGGGGAATGACTGGTTATTAGGCCCCAGAGCAACATCATTGGGCCCCTACGCTTATTTTCACAACTCATGCAAAAACTTACGTTAACTTACGTCTAATATCCACTGACCCCCCCAATTAAAATATTGACTTAGTTAACTTTACTATATTTATTAACTACTACTGACTACTTATTGGGCCCTACAGCAATATCCTTGTGCCTTAAACATATGCAGTTTACGTAACTTGTGCAAAAACTTACGTAACTTCCATATAAAGCAATGACAGCGCAGAGCACAGTCTGGTTGGAAAGGGTTAAACTTAGGGCAAACGCCACTGACCCCCAATAAACTGAATGACATTAATCAATGGAACTCTTTATATGAACAGCTTTATATAGAGTAACATCATCATTATATTGCACACAAGGGGCGGGGCCAAAAATGTGGTACTGCGCGCTTGTGTTCATGGGGGGCCCCATATATATAACTTACACAGGGCCCCTGACTGTATGTGTCACTTTTGAGATCCAGTTGAGGTTACTTCCTTGGACAGTATGTGCCATGGTCATGATTACAGCAATAATATTTTTATTCAATCCCCCATTTTTCCGTCACTAGAGATCCTAGATTAAGAGCCGGTAATACAGCTATGTATTATGTACAGGTATAGGACCCGTTATCCAGAATGCTCGGGACCAAGGGTATACCGGATAAGGGGTCTTTCCGTAATTTGGATCTCCATACCTTAAGTCTACTAAAAAATCAATAAAACATTAATTAAATCCAATAGGATTGTTTTGCATCCAATAAGGATTCATTATTTCTTAGTTGGGATCAAATACAGGTACTGTTTTATTATTACAGAGAAAAGGGAATCATTTAACCATTAAATAAACCCAATAGGGCTGTTCTGCCCCCAATAAGGGGTAATTATAACTTAGTTGGGATCAAGTACAGGTACTGTTTTATTATTACAGAGAAAAGGGAATCATTTAACCATTAAATAAACCCAATAGGGCTGTTCTGCCCCAATAAGGGGTAATTATATCTTAGTTGGGATCAAATACAGGTACTGTTTTATTATTACAGAGAAAAGGGAATCATTTAACCATGAAATAAACCCAATAGGACTGTTCTGCCCCAATAAGGGGTAATTATATCTTAGTTGGGATCAAATACAGGTACTGTTTTATTATTACAGAGAAAAGGGAATCATTTAACCATGAAATAAACCCAATAGGACTGTTCTGCCCCAATAAGGGGTAATTATATCTTAGTTGGGATCAAGTACAGGTACTGTTTTATTATTACAGAGAAAAGGGAATCATTTAACCATTAAATAAACCCAATAGGGCTGTTCTGCCCCAATAAGGGGTAATTATATCTTAGTTAGGATCAAGTACAGGTACTGTTTTATTATTACAGAGAAAAAGGGAATCAATTTTAAAAATCCTAATTATTTGATTATAATGGAGTCTATGGGAGACAGGCTTTCCGTAATTCCGAGCTTTCTGGATAATGGGTTTCCGGATAAGGGGTCCGATACCTGTATATGTTTATTTATAAAGCGCTACTTATGTACGCAGCGCTGTACAGTAGAATACATTAATACAAACAGGGGGTTATTAAGATAATAATAGATAAATACACAGTATAACAATAAATACAAATAAATACAAGGTACAGTTGCAATAAGTTAAGAGTCAAAGACACAAGAGGATGGAGGTCCCTGCCCCGTAGAGCTTACAGTCTATATATAAATATATTCAAATAAATCCATGTCTGTGCAAACTGTAAGGTAATAGAAATATCTGCAAGGTGTTGTTTATGTATTTATGTTTAGGGTTCGCTTTTCCAGTCCAGAAAGAGGAGAGAGAAGGCCGCCGACGCACAATCTCTCCTAAACTGGAAAGTCCTCTCACGCATTTTAAACAGAGAGTCTATTTCTCCCCGTTTCAATTAGCATTATGAATGGAGGAGAAGCAAAGCTGTCTCTTCCCGGCTTCCCAATTTACGCCGGCACTTGTCGGAATGTTGAGCGCACAGCTGTAGGAATAACTTAGCCTCCTTACTGGAGAGGATTGCGGCAGCCGGCCGAGGACTTCTCTCTGTTACTGCTAGCAATTTATTAAGATGATTACGGTAAAATAACTGAGCGTAGCGGCATCTGTCCACCAGTGGAAACACATTTTTTATTTCAGGACGGTTCATTTTCAGTTGTCGGTAGCTGCTCAGCTGATAATATTAACAAGCTGCATTTAGAATTATCTTTGCTTAAGAAATGACTGGACCTGGGTGTGTATTTAGAGCTGTAGGGCATGATAGTGCTGATTATATGCAATTTCAGGAGAAGCACTAGGTAGGTACCTAATATATAGGGGCAGAGACAGGGGAAAGTGTTGGAAGGGTTACTGCCTGCCCTGCTCTCATTTCCCTACAGAAATAGGGGTTGGTAGCACTAGGTAGGTACCTAATATATAGGGGCAGAGACAGGGGAAAGTGTTGGAAGGGTTACTGCCTGCCCTGCTCTCATTTCCCTACAGAAATAGGGGTTGGTAGCACTAGGTAGGTACCTAATATATAGGGGCAGAGACAGGGGAAAGTGTTGGAAGGGTTACTGCCTGCCCTGCTCTCATTTCCCTACAGAAATAGGGGTTGGTAGCACTAGGTAGGTACCTAATATATAGGGACAGAGACAGGGGAAAGTGTTGGAAGGGTTACTGCCTGCCCTGCTCTCATTTCCCTACAGAAATAGGGGTTGGTAGCACTAGGTAGGTACCTAATATATAGGGGCAGAGACAGGGGAAAGTGTTGGAAGGGTTACTGCCTGTCCTGCTCTCATTTCCCTACAGAAATAGGGGTTGGTAGCACTAGGTAGGTACCTAATATATAGGGGCAGAGACAGGGGATAGTGTTGGAAGGGTTACTGCCTGCTCTGCTCTCATTTCCCTACAGAAATAGGGGTTGGTAGCACTAGGTAGGTACCTAATATATAGGGGCAGAGACAGGGGAAAGTGTTGGAAGGGTTACTGCCTGCTCTGCTCTCATTTCCCTACAGAAATAGGGGTTGGTAGCACTAGGTAGGTACCTAATATATAGGGGCAGAGACAGGGGAAAGTGTTGGAAGGGTTACTGCCTGCTCTGCTCTCATTTCCCTACAGAAATAGGGGTTGGTAGCACTAGGTAGGTACCTAATATATAGGGGCAGAGACAGGGGATAGTGTTGGAAGGGTTACTGCCTGCTCTGCTCTCATTTCCCTACAGAAATAGGGGTTGGTAGCACTAGGTAGGTACCTAATATATAGGGGCAGAGACAGGGGAAAGTGTTGGAAGGGTTACTGCCTGCTCTGCTCTCATTTCCCTACAGAAATAGGGGTTGGTAGCACTAGGTAGGTACCTAATATATAGGGGCAGAGACAGGGGAAAGTGTTGGAAGGGTTACTGCCTGCCCTGCTCTCATTTCCCTACAGAAATAGGGGTTGGTAGCACTAGGTAGGTACCTAATATATAGGGGCAGAGACAGGGGAAAGTGTTGGAAGGGTTACTGCCTGCTCTGCTCTCATTTCCCTACAGAAATAGGGGTCGGTAGCTCTAGGTAGGTACCTAATATATAGGGACAGAGACAGGGGAAAGTGTTGGAAGGGTTACTGCCTGCTCTGCTCTCATTTCCCTACAGAAATAGGGGTTGGTAGTACTAGGTAGGTACCTAATATATAGGGGCAGAGACAGGGGAAAGTGTTGGAAGGGTTACTGCCTGCTCTGCTTCCCTATAGAAATAGAGAATAGTAGTGCTAGGCAGGTGCACAAATATTTAGGCAGAATAAGTGGTGCAAGTGGCTCTCTTATCTCCAAGTCTATCATTCCTACAGAACATTGACTCAGGCCAACTGTACAGGTATGGTACCTGTTATCCAGAATCCTCGGGACCTGGGGTTTTCTGGATAAGGAATCTTAATTTGGATCTCCATACCTTGTCTATTGTATATTACAGTGATCCCCAACCAGTGGCTCAGGGGCAACATGTTGCTCCCCAACCCCTTGGGTGTTGCTCCCAGTGCCCCCAAACCAGGGAGTTATTTCTGAATTCCTGACTTGGGGGCAAGTTTTGGTTGAATAAAAACAAGATTTACTCCCAAATAAAGCCCCTGTAAGCTGATAGGGTGCATAGAGGCCCCTAATAGCCAATCACAGCCCTTATTTGGCTCCTCCATGAACTTTTATGGTGCTTGTGTTGCTCTCCAAGTCTTTTTACATTTGACTGTGGCTCACGAGTAAGAAAGGTTGGGGATCCCCTGGTATATTAAGTAAGTAAAAAGGAAATAATTTTTTAAAATTTGTCTAACATGCAGTCTATGGTAAATTGCCTTTCTGTAATTCAGAGATTTCTGGATAACGAATCCCATACCTTGGGCCCATGTACCTTCTAGATTGCAGGCAGAAATGCTGCATGGTACAACGCTCCTTCTCTATCCCCCACACATAAAAGGACAGATTTTGCTGTTTTGCTTAAACACTTGATCTGAAAGTCATTTCCAGAAAACACTGATGATTTATCAAGCGCGGAACAAGAAGCGAGGCGGCGGGCAGCGTTGCGTGCACACTTCATATATCAGACTATTTCAGACTGTTGCTTGATTGTGTTTTTATGCTGCACTTAATGAAGCCATGACTTGCATGGTTGCTTTTGTGCCCATTGTAATGATGAGACCATGCGAGGCGGTTATGTTCCCATTTATGTCTAGAAAAAAACACCAGTGCGCCGTTTGTGAAACCGTGGGGGTCATTTTACAGCCCTGTGCTTGGTGTGGTGTAGGGAGAATGAACTGTTCCTAAAGGGATGGGTGAATTTTTTTGCCAGCCATGGATTTGCAGCAACATTCCTCATTTCGCCATTGGCAAATTGTATTGCAAAACGTATACAAAATTTTGCCGCGAAAATTCACGGTCATGTAAAAAATCTGTATAAGCAAGTCAAAAATAGGTGCGCTTGTGGCATAATAGGCGCAGTCGTCAAAAAAGGGCGCAGTCATGTCCAAAAAGGGTCGGTACCAATTTCGCAATTTTTTGGTAAAGCAAAACGGGACAGATTCACTCATCAATAGTTCCTACTTTAACAGTCAGACACTACTCCATGGAGTCAGACTGATGTTAGTACAACTGGACCAACCTATGAATAAGTGCCCCAGCAAGCATGAAACGCGTTAGGCCTTTGTTCTTGTCCTACATAAACAATTTTTTAACTTTACTTTATTATCTTCCACTTTCTTTGGGGAACCCACAATTCTTATCTTTTTGTGCTGATTGGACCACTCTACTGATCGGCATTCAAGTCAGAAGCATCACCCCGTTGCAGGAAAAATGATGCTGGAATTATGGAAAAATCAGTACATTGTGGGTAAAAACTAAAACATAAAAACTTGCCCTTGAAATTGCACTTTGCACAATGGACATGTGGTCATAAATTGCCCCTACAAGATTCTCAGGTCAAAATTGAACTCAGGACTCCACCACCACAAGGTATAAATGCTACAATGGTGCTACAATAATTTGGACATGACTTACTAATATCAAAGCCTCCAACCACGACATCTCCTCATTGGCTGACAACACTTATTCTAAAGTAGAAGGTTGTCCAGTTGCCCTATAACTCAAGAATAGAGCCAGGCCTACATCAAGTCATTCCCGCATTAAAGTACGAGATTGGCTGACAGAATATTTCTACCCCATAGTGGTCTACAATTTTAGACCTTCGGGAATAAGGTAGGTGGGTAGGAGTGACGTGGGTGGCCTTCCCTCAACTTCAACCCTTGGTATGGTACAGCTCATCCATTTCATTATTAAACTGGATCTAAACCTAAAAAAAAAAAAAGGTCCTCTGAGCACTTTTTCAATTGCCATTAATTTCTTGTATTTAGTTTTTAAGATAATAATAGTGTTAAACTGCTAATACTTTCAGCTCACTTTAAAGGTCATAATGTCAGTGGCCCTAACTGTCTATTCACTTCCCATATACTCCATAGGCCCTAGGGTCGCTGATTCTTACTTTGAAAGGGCCATTGGGCTGAAAGCCTGGTATTAGCAATATAAAACTGCTAATATCGCAAAAACTATATAATACCAGATTTTTGGCTCACTTTAAAGGTCATAATGTCCAGTGGCCCTAACTGTCTACGCACTTCCCATATACTCCATAGGCCCTAAGATTGCTGATTCTGACTTTGAAAGGGCCATTGGGCTGAAAGCCTGGTATTAGCAATATAAAACTGCTAATATCGCAAAAACTATATAATACCAGATTTTTGGCTCACTTTAAAGGTCATAATGTCCAGTGGCCCTAACTGTCTACGCACTTCTCATATACTCCATAGGCCCTAAGATTGCTGATTCTGACTTTGAAAGGGCCATTGGGCTGAAAGCCTGGTATTAGCAATATAAAACTGCTAATATCGCAAAAACTATATAATACCAGATTTTTGGCTCACTTTAAAGGTCATAATGTCAGTGGCCCTAACTGTCTATGCACTTCCCATATACTCCCTAGGCCCTAGGATTGCTGATTCTGACTTTAAAAGGGCCGTTGAGCTGAAAGCCTGGTATTAGCAGTCTAAAACTGCTAATATCACAAAAACCACTAAAAGCTGGAAATGAATCTCAATAATAAAAGTGCTCAGAGAAGCACCCTGAGTTTACATCAATTCATTTTTTGGGGTTTAGATTCCCCTTTAAAAGAATTCCATGTAGACACGCGCATTTCAGCTAAACTCTGATCTGACTCCCGATAAAGTTAAATTTAAGAAGTGTTTAACAAAAATAAAAAGTTTAACACATTAATCACAGTCCACTTAGTCAGATCTGGGTGGCAAAGCAACTTTCCGTGCTTGAAACAACAGCTTCTGTAAGTGAATCCTATCATAGCACAGCGAGACGCTAATGATTATGCAGAAATAAATCTAAGAACATTATGGCCTAGATTTAAGAGCAGATGATTAATGAAGCGCACAACAAATATGTATATTTTCAAAAGTGATTTTGAGTGGAAGAGTTCTGTTCATATTGACACCAATTGCAATCTGTCTCTATGGCGGTTATTGGGGAGGGGGGGCTATAGCTAATTGAACTTTTAGTTAAATAATTTCACTCAAACCATTAAATGTAAGTAGTATATAGTTTAAATGCAGCTATAAAAATCAGCTTTTTAAAATTCAGCCGAGTCATTCACAAATGAATAAATCTTAACCCTACCCAATGTGCTTACAAAAATGTGCCCTATCCTACCCTATCACAGTGGGTACCCCTTCACAATTGTCCCCTGAAACTGCATTATCTGTCCTTTCTTGGGGTGCCCTTACTCAGGGCCCAGCAGCCTTACAAATACTGAGAGTGAGGTTAACTTTCTAAATCCCAAGCAAAAAAAACTGCAGCTCATTATAGCTACTTCCTGGTCTAGAATAAAGCTCCACCCCCTTTTCTTTTCTGCTCTCTTCTTCTCTTTTGACCCTGCAGACAGTCAAAGAGGGGTATACTGCAGGTGCTTGCTGCCTCCTGCACCAGTGGAAATCAGGCAAGCACAACAGGCACCTCTTCATGATCAAATAAAGAAGAGCTTTAATAGAAAAGGGGTGGAGTTTCATACTAGACCAGGAAGTAGCTGAAATGAGCTGCAGTTAGAAACAACATGAGACTGAATGTAGGCATTAAGGTATGTTATTCTAGGCACTATTGAGGTTTAAAGGTTAGAAGTGACGTGGGTGGCCTTCCCTCAACTTGAACTCTTGGTATGGTAGAGCTCATCCATTTCATTATTAAACTGGATATAAATCTAAAAAAAGGTAATCTGAGCACTTCTTCAATTTACATTAATTTCTTGTTTTTAGTTTTTGAGATAATAATAGTGTTAAACTGCTAATAGGAGACTTTCATCTCGCTTTAAAGGTCATAATGTCAGTGGCCCTAACTGTCTATGCACTTCCCATATACTTCCTAAGCCTTAGGGTTGCTGATTCTGGCTTTGAGAGGGCCGTTGAGCTGAAAGCCTGGTACTAGCAGTCTAAAACTGCTAATATCACAAAAAAACCACTAAAAACTGGCAAGCACAGCAGGCGCCTCTTCATGATCAAATAAAGAAGAAGAGCTTTAATAGAAAAGGGGTGGAGTTTCATGCTTGACCAGGAAGTAGCTGAAATGAGCTGCAGTTAGAAACAACATGAGACTGAATGCAGGGATTAAGGTATGTTATTGTAGGCTCTGTTTAGGTTTAATGGTTTATTTATTCTTTAAGATACTCTATTTCTTTTGATATCGTGATTATATTGCCTTGGGCCCCATTAGAACTATCTTAAATTACCCAAAAGTGCGGCAGTGTTTTTTTTTTTTTTTTTGCATTTCTTTGTTATGACTTGACACTTGACACTTAAAGGAACAGTAACACCAAAAAAGATAAAATACCATTTTCTACAGAGCTTATCTGTTATCTTTTACATAACCTGTGCCTTTCTTCCCTTTTTCCAGCCTATATGGCTGCCCCCGGGGCTACACAGCATCTTTGTTTATATAAACTATAGTGGGGTGTCTGAAGCAAAGACAGAACTTTTACCAGTGCAGGCAATAATACATAATCTATTAATTACTTTGATACACTTTCTTTTTTTGGTGTTACTGTTCCTTTAAGCACTGTTAAAATGTGTTCAGACTAACTTCAGTCCAATAATCCCATCCTATGGCTAGCTTTAGCACTTGACAAGCTGAAGAGTGATCAAACTTTTAAATGCTGTTTTTACACTTAGGGGAAAGATTATTTGATTAGGGAAGGGAAGTGAAAAAGTCAAGAAAGAAGGTGATCAATCCTCACTGTTGCGGTGATTGAATACATGAAACGGCTAGCGGCTCCCTTTCCCCGAAATTCTTTAGACAGTGATAGCTTTGGACTTTGGGCTGTCTAGCCTGTCTTGTGAAATACATTGCAAGAGAGATCTCCTACCTAAATTATTTCAGCAGATATCAAAAGTGGGAAAAAGATCTCAAGCACATTCCTTTTACATCTCTGGGACCTTTTATCCAGAATGCCTAGGACCTGGGGTTTTCTTAATAAGGGGTCTTTCTGTAATTTTAATCTCCAAACCTTAAGTCTACTAAAAATAAAAAAAGTGCAAAGAGCACCTAAGCACATAATGGCTGCGTCTTCTTTTTCCAAATAAATCAGAAACCTACCTAATATACATTAAAATGAGCCCTATCCTACCAAGCCCTATCACAGTGGATACCCCTTCACAATTATCCCCTGAAGCTCCCTTATCTGCCCTTACTCAGGGCCCAGCAGCCTTACAAATACTGAGAGTGAGGTTAACTTTCTAAATCCCAAACCAAAAAAACTGCAGCTCATTTCAGCTACTTCCTGATCTTGAATGAAGCCCCACCCCCTTTTCTGATCTCTCCTTCTCTTTTGACCATGAAGGCAGTCTAAGAGGGGTCTACTGCACATTCTTGCTGCCTCCAGTGGAAATCAGACATACACAGCAGGTGCCTCTTTGACCTATTCATGATCAAATAAAGAAGGAGAGCTTGAAAAGAAAAGGGGTGGAGTTTCATGGTAGACCAGGAAGTAGCTGAAATGAGCTGCAGTTTTTATCTTGGAATTAAGAAAGAAACGTAAAGAGACTGAATGCAGGGATTAAGGTTAGTGATGAGCAAAATTTTTCACCAGGCATGGATTTGCAGCGAATTTCCACATTTCGCTACTGGCAAATTGTTTTGCAAAACTTTCGTGAAAATTTGCAATGCGTAAAAAAAATTTGGTCGCGCATCAGAAAAGGGCACGATCGTGTCAAATTGGGCGCAGTCACGTCAAAAAGGACACGGACATGTCAAATAAAGGCGCGGTCGCGTCAAACAAGCGCGGGCGACCAAAAAAACGCGGGCAACAAAATAAATCACACAAAAAATGCTTTACGTGAATTTTTCACCATTTCGTGAATCTTCTTGCCGTTTCACATATTTTATGGCGAAGTGAAACGGGACAGATTGTTTATCACTAATTAAGTTATGTTATTGTGCACAGAGCATGTTTAGACCTAAGAACCTTTAATGGATAGAGTCAATCTGTAGTGATGGGTGAAATTTTTCACCAGGCATGGATTCACGGCACGGATTCGTGACATGTTTAGCAGCTGCCGGATTTGTTAGGCGAAACGAATGACAAAATTTGCCGTGGAAAAATTCACCGCCCAACCAAAAATTGTTGCGTGCATCAACAAAAATGATGCGCGTCAAAAAAAAATAGTCGAAATTTGTCACCGTTTTGTGGATTTTTTGCCATTTCACTAAACTTTTGAAAGATTCACAATTTTTTTCCCGAAATGGGACAGATTCGCTCATCACTATCAATCTGCACAATGACTGCGTCTTCTTTTTCCAGCAGCTGCAAGTGACTTTACGGTCATAAATGATCCCTCTTGGCTTTAAATAATATAGAAAATACCTAATTTGGCTTTATTATTTTATTAACATTTATTTATAAAGCGCCAACATATCCCGCAGCGCTGTACAATAAGTGGGTTACATACATTGAACATACAGAGTAACATATAAAGCAATCAGTAACCGATACAGGAGGGGAAGAGAGCCCTGCCCAAAAGAGCTTACAATCTACAAATTATTATTATTAACATTTATTTATAAAGCACCAACATATCCCGCAGCGCTGTACAATAAGTGGGTTACATACATTGGACATACAGAGTAACATATAAAGCAACCAATAACCGATACAAGGGGTGAAGAGAGCCCTGCCCAAAAGAGCTTACACTCTACAAATTATTATTATTAACATTTATTTATAAAGCGCCAACATATCCCGCAGCGCTGTACAATAAGTGGGTTACATACATTGGACTTACAGAGTAACATATAAAGCAACCAATAACCGATACAAGAAGGGAAGAGAGCCCTGCCCAAAAGAGCTTACACTCTACAAGGAGACTTTAGATTATATTGCTAGTTTTTTTACAACCAGAAAAATAATAAAGGGGATTTGTGGATTGTAAATACAACAAGCACAATGGGCACTGAATAGCAAAATTCTTAATTTCTGGTTCGCTCAGCTCAAGTGATGGCCTCCTTTTAATCTAAGGGGCATCAAACTGAAATTCCTTCCCTTCAGAATGGCAATTATTTCTCCGCAGGTCAATATTTAAACTCAGAGCTGAGGATCCCATGACCCCACATTAAGTTTAACAAGAGTCGGGGCATCTGTAAGGCACCCCATCCCGGATACAACGGCGCGGAGAAAGATCTCACTTCACCTTGTCTGCCCTTTATATTCCCCCGAGGGCTAATTATGTGACATGTTCCTGTCGGTTTTTATAAATTAATAGCAATGGGTCGGTCTGTATCAATTAATATTTGTCAAAGTGTTGACTTGGAGAACAAATTACATGGGTGCTGGAAAGGCTGTTCTATGTGGTGGAACTCACAATTAAAAATGAAATAACCATATTGAGGGAGCCGAAGACAAATGAACTAATTAAGTATTTAAGATACTTTGAGACACTCGGCATCATCAAAGACATATTTATATAGGTGTGAAATATATGCAGTTCACACAATTGTGCAAGAATGGATAAAACCACCATATGTTCCAGCCTTAAGTGATCGTTCCAAATGTACTTTTTACTTGTTTGCAGCCGAGTTCAGTTTCTAAGGTGTTTTGTCGTTGCGGCGCTATTAACATTGAAGAATATATCTTGTTGGCCGCCCACAGCATCATGTACTAAGAAACAAGGAGTTTCCTCCAATGCACTCACACTAACATCAAATGAGAATTCATCCGAGCCTCGCGAATGTGGCCTGGGAGTAAGAAAAGGTAAATTAATGATGATTAATGATGAGTGAATCTGTCCAGTTTTGCTTTGCTGAAAAACTCACAAAATGCATCCGAGACTTTTTGACGCAACCGCTTCCTTTCTAACAGGGCCGCAACTTTTTTTGATGTGACCACAACTTTTCTAACATTGACGCGACAATAAAACATTAATTAAACCCCATAGGATTGTTTTGCATCCAATAAGGATTATTTATATCTTAGTTGGGATCAAGTACAGGTACTGTTTTATTATTACAGAGAAAAGGGAATCATTTAACCATTAAATAAACCCAATAGGGCTGTTCTGCCCCAATAAGGGGTAATTATATCTTAGTTGGGATCAAGTACAGGTACTGTTTTATTATTACAGAGAAAAGGGAATCATTTAACCATGAAATAAACCCAATAGGGCTGTTCTGCCCCCAATAAGGGGTAATTATATCTTAGTTGGGATCAAGTACAGATACTGTTTTATTATTACAGAGAAAAGGGAATCATTTAACCATTAAATAAACCCAATAGGGCTGTTCTGCCCCCAATAAGGGGTAATTATATCTTAGTTGGGATCAAGTACAGGTACTGTTTTATTATTACAGAGAAAAGGGAATCATTTAACCATGAAATAAACCCAATAGGGCTGTTCTGCCCCCAATAAGGGGTAATTATATCTTAGTTGGGATCAAGTACAGGTACTGTTTTATTATTACAGAGAAAAGGGAATCATTTAACCATGAAATAAACCCAATAGGGCTGTTCTGCCCCCAATAAGGGGTAATTATATCTTAGTTGGGATCAAGTACAGGTACTGTTTTATTATTACAGAGAAAAGGGAATCATTTAACCATTAAATAAACCCAATAGGGCTGTTCTGCCCCCAATAAGGGGTAATTATATCTTAGTTGGGATCAAGTACAGGTACTGTTTTATTATTACAGAGAAAAGGGAATCATTTAACCATTAAATAAACCCAATAGGGCTGTTCTGCCCCAATAAGGGGTAATTATATCTTAGTTGGGATCAAGTACAGGTACTGTATTTGTCACGGTCGGCACCCTAAACCAGAACAGATGCCAAGTTCCCTGGTCTCGGCTCGGCTTCACCAGTAGTGTGACCGCCTTTGGCTTCGGGAGGAGCCCTCAGCTACTCAGATGCCACCTGGACTTAACGAGGGGAACAAGGCGAGGAGTTCTGGCAAGCAAAGGGGCACGACTGTAGATAAAGTCAGTTAGGCCGAAGATCACGGTACAAAAGGATTAGGCAAGTTCATAGTCAGGCAGGCTGGGTCGAGGCAGGCAGGCATCAGGGAATGTCAGACAGGCAAGGGTCAAAACCGGATAATCAAACAGCTGGATCAGGCGATAATCAAGGTCAATGTACAAGCCGGAGTCAGGATATGGATAGCAGAATAGTCGGGAACAGGCCGGGTCAAAACCACAGGAAAACACTAGCAGGATACAGGAACTAACGCACAAGGCTCAGGAAAGGCACCAGGAATCAATCCTATCACGGGCAATGAAAAATGGCAAAGGTCCCTTTAAATACCTTTGAATTTCGCCCCATTGCGCGCTGACGTCATTACGCCAGCGCGCATGCGCTTTAACAATGCGGAAGTGCGCGCGCACTAGGAAGGAGCCGGCGCAGAGGGAGAATGGCGCGGCGGGCGTCCCCGCCGTGCTGGTAAGTGTTCTTTTATTACAGTTTTATTATTACAGAGAAAAGGAAATCAGTTCTAAAATTCTATATTATTTGATTAAAATGGAGTCAATGGGAGACAGGCTTTCCGTAATTCGGAGCTTTCTGGATAATGGGTTTCCGGATAAGGGATCCTATACCTGTACTCATTCCTCTCTGTATTATTAGTTCATATAATACATTATTGCTACTTACTTCTGATGACTTCTCTTTACCGTGCCTGCCATCCTCAGCCTGTAAGAGACTTATTAATCATCTGTTTTACCAACCTCCGAATCCAGACAGAATTATTCTTATTATTATTGGCTCTATGCTTGGTCTGAGCCTGACAGAGAAGGCTTGTATCAGATATACGGCCAGTTTTCTTCATATAATATTCAGCAATAATCTTTTTTGCCCATGGGGTGCTGTGAGTGATGGTTTATTCAGTAAATCGTTAGTAGGTGAGGGATATATTGAAAGTTCTTCTGTGCACATTAATTATCCCTGGGATTCCTACAGGGTGAAGTGGGTGCAGGTTTTCTCAGTGGGGCTCACATTGTGTGGGTAAATGTCCAAGTCATCATGGTACAATAGGAGCAGATGGTATCTTGGCTACCTACCAGAGAAGATATATGAACTGTTCCCAGTATATTATGCACATAATAACCCTTGGCTGCAAGACCCGTTTCTTTACTGAACTGCAGAATAACAACATAATACAGTAACATAATGAGTATTTTTCAGAAACTTTGGTTCTTTCTCTAATAGCGGAGAATAAACCAGGTAGGTTTCTCTGATGGGCAAATCCTTAACGTCCTGAAGGTAAACTGAAAGATGTTGCTGCTAGTAATGCTCATCTGGCTGACTGCGCTCTCCTTGTTGCTTTTTTTATGGATATCACACAGTATATTTAACATGTAACATACATAGTAACATAGTAAGTTAGGTTGAAAAAAGACATACGTCCATCACGTTCAACCATAATGCCTATATATAACCTGCCTAACTGCTAGTTGATCCAGAGGAAGGCAAAAACCCCATCTGAAGCCTCTCTAATTTGCCCCAGAGGGGAAAAAATTCCTTCCTGACTCCAAGATGGCAATGGGACCAGTCCCTGGGGCAACTTGTACTAAGAGCTGCAGTATCTCCCATACCCCTGACTGTGAGGGTCAGTTTACATCACATTCAGGGAGTTGACATCCAGGGTTGGACTGGGACCCCAACTGGGTCCCCCCCGGGCCATTGATCTCCCTCCCTCAACGAGTCCAAAGGTAACTATATTGTACACGTGTTCGGGGGAGGGGTGTTGGGTGGGCTTCTGGGGGGTGAGGGCCTCTGGGGGGCCACGGCAACAACCCCTAGGGGGGGTGTTGTGACCCCTGGTGCTGCAGCCCCGGTGGGCCTTCCACCCCCTCAGTCCGGCCTCATTGACAGCTCTATACAGCTTTATTTACCTTGTGACTCTAGAAGGCAAATTTATCAAAACCTGAGATTAGGGCTGACCACAAAAAAATTCACCCACTTTCTATTCATTCCTATGGGATTTTTAAAAGCATATTTATCAATGGGTGAAAACTAGAGTTCACCACTTAATAAATATGTTTCTAAGAATCCTATAGAAAGGAATAGAAAGTGGATAAACTTTAATGTGGTCAGCCCTAATCTCGCATTTTGATATATCTCCCTCTAGGGGGCACATTTACTAACCCACGAATCCGAATTGGAAAAATTCCGATTGGAAAACGAACATTTTGCGACTTTTTCGTATTTTTGGCGATTTTTTCAGCGCCTTTACGACTTTTCGGAAATTGTCGCGACTTTTTCGTTACCAATACGATTTGCGCGAAAAAAACACGAGTTTTTCGTAGCCATTACGATGCGCTCGTATCTTGTCGCAACTTTTTCGTATTGAGCGCTCGTAAGCGGCGGGCGAAACTTCAGACTTAGCATGATTTTGGAAGCCTCCCATAGGGCTCAATGGCACCCTGCAGCTCCAACCTGGCCCAAGGAAAGTCTCCCATAGGGCTCAATGGCACTCTGCAGCTCCAATCCGGCCCAAGGAAAGTCTCCCATAGGGCTCAATGGCACTCTGCAGCTCCAACCCGGCCCAAGGAAAGTCTCCCATAGGGCTCAATGGCACTCTGCAGCTCCAATCCGGCCCAAGGAAAGTCTCCCATAGGGCTCAATGGCACTCTGCAGCTCCAACCCGGCCCAAGGAAAGTCTCCCATAGGGCTCAATGGCACTCTGCAGCTCCAAACCCGGCCCAAGGAAAGTCTCCCATAGGGCTCAATGGCACTCTGCAGCTCCAACCCGGCCCAAGGAAAGTCTCCCATAGGGCTCAATGGCACTCTGCAGCTCCAACCCGGCCCAAGGAAAGTCTCCCATAGGACTCAATGGCACTCTGCAGCTCCAATCCCGGCCCAAGGAAAGTCTCCCATAGGGCTCAATGGCACTCTGCAGCTCCAACCCGGCCAAGGAAAGTCTCCCATAGGGCTCAATGGCACTCTGCAGCTCCAACCCGGCCCAAGGAAAGCCTCCCATAGGGCTCAATGGCACTCCTGCAGCTCCAACCCGGCCCAAGGAAAGTCTCCCATAGGGCTCCATGGCACTCTGCAGCTCCAACCCGGCCCAAGGAAAGCTCCCATAGGCCATGCCTCGAGCCACCGGCCAAGGAAAGTCTCCCATAGGGCTCCATGGCACTCTGCAGCTCCAACCCGGCCCAAGGAAAGTCCTCCCATAGGGCTCAATGGCACTCTGCAGCTCCAACCCGGCCCAAGGAAAGTCTCCCATAGGCTCAATGGCACTCTGCAGCTCCAACCCGGCCCAAGGAAAGTCTCCCATAGGGCTCAATGGCACTCTGCAGCTCCAACCCGGCCCAAGGAAAGTCTCCCATAGGGCTCAATGGCACTCTGCAGCTCCAACCCGGCCCAAGGAAAGTCTCCCATAGGGCTCAATGGCACTCTGCAGCTCCAACCCGGCCCAAGGAAAGTCTCCCATAGGGCTCAATGGCACTCTGCAGCTCCAACCCGGCCCAAGGAAAGTCTCCCATAGGGCTCAATGGCACTCTGGCAGCTCCAACCCGGCCCAAGGAAAGTCTCCCATAGGGCTCAATGGCACTCTGCAGCTCCAACCCAGCCCAAGGAAAGTCTCCCATAGGGCTCAATGGCACTCTGCAGCTCCAACCCGGCCCAAGGAAAGTCTCCCATAGGGCTCAATGGCACTCTGCAGCTCCAACCCGGCCCAAGGAAAGTCTCCCATAGGGCTCAATGGCACTCTGCAGCTCCAACCCGGCCCAAGGAAAGTCTCCCATAGGGCTCAATGGCACTCTGCAGCTCCAACCTGGCCCAAGAAAAGTCACCATACTAAAGCTTGAATGAATCCGAATCTTTCGTACTCAGCGCGAAGGCTACGAAAAAGTCGCGACTTTTCGCGCAAGTAGTAACGCTACGAAAAAAATCGTCAGATTTTGCGCAACATTCGGTATGGCAAATACCGATCATTACGAAAAAACCGCAATCGGACGCATTCGGCCCATTCGTGAGTAAGTAAATGTGCCCCTAGGTGTAAGGCAGTGCTTCAGGTCTTGGCAGAAAGATTCCGTAGATGGAGCACATTTGGCCTAAATTTTGCCATAGATTTGGCAGCACAGATGTTCTCTAAATAGAATGTCTGCAGATAAATAGAGGGGACTTCATCATGGAGATATATTCTTGGAGTGAAGCCTGAAATCGGAAGTCCAGAGTTCATAATTAAGAGAACTTGATTGGATATATGTACAACATTTAGCATTAAAAACAGTAAATCCAATAAAATATGTTGCATTAAAGGAGACATTTCATATCACCTTCATATTCAGTTATATGATTCATCTTTCTTCAATCTATGTAATCTTGCAGAAAAAAAACGATTTGAATGCATTTTACCTGCTAAAATCGTTTTTATATCAGAGCTGCAGAGAGATCTTCACTCCTCTGAAGCTAAACTGAAATGAGAGATGGGAGTGTCTCTTCATTCTCCCACAGGAAATGGTCACAGCACTGACTGACAGGCTGAACTCTGCTGTAGCAGGGAAAACCCCTCCCACCTCCCTGCCTGTGTATCTGTTACCAGTCTGCACATAGCTGTCCTGTGCTGCTGCCTGATCTTTACAAGTTGCAGGGAGTTGTTGCAGGAGAAAATACCAAAAAACATCCAGTTTAGGTATCAAAGTACAAGTTGCAGGGAGTTGTTGCAGGAGAAAATACCAAAAAACAGCCAGTTTAGGTGTCAAAGTACAAGTTGCAGGGAGTTGTTGCAGGAGAAAATACCAGAAAACAGCCAGTTTAGGTGTCAAAGTACAAGTTGCAGGGAGTTGTTGCAGGAGAAAATACCAAAAAACGGCCAGTTTAGGTGTCAAAGTACAAGTTGCAGGGAGTTGTTGCAGGAGAAAATACCAAAAAACAGCCAGTTTAGGTGTCAAAGTACAAGTTGCAGGGAGTTGTTGCAGGAGAAAATACCAGAAAACAGCCAGTTTAGGTGTCAAAGTACAAGTTGCAGGGAGTTGTTGCAGGAGAAAATACCAAAAAACGGCCAGTTTAGGTGTCAAAGTACAAGTTGCAGGGAGTTGTTGCAGGAGAAAATACCAGAAAACAGCCAGTTTAGGTGTCAAAGTACAAGTTGCAGGGAGTTGTTGCAGGAGAAAATACCAGAAAACAGCCAGTTTAGGTGTCAAAGTACAAGTTGCAGGGAGTTGTTGCAGGAGAAAATACCAAAAAACGGCCAGTTTAGGTGTCAAAGTACAAGTTGCAGGGAGTTGTTGCAGGAGAAAATACAAAAAAACGGCCAGTTTAGGTGTCAAAGTACAAGTTGCAGGGAGTTGTTGCAGGAGAAAATACAAAAAAAAAACAGTTTAGGTGTCAAAGTACAAGTTGCAGGGAGTTGCATGTAAAAACAAACACATTTCTTTTCATTAGGTACAGTCTATAGAATAGACTCCTTTAGTATGAAAAACGTTTTTTTTGGCAAAATATTATTTTTCAATAAAGAGATTTAAGAGGCTTACTTACAAGGATCCAGTCACAGACGCTGCCAGCCAAGTGAACAGCTTTTCAGGAAGGCTGGGCGGGGCTGGGAGCAGAACAAGAGAGAAGGACCCCAGCGTGACTGACGTGGGCGGGGAAATGACATCACCAAAGTCCCCGCCCACATCTCACGCCCACTCCTCTCTCATTGGCTGCAGCGTGTCTATGGGAAAGAAGCTAGGGCCGGCGGCCCGAGCTGAAGATAGAGACATGCTTCTGGCAGGAAGCCCTGTGGATGGGAGGGGCTGCAGTGTTTCAGCAGGGATTTAACAGCCTTCTTGAAGAGTAAGTAGAAAATAAACTTTATTGTATTCAATTTTTCTGTGTTAGCTGCTTTTTAAGATAAAGTGAAAATTTATTGTATATGTCTCCTTTAAGTCACAGTAAAAAAAGCCAATGACAATAAAAATCTCTTTGTTCCATTCATTTACAATGAATTTGTGAAATCTCTAAAAACAGAATTGCTTGAATCTTGAAAATATTCCTTCTGCTGGTTTCTCTAGAAGCTTGCCAGATTTTAGCGGCGTTTACTACTCACTATTTTATGGGTCGGATGGGGCTGTTTGGGCTTTAGAATACCTAAACTACCACGGTCTATTTTGAATATCAGTCTGGCCCTACAGTCTACCCATTCATATCCTACAACGTCTTCAGATGAGATTGTGCCCTGTACTAATGGTAAGAAGTGGGGCCTTCTAAAGGGGAAGGGCAATCAAATTATAGATTGTAAGCTCTTTGGGGCAGGGCTCCCTTCACCTCTTGTATCGGTTATTGGTTGCTTTATATGTTACTCCTTGTAGAGTGTAAGCTCTTTTGGGCAGGGCTCCCTTCCCCTCTTGTATCGGTTATTGGTTGCTTTATATGTTACTCCTTGTAGAGTGTAAGCTCTTTGGGGCAGGGCTCCCTTCCCCTCTTGTATCGGTTATTGGTTGCTTTATATGTTACTCCTTGTAGAGTGTAAGCTCTTTTGGGCAGGGCTCCCTTCCCATCTTGGATCGGTTATTGGTTGCTTTATATGTTACTCCTTGTAGAGTGTAAGCTCTTTGGGGCAGGGCTCCCTTCCCCTCTTGTATCGGTTATTGGTTGCTTTATATGTTACTCCTTGTAGAGTGTAAGCTCTTTTGGGCAGGGCTCTCTTCCCCTCCTGTATCGGTTATTGGTTGCTTTATATGTTACTCCTTGTAGAGTGTAAGCTCTTTTGGGCAGGGCTCCCTTCCCCTCCTGTATCGGTTATTGGTTGCTGTATATGTTACTCTGTATGCCCAATGTATGTAACCCACTTATTGTACAGCGCTGCGGGGTATGTTGGCGCTTTATAAATAAATGTTAATAATAATAATAATACCAGTATACTATGGCATCACTTACTTACACCCTGTGCAAGAGGGGGGCACCTGTACCGGTAGGGTTCTATTGTTCCATATCAATCTACCAGAAAAGTTAGGATTATTAATGAACCCCAACTAATAACCCCACTGTGTAGGGGTGAGAGGAGATTGTGCCACTAATGCCCTGACATTGCCCTACCTACTCTCTCTACCCCAACTAAAGGGTAAGCGTTTTTGTTGGCCAACTTGTTGGTAATATTTTTCCACCAACCTCATAAATAATGTTCTACTTTCTCCAACAGCTTGCAAAAGCATTCATGGCTCTTTTCTTAATAAATGCATTATAAAATCAAATTTCAAAAGTAAAAAAAAAAACAGTAAGAAAGTGCAAGTTCCAGAATGCTGCATGTACAATGTTATTGGGGGAGACTGAATTATTTATCTTTAAATGAAGTTCCAAGATTGAGATATTTAATATCTCTTGTTCCCATCAATTTTATCCCATTATATTAAAATTTGGAAAAAGACAAATGGGCACCGAGCAATATAATATCATAGACAGAGGTGGAACTGATTTCTGGGCAAGGGAACGAATGAAAGTGAACAGATAAAAGGCACATTAGTGGGAAGGGAGATGCCCTAGTCCTATAGAACTTCCCACCCATAGTGGGGTTTATTTATCAAAGACTGAACAAACAATTGATCAGAATAGAACCTCACAACTCTCTTCACTTCTACAGGACTTCTGTGATAGTTACATTGTTACATAGGGTTGAAAAAAGACCAGAGTCCATCAAGTTTAACCCTTCCGAGTAAACCCAGCACCCACACCCTATACTTATCTATACACTCACATACATAAACTATATATACAACCACTAGTACTAACTGTAGATATTAGTATCACAATAGCCTTGGATATTATGGATCTTGAATCTCTTCTATCTAACTGTGGTAATTTGTTCACCTTTCCGCCCCCCTCTCTCTATGCCTAATTCCTTCTCCCTGACCTGTCCCACCAATGACCAAGATGTCTTGTGGATAAGCCTTCGTTGATTGCAGTGAAATTCTATCAGCCTAATAAGTTCTTTTGAAATGGCAGTGATCAACCACAAAGACAAAATACAAGAACTATGTCTGAAGAAGCAAAGGGCCAAATATTACAATACCTGGACTATGACCTTACATGATTACCCTTCTATTTCAATTGGAAAACTGGGCCGGCACACACAGTAAAATAGCCGTTGATGACTTAGTAGCAAAAGAAAAATGATACCAAATAAATCTGGCTTTAAATAGCTCACTTGTTAATGGAGCAAACATAATAGCTGACTAATAGGCTTATAAAAGTCCCATTTAATTGGCTGTGTTCTTTCACATTCAGATTAGAATATTATTATTGATCATAAGTGCCACAAGCAGTCATTTTCTGGTTTGTTTGCTCCTCATTCCCACGGCCCAGATCCCATGGCTGAAGCCTTTGTAACTGCAGCAAAAACAGGCATTATCTAATGGAATGGTCTGGGATTTCCAAGAAACATAATACATCTACATAAGTATCTTACTGACTGTATTATCAGTCTAAAGTGGTATATTGTAAAGAAATCAACTTGCAAATATAAATGTAACTAATATGTTGGAGGAGGGTCCATTGCATCAACCGGTACTGGTTTGCCTGATTCATCATAACTAGTGATGGGCGAAAAGTTTCGGCAGGCATGGATTCGCGGCGAATTTCCGCGTTTCGCCATTGGCAGATTGTTTCGTGAAATTCGTCGCGGAAAAATTTGCCGCACGTCCAAAAATTGGCGACGAAACAATAGCCGCGCGACAAAATAATAGCCGTGGGTGACAAAATAATAGTCGCGTGACAAAACAATAGCCGCGCGACAAAATAATAGCCGCGGGCAACAATTTTTTTTTTGTTGCACGACATTTTTGCCGTTTCGCGTATTTTTCGCCGTTTCTCGGATCTTTTGAAAGATTCGCAAATTTTTCGGCGAAGCGAAACGGAACAGATTTGCTCATCACTAATCGTAACAGATTGGTGGGGGAATATTGGCACCAAAAAACACAAGTGCAAGCAGTGGTTCCTTTAATTAATGGCATCAATTTATCAATGAGTGTGGCCACTTTATTGCGGTTGGAGTTGTAAAAAAGCCCCATATTGAAAAATAATTTTTAAGCAAGTGGTGGCCATGTCCTTCAAAACCATTGACGTTCAAAATACCACCAGAGTTCATAAAATTGTAGAAAGTGAGCTGCTTTGAATCTAAATATTGTCTAAGGACAAGTGTGCCACTACTTGATGGCCTCTGGAATAATGTCTGAAGGTCATTTTATTGTGTGGCTCTATGAGTTTATTGGGATAGCTAAGCAAACAGTGATCTTGGTCTTGGACATGGCTGAAGGTCATTTCATTGTGTGGCTCTATGAGTTTATTGGGATAGCTAAGCAAACAGTGCTCTTGGTCTTGGACATGCAACGACAGCTAACGGTAGCCATACACAAAAAGTTTAGCTTGCTTGGAGAGACATGATTATGAGCAGATCTTTGCTGATCTGATCACCAAAGTGGTTGAGAACCCAAGGAGAGAATCACATCAACCGTTCAATGTGATTTCCATACCCATTTTTTATCTTGCCAATCCCCAAATAGATATCGATCAGGCAGGACATGGTTTTGGACCTATGTATAAAGGGATCCATATGCCGCTGACTATGAAATAGAATAGTAGCTAATGTGGTCACCTACTGGGTGAGGTTGTAAAGACTTTGAGAATCTACAGGCATTAATCCTCATTCTGTGGCAAGGGATGGAGTGCAGAAGGTGTTAATATTAAGATGCACATATTGTGCCAAAGTCTTCTCCTGGGTTTCTTTCCTGAAGCTCCCTGCTTGTGTACATTGGAGGCATCTTACTCACCCTATATAATCACATTATTAATATGGTGTAGGCTTTGATTTTTGGAAAATGTAAGTAGAGGAAGGTCAGGGTTAGGGTATTGTACATTATACTGGTATTATATGAAGTCACATGAAAGGGGAGGAGGGGGACTTCTGACAAATCAACACTATCCTGTTTCTAAGTTTATCAAGACATCAGCTTTAATTCCCCGAAGAATTCCCTCCAATTGTGGAGCCGTGCCATTCAACTGAAGCAATGTGACCTTGTAGGGCCCATCACGTTGACTGCAAACAGACTGAGATGAATGTGTTGTTGGCCAAACAAAGGGCAGATGGAATCTGACATATATGAATGGAAGGTTATGGATTTGGGAAGATGGGAAGAAGAAATAAGAAAACCAAATTGAAATGCATCAGTTCTAAAGGGGAAATAATTCAGAATTTGTGTTGACAATAGATTTCACGATAGATTTAAATAAATGGGGCCAGTCTAAGTCTACAGTGAGATTTATGTATATACAAGAGGATGGCTACAAATAAAAATGCATTTTATTCACAAAATCTCCAGCCAGCATTAGTTTATATAAGAGCAGTATGGAAATAGAGACAGTAGATAAAGGAGAATAAATGGAAGACACAGGTTTTTCACACTCTATTAGTAAATATTCCTCAAAGGATAGAGTTAAAGGAGAACTAAGGCTTAACTAAAGAAGTAGGCTAGAATTGTTGTACATTACGTTCTGGGTTTCTGTACCAGCCCAAGGCCCCCACAGCCCTTTAGCAGGGAAGATCTGTGCCCCCAACAATGCCCCCAATAGCCCCCCATCTTATTTTCTGCTGATTCCCAGCACAGGCTCTGGGTTCTGTCACTTACCTGAGCTTAGGAATCGACACACAATATACTGTATATATATTGAATATAAATGTAACAGTATAAGGCTGATTAGTAATTCATTTGGATTATAGCAGCTCTGAAACCCCTAAGCTCAGCTTCTCAACAGGTGACCAAAGCCCATGGAGCATATGCAGTGTCCCGAACAGTTTTAACCGAATCCAAAATGGGGAGCTCCTGTGAGTACTGTAAAGACCTATATCATTTCTGCTATGGGGATGCCACCTTAAAAGAATTACAGCTCCTGATTGGTTGTGCCCCATGCGTGCGCATGATGTCAGCACGCACGGGGTGCAACCATATAAAAGGAAGCAGCGGGGCGCCAGGGTCAGAAGCAGCTGGAGGAGGGAGCGAGCTGCAGGTAGCTGGGGGAGAGAGAGAGGGAGTGGGAGATATGGAGGATGCTGGGATGGAGGTGGAGGGAACTGGAGGATGCTGGGAGCGAGCTGGATGATGCTGGGGTGGAGCTGGAGGATGCTGGGAGGGATCTGGAGGATCCTGGGGGGGATGCTGGGGAGCTGAGAGGCCCTGTGATTTGTGACGCTGGCCCGTCCCGTTGGTAAGTCAATGTGGCCCCTGAGTCAATAAGTTTGTCCACCCCTGGTATTAGGGGACAGGCAGAGGGTGGGGATACCTATATGCCCCATGCCCATCCCTCAGGGGTCCGGGTCACGGGTTGCAGTCCACAGGTCCGGATCAGGTGTGTCTTAAAAGTTGGTTCTGCGCAGGATTCTATCCTACTGTAACTATCTTACCCTACTGTACCTGGTATTCTGTAGGCTTCCTACCTGCAGCTGCTGCTCTGTGGGGCCCCACTCTGTGTGGGAGGTCCCCCCATTTGCACCCCACTATATTCAGCTCTGGGGAGATTAGAATAAATGCAGTCCAATTCGCAGCTGTTGGGATCTTGGAATACTGGGTTTGCTGTTTATGAAACACCTGTTATGTCAGTGCATTGATGGATTTTGCTCAAACTGATGACTTAATGACATGTTTGGAAATATAATTACCGAGTTACTAATAACATGAAGAAAACGTGTCAGCGGGAAAATGTTATTAAAACCAGTTCGTTCGTGGGCAGAAAGATGAAACACGGGAGCCGGCACTGCAAGCTATAGTATTAATCACAACTGTGACAGATAGAAGTAATTACAGGTGGGGCCATGTTGGCTTCCATGGTGCCTGGCCAATGGCAAGTGTAACCCGCAGGCTCCCTTGGGCCTCATTTGGTGCCATCTGGGTGAGAGGATGGAGGGCTCTCCAGAAACACCGGTGTTTGTTCTTCTTTAATGTATTGCAGTTGTGTTTATATGGTCAGATACCATAGAGACGACCATCAGGCACTTTATTTACTTATCTAACAACATGCACAAATAACTGTATTTTAGTTAATGAAATCCATAGAATCCATGTCAGTCGTGTAGGGAGCAACTCATTATTCAGTAGAATTTCCTTGCACCTCATCATCCGGTCTTTCTCAGAATGAATTATCTTTCAACTAACAGGCTTCTATTCCAGAGCATGGAACCTGCCCAAATAGCACACAGCCCAACTGTGACAGTGACAGGTTCTGGCACCGGCCCAAGGACAAGTAAAAGTAGAAATATTGCTGGATGGTTCCTGTTCTCTTATTCTGCAGTTATTTCTACGCACGCTTATTCCCTCAGGGATCCCCTTTGCAACCAATAGAAATATTTAATGGCCATATTTTACTAGCAGCCGAGTGAGCAGCATCCCTCCATAGAACTGCCTTTATTTGTATTTTTACACACAATATATATAAATATATACAGTATTCTGGCACTGTTTGTGGCCCTGTGCGTTATACATTTGGGCACAGTATGGACTAAAACAAAAATATTGTGCAGTTTACTTGTGCTCTCTCGCTCATTTATATATACTGTATACAGTATAGGTATGGGACCTGTTATCCAGAATGCTCGGGACCTGGGGTTATCCGGATTCTGGATAAGGGATCTTTCCGTAATTTAGATCTCCATAACTTAAGTCTGCTAAAAATCATTTAAACATGAAATAAACCCAATAGGGCTGTTCTGCCCTCAATAAGGGGTAATTATATCTTAGTTGCGATCAAGTACAGGTACTGTTTTATTATTACAGAGAAAAGGGAATCATTTAACCATTAAATAAACCCAATAGGGCTGTTCTGCCCCCAATAAGGGGTAATTATATCTTAGTTGGGATCAAGTACAGGTACTGTTTTATTATTACAGAGAAAAGGGAATCATTTAACCATTAAATAAACCCAATAGGACTGTTCTGCCCCAATAAGGGGTAATTATATCTTAGTTGGGATCAAGTACAGGTACTGTTTTATTATTACAGAGAAAAGGGAATCATTTAACCATTAAATAAACCCAATAGGGCTGTTCTGCCCCCAATAAGGGGTAATTATATCTTAGTTGGGATCAAGTACAGGTACTGTTTTATTATTACAGAGAAAAGGGAATCATTTAACCATGAAATAAACCCAATAGGGCTGTTCTGCCCCCAATAAGGGGTAATTATATCTTAGTTGGGATCAAGGTACTGTTTTATTATTACAGAGAAAAGGGAATCATTTAACCATGAAATAAACCCAATAGGGCTGTTCTGCCCCAATAAGGGGTAATTATATCTTAGTTGGGATCAAGTACAGGTACTGTTTTATTATTACAGAGAAAAGGGAATCATTTTTAAAAATTACAATTATTTACTTATAATGGAGTCTATGGGAGTCAATTTCCGTAATTAGGAACTTTCTGGATAATGGGTTTCCGGATAAGGGATCCCATACCTGTATATATATATATATCTAGAGAGAGAGTTTGAAAGGCAGCACACTCACCCCAAAAAAAGGCGCTGCCACAAAAAATAATATTAGCATGTAGAATTTCAAAAATGTGAATATTAGTGAAACTGCCTTCCCATCATAACCATAAGCAAATAACAGAAAATTTTGCCCGAAACAGATTCGCTCATCACTATTTGGAAGGGATACATTTTCAACTTCTGTGTTTACGTGACAAAAAGTCACGTGATATTTAGGATTCGGATTCGGGCGAACCCACGCTCCTGGCCAAACCAAAAAAAAAGCCCAAATCTTGGCCGCATCCCGAACCAAATCCAGGATTTTTTCGGTCAAATTTTTTTAGTGAAACGGGGCAGCCGTGCCTATCACTAGTGTCTCCTTATAAATGAAAATTCCTATGGGAAAAACTGTTGAAAATTTGAGTAAATCCTGGATTAATCTCTGAACCTTTCTCCCCCGGATTCGGTTTCTCATTAGGCCGTTCCAGACTGGGCGCCATTTCACTCCCAGTTCAGAATTAAATTAATTAACAACGATAAATCCTTTTTTATTGAACAAAACAGCTCAGTTATATTTAAACAGCCTGTTTCATTACTCTGTTAATGAATTAAGTGACCAAATAACAGAATCCCTATAAACTCTTCTTGGGAACCAGAAATTAAATTCATCCATTTATGTCATCTATGGGGCAACGTAAAAACCTCATTAGATGGAAACATGTTTGAAATGTAAACAATATTTTGTGCATAATAAGGTTAAGAAAGTTGTGAGAAAAGACAAAAGTATTATTTAGGGGCAAATTAAAAAATCTTTTTCGTTTTGGCCCATTTATATCTGAAAAATCCGGCGCACACTTATTATGCCAAAAGGACATGGGAAACTTTCAGCTTGTGATATACAGTGAAGTGTGAGCACTAGTGATGGGTGAAATATTTCGCCAGGCATGGATTCGCTGCAAATTTCCGCATTTCAGCATTGGTGGATTTTTTGTGAAATGGGCGCAAGTAAAAAAAATGACGTGCGTAAAAAAAATGGACGCACGTGTCTTCTTTTGACGAGCAACATTTTCGTGATCGGGACAGATTCGCTCATCACTAGTGAGTTCAATTACTTTGATTTTTTGGAACTGAGTAGGTTCCCAGTTGATACAGTTGCAGGCAGGGTCGGACTGGGGGGTGCAAGGCCCGCGGGGGCCCCCTTAACAGGGTCCCCCTCCCGACATCCTCCCCTGAGCGCGCGTAAGTTTAATGCGTCAGGGGAGGAAGAGTCGGGCACGGGGAGCGCCAAAAGAGAGCGGTGAAGGCCGTTGCTAGTAGGGGTTCCCTGCTTCACAGACGAGTACATTGTAAGATAAGTACCAGCTGTCTACTCAGAGTTCCAACATTCAAATTGTTACACACTGCTTGGCTGTTTTTACATAAGAACAGTGTCCCTGGGACAATTTAATGGTCTGCCAATCAGATCCAACTATACTAAAACTTTAGTAAAGGTCTAACTATAGAAGTGGATGGGGGTGCAATAGACACACAAATGCTTTGCCTTCTTTTTAAAAAGCACTTATTCAAAAATAATGTGAGCACATCTAAACCAGATACAGGATTGGAATCTATTATTCAAGTCAAAAGGGATTCTGGGAACAAATTCCTTAAGGCTCTTAGAAAAGTCTCATTTACATGGGTTTATCCTATAGGCTAAAGCTCACCCTCAGCCAGGATAATAGCTGAACAGATTCCCAACTACAGACCAGTTTCGCCCTTCCTGGGGCTCATCAGTGTAGTTCAGGGTTTTCTGATCAGCTAATGTAGAGCCAGGAGTGGGGATTCACGAACAAGCTAAAAAGGTTGAGGAGACCTCAGGCCTCATATGTATGCAAATAAGTCAAAAGGGATTCTGGGAACAAATTCCTTAAGGATCTTAAAGTCCCATTTACATGGGTTTATCCTATAGGCCAAAGCTGTAAATGGGACTTTTCTAAAAGCCTTAAGGAATTTGTTCCCAGAATCCCTTTTGACTTAATTGCATATGTATGAGGCAGTAGTCTCCTTAATCCTGTTAGCTTGTTCTTGAAAACCCTGCGCTACACTGATGAGCCCCAAGAAGGGCAAAACTGGTCTGTAGTTGGGAATCTGATCAGCTATTATGCTGACTTCTGCTTTAAAACCATTGGGTAAGCTTTAGCCTATAGGAGAAACCCATGTAAATGGGACTTTTTTACGAGCCTTAAGGAATTTGTTCCCAGAATCCCTTTAGTCTTATATGCATACATATGAGGCAGTCTCCTCAACCCTTTTAGCTTGTTCGTGATCTATTATTCAGATTACTATGGAACCGTAATCCTATATATAATGTTTTTTCTTACCTTAATATGGAGCAAATTCTCTGAACCATGATTTAATCCGCCATTAATTGTGGCAAAACTATTATTATTATTATTATGTCCTATATTATGTTTGTCTGGCAGATTCCATAGAAACCCATATTACATCAGTTGCATCTCTGGGACGGAAGAATCTCTTCTAGTTCAATTCGCACTCACTTTCTGCAGGCGTTAAATAAAATTTCTCACAAACCGTAATAAATCTTCTCAAACATTTCATGACAGTTTCTTGTTTCATTTTTCCTCCTTACCGGTGGCCATTTACTGTAAATAAACATGTAGCCAAGATGAGTACAGTGGTTCTGCAATGTGCAGAGGAAATTGCTCAAGTTCTGAGACTTAACCGAGGCCTCTGTTCTTTCATTACGGGGAATCTCTGCCTCCCCGAGAGAAGCTGTGGGCGGTCTCAGATATTTTGTGCCAATTCTTAGTGCTAGATTGACATCAAGAGGGAACCCAACACTAATCCATGCATGGAACCAATTCAGTTCAGTGGGGTTGGTGGTTGCCAAGTCCCTGCCTACCTGGTGCCGATAGCTGAAAAAGAACATGGGTACTAGAATACTATCTGGTCCTAGTTTTCAATCTAAACAAGAGAGCAAGGGAGCAGAAGTAACCCAGTCAAATATGGCCACCCCAAGCCCACTCTGCAGCCCTGCCATAGGAATATAGGTAAGGGAAGAGCCCATTTTGGAGGGTGATGTTTGGGTGAGGAAAGGGAAATATTGTACGGTGACTTGGGGGGTTTGGTTCCCCTATAAACAGAAAAGCTGGTTCTTTCTAAAACATTCTTTTAGTTGTTGCTTTGTGTAAAACTTAATTTCTTACATCATGTGATAAAATTCAGCCATAAATATGGTTTAAAAGAGAAGGAAAGATAAAAACTAAGTAAGCTTTAATAGAAAGGTCTATGTAAATACAGCCGTAAGCACTCACAGAGTCCTCTATCAAAAGAAATTTCTTGTCTTCTTTTTTGTAAACATGTTCTTCTGTATCGGACTTCCTGTCTCAGAAAAATCCTTCATTCCCGGGGCCAGAGTCTGCGCAGTTCGCTCCTCTCTTCCCTCTCCTGCTCCCCCCTCCCATAAGAATTCATAAAACTCACTCCCCCCCCCTTAGGAACGTGTAATCTGAGCTACAATGGCTAGAGCAGCAGCAGGAAGCTATGAAGATGAAGCTAAAATGGCAGCAGCAATCTTAAACAAACAGAGAAAGCTTCTATGGCTCTTTACTCAGGTATGGTAAAGCTTTCTGCAAAATAAATATAGGGTTCTAGGTGGCACTAATGTGGCTAATCTATTGGCAGTAAAATACTAAAATGCCTTTCCTTCTCCTTTAATGGATGGTGCCAGCATTAGATTTATAGTTTATTTGCCATTTTTATTTCATGTTTTGCTATAGGAGCATAATATGCATGATCCTGCCAAATTGGACTTAGTAAAAGGAAACACTAAGGGGCTGATTTACTAATCCACGAATCCGAATCCGAATGAGAAAAATTCGGATTGGAAAACGAATATTTTGCGATTTTTTGCGATTTTTTCGTTGCCGTTATGACTTTCCTGTAAATTTTCGCGACTTTTTCGTAACCGGTACGACTTGCGCGAATTGTCGCGACTTTTTCATTGCCATTATGCCTTTGGAGAATTGTCGCAACTTTTTTATTGCCATTATGTCCTTGGAGAATTGTCGCGACTTTTTCATTGCCATTATGCCTTTGGAGAAGTGTCCCGTTTTTTTCATAGCCATTATGACTTTCGCGAATTATCGCAACTTTCGTATTGGGAGCTTGAAAAAGTCGCGACAATTCGCAAAAAAGTCGCAAAGTACCGATCATTACGAAAAAAAACGCATTCGGGCGCTTTTCAGACGTTCGTGGATTAGTAAATGTGCCCCTAAGCTGTCATAGTTAAAATGGATGGCTATGGGCCAACGTAAAGAGCTGTTTCTGCTAAATTGTGCTTGTTAGATATGCTATAAGCAAGTGCAGTGAGTTGTTCCTGCAAAACTGTACTTAGTTCTTAGATCCCCAACCTTTTTTAATTGTGAGCCACATTCAGATGTAAATAGTGTTGGGGAGCCACACAAACACGAAAAAATTTATTTTGGGATGCCAAATAAGGGCTGTGATTGGCTATTTGGTAGCCCCATGGGGACTGCTGGCCTGCAGGAGGTTCTGATTGGAGTAAAACTGTGTCTCTGGGCTTCCGAAACTTGTCTCTAAGCCAGAAATGTAAAAATGGCACCTACTGTGAGGCCACTGGGGGCAACATCAAAGGGGTTGGTGAGCAACATGTTGCCCCCGAGCCACTGGTTGGGGATCACTACCCATAGGCTAAAGCTCATTTTAAAGCACAGCCAGGGCAGTTGCTGACCAGATCCCAACTCTAGTCTGCATTTGCCCTTATTGGGCTCAGTAGTGTAGTGCAGAATGTTCAGATCAGCCTATATAGAACCAACTGAAGCAAAGCCACATGAAAAGCATTTAGAGTGAGAGGACCTTCTCTTTATTTATATCCAAATCAGAGGGAATCATTTTCACATGTAAAATTTCAATTTTAATTGAATACCCCTATAGGTTTAAGCTCTCCCAATGGGGTTTAATATACTGCCAGGATCTCTTTTTGATCAGTATATGTTGAACCAGCAATGCTTTTTATGTGTTGGCCCGGGCTGTGAATTAAAAGTCAGAATTCAATACATTTTGCCTGAATCCTTAGTAAAACATGTTAATCATACCCAGTTCCAGTTATCCTACTGCTGCTGAATGGAGCTTTGCCTTGGGGGCGGCTTATGTTGTCATAGATTTATTGTGTCTCTGTCAGGGTGACTGTTCCTTTACATGTTATGTCTGAAGATTTCAAAATATTATTGACCAAGCTGCCAAATACATTCATTTATATCCTTCCCACCTTATATTTTTATTAAAATTATGACACAATGAAAGAGCTAGGGCAGGGGTGGCGAGACTTTTTCCAGTGGCGATCAACCGATGACTCCTCCCCCAAGACGCAGCGTATGTATGCATTCACGCCGCACTTCCGCATCCCCTGGCTTCATTGCGGTCCACCAGAAATCCACAGGGAATCGACTGTTGACCCGAGATCAACGTCTTGGCCACCCCTGAGCTAGGGGGATGCTAAAGACGGGATTGGCAAGTCCCCCTATGAACAGTTGAGATTTAGCCAAGACCTTCACATCAGCTAGGGAAGGCAAGTAATGCATATAATGCCTTAAACTTCCCTTAGTGATCCTTCAAAAAACCCTTAAAAGGGGCATATAGGGTCTAAATATTTGCTATTGCATTATACAAAGAATGAATTTTGTGCTGATTTACTGCTCATTGTTCCTAAAACCCTTACCCACAATGCCCAGCTATTGGTGCTTTCCCATGCTGTTTAGGCAGTGGTTCTCAACCTTCCTAATGCCGCGGACCCTTTAATACAGTTCCTCATGTTGTGGTGACCCCCAACCATAAAATTATTTCTAAGACCATCGGAAATATGTGTTTTCCGATGACCCCTGTGAAAGGGCCGTTCAACCCCCAAAGGGGTCCCAACCCACAGGCTGAGAACCGCTGTGTTAAGGAGAGCTGGTAGGACTCCTTTGTGTATGGCCAGCCAGTTCCAACCTGGTAAGCAGCCAACGGTCTCAGGGAACTACAGTGTATAAAGGGTATTTCCCAATGTGAAGGCAGATCCATGATTAACTAGCCACATCCTACTGTTAGTCTGGTCCATTAGACATAGACCAGGAAAGGTCTCTAGGGAGCTTCAGTAAAGGTGTAGGGCAGTGATCCCCCAACCAGTGGCTTGCCAACATATTCCTCACCACCCCCTTTGATGTTGCTCCCAGTGGCCTCAAAGTAGGTGCCATTTTTACATTTCTGGCTTGGAGACAAGTTTTGGAAGATCAGAGACATCATTTTACCCCAAGCAGAACCTCCTGCAGGCCAGAAGTCCCAATGGTGCTACTAAATAGCCAATCACAGCCCTTATTTGGCATCCATAAGGAACTTTTTTCATGCTTGTGTGGCTTCCCTACACTTTTGATGATCTGTGGATCCCTGATGTAAGGAAAACCTAAACATCTCTATGGTCAGGGCTATTTTAAAAACACAAAATGTCCCCTTTACTGGTATAAACAGCATCTTTATTTTAGGATCTTTATGCTAGACCATACCCTATATTTATTTCCCCGGTCACAGCACCATAAAACCTATTATAAAGGAATAAGAAATAGGGGAGTATAACATATACATCAGAGAGAAGCAAGATGAATATTCCTGCCGAATGTACCTCTGCAAGGAAACAATATATTTTTAAGACATCTGTCCACTGCCTTCACGTTCCTTAGATGGGATAAAAATAATAACATGTTTCAAATCCAACACTGTCATTTCCCCATAGTCCTCAGACACAGTATAAATCAAAACATAATGCCACAGGCTGAAGTGTATTGATTTCTGAGTAGAGAATAATGTTCTACACATAGAGTAAAAATAGTGCGATGCTTATTAAGTAGCACGGGATGGTATAATGGCTTCTGTGCTGGGTGGAAAGCCCAGATACATCCCATCATATAGAGGCTTTTAGAAGATGCATTAAGATGTGACCTAGTAAGCCACTTTACACCTTGACTTTCTAAAAATAGAAAGTGTGTATTTATATAGCACAATGGATAGAAGAGAGGGCTGGACTGAAGGGATGAGCAAGAAACCTTGTTTAATCATATAGGAAAATGTACAAAACTACATTGGAAGTAAAACCCCCTTCTACTGTTTGCTGAGAAGCCACTACTTATTTGAAAGTCTAACAAAGGCTGCAGCAGTTGGAAAAGAGGGGTTTGTTTATACAGAGAGCTTTTCAGTGCACTGCTGCTTTGTTAGGGCTTTGTTACTTTCGCTTTCAACGTAGCAAAAGTCATAGATATTTATTCATTAAAAAACAATAAGCAAAAAGCAGGCCAAGCCCTCATTATTGTACTAATGTTCATTTGGGGATTACCTATTTTAATCAATTTGTTCTCAAAACAACCAATGGAACACTAAATAAAACTATACCCCAAACAATGTAGGTCTCTATAAAAATATATTGCATAAACAGCTCATTTGTAAAACCCTGCTTCATCTAAATAAACCATTTTCATATAAATATACTTATTTAGTAGTATGTGCCATTGGGTAATCCTAAATAGGAAACTGCCATTTTAAGTACTAAGGGCCGCCCCCTGGGATCATAGGATTCACAGTGCACACAAACAAGCCAAGGCACACATACATGCTAGGCCCCATCAGCCAATGAATGGGCAGAGTTCTGCCTTTTGCTCCCACACTACTTCCTGTTACAGTTAGAGCTGCATCACTTCCTGTCAGCTGATCTCTGAGGGAGCACACAGCCCATCACTAAATGGCGGCTCAAGGGAAAGGATGTAAAAGGGCAATATTTACTGATATATATATTCCAGTTTGACGAGATTCTTTAATAGGTCACTTAATATGATATAAACTGTCTGTTGGTTACGTATTCATTCTGGGGGTGTAGTTTCCCTTTACATAATGCCTATAAGAGGGGCCTGGATGAGTTCTTGAACAAGCAGAATATCCAAGGCTATTGTGATACTAATATCTACAGTTAGTATTAGTGGTTGTATATATAGTTTATGTACGTGAGTGTATAGATTGGTAAGTATAGGGTGTGGGTGCTGGGTTTACTTGGAAGGGTTGAACTTGATGGACTCTGGTCTTTTTTCAACCCTATGTAACTATGTAACTATGTAACTTGTCACTTGAGTGTTATTCTGTGAACAAAAGTCTATTTCATGTGTTTATTTATCTGTTACATCAGAAACATTTAACCAGACATGAGTATTGAGGCCTTTATACAATACCCAGCCGTACTCGTGCTTGCTATGGATGTTGTTGCCTATACTGGTGAGTCAGATCAAGAGCTATGAGTTAGAGGGCTGTAAGGGTTAACAAGCTATTTCACCTTGAGCATGTAAGTGCCTATTAAGAGAATATCCCCATGCAAGCAATTGTTTATATCAAGTACAAAAGATGCTCCTCTCAATGAAAGGGGGGAATAATGAGTCGGTGAAGGGCTGACATTTCCATTACAGGAAGAGATGGCACAGCGCCCTAATGATGCTGTCTGGTCCAGATGTGCTGGAAACCCTCTGTATCGTCTTAAGTACTGTGCCGAGGCAGTTTGTCAGGGGGCATCTCATTGTGCAGCTGGGTGCCGCCTGTCACAGCATTGTCGTTGCCTTACAGACAAATCAGCGGTTGTCCCCGGCAGAAATGCGCCGTGCTTGCAAAATGATACGCCGACATGACAGCCGTGGCACGCAGAGATTTTATCCGGGCAGAACGTCGCTCGCAAGAGTGTCTCAGGGACAATATATAGAATAAAAACATATATAGGAATTACAGAAATCCTATGGTGTTGGACCCACAGCATTTGCCATGAAATCATTAATTAGGGGCTTTTAGGCCAATTATCTCAAACCTGCCAATGGGAAGATCTTCAATAGTAATGAGCGAATATGAAAAATTCGAGAAAATACGGGATAATTCTGGAAACGGCGGCAAATACTAAAAAAAACACCATTACATGACCACAACTTTTTGACATGACCGTGACTTTTTCCTCACTCTACCAATCTTTTTCCTCATTCTGCAAATCTATTTTGGTGCCCATTTCACAAAAAAAATGGCCAATCCGTATCTGGTGAAAAATTTCCCTCATCACTAATCTTCAACAATGCCAAGGCATTTGTACCAAGAACATGGCTACGGTGGCCCTTTGTTCCAAATCCATTTTTTTTTCTTGTAGCACCTTTCTTTTGCTCTTTGGGCAGCCTTTATTTTGCACCAATTGTAGGAACAGTAATACAAAATATAGCATTTAATAACTATGGCTGCTCCCTGTTCCTTTGCTTGGCTCCAGTTCCTGCTCCTGCTTTTGTTCTGCACTTGCTCCGCCCTTGTTCTCATCTCTGTTCCTATCCCTGTTCCTGCTCTTGTCTTGTCCTTTTTTCACATCGGTTCCTACTCCAGTCCTACTCCAGCCCTACTCCATTCACAGATCCTTCACCCACCCTGACTGTCCCAGTCTCTTCCGCTCTCTGTCCAGTCACAGATGTTTCATTCTCTCCATCCTGCACCCTCTTTGTCCCACTCCATTCTTCCTTTCTTCTTCTGTTTGGACCTGCTTCTGTCATTCTTTGCCATTGTCATTCATTGATTCTTTGCCCATGTCACCCTATCATGTTCCCTTTTCCTGTCTGTACCAGTACCTGCCTGAATACTCACGTCTTCCCCCCTTATTTCTCCTTAGTGCCCCCTACCTATCCCTCACAGCTACCAAGGAGAACCATAATACAGTCAGACCATAACCCTCATAAACTGGAGATTGGTGATCCTGGGTGCCAGAAAATTATGCCCTGGCTTCTCTCAGTGCCCCTGAACCAACCGTTTCAGACGATTTGTAAATGAGTTTCATTGCACCTTAACAAAGAGGAAAAAGAACCTGGCAAAGTGACTAAACATCTAGTCCTCTGGTCATGACTACTAAACTACTAAATACTAGTCTCCTAAACACTGAAAGAAGATGTGTGGCTCATGTATCATCAGTGCTATGCAGGCCCTTAGGACAAGTCCCTTTCACAGAAACCCATCTAGAATTTTCCATCAGAACAAAGTACAGCAAGGCAGGATTTTCTTGTAAATCTAATGCATAAATTGTAATGTAGAAATTATGGAATGGGCCAAGCAGGACCTGGTCTGTGGAACAATGTGCAGCATTTTTAGATGTTTAATCACTTCTGAGCACAGCAAGAGTCACTTAGAGTATAATGCTGAAAGTATTCCTTCAAAAGGTTGCAATCTGCCATTTTTTTTGCATTTTGCTAATTAAGTTCTGCTCTTCTTGTATTGCCACATGTCTCCTTGCTCCCAGAGGCCTGCCAATTGCTCCACAAATAGTCAACATTGTAATCGTGAGGGGTGGAAGGAGGGATGCATGTAGACCTCTTAGTGCTCTAGCACCTGCATCCTGGGGATCAGTAAATGGCCCCTCTGTGTCTTCTGGTGCTTCCGTGTTGTGCATCCAGAATGATGTGTAAAGCTTGGCCATACATGCACCGAAACTTCTTTCTGTACGATATGGTGGATAGCCGAGGCAACCAATATCGCAAAAGCTTCGGATATAGGCCTTCTCTTTGATTGGGCCCCATTGAAGGCCCCTGAGCAGTGTTTAGGGCTGAATAGTCAGGTGGAGGTAAAATCCCTATTGTTTCTACCTCCATATTTGATTCAGGCCTGAATGTCAATGCAGGGAACGAACGATCTTTCCTGCAACCAATGGTCGCTGGAAAGATTGTAATTGGTACATGTATGGCCACCTTAAGGCATTGTTGGGCCAGGACATGCCAATTCTGCATATGTTAATAGGAACAACTCTTTAAAATCCATTCTGCAACCCTTTATAGATGGCAGTTAAAATCTCAGGGGCAGAAGGAGCAAAAAACATGGCACTTTGTACCTGCTTTACCCCATGTGGTAAGCAAGTCATATTCCCTATAATTTACTAAAGTTTATTCTAATCTGAATAAAAATTTAATTTGGAATTTCGACCCACAGGTTATTAACCCCCCCACCCCCGCAAAATGTCTTTAAATCTTAACCACACCCATCTCTTAATTGAATGCCCTATCCTGACATTTTGAGTAGAGAGGAAAGAACAAACAAAGCAGATAAAGGATAGAAGAAGTGAAATCCATTCAGTAGAGTCCTGTTACAATGGGAGAAACATGGAGTAGTCACTGTAATGGATCACAGGCCATGGCTTCCACTGTATCATTTAAAAAAGTAATAGTCTAGTGTCCAGCTGAAAATGAAATATCTAAGCTTTTGCCTTAATATTTTTTCCCAGTAGAAGTCTCGGCTTTCCCTGGGCTATTGTGTTACTGGCGGGGCCTATAATCTTCTTCTAATGGATCTAATGAGCCATTAAAGGCTCCACGACTATCAATTACATTGTTGTTGAGCACTTGTGAGTGATTGCATTGATCTGATTGAAATATTCGGTGACTTCAAGTGGAAATGACTTCAGTTCCACGTTTTGAGAATAATATCAGAATCTAAAAAATACTGTCACTTTGCATTACCAAAAAAGTGTCTGTTGTATCTAGAAAATGTAGAAAAATGTGCTGTATGAAGTGGGAAAGTGATCATAGGGAATGTACAGGGAAAACAAATGAAACAATAAGGGGGAGACACGAACGGTCTGAGTGTATTTTCGCCGATTTTTCCGCACTTGCACGACTTTTTCGTACGCTTGCACGAAAAATTCAGAAAGGTTCTGACTTTTGGATCGCCAATACAATATTATCATGACTAATACCATTTTTTCGGAAGCATTTTCGTGATATTTGCAAACTTCAGAAATTATCGTATCCAATCCAAATTTTTCCCATTCGGGATTCGAACTCCTGTTTTAATGAATCGGCCCCTAAGACACCAAGGGGGGCATTTGCTAATGCTCGATTTTTTTTTTGGTCAGGTTATTTGACACCAAAATAAGATTTTGTCGACAAAAAAAGCGCAAATGTTCATCAGTTTATTATGTGACAAAACCGGGACAGATCTAGCAAAAATACGCCATCTAAAGCCTGTCAAGATCATGTAGAAGACAATGGCAGATGTCCCTTTTACAACTGGAAGGTTTTTCTTTGCTTCATGGTTCTAGAGATTTTTGTGTTATTTTGACATGTGCGGCAATACAAATAAGTAATGTTTTTTGCTTTTTTTTTGCATTTTTTTTTGTTCCTGATACTTCAGTTCGGATCGTTTGAAAAATGAATGGCATTCGTGGAAATGAGTTTAGTCATAGGGCCAAAAGTCATGAAAATTCTGTTAGTTTGAACACGAAGATTTTGTACTTACGATCCCAAATTTTCGTATTGAAATGATTGTTTGCGAATGGCGAAATTTTCGAATCGTAAGTACGAAATCTTCGTATTCAAACGAATGGAATTTTCGGGACTTTTGCGAACATCAGAAACTATCGGATTTTGTGATTCGGATTCGTACTTTAATGAATCTGGCCCATAGTCTTAAAAAACTCCAAATATTGATAAAAGGAAGGGAGGCACGGAATTAACTTTTTCAGATCCTTTGTAAAGGATTTGGCTGAATACCGAATCGAATCTGAATCCTAATTAGCATAGGATTTGTTAAATGTTTGTGTTTACATGACAAAAAGTCACGTGATTTTTAGGATTCGGATTGGGTTAGGCCAGGACCGTGGATTTTGGCTGAATACGAATCCTGCCGGAAAAGGCTGAATCTTGGGCAAATCCTGAACCGAATCCGGCACATCCGGCACATCCCTGATAAATGGGCCTCCAGCTGTATAAATGCAATAAAGAAAATCCAGTGGAACAAGAGGAGTCTGAATTAACAGTAAAATATGGTGGACAATAGTGATGAGCGAATCTGTCCCGTTTTGCTTCACCATAAAATTTGCGAAACAGGACAAAAATGCACAAAGCAGTGAAAAATTTGCGAAATGCATTTATTGCGCCCTTTTTTTGATGCAACGGTGCCCTTTATTTGACGCGTGGCAAAAAAATTCTGCGCGACAAATTTTTTTGTGGCGAATTTTCACTGAAGTTTTGCCAAAGGCGAAATGCGGAAATTCGCTGCGAATCCATGCCTGGCGAAAACATTCGCTCATCACTAGTGGACAATCTCTAAAGGAGACTATTGGTCATCAGGGTCTGTATGGGAAGAGACAGTATTGATACGGACTCAGGATTATTGATAGGAATCTGTAAAACGCAAACTTCAAAGTATTACTTTAACAGGGCAGAATTCTTATTATAGAAGCCTTAAGCTGAGCAGATACAAACTGGGGCACTGAAACTAGTGCACGGAATACATTTTGGAAATATATATTAGATGGGCAGCTTCAGTCTGCGCAGGGATCACAGGGGGGAACAGAGAGCTTTGGAAAGTCGGCTGAAATAAAAGCACAAAGAGATGTTGTAAGAAGCATTTGGATGAATACACCAAAGGCACCAGAAGCATCAGGATATTAGGGGCAGAATTAACTGATTTCACCGAAGTGGAAAGTATTAGAAACAACCACAGGAAAAATGAGAGAATGCAAAGGAACAAATGCACCCCCATTCATATAAATAACTCTGGATGGCATTAGGGGGAGAATTATCAAAATGTGAGTTTAGAGCTTAGTACATAAAAGCTCCACCTCATTGGGAAGCTTAAAATATGATAATCCAAATTATGAAAAGACCCCTTATCTGGAAAACCCCAAGTCCAGAGCATTCTCTGTACCTGTATTTGGGTAGGTGTAACCCAAGCTCATAGTTATGGCTTCCATCCCACGGCTAACACAGAGGGAAGGATTAATAAATCATAAAGCACATACGATTTGTTGGATTTCATCCATATATTTAGGCAATGGGGAGGAGGCCCGGACGTTGCGGTAGGTAAGTGACTATTACTTCCACCATTAAAGGGGACCTGTCACCTTGAGAAATTATTTCATATCCTTTCTATTATGTTAGTTGAGCAAAATAAGCTTTACTTACACTATATAAATCATTTACATTATTCTTCCTTCAGTCTTGGGATTCAGAATCACAGCAAAAAGGCAGCCGCCATTTTGTGTAAGGCAAGTTTTGTATCACAACAAAATCTGGTGTATGTGCCAGAACAGGGGGCCTGATGCCCATGCCCAAGCTCCACAGTTACAGACTGTGAGGAAAGAAGGCGAATGTGAGGGGTGCAGTGACATCTAGAAGGTGCAGAATGGAAAGTGAAAGTAATTGCCTGCCCCGTCTCTATGGCTTGGTCATAAAGGCAGGGCAGGCAATATATGATTGACAGCTGAGATTTTTAAATACCTTTATAACAGGTATGGATGTTTTAATTAAACATTTGTTTAATGTGCAAAGTACTTTCATTAAACAGCTTTTTAAGAAATCTATTTAAGAATTGGGCAGTCAATATTTAGTACCAGAGCAAGATCTCCACAAGGAAACTATTGACAGGTAACTCCTGTGTGAATAAGGGGGGGCAACTCTTTTTTAATAGATAAATAAAAAATTTGGGCAGTTTCAAAATTGGCAGATGCTTGAGATTCCACGACCAATCAGTTTCTGACTATGGGAGAACCAGGAAGTGAATGTCTATCTATCATCTATCTCTATTTTGTGCTCTGTCTGTTTCATCATTATATTTTTTCATCCGGGTGCCACGGATAGTTAAGATTGCAATATTTGTATAAATCATGTGCTCCCTACCCAGAAGGCCCTAGGATGAAAGGATATTTTTCACCTAATTTCATTTAGGATGTTAAATGCCATCACCCTGGAATGTGTAACCTTATAGAGCATTTCCTTATGTGAGGGACCCGCTATGGTTCTGTCTTGTTCACTGTGGCATTTCTTTAATTTCACAACTCAGCAGCCGAGCTGTTACGGGAATATTTGAAATGAATTGAATAATTGATCCGCAATAACTAATGGGACACTCACAGACAGTAAGAGATGGAATGATCAGGCTGAATTCAAAGGCCAGGACACACCAAGGTTCAGTAACCTAAGTATAAAGAATGACTGGGCTGTCACTGATGTTGAGTGTGTGACAAGGGTGCCATTTGCATTCTGAGGCCTACTTTATAGTTGGTGGAGGATGCAGGAAGGTTGTTTGATTTAATAGTTGGAGAGGTGTGGGTTTGGGATGACTGTGATTACAGTTAGGGGTTGTCTAATACAGATCCATTATCTTCAAAATCTAATGTTTGCCCTGAACCTGGCCTGTTGTGTTCAGTGGAACTTGATGACTTGCTCCAGAAAGCCCTACAAAATGAAAGTAGAATAGAATTGCTTTTGTGTTGTTGTGTAGTGATGAGCGAATCTTTCAAAAGATCCACGAAACGGCGAAAATGTTGTGCGGCAAAAGAAATTGTCGCCTGCGGCTATTCTTTTGTCGCCCGTGGCTATTCTTTTGTCGCGCGGCTATTATTTTGTCGCCCGTGGCTATTCTTTTGTCGCGCGGCTATTATTTTTGTCACCCGCAGCTATTCTTTTGTCGCATGGCTATTATTTTGTCACCCGTGGCTATTCTTTTGTCGCGCGGCTATTATTTTGTCGCCCGTGGCTATTCTTTTGTCACGCGGCTATTATTTTGTCGCCCGTGGCTATTCTTTTGTCGCGCGGCTATTATTTTTGTCACCCGCGGCTATTCTTTTGTCGCCCGTGGCTATTCTTTTGTCGCGTGGCTATTATTTTGTCGCCTGTGGCTATTCTTTTGTCGCGCGGCTATTATTTTGTCGCCCGCAGCTATTATTTTGTCACACGGCTTTTATTTTGTCGCCCGCAGCTATTATTTCGTCGCGCGGCTATTCTTTTGACGGCCTCGACTATTCTGTTTTTACGCCGGCGACAATTTTTGGACGTGCGGGGAATTTTTTCATCCATTTCGAGAAACAATCTGCCGAAGGCAAAACGTGGAAATTCGCCGCGAATCCATGCCTGGCGAAACATTTCACCCATCACTATTGTTGTGCCATTTAATATTTACCCCTTGTCAGGCCAGAGGTATATACAAGTCCAATATTTACACAGAGTTTTCTCCCTGTCTAGTAACCGATAGCAACCAGTCACTGAACCCATGTCAGCACAGAAAGACAGAATAATGAAAGTAAATATCTAATTGGTAGTTATATATTATGATACTACATTTCATCTTAGCTTGTTTACATAACAATTGAATATTACACTACCCCCCGGGGAATACTTGCCCACTCTGCTCGAGTGAATGGCCCCCCTGCCATGCTGGCCACCCAGCTGCACTGCGCTAAGGTGGGCAAGTGAAGGCATAAGTAGGCCGCACTCCGAGCTCCTACCTCCCGGGACCATAACCCAAGGAGGGTAAAGGAAAACTATACCCCCGAACAATGTAAGTCTCTATAAAAATATGGACAGATTTCTGCCTTTTGCTCCCACACTACTTCCTGTTATTATTTCTGGTCATGTGATCCCTGAGGGAGCACACAGCCCATCACTAAATGGCGGCTCAGGGGAAAGGATGTAAAAGGGCAATATTTACTGATACAGGTATAGGACCCATTATATACTCGGGACCAAGGGTATTCCGGATAAGGGGTCTTTCCGTAATTTGGATCTCCATACCTTAAGTCTACTAAAAAATTAATAATTCATTAATTAAACACAATAGAATTGTTCTGTCCCCAATAAGGGGTAATTATATCTTATTTGGGATCAAGTACAGGTACTGTTTTATTATTACAGAGAAAAGGGAATCATTTAACCATTAAATAAACCCAATAGGGCTGTTCTGCCCCCAATAAGGGGTAATTATATCTTAGTTGGGATCAAGTACAGGTACTGTTTTATTATTACAGAGAGAAGGGAATCATTTAACCATTAAATAAACCCAATAGGGCTGTTCTGCCCCAATAAGGGGTAATTATATCTTAGTTGGGATCAAGTACAGGTACTGTTTTATTATTACAGAGAGAAGGGAATCATTTAACCATTAAATAAACCCAATAGGGCTGTTCTGCCCCCAATAAGGGGTAATTATATCTTAGTTGGGATCAAGTACAGGTACTGTTTTATTATTACAGAGAAAAGGGAATCATTTAACCATTAAATAAACCCAATAGGGCTGTTCTGCCCCAATAAGGGGTAATTATATCTTAGTTGGGATCAAGTACAGGTACTGTTTTATTATTACAGAGAAAAGGGAATCATTTAACCATGAAATAAACCCAATAGGGCTGTTCTGCCCCCAATAAGGGGTAATTATATCTTAGTTGGGATCAAGTACAGGTACTGTTTTATTATTACAGAGAAAAGGGAATCATTTAACCATTAAATAAACCCAATAGGGCTGTTCTGCCCCAATAAGGGGTAATTATATCTTAGTTGGGATCAAGTACAGGTACTGTTTTATTATTACAGAGAAAAGGGAATCATTTAACCATTAAATAAACCCAATAGGGCTGTTCTGCCCCCAATAAGGGGTAATTATATCTTAGTTGGGATCAAGTACAGGTACTGTTTTATTATTACAGAGAAAAAGGAAATCAGTTTTAAAATTATGACTCATTTTGATTAAAATGGAGTCTATGGGAGACAGGCTTTCTGTAATTCGGAGCTTTCCGGATAACGGATCCCATACCTGTATATATATTCCAGTTTGGGGAGATTCTTTAATAGGCCACTTAACATAATATAAACTGTCTTTTGGTTACGTATTCATTCCGGGGGTTTAGTTCTCCTTTAACCAAACAACATAAACGCCAGGGGTATTTGCTAACGACACTCCTTTTCACGTTTTGTTTCCCCTTTAGAGAAACCGAGAAAGATGTTTTTCCAAAGCCTGATGTTTGCTGAAAATGTAAATAAAATAAAAATGATTGCGGGTGTCAGTTTTATCCCCCGCTGCCATATGCTATTGTTCCAAGCCATTGTTACTTGTCCCCTCGCTGACATTGAACTATAGCTGCCTCGGGGGATTAGTAATGACTTTACTCTCTGGGCTCCCTAAAGCTTTCTGTGTCATAAAAGACATTGTAAATTAAAAGGCAAAAATGTTACTCGGTGACTGCTGTGTGGCTGTAATTATTGTGCCTGTCATATTCCCTATACGTTGGCTTTAAATTCGGGATATTATGAAAGCTGTTGCCACAATGCCGATTACAACTAGTTTAGTATCTATTCAGATGATTTTATATGGTGAAACGTAACCGATATTTATCCTTCAGCTTCCGTTTCTGCCACAGGGGGTAAAACTTGCAGCGTTGGCCCTCAAGTACCAGACTCTCAGCCAGGGCCGCCATCAGAAATCACGGGGCCCCTCACAACCAAATTTTCTGGGCCCCCCTCCCCCAATGGCTTAACCAGGGATCCTCAAACTTTTTAAGCAGGGGACCAGTTCAGACTGTTGGGGGGCCAGACCAATGTCCTCCCCCATTGTCCTCATACTATGGCCCGCTCCCCGCTGCTTCCTGCTCCCCCCTGCATCCACCATCTCCTTCCTCCGGCTCCCTCCGGCTGTGTCCTTGCGCTCCCTCCGGCTCCCCCCTGCGTCCTCTAGCTCCTTACACCGGCTCCTTCAACCAGCTCCCCCCTGTGTCCTCCAGCTCCTTCCACCGGCTCCCCCCTGCGTCCACTGACTCCTTTCACCGGCTCCTTTCACCGGCTCCCCCCTGCATCCACCGACCCCTTACATCGGCTCCCCCTGCGTCCTCCTGCTCCCCCCTGTGTCTACCGGCTCCCCCCTGCGTCCTCCGGCTCCTTCCACCGGCTCCCCCCTGCATCCACCTGCTCCCCCCTGCGTTCTCCTGCTCCTTTCACCGGTTCCCCCCTGCGTCCACCGGTTCCCCCCTACGTCCACCTGCTCCCCCCTGTGTCCACCGGCTCCCCCCTGCGTCCTCCGGCTCCTTCCACCGGCTCCCCCCTACGTCCACCTGCTCCCCCCTGTGTCCACCGGCTCCCCCCTGCGTCCTCCGGCTCCTTCCACCGGCTCCTCCCTGCGTCCTCCAGCTCCTTCCACTGGCTCCCCCCTGCATCCACCAACTCCTTCCACCGGCTCCCCTCTGCGTCCTCCAGCTCCTTCCACCGGCTCCCCCCTGCATCCTCCGACTCCTTTCACCGGCTCCCCGGATGATCAGTGTTATGGCAGTTGTCACAGCTTCGGCGGGTCCTTGTCAGTCTTCCAGGGGGAAGCTTATTCTGGTGTGCCAGATCAGGTAAAGTGGATGGTTTCAGCCCTAAGGTGGGTGACCATTGGTGGATGGAATACAAAAGGTGTGCTATAAAACACTGGGTTGGTACTAACATGGCTAATTAGAAAAGGGGACGGGATAGGTCCCGGATTGGCGGCGGGTATCCTCTGAGCTAGGGATTGGGCGGCTGGAGGATAGCACGGCTCAGGCTGGTTGTGGAAGGGCAGACTGGAAAGGGGCTCGGGCTCAGTGTTTTGGGTATAGTAATGTTTTGCACTGATGAGTATATTGATGTTTTGTTTATGATTATACATGTTTACCATTGGAAATACAGTTATAATGCAGACCGCCTGTGATGTGCACAATAACCGAGTATTGACAAGTCAGGCCTCACTGGCAAACATTGTAAAGACAACATGTCTGTCAATAACTCCCTGATCAATATTAATGAATGCTGAGTAATTGATAGATAAAACAAGAATTATCTGAGCACTTTGTGTTTATCTCTTCATTGTGTAACTTCCAATAATCGCTCTAATGCTTTATTTACCAGTCTTTCCAACTAACACGAGGGCACCCATTCCGATTAGAAGAAAGGAGGTTCCTTCTATATATTTGGAAAGGGTGGAATTCCCCCCCCCTGAACCAGTGGTACTGGCTGATACATTATATAGCTTTAAGAAGGGGCTGGATGGTTGTTTAGAGAGTGAGGGAATACAGGGTTATGGGAGATGGCCCGATCCAGGGACTGGTCCGATTGCCATCTTGGAGTCAGGAAGGAATTTTTTCCCCTCTGCGGCAAATTAGAGAGGCTTCAGATGGGGGTTTTTTGCCTTCCTCTGGATCAACTAGCAGTTAGGCAGGTTATATATAGGCATTATGGTTGAACGTGATGGATCTTCCTCACTTACTATGTTACTATGATGCCAGATAAGGCAGGCTGTTGCAACTGGGGGCACTCTATATTGTGGGACCGGGAACATGGGGACCAACTTATTATGTAAATAAGCCTTCATATCTTCTGTATGGCATAAAAAATATTAGGGGTCGTCTATCACATGCAGGGCAGGCTTTAAAATCCACAAAAAGGGAGCAATTCACCATATTGTTTGCACTTTGTGCCCTGCCTTAAATGTAAATTATTTATCGAAAGGTCTCTGAGCCACCCATTTTCCCGTACTCTAACTTGCACATCATTTAGAAGTTTGGGAGCCCCACGGGGCGCAGGCCACAGTGAGGTTGTGTACTTACCTCTTTCCTTATGGGACTGTAGTCCCAGAAGGAGGGTTTTATGTGCAGTCAGACCCTAGAAAGGGGTGCATTTATATGCCCATAAGTGCTCTTGCCGCTCCATATGGGTTCTATGTATTTATTTATATATATATATATATATATATATATATATATATATATATATATATATATATATATATATACAGTATATATATAAAAAAATAGGGTTGCACTCTAGGTCACTAAGGCATGACCAAAATGTTGGACCAATCATTTTTCACCAAAAAACTATTTTTTGACATTCAGTTTTCCATCATTTGCACCCAGGTAAGTTGATCCATTGGGCTATGGGAAAGCACTTCTCTATATTGAATAAAATCTCCTTTACTAGAGCCCCTTAGTCTTTCTGGGAAGCCTTTCCTTGCCCTGTGAGTAAGAAATTGACATGTTCCGCTCTGTAGTTCTTCCCCAATACAATTTAGAGCTGTGTGAATGCTCTTTGTGATTAACCATTTTGCCCTTTAGCTAATTAACCTTTAAATATCACTTGACACATGGATTAGATGAACGTATGCCAGGCTTAATGCTCCCGCCCAAAGGTGAGAGAAGCTGCCGAATATCATTGCATGTAGAACATTTTGCTTTATCTAAGGGGGATCTAGGGGATTTTGCTCAATAAGTTTATTTTGCTTCTGACTTTGCGTTCCAATAAGGTCCGACTGAAACTGATTGCAGCCATTTTGACATTTCAGGGTTGGGGAAACAACCCCCCCCCCCGAAAACACAAACATATAACCTACTTGCAGCTTCTCCCCCACGACTCCGGCAATGCGAGCTCTCATCCACTACAAAGAAGTTTCATTCTCATTGCTCTGCTCCATTAAATACTGAACTGGTGGAACAGATTCTTCATCTTAAATTCCTGTTTTTATTTAAAGGACCTGACGCCTCTCAAGCGTGAGATGGGTTCAGGCTTCCAGTGCTCACAGAATCCCGGTGCATGGAAATAATGAATGTCAGTGGGACATAATTCAATATGATGAGCAGACTCAGCTGTTTCTTTGCTATTAAGTGAACCCCTGTGATGCAGTTTGTCTGCCGTAAAAACAAAGGCTTTGATGGCGGATAAGAGCCAATCAGCCCATCTCGGCCGCACTCAGAAGCTTTTATTTCATTTGTACTTGCTTCATGTTGAGCGGTTTTCATTTTCCTCAGCCATATTCTTGTATCTGCCATTTTCTGCACTGTAGCCGTCCCTGCCGCACCAGCTGGAAGCCCACTTTATATATGTATATACAGTACGAGTGCTTCACTTATTGCATTGCATTCTAATTGCTTTGCTCTGCGGCTTTCCTGCCGAGGCAGTGGGACCAGTAATGTGCTCAGACACCTGGAACCATAGCTGTCATTTTAATTGTGATGTTTCAAATGAGTGAGGCCTGGATGTTGACTTTGATAAGCAAATGAGGCCGGAGAGAAAAATAAATTGATCCCAAGCAGTTTCTCTCAAGCCATAAAGTAAAAGGAAAGCCAAAGTGCACCATGCCAACAGTTCATACTGGAAAGTAAGCTTTACCAGAAAGGTCTATGTAAATACACAGAAATGCTGTACTGAGTCCTCTATCAAAAGAAACAGAGGATTTCTTGTCTCCTTTTTTGTAAACATGTTCTTCAGTATCTGATTTCCTCTCTCGGAGAAATCCATCTTTCCCCGGGCCAGAGTCTGCGCAGCTCTCTCCTCTCTCCCTTCCCTGTTCCCCCTTCCCATAAGAGTTCACTCCCCCTACCATCAGAATGTGTGATCTATGATACCAACTAGAATCAGTTAACATGTGCTTACATAGGGAAAATAGCTTCTTGCAGCCCCAGGTGCACGCTGTACCCACTGCCCGGGCAAGGCTTGATAAAGGGCTGGATTGAAGCCTGAAACGTTGCACTTGAGTAAAGATTCACATTTTTCAAAACAACCGGAGTGCTGCTGTTTTCATCATTTTTGTATCTATGATACCAACAGCACAGAAGCTATGGAGACCAAGCTTAAAAGGCAGTTGCTATCTTAAACAAACAAAGGGAGATTCTAGGGCTGTTTACTCAAGTATGGTAAAGCTTTCTACAGATTATATATTGTTCTAGGTGGCAGTGATGCGGCTAATCTATTGGCATTAAAATGCCAAAATGCCTTTCCTTCTCCTTTAATAACCTCCATGGAATCTCCTGCTTATCCCTGGCAATAAATTTGGCCTCAGTCATTTTCCCAACCCACAGCACAGACTCCCAAACTAACCCTTTCTATCAAAAGAAACACAGGATTTTTAGTCTCCTGTTTGTAAAAATGTTGTTCGGTATCTGACTTCCTCTCTCAGAAAAATCCTTCATTTCCGGGGCCAGAGTCTGCGCAGCTCTCTCCTCTCTCCCTTCTTCTGCTTCCCCCTTCAATAAGTATTCATAAAACTCACCCCCCTCCCTTAGGAATGTGTAATCTGAGCTATAACGGCTAGAGCTGCAGCCGGAAGCTATGAAGACCAAGCTAAAATGTCAGCTGCTATATTAAGCAAACAGAGAAAGCTTCCAGGTCTCTTTACTCAGGTATGGTAAAGTTTCTGCTGAATAAATATAATTATCTAGGTGGCACTAATGTGGCAAATCTAATGGCAGTAAAATGCCAACTTTCCTTCTTAAGTAGTGATGAGCGAAACGCACTTGTCGTCCGCCTCTATTTTTTGTCACCCATGCTTTTTTGACGCGACTGCGCCTGTTTTGCAGTGACCACGCCCTTTTTCACATGACCGCGTCCAATTTGACGTGCAACAAAACAATTTCTGCGCAACAAATTTTTTTTGCGGCAAATCTTCACGGAAGTGCGGAAATTCACTGCGAATCCATGCCTGGCGAAAAATTCCCTCACCACTATTCTTAAGTTCATCACTAAAAAAAGAAAAAATATGTTATCTAAGGTTTTTGGGGGTATTTTGATGCTTTTATTTATGCAATAATATGTGGTTTTCATGTTTTTTTCCCCATTTTTATTCAGTTTGGATCTTCATAAATGACTAGACAGTCGTGGGTTTTGTGAAAATGAGTTTAGTCGCGGTTACAAAAAAGTCGACAACCACGTCAATTCGAATGTTGATAAATCTGTCCCTAAAGGTGTGGATACATTTTGATAGACTGGAGCATTGAGAGTCACAACATGGGAAGATCAAACAGGGTATTCTGGGTAAGTTCCCTGATGCAGTGCTTGAAGACGCAACGCAGTAATAAATATGATGCTACTTACTACGTAAATCTCAGACGTGATGAAAGGTCAGTTAAATTTGGGTTGCTTTGATTGAAGAAAAGGCACTTATTACATAAATATACTGAGTGGCCCTTGTTTGTTTAAATAGACAAAAAAAAGCTTGGAAGATAGATGAGTTTGGCCAATACTTGAGATCTGAAGACTCCTGTTGTCCATTTTGCTCCATCCCCATGAATGTTCTTAGATATATGTCAAGGTCTTCAAGTGTTTCCTGGTATTGTTTGTAATTTAGACCAAGTACCATTTTAGCAGCCCATCGCTTAATTGTTTCAGTTTTATTAATGTTATTAATGTCTTTCTGTGAATAGGACCTCAAGGGCAGAGCGCAACATTCAAGGTGAAGTCCCAACAGGGACCTATAAAGTGGCAGTACCACCTCCCTCTTGCTCGTTCTGCTAATCATTTTACCTACACAGTCTCATGTCTCTTAGCTTTTCCCACTGCCCAACACTTGTGCTGTCACTTTTTTCATGTCATCTGAAATGAGGTCTTCTAGGTCCTTGCGTTTTATACTCTACCGAAATTGTTTCAACAATATTTTGCCCCAAATCATTAAACATTGTGTATGTATTAATCTTTCCACTCACGTTCCCTTGATGAGATATTATGTATTTAGTTCAATTTTAATCTTGGAGAAATTTATAAATAAAGTCAACCAAGAACACCTGTTAATGTGACTTTTAAAAATACACTACACTGGGGCACAAGAAGACAAAGCTCATAAATAGTGATGAGCGAATCTGTCCCGTTTTGCTTCACTGAAAAATTTGCAAATCTTTCAAAAAATGTTGCGCAGAAAAAAATTTGCCACCCACGACTATTCTGTTGACACACGACTATTCTTGCGACAATTTTTGGCCGCGCGACTATTCTTTTGACGCCTGCGACTATTCTTTTGATGCCTGTGACTATTCTTTTCATGCCCGTGACTATTCTTGGATAAGCGACTATTCTTTTGATGCCCGTGACTATTCTTGGATGGGCGACTATTCTTTTGACGCCCGCGACTATTCTTTTCATGCCCGTGACTATTCTTGGATGGGCGACTATTCTTTTGACGCCCGCGACTATTCTTTTCATGCCCGTGACTATTCTTGGATAAGCGACTATTCTTTTGATGCCCGTGACTATTCTTGGATGGGCGACTATTCTTTTGACGCCCGCGACTATTCTTTTCATGCCCGTGACTATTCTTGGATGGGCGACTATTCTTTTGACGCCCGCGACTATTCTTTTCATGCCCGTGACTATTCTTGGATAAGCGACTATTCTTTTGATGCCCGTGACTATTCTTGGATGGGCGACTATTCTTTTGATGCCCGTGACTATTCTTGGATGGGCGACTATTCTTTTGATGCCGCGACAATTTTTGGACGTGTATCTATTCTTTTGATGCCATGACTATTCTTGGATGCTCGACTATCCTTTTGATGCCCGCGACTATTCTTGGATGCGTGACTATTCTTTTGATGCCGCGACTATTCTTGGATGCGTGACTATTCTTTTGATGCCCGCGGCTATTCTTGGATGCTCGACTATTCTTTTGATGCCCGCGACTATTCTTGGATGCGTGACTATTCTTTTGATGCCCGCGACTATTCTTGGATGGGTGGTGTGGAAGGAAGGCAGAGGCACTGGGTTTGGAGAGACACCTAACTGCAACCTTCTGGACAGTTGTCCACCTAAGGCAGGTGTAAGTATAGTATCATACCATTCTTTGGGATGTGAGGGTCAGCCCTTCCATAGCAGGTTAAAGTTGGCCTCACCAGTGAACCAATCACAGCTGGGAGCTGCCTCTTCCACTCCAATGAGAACTTAGGCCTAAATTCGTGGAGATCCCTTTAGAAAGCTAACAATGCTTTGCCCCTCCTTTAACACTCTCCCACAAATCTGAGATTTCAACGAGTTTTATTGCCTTCAGAAAGAGCATTTTAGTGTGTAGATGCAGAAAATCTCTTGATTGCCCCCTTTTTATTTGATGGGTCTTCAGAGACTCCAGAGTGAGTCATTAACTTTCTGCAATTCACTCAACTCTCTTTCATGTATGTCCCTCAGGATTCTCCCTATAAATAAAGAATAAACCAAATAACGAGCGGTGCCTCACAGATTCATCGCTAGCGCTGCCCATCCCATCAGAACAATATATTTTATTGCATTGCTTCATAGTGATGATCTGCCCCCCCCCCCCCCCCCCCCCCCCCCCCCCCAAAACCGGCACAATTGTAACTGACTTATAGAAAGTGACATGACCGGCATTTAAAGATTCCATTTGTAAGTGATAAATAATTCATTTAGAGTCTTTGCAAAAGTGTTAAATCTTTCAAACATGAAGAGCGGAATCCCATTAGCTAACATGCAAGTACCGTTCAGCTTTCCGCCCGGTTATCCTAAACACTAATACCGTCTCTACTGGCAATAACGTAAAGGCAGATCCTATGCTCTGGGCAAACATATGGATTTTCCCACCCAAAGAACATGCTGATTCATAGAGCCATCTGCACATACACTATCCGTGCGTAATATACCAGCCGGAGATACCATGTACTGTATCTGAATCAACTGGCCCTGAAAATGGGTCTAATTACCCGGGGCTTGGATTCCATACGGCCAATCACTGCTGTGCCCAACAGAAACCCTCAGGATTTAATCTTAGTGTGAGCTTAATAAAAAATAGATAGATACATGATAGATAGATAGATAGATAGATAGATAGATAGATAGATAGATAGATACATGATAGATAGATAGATAGATAGATAGATACATGATAGATAGATAGATAGATAGATAGATATATGATAAATAGATAGATAGATAGATATAGATGATAGATAGAGTAGATGATAGATAGATAGATGATTGATAGATAGATAGATAGATAATAGATTGACAGATAGATAGATAATAGATTGATTGATAGATAGATAGATAGATAGATAGATAGATAGATATAGATGATAGATAGATAGATAGATAGATAGATAGATAGATGATAGATAGATAGATATATGATAAATAGATAGATAGATACATGATTGATAGATAGATAGATAGATAGATGATAGATAGATAGATACATGATAGATAGATAGATAGATAGATAGATAGATAGATAGATAGATAGGTAGATGGATAGATAGATAGGTAGATGGATAGATGATAGATAGATAGATAGATAAATAGATAGATGGATAGATGATAGATAGATAGATGATAGATAGATAAATATATGATAAATAGATAGATGGATAGATAGATAGATAGATAGATACATGATAGATAGATAGATACATGATAGATAGATAGATAGATAGATACATGATAGATAGATAGATAGATAGATAGATGATAGATAGATAGATAGATAGATACATGATAGATAGATAGATAGATAGATGATAGATAGATGATAGATAGATAGATAGATAGATAGATACATGATAGATAGATAGATACATGATAGATAGATAGATACATGATAGATAGATAGATAGATAGATAGATAGATAGATGATAGATAGATAGATAGATAGATAGATGATAGATGATAGATAGATGGTAGATAGATAGCTAGATGATAGATAGATAGATAGATAGATAGATGATAGATGATAGATAGATGATAGATAGATAGCTAGATGATAGATAGATAGATAGATACATGATAGATAGATAGATAGATAGATAGATACATGATAGATAGATAGATAGATGATAGATACAGATAGATAGATAGATGATAGATGATAGATAGATGATAGATAGATAGATAGATGATAGATACAGATAGATAGATAGATGATAGATAGATGATAGATAGATAGATAGATGATAGATACAGATAGATAGATAGATGATAGATGATAGATAGATGATAGATAGATAGCTAGATGATAGATAGATAGATAGATGGATAGATGATAGATAGATAAATAGATAGATGATAGATAGATGATAGATAGATAGATAGATAGATAGATAGTATATATATAAATTAGGTTGGTATATATTGGGAAGTTATTAGATACAGTATATACCACATACAAGACCCCTTTCCTCACCTATGACAATAAATATGGCAGTTGGTTGTTGCTATGGAGCCCAGTACCAGCAACATTTGGATCACTGAACCATGTCCCAGGGTAAAGCCATTTAACCAGACACCCTTTTTTTGCCACTGAAACCAATGTCTTGTTGCTGCAAATTGCCCCGTCTGTAAGCTCCTGCCTACCCCCGACCCTAGCAGCTGCTATTCTATCCTACATATAGATATTCTATCCAGTCTGCACAGGGCTGAGCAGCTCTATTCAACACAACTGGTAAAAGGAAAAAGCCTGAGAAACATGATATATAGAAATTGCGTTGTTCCAAGTTCATAACCATCTTGATTTGCCCGGGTTCCCGCGGAGGAAGGCCCCCCAGTGCCCGGCCATTTGCCTGATTAATGACTCCATTTCCGCCGCTGAAACTTTAACACCTTTTTATGTTAAAAGTAAACTTTTTCTGAACGGATCTTGCCGGAAATTTTAGATTAAAGGGGAAATAATAGCAGCCCATTTCATATGCTTTTAGGCTGTTTTATATCAAACGACGTGATGAATGTTGCAATATCACTTTTAGCTACGGAACGGCGTCAAATGATCACCCTCGGTGGACGCTCCGACATAAAACAAAAAGCCGCTTTTATTACCGGTAGCGACGACATGACAGGGATGATGGATGCCACTTTAAATCTCTATTGGGGATCTGCATCCTTTCAAGCCAATTTCTGACTTACTAATAGATTCCGCCGCTTTGACTGGCCGTCAGTTAAGAGTGTCATTTACACTGCAATGACAGGAAGGTAAAATGTTCTTAAACATTCAATTTTTCTCTCTTCCCTGACTGAGTGACTAATGGCAAAGAATGATGTATTTTATTCATGGTGTCTGGGATGTGGAATAGCCTCGGTTATAGCAGAACTGAAAGTTTTTCTCTTCATATAGTTATAATATAGTGTAGTTCATCAGCGATCAAATGTGTGCTTTTAAATAAGTGCCCACTAAATACTACCAGCTGATTGGTTGCTAGGGGTGTCTAATTGCAAACTCTCATTACAATACCTCATTGTCTCTACTTGGTTGCTCTTGGGCAGGGATCCCCAACCTTCCTGAGGTCCCCATACACGGGCCAATTCTGGCTGCCGATATCAGTCCCTTAGACCAATTCAGCAGCTAATTGGCCCGTGTATGGGAACTACCGACGGGCCTGCCTGACCGATATCTGGCCTGAAATCGGGCAGATATCGATCAGGCAGGTTAAAAAATCTAGTCGGATTGGGGACCACATCAACGACTTTGTGTATACCTGTCGTTATAATTCGATTGTTTGGCCCCAGGGCCAAAACGACCGAATTGCCCTGGATTCTCACAATATCACCCACCCGTAGGTGGGGGATATCTGGAGAAGATCTGAAGGTGTATGGGCACCTTTACTTGTGAGCCACACTCTGGTGTAATAAGTGTTGGGGAGCCACACAAGCAAGAACAAGGTCCTTGAAGATGCAAAATAAGGGCTGTGATTGGCTATTAGGTAGTCCCATGTGGCCTGCTGGCCTGCAGAAGGCTCTGCTTGTGTCACAAAGTTGGTGGGGTTCTGTTTTCCCTTCATATAGTTATAATATAGTTATAATATAGTGTTGTTCATCAGAGATCAAATGTGCTCCCCAGGGCCAAACATCCGAATTAGCCTGGATTCTCCCGATATCGCCCACCCATAGGTGGGGGATATCAGGAGAGGATCTGAAGGTGTATGACCACCTTTACTTATGAGCCACACTCTGATGTAATAAGTGTTGGGGAGCCACACAAGCAAGAACAAGGTCCTTGAAGATGCAAAATAAGGGCTGTGATTGGCTATTAGGTAGTCCCATGTGGCCTGCTGGCCTGCAGAAGGCTCTGCTTGTGTCACAAAGTTGGTGGGGTTCTGTTTTCCCTTCATATAGTTATAATATAGTTATAATATAGTGTTGTTCATCAGAGATCAAATGTGCTCCCCAGGGCCAAACATCCGAATTAGCCTGGATTCTCCCGATATCGCCCACCCATAGGTGGGGGATATCGGGAGAAGATCTGAAGGTGTATGACCACCTTTACTTATGAGCCACACTCTGATGTAATAAGTGTTGGGGAGCCACACAAGCAAGAACAAGGTCCTTGAAGATGCAAAATAAGGGATATGATTGGCTATTAGGTAGCCCCATTTGGCCTGCTGGCCTGCAGAAGGCTCTGCTTGTGTCAATGCTTCCAAAACTTGTCTCCAAGCCAGAAATTTCAAAATGGCACCTACTTTGAGGCTACTGGGAGCAACATCAAAGGGAGTGGTGAGCAACATGTTTCTCAGCATGGTTGAGGATCACTGCTCTTGGGCTTTTCTTCCAAGACATTTTCTCCCAGCCATGGGATTATTTAGTCACCCACAGACCACACTCACTAAATTAAACTAAAGTGTTTCATTTGCCTCTGTCACACAATTCCTGCGGAATATTTTAGGTTTTCTTCACCTTAATCAAGCTTGAAGAAGTGTGAAGAGATCTAAAACTTCACTTGTGCATTCTGCTATTATAAAATACTAAACACATTATTTATGATGGGATTGGATTTTAAAAAGGTGAGCCATGGTTCCAAAATTGTAATAAATACTTTTTAAAGTCTGAAGGCACACAGTATACAGAACATACTCTTGCTCTTTGCTAAGCTAAGCAGTCAACTCCCTACTTGCACTATCATGCCACCTTTCAGCTTTCCTTCCCAAACTTGGCTTTTGCTTCTTCTTCTGGACACTGAATCTAGTCTTTTCCTTTATCTGTTACTTCTACCAACTCTGTCCTTATGGTCCCCAAGAGGTCCCAAGGGGGGCTCTTCCTGTCCTGTCTTTGCACCCCTGCATGGCCACTTGCTAAGAAACCAAAACCTCCCTCCCATATGAGCACTCAGATGGACCAATAGGTTTGCATTTTACCTAGTACGGACGTATACCTAGTCAGTGATCCCCAACCAGTGGCTCAGGAGCAACATCTTGTTCACCACCCCCTTTGACGTGCTCCCAGTGCCCATTTTTACATTGCTAGCTTGGAGACAAGTTTTGGAAAAACAGAGACACAATTTACTCCAATCAGCCTCCTGCAGGCCAGCAGTCCCCATGGGGCTACCAAATAGCCAATCACAGCCCTTATTTGGCATCCCCAAACAAACTTTTTTCATGCTTGAGTGACTCCCCAAAACTTTTTGCATCTCAGTATGGCTCACACGTAAAACAAAGTTGGGGATCCCTGAGCTAAATAAAGGAAAGCCATTATCTGGTGTCACCAGAACTGCTCCTCACTATTATTCGCTGAACCTCTAGGTTACTAATTAAAGAATACTTGAACATTCATGTCAATTTGTATGACTGAAATGTTTGGGGAGGGGTTTCGGTGCAAATGGCCATCCAGGCCCTTTAGGTGATGATAATGTAATAAATTAGTCTATTGAGTTCCAAGATTCACCAAACCTTATTTTTCCATCCTTTCCCCCTCTGATTGCATTAGGATTTTTGGTTAAATGGCACGAGCATGTGATTCTCTTGGCACAAGTCTGGTTTGGCTACTGGTCTGGCTACTGGTTTGGCTACTGGTCTGGCTATTGGCACAACCCATTGTGGGAACTCTGGTTCCCCAGCATCAATAGGACCCTTGTGCACTCTGTATCAGAGCAGACCGGACAGGTGCATTGGCGCTTAGCGCAACTATATGGAGGTGCAAGGACTGTGTTTGGATGGATATGGACACGTTACATACAGAGAAAACTTGCTGAACTTGGTAACTCCACTTGTCTTGATTTCCCTTCCACACAGCCCTGATTGCCTTCTTCCCTTCATTGAAATCCCTGTGAAGGACTTTTTCAAGGGAAAACAAAAACCTGTATTCTGATAGGAATGTTGCTGAAAATAGGTACTTTCGGAAGTGTCATTTACAGGTGACATTTACTATGCAAATCATTTTGATCCGAAATGCCTTTACTGTAGGTTAATGATGATTCACGTGCCTCTTTATGTACAATGGGAGATAATAATTACAAAGACGTATCGCCGAGGCCACGAACCACAAAGTATTCATGTCTACAAATTCATCACTGAAACAGGAATTCCCCCGGGGGGAACACAACATGGTGGCAAACTGTGATCTTCCACGAGAACATGTACTGTATATGCAGGTATATTTATTACATAAACAAAGTGCTATTATTTTGCCTTAATATCTCATACTCTTTTATGGTTTATATAGGGGCACTGCTACCATAAGTTCAGTTGAGAAACTCGCCTCAGTCGCCAGCACCCCTGAAGTTACCTGGGGCGGCAAAAAGCCATTCCTGGTAACTTCAAGTTTATGGGAAACATTTTATACATAGAGATATAATGGCCACCAGAGTGACTGCTTCCAAAAGCCACATTCAGCACTGATTCTATGTGGGCAAGCTGTGCTTTTCTTTGTGGGCCATTTTTTGCTTTATTTGTTCTCCCATTTACACTGTGCAAATTCTTCCCGGTAAACTCCCCTACCAGCTCTATATAATTATAAGAGAAGGAAAGGTAAAAACTAAGTAAGCTTTATCAGAAAGGTCTATGTAAATACAGCCATAAGCACTCACAGAAACACTGCACTGAGTCCTCTATCAAAAGAAACACAGGTTTTCTTGTCTCCTTTTTTGTAAACATGTTTTTCAGGTATCTGACTTCCTCATTCCTTCATTCCTGGGGCCGGAGTCTACACAGTTCTCTCCTCTCTCCCTTCTCCTGCTCCCCTTCCCTAAAGAATTCACTCCCCCTACCATCAGAATGTGTGATCTATGCTACCAACAGCACGAAAGCTATGGAGACCAAGCTAAAATAGCAGCTGCTATCTTAAACTAACAGAGGGAGCTTCTCAGGCTGATTACACAGGTATGGTAAAGCTTTGTACAGATTATATAGCGTTCTAGGTGGCACTAATGTGGCAAATCTATTGGCAATAAAATGCCAAAATGCCTTTCCTTCTCCTTTACTAACCTCCCTGGAATCTCCTGCTTATCCCTGGCAATAAATTTTCTCTTCTTTCTCACTGCTGGGATTAAAGAAATACAAGCAGAACCTGGAAAAGGTAGAAAAGAGTTAATGCTTAATGTTCAAAAAAGGGTACAGGGCCCACCAGGAAAAGTCCCGGTATCCTGACAGACCAGTCTGACAGTCAGTCTATGTGCTCCTCTATGGAGGAAGATGCACATGGTTGGTTTCACCCTACTATATATCTCTGAGTGAGTTAAAAACTGATTTACTACCTAGAACTGTCTTTCTAGTGTTGCTACTAGTCATGAGCAAATCTGTCCTGTTTCGCTTCACCCAAAAAATTTGCAATAAAATTCGCAAAACGGTTAAAAATCCAAGGAATGCATTTGTTGCTCAACTTTTTTGACACCCGTTTTTTATTTTTTTGTCGCCCGTGTCTTTTTTTTGTCGCACATGCAGTTTGACACAACCACATCTATTTTGACATGACCGCGTCCAATTTGACGTGACTTTTTTGGACGCGGGACAAATTTTTCCCCTGCTAATTTTCGCAAAAGTTGTGCAAAACAATTTCCCAATGGCAAAATGTAGAAATTCGCTGGGAATCCATGCCTGCCGATGATAAATGGTCCTTCGTAGTGACAAGTGAATCTGTCCCATTTTGCTTTGCCGTAAAATTCATGAAACAACCAGAAAATTTGCGGAAAAATCCGCAAAATGTGTTTTTTGTCGCCTGCTTTTTTTTGTTGCCTGCATCTTTTTTATATGCGACCACGCCTGTTTTGCCATGACGCAACCGTGCCCAATTTGATGTGACCGTGCCCAATTTGACACAACCAAATCTGACGCAACTGCGACTTTTTTTGATGCGCAACAAATTTTTCCATGTCGAATTTTCGTGGATGTTTCACGAAACAATTCGCCAATGGCGAAATGCGAAAATTCACTGTGAATCCATGCCTGGCAAAATATTTCGCTCATCACTAGTCCTTCGTTATTTCATAAATCCAGAGATGTCACCTGATTCTACCTATTCAATGGGATACATAGCCACTCCCACACATGATCTACATCCCATAGTGGAGCTAATGGAATAGAGCAAAGTGGAAACTCTCATCCAATCAGGTGGCTTTAAATCTGCATAGAGTAGGCAATAAATATTTCTCAAGTACTTGCCAATTAAATTACATATCAAATACAAAGAGTTTCTACACTTTCGTTCCCTGTAGCTCCATTAAGCCGTGTCATGACTCAAACTATACACAATTATAAAGTAATAAAAGTTAAAAGTCTGAAAACAGATTACAGGGTCTTTCTATTAAACATTTCAGTTTGTTACAAAAGTTTAATGAAAAATTAAAAAAAAGCTGTATCCGGAAAATTTAGACATATTACTGCCCCAAACATTCTTCATATTCCAGAATATCTTAAGTTGTAGTTTAATTAAAGCTAAAATCACAAAGCCCAATATAATTAGCTTCTCCCTTCAAAAGAAATTGGAAGTGAACTTACTTTATTAAATTTTCAATTTGTTTCCTGCAGTGTTACACGGTTTACGCGAATTAATTGAAGAAGAGGGTATAAATATTTTATCAACATATGGAAGTGATTAAAAGCGACTGATATTTTTTGTATTCGTACGTTTCTTTTTAATATGAAATAAATCATGTTTTCTGGTGGTTTGACATTTTGTCAGGTGATTAAAAAGAGGTGGAGACAAAAACACAAATACAGGGGATATATTAATTATACATATATATATAGATAGATAGATAGATATGATATAGATAGATAGATAGATAGATAGATAGATAGATGATAGATAGATAGATAGATAGATAGATATGATATAGATAGATAGATAGATAGATGATAGATAGATAGATAGATAGATAGATAGATATGAGATAGATAGATGATAGATAGATATGAGATAGATAGATAGATAGATGAAAGATAGATAGATAGATAGATGATAGATAGATAGATAGATAGATAGATAGATAGATATGAGATAGATAGACATGAGATAGATAGATAGATAGATAGATAGATGATAGATAGATAGATAGATAGATAGATAGATAGATGATAGATAGATAGATAGATAGATAGATGATAGATAGATAGATAGATAGATAGATAGATAGATGATAGATAGATAGATAGATAGATAGATAGATGATAGATAGATAGATGATAGATAGATAGATAGATAGATAGATAGATGATAGATAGATAGATAGATAGATAGATAGATAGATAGATGATAGATAGATAGATAGATATGAGATAGATAGATCGATAGATGATTGATAGATATATAGATAGATAGATAGATGATAGATAGATAGATGATAGATAGATAGATAGATAGATATGAGATAGATAGATGATAGATAGATAGATAGATAGATAATAGATATATAGATGATAGATTGATAGATAGATAGATAGATGATAGAAAGATAGATAGATAGATAGATAGATGATAGATAGATAGATAGATAGATAGATAGATGATAGATAGATAGATAGATAGATAGATAGATAGATAGATATGAGATAGATGGATAGATGATAGATAGATATGAGATAGATAGATGATGATGATAGATAGATAGATAGATAGATGATAGATAGATATGAGATAGATAGATGAAAGATAGATAGATAGATATACGTTGTTCTGACCACTGGGCTTGATTTCAACCTAAAACAAGTTCATGTCTGTGTCTTGATTGGGAGATTCAAACAATGGGGTTCTTCTAGGGACCCTGATCATTATTATGATCAATATGGCAGAGAGATTGTAAACAAACTTGGAATGAAAATTGTAGATCAGTTTGGTTTAATTCAAACATCAATATAATTGATTTGAAGATGAGTTCATATCCTAGGCATAAGTGTCAGGCGCACACAGGTGGGTGGCTGGCAGGTAGGAGCTTATATGCCGTGTAATATGGGTACAGGGGGTACTGCGCTTGTTGATAGGCAGGAAACAAGTTATGTTGCTGAAACATGATTTATTAAGTGAGCAATGAAAAATATGGAAGTCCTTACAACAGGCCAGTGGTCAGAGGCGGGCAGAAGATGAAACAAATCCGGAAAGCAGGCAGGGGGTCTGGACTGGCAGCAAACAAGGAGGGTCCAGGTGTGACGGTGTCAAAATAGGCTGTCACATCAAAAAAGGCCGTGGTCATGTCAAGGCGCGGTCAGGTCAAAAAGGTTGTGCGGCACCCATGTTTCACGAATTTTTCCTTAGTTTTGTGAATTTTTTGGCGAAGCGAAATGGGACAGATCAGTCAATTACCATTTCTGTTTATTAGGGTGGTAGTATTAAGCATTAAACAGTAAACGGCACTCAGTCAAAGTCTTTTGTCCCACCCAATTGACCAGACGACCAATATCTGAAGCGTCTGCGATATCAGTTGTCGATCCACCGTACATGCACCGAATATCATACGAAACCTTGTTTCATAGGATAATATCAGTGAGTGTATGGCCGGCTTAAGCAAGGTTGGGGAACCCTGTTTTTGGGGTTCTAACTGGACCTGAAGAAACTGAAGAAATGATAGTATAGTTTTCCTTTTATAAAATAAACCCCACAATCCGGTTGGGAAGTTAATACCTGCTTTAAAATGCTAACTCTTAAAGGAACAGTAACACCAAAAAAATGAAAGTGTATAAAAGTAACTAAAATATAATGTGCTGCTGCCTGCACTGGTAAAAGTTGTGTGTTTACTTCAGAAAGTCTACTATAATTTATATAAATAAGCTGCTGTGTAGCCATGGGGGCAGCCATTCAAAGGAGAAAAGGCACAGGCACATAGCAGATAACAGATAAAACACTATTGTATTCTACAGAACTTATCTGTTATCTGCAATGTAACCTGTGCCTTTTCTCCTTTTTTCCAGCTTGAATGGCTGCCCCCGTGGCTACACAGCAGCTTATTATATAAATTATAGTAGTGTTACTGTAGCAAACACACCAGTTTTACCAGTGCAGGGCAACAGTGCATTATATCTTTATTACGTTAAAGCTCTTTCATTTTTTTGGAGTTACTGTTCCTTTAAACAGGGTCGGACTGGGCCACTGGGACACCGGGAAAAATTCCGGTGTGCCCCGGATCTAGTGGGCCCGTCCCTTACCTGCGCTCCCTCTGCCCAACTGTTCCTCGCCTGACGCGTTAAACTTACGCGCGCTCAGGGGAGGACGTCGAGTGGGGGACCCTGTGGGGGGTAGGGGGGGACCCTACGGGGGGGGGTAGGGGGGGACCCTGCGGGGGGGGGGTTAGGGTACATGGTCGGTGGGGGCACCTGCAGGGCCTCTGGGGCGGGAGTCCCGGTGGGCCCTGCACCCCCCAGTCCAACCCTGCTCTCAAATATACTTCCCCTTTGCTGCAGTATGTTATAAAATATCCATGTTTACTCGGTAACATCCAACCCATACACTATTTATAAACACGTGAGTAAAAAACGCATTTCTGGGTAAAAACACATGTATGGGCAATTCATCAGCAGCCCGTCCCCAGCTATCACTCGCTGTCTGCCCATTCAATCTCAGGCACATTCATGCGACACATAAAGTCCCTGTCATGGAGTCACTGAGCGTATCTGTAACATTTACAATGCTGCCCTAGGGAGCGTTAAACATAGTGTACATGGAGCCCTGTCCTTATGGGAAACGTCCCGGTGGAACTGCTCTCCGCTGACTCTGTCATATTGATTTACTGCATGTTGCCTCCTTGTGTGCATAACAATTCATTTTGGGTTAATTTCATATTTCATTGGCTCTTATATGCACTTTATGTCTCCTCGCATTCTTAAGATCATTAGGGTTAATAGGAAGTCGGACCAAAATGGCTTATTTCAGTTTCCCGTCTCCCCAGGTAATTTTTAGATTGGTCAATATAAATCAAACAGAAATTCCCTTTAGCTGTACATCATTTTGAACATTTTCAAAATATAAAAAAATCCTTAGAAAATATTTTTGGCCCCAAAAAAATGTTTAGGCCAAATCAAGTACAGGTCATCTCCCATAGACTGCATTACAGACAAATAATTCTAATTTTTAAAAATGATTTCCTTTTTCTCTGTAATAATAAAACAGTACCTGTACTTGATCCCAACTAAGATATAATTACCCCTTATTGGGGCAGAACAGCCCTATTGGGTTTATTTAATGGTTAAATGATTCCCTTTTCTCTGTAATAATAAAACAGTACCTGTACTTGATCCCAACTAAGATATAATTACCCCTTATTGGGGCAGAACAGTCCTATTGGGTTTATTTAATGGTTAAATGATTCCCTTTTCTCTGTAATAATAAAACAGTACCTGTACTTGATCCCAACTAAGATATAATTACCCCTTATTGGGGGCAGAACAGCCCTATTGGGTTTATTTCATGGTTAAATGATTCCCTTTTCTCTGTAATAATAAAACAGTACCTGTACTTGATCCCAACTAAGATATAATTACCCCTTATTGGGGCAGAACAGCCCTATTGGGTTTATTTAATGGTTAAATGATTCTCTTTTCTCTGTAATAATAAAACAGTACCTGTACTTGATCCCAACTAAGATATAATTACCCCTTATTGGGGGCAGAACAGCCCTATTGGGTTTATTTCATGGTTAAATGATTCCCTTTTCTCTGTAATAATAAAACAGTACCTGTACTTGATCCCAACTAAGATATAAATAATCCTTACTGGATGTAAAATAATCCTATTGGGTTTAATTAATGTTTTATTGATTTCTTATTAGACTTAAAGTATGAAGATCCAAATTACAGAAAGACCCTTTATCCAGAATACCCTTGGTCCCGAGCATTCTGGATAACAGGTCCTATACCTGTACAAACATCTCTCTCAGTCCCCTGCAAAAAGAAACATATCTCTACTGAGCATGTTAACACAGATAAGGAACATATACATATTCTGCACTGGTTACTCATTGGGACTGGGAGGCTTGGACTGGAGCCAGGCAGAATCTGACAGTTGGAAGTGATTAAAAAAAATCACATCTCTCAAGGGCCGCACGTTGGGTGGATAAGTAGACCGTATAATGCCAGATAATTGGGCTTCCAAAAATTATCAGAGATAGACAGAGGGTTGTTGGAGTCTACTATAGCCTGGAGGTCAGGAAAACAAGAAGAGGTGAATAAGAGCATGCATTTAAGTTTTATATAGATTAAATTAATTCAGGCTTCTGAAATAAAATTTGCCCCACACAACACAGAAACCCCTAATATCCCTATCCCTGTAATCTGTTCCTTCATACAGTAGGAATAAATCCCATGTTTATAGGCTGAAATCCAGCTGCAAAACAGCTCTTCTCTTTCTGCATCATTTGAAATCCTGGCAGGGGAGGAGGGACTAAAACACTAATGTTACATATTGTAACAACTTCTCCCCAGCTTACAGACAGCATGCAGGAACTACATAACCCACAATGCATTGCACTGGGATGTTCCTTTCCTTATTATATATCCTGTGTGCAGCAGGGGATTGTGGGATTGGGAGGAGGCAGGCTGAAGGCAGGCTGAGGACAGGCGACTACTGTTACATTTTGTTTGAGTCACAAAGTAGTCAGCCAATCAGCAGGGGAACAGGGGGCGGGGCTTAGGGAACTGTTTCAAACGATATTATTACATTAAACATCAGGAAAAGGATGCGTATTTTTTAACTGATGTATATTGCAAAGTTGCATGAAGTTGTGTTTGGGTGGAGTTCCCCTTTAAAAAAGAGACTACTAGCAGTATATGAAGTATTAGGCACTGAGAAGCATGTAGCGCATAGGGATGTAGCCGAAAATTGCGAATATTCGCGAACTTTGCGAACCCCATAGACTTCAATGGGAAGGCGAACTTTAAAAAATAGAAAAGCCATTTCTGGCCAGAAAACTGATTTTAAAGTTGTTTAAAGGGTGCCACGACCTGGACAGTGACATGCAGGAGGGGGATCAAGGGCAAAAACCTCTGAAAAATTGACACACGCCGTTTTTCGAAATGATCAGTAATTTTGCGACTTTTTCGTATTTTCCGGCGCTTTCGTAAAGTTATCGTACGTTTTGCGACTTTTTCGGAGCTTTCGTAACGTTATCGTAAGTTTTGCGACTTTTTCGGAGCTTTCGTAACGTTATCGTAAGTTTTGCGACTTTTTCGGAGCTTTCGTAACGTTATCGTAACTTTTGCGACTTTTTCGGATCATTCGTACCGTTATCGTAAGTTTTGCGACTTTTTCGGATCATTCGTACCGTTATCGTAAGTTTTGCGACTTTTTCGGATCATTCGTAACGTTATCGTAAGTTTTGCGACTTTTTCGTACCGTTATCGTAAGTTTTGCGATTTTTTCGGAGAATTCGTACCGTTATCGTAAGTTTTGCGATTTTTTCGGTGCCGGCGAACCCAAATTGCGAACATCACGAAAAGTTCGCGAAATTGCGGACTTGCGAACACCCGATGTTCGCGCGAATTAGTTCGCCGGCGAACAGTTCGCTACATCTCTAGTAGCGCATACCCCTACTATACTGAGTGGTATAAGCTGGACGTTTGCCTGAAGTCGGAAACCGCTGAGCTCTGGAATCCAAGTCTCCTTCACAACATGTGAATCGCCGCTGTGTGGGGAGCTGCCATTGGCCGTTAGCGCCATCACGGGACTGAGGGGGAAGCACTTTTTTTACACATCAATTTATAAAACTTAAATTCCAGACACAAGTGGCGCTTCTGTATGTTCTGCCTTCCGACCCCCCAACCTTTTCCGCCACTGAAACTGCTGATTCTGCCGATTTCCATCGCTCCCACCTCTGAAGCTCTAAATAAACATGAAGATACATAAATACATTTCCAATTGCACCAATTTTCCTGGAAATTCTCAGTTACAGAGTTTTTTATGGATCGTTTGTCATCTCAATTCAGCGCCAACTCCGAAGCGGCTCTCGCCATTTGCACTCATTTACTCTCTCGTTGCTGGCGCATTCGACTAGAACGGCGCCGGCTCCTCCGCTGATCCTGTCAGCCCATCTCTCATTTTTAACATGTATTTATTTCTGCCAATCAGAGGTTCCCTGTTTATTAGATCTCATCCGTTTCCAAATCAAGACGAATCAAAAGGGACGCGTTGAGTTTATCCAAGATGGAGATGCCGCCGAATCCCCTGGCATAATGTAATGTACATACATTCATTACCGCGCGTCTCTACATCCCGCTCAACGAGACAGAGCTCTAAATTCCATTACGCAAATTTATACAATAACTGACAATCTCCCTTTTTTTTTTTTTACCCTTTTTCCATCTATTAAACATAAGTGGCAATCTGCAAGGGGTAATTTATAAGCGGTACAGGGCTGTAACAATATCTGCAAATATTAACCAATGTCAATGGACTGGCTCTCGGGAACGCGGGTGTTGACGCTGATGTTTAACATCTTCAACATATTAAATTATCCAACTGAGCGTTTGACAAGTATCATAGTCACATAGTAACATAGTAAGTTGGGTTGAAAAAAGACGTACGTCCATCACGTTCAACCATAATGCCTATATATAACCTGCCTAACTGCTAGTTGATCCAGAGGAAGGTAAAAACCCCATCTGAAGCCTCTCTAATTTGGCCAGAGGGGAAAAAATTCCTTCCTGACTCCAAGATGGCAATCGGACCAGTCCCTGGGGCAACTTGTAATAAGAGCTATCCCCCTACCCCTGTATTCCCTCACTTGTACTGAGAGCTATCTCCCCTACCCCTGTATTCCCTCACTTGTACTGAGAGCTATCTCCCCTACCCCTGTATTCCCTCACTTGTACTGAGAGCTATCCCCCCTACCCCTGTATTCCCTCACTTGTACTGAGCGCTATCCCCCCTACCCCTGTATTCCCTCACTTGTACTGAGAGCTATCTCCCCTACCCCTGTATTCCCTCACTTGTACTGAGAGCTATCCCCCCTACCCCTGTATTCCCTCACTTGTACTGAGAGCTATCTCCCCTACCCCTGTATTCCCTCACTTGTACTGAGAGCTATCCCCCCTACCCCTGTATTCCCTCACTTGTACTGAGAGCTATCTCCCCTACCCCTGTATTCCCTCACTTGTACTAAGAGCTATCCCCCCTACCCCTGTATTCCCTCACTTGTACTGAGAGCTATCCCCCCTACCCCTGTATTCCCTCACTTGTACTGAGAGCTATCTCCCATACCCCTGTATTCCCTCACTTGTACTGAGAGCTATCTCCCCTACCCCTGTATTCCCTCACTTGTACTGAGAGCTATCCCCCCTACCCCTGTATTCCCTCACTTGTACTGAGAGCTATCTCCCCTACCCCTGTATTCCCTCACTTGTACTGAGAGCTATCCCCCCTACCCCTGTATTCCCTCACTTGTACTGAGAGCTATCTCCCCTACCCCTGTATTCCCTCACTTGTACTGAGAGCTATCCCCCCTACCCCTGTATTCCCTCACTTGTACTGAGAGCTATCTCCCATACCCCTGTATTCCCTCACTTGTACTGAGAGCTATCTCCCATACCCCTGTATTCCCTCACTTGTACTGAGAGCTATCTCCCCTACCCCTGTATTCCCTCACTTGTACTGAGAGCTATCCCCCCTACCCCTGTATTCCCTCACTTGTACTGAGAGCTATCCCCCCTACCCCTGTATTCCCTCACTTGTACTGAGAGCTATCTCCCATACCCCTGTATTCCCTCACTTGTACTGAGAGCTATCTCCCCTACCCCTGTATTCCCTCACTTGTACTGAGAGCTATCCCCCCTACCCCTGTATTCCCTCACTTGTACTGAGAGCTATCCCCCCTACCCCTGTATTCCCTCACTTGTGCTGAGAGCTATCCCCCCTTCCCCTGTATTCCCTCACTTGTACTGAGAGCTATCCCCCCTACCCCTGTATTCCCTCACTTGTACTGAGAGCTATCTCCCATAACCCTGTATTCCCTCACTTGTACTGAGAGCTATCTCCCATACCCCTGTATTCCCTCACTTGTACTGAGAGCTATCTCCCCTACCCCTGTATTCCCTCACTTGTACTGAGAGCTATCTCCCATAACCCTGTATTCCCTCACTTGTACTGAGAGCTATCTCCCCTACCCCTGTATTCCCTCACTTGTACTGAGAGCTATCCCCCCTTCCCCTGTATTCCCTCACTTGTACTGAGAGCTATCCCCCCTACCCCTGTATTCCCTCACTTGTACTGAGAGCTATCTCCCATAACCCTGTATTCCCTCACTTGTACTGAGAGCTATCTCCCATACCCCTGTATTCCCTCACTTGTACTGAGAGCTATCTCCCCTACCCCTGTATTCCCTCACTTGTACTGAGAGCTATCTCCCATAACCCTGTATTCCCTCACTTGTACTGAGAGCTATCTCCCCTACCCCTGTATTCCCTCACTTGTACTGAGAGCTATCTCCCATAACCCTGTATTCCCTCACTTGTACTGAGAGCTATCCCCCCCTACCCCTGTATTCCCTCACTTGTACTGAGAGCTATCTCCCCTACCCCTGTATTCCCTCACTTGTACTGAGAGCTATCCCCCCTACCCCTGTATTCCCTCACTTGTACTGAGAGCTATCCCCCCTACCCCTGTATTCCCTCACTTGTACTGAGAGCTATCTCCCCTACCCTGTATTCCCTCACTTGTACTGAGAGCTATCTCCCCTACCCCTGTATTCCCTCACTTGCACTGAGAGCTATCTCCCCTACCCCTGTATTCCCTCACTTGTACTGAGAGCTATCTCCCCTACCCCTGTATTCCCTCACTTGTACTGAGAGCTATCTCCCATACCCCTGTATTCCCTCACTTGTACTGAGAGCTATCTCCCCTACCCCTTTATTCCCTCACTTGCACTGAGAGCTATCCCCCCTACCCCTGTATTCCCTCACTTGTACTGAGAGCTATCTCCCCTACCCCTGTATTCCCTCACTTGTACTGAAAGCTATCTCCCCTACCCCTGTATTCCCTCACTTGTACTGAGAGCTATCTCCCATACCCCTGTATTCCCTCACTTGTACTGAGAGCTATCTCCCATACCCCTGTATTCCCTCACTTGCACTGAGAGCTATCTCCCCTACCCCTGTATTCCCTCACTTGTACTGAGAGCTATCCCCCCTACCCCTGTATTCCCTCACTTGTACTGAGAGCTATCCCCCCTACCCCTGTATTCCCTCACTTGTACTGAGTGCTATCTCCCCTACCCCTGTATTCCCTCACTTGTACTGAGAGCTATCCCCCCTACCCCTGTATTCCCTCACTTGTACTGAAAGCTATCTCCCATACCCCTGTATTCCCTCACTTGTACTGAGAGCTATCCCCCCTACCCCTGTATTCCCTCACTTGTACTGAGAGCTATCCCCCCTACCCCTGTATTCCCTCACTTGTACTGAGAGCTATCTCCCTACCCCTGTATTCCCTCACTTGTACTGAGAGCTATCCCCCCTACCCCTGTATTCCCTCACTTGTACTGAGAGCTATCCCCCCTACCCCTGTATTCCCTCACTTGTACTGAGAGCTATCTCCCCTACCCCTGTATTCCCTCACTTGTACTGAGAGCTATCCCCCCTACCCCTGTATTCCCTCACTTGTACTGAGAGCTATCTCCCATACCCCTGTATTCCCTCACTTGTACTGAGAGCTATCCCCCCTACCCCTGTATTCCCTCACTTGTACTGAGAGCTATCTCCCTACCCCTGTATTCCCTCACTTGTACTGAGAGCTATCCCCCTACCCCTGTATTCCCTCACTTGTACTGAGAGCTATCTCCCTACCCCTGTATTCCTCACTTGTACTGAGAGCTATCTCCCATACCCCTGTATTCCCTCACTTGTACTGAGAGCTATCCCCCCTACCCCTGTATTCCCTCACTTGTACTGAGAGCTATCCCCCCTTCCCCTGTATTCCCTCACTTGTACTGAGAGCTATCTCCCTACCCCTGTATTCCCTCACTTGTACTGAGAGCTATCCCCCTACCCCTGTATTCCCTCACTTGTACTGAGAGCTATCCCCCTACCCCTGTATTCCCTCACTTGTACTGAGAGCTATCCCCCCTACCCCTGTATTCCCTCACTTGTACTGAGAGCTATCTCCCCTACCCCTGTATTCCCTCACTTGTACTGAGAGCTATCTCCCATAACCCTGTATTCCCTCACTTGTACTGAGAGCTATCTCCCATACCCCTGTATTCCCTCACTTGTACTGAGAGCTATCTCCCATAACCCTGTATTCCCTCACTTGTACTGAGAGCTATCTCCCATAACCCTGTATTCCCTCACTTGTACTGAGAGCTATCTCCCCTACCCCTGTATTCCCTCACTTGTACTGAGAGCTATCTCCCATAACCCTGTATTCCCTCACTTGTACTGAGAGCTATCTCCCATACCCCTGTATTCCCTCACTTGTACTGAGAGCTATCTCCCCTACCCCTGTATTCCCTCACTTGTACTGAGAGCTATCTCCCATAACCCTGTATTCCCTCACTTGTACTGAGAGCTATCTCCCCTACCCCTGTATTCCCTCACTTGTACTGAGAGCTATCCCCCCTACCCCTGTATTCCCTCACTTGTACTGAGAGCTATCTCCCCTACCCCTGTATTCCCTCACTTGTACTGAGAGCTATCCCCCCCTACCCCTGTATTCCCTCACTTGTACTGAGAGCTATCTCCCCTACCCCTGTATTCCCTCACTTGTACTGAGAGCTATCTCCCCTACCCCTGTATTCCCTCACTTGTACTGAGAGCTATCCCCCCTACCCCTGTATTCCCTCACTTGTACTGAGAGCTATCTCCCCTACCCCTGTATTCCCTCACTTGTACTGAGAGCTATCTCCCCTACCCCTGTATTCCCTCACTTGTACTGAGAGCTATCTCCCATACCCCTGTATTCCCTCACTTGTACTGAGAGCTATCTCCCCTACCCCTGTATTCCCTCACTTGTACTGAGAGCTATCCCCCCTACCCCTGTATTCCCTCACTTGTACTGAGAGCTATCTCCCCTACCCCTGTATTCCCTCACTTGTACTGAGAGCTATCTCCCCTATCCCTGTATTCCCTCACTTGTACTGAGAGCTATCTCCCCTACCCCTGTATTCCCTCACTTCTACTGAGAGCTATCTCCCATACCCCTGTATTCCCTCACTTGTACTGAGAGCTATCCCCCCTACCCCTGTATTCCCTCACTTGTACTGAGAGCTATCTCCCATACCCCTGTATTCCCTCACTTGTACTGAGAGCTATCCCCCCTACCCCTGTATTCCCTCACTTGTACTGAGAGCTATCCCCCCTACCCCTGTATTCCCTCACTTGTACTGAGAGCTATCCCCCCTACCCCTGTATTCCCTCACTTGTACTGAGAGCTATCCCCCTACCCCTGTATTCCCTCACTTGTACTGAGAGCTATCTCCCATACCCCTGTATTCCCTCACTTGTACTGAGAGCTATCTCCCATACCCCTGTATTCCCTCACTTGCACTGAGAGCTATCTCCCCTACCCCTGTATTCCCTCACTTGCACTGAGAGCTATCTCCCCTACCCCTGTATTCCCTCACTTGTACTGAGAGCTATCCCCCTACCCCTGTATTCCCTCACTTGTACTGAGAGCTATCCCCCCTACCCCTGTATTCCCTCACTTGTACTGAGTGCTATCTCCCCTACCCCTGTATTCCCTCACTTGTACTGAGAGCTATCCCCCCTACCCCTGTATTCCCTCACTTGTACTGAAAGCTATCTCCCATACCCCTGTATTCCCTCACTTGTACTGAGAGCTATCCCCCCTACCCCTGTATTCCCTCACTTGTACTGAGAGCTATCCCCCCTACCCCTGTATTCCCTCACCTGTACTGAGAGCTATCCCCCCTACCCCTGTATTCCCTCACTTGTACTGAGAGCTATCTCCCTACCCCTGTATTCCCTCACTTGTACTGAGAGCTATCCCCCCTACCCCTGTATTCCCTCACTTGTACTGAGAGCTATCCCCCCTACCCCTGTATTCCCTCACTTGTACTGAGAGCTATCCCCCCTACCCCTGTATTCCCTCACTTGTACTGAGAGCTATCCCCCCTACCCCTGTATTCCCTCACTTGTACTGAGAGCTATCTCCCCTACCCCTGTATTCCCTCACTTGTACTGAGAGCTATCCCCCCTACCCCTGTATTCCCTCACTTGTACTGAGAGCTAGGGGAGATAGCTCTCAGTACAACTGAGAGCTATCTCCCTACCCCTGTATTCCCTCACTTGTACTGAGAGCTATCCCCCCTTCCCCTGTATTCCCTCACTTGTACTGAGAGCTATCTCCCCTACCCCTGTATTCCCTCACTTGTACTGAGAGCTATCTCCCATACCCCTGTATTCCCTCACTTGTACTGAGAGCTATCCCCCCTTCCCCTGTATTCCCTCACTTGTACTGAGAGCTATCCCCCCTACCCCTGTATTCCCTCACTTGTACTGAGAGCTATCCCCCTACCCCTGTATTCCCTCACTTGTACTGAGAGCTATCTCCCATACCCCTGTATTCCCTCACTTGTACTGAGAGCTATCCCCCTACCCCTGTATTCCCTCACTTGTACTGAGAGCTATCCCCCCTACCCCTGTATTCCCTCACTTGTACTGAGAGCTATCCCCCTACCCCTGTATTCCCTCACTTGTACTGAGAGCTATCTCCCCTACCCCTGTATTCCCTCACTTGTACTGAGAGCTATCTCCCCTACCCCTGTATTCCCTCACTTGTACTGAGAGCTATCTCCCATACCCCTGTATTCCCTCACTTGTACTGAGAGCTATCTCCCCTACCCCTGTATTCCCTCACTTGTACTGAGAGCTATCCCCCCTACCCCTGTATTCCCTCACTTGTACTGAGAGCTATCTCCCCTACCCCTGTATTCCCTCACTTGTACTGAGAGCTATCTCCCCTATCCCTGTATTCCCTCACTTGTACTGAGAGCTATCTCCCCTACCCCTGTATTCCCTCACTTCTACTGAGAGCTATCTCCCATACCCCTGTATTCCCTCACTTGTACTGAGAGCTATCCCCCCTACCCCTGTATTCCCTCACTTGTACTGAGAGCTATCCCCCCTACCCCTGTATTCCCTCACTTGTACTGAGAGCTATCTCCCCTACCCCTTTATTCCCTCACTTGCACTGAGAGCTATCTCCCCTACCCCTGTATTCCCTCACTTGTACTGAAAGCTATCTCCCCTACCCCTGTATTCCCTCACTTGTACTGAGAGCTATCTCCCATACCCCTGTATTCCCTCACTTGTACTGAGAGCTATCCCCCCTACCCCTGTATTCCCTCACTTGTACTGAGAGCTATCCCCCCTACCCCTGTATTCCCTCACTTGTACTGAGAGCTATCCCCCTACCCCTGTATTCCCTCACTTGTACTGAGAGCTATCTCCCATACCCCTGTATTCCCTCACTTGTACTGAGAGCTATCTCCCATACCCCTGTATTCCCTCACTTGCACTGAGAGCTATCTCCCCTACCCCTGTATTCCCTCACTTGCACTGAGAGCTATCTCCCCTACCCCTGTATTCCCTCACTTGTACTGAGAGCTATCCCCCCTACCCCTGTATTCCCTCACTTGTACTGAGAGCTATCCCCCCTACCCCTGTATTCCCTCACTTGTACTGAGTGCTATCTCCCCTACCCCTGTATTCCCTCACTTGTACTGAGAGCTATCCCCCTACCCCTGTATTCCCTCACTTGTACTGAAAGCTATCTCCCATACCCCTGTATTCCCTCACTTGTACTGAGAGCTATCCCCCCTACCCCTGTATTCCCTCACTTGTACTGAGAGCTATCCCCCCTACCCCTGTATTCCCTCACCTGTACTGAGAGCTATCCCCCTACCCCTGTATTCCCCTTTCCACCCTTGTTCCACTTGAGAGCTATCTCCCCTACCCCTGTATTCCCTCACTTGTACTGAGAGCTATCCCCCCTACCCCTGTATTCCCTCACTTGTACTGAGAGCTATCCCCCCTACCCCTGTATTCCCTCACTTGTACTGAGAGCTATCCCCCCTACCCCTGTATTCCCTCACTTGTACTGAGAGCTATCCCCCCTACCCCTGTATTCCCTCACTTGTACTGAGAGCTATCCCCCCTACCCCTGTATTCCCTCACTTGTACTGAGAGCTATCTCCCCTACCCCTGTATTCCCTCACTTGTACTGAGAGCTATCCCCCCTACCCCTGTATTCCCTCACTTGTACTGAGAGCTAGGGGAGATAGCTCTCAGTACAACTGAGAGCTATCTCCCTACCCCTGTATTCCCTCACTTGTACTGAGAGCTATCCCCCCTTCCCTGTATTCCCTCACTTGTACTGAGAGCTATCTCCCCTACCCCTGTATTCCCTCACTTGTACTGAGAGCTATCTCCCATACCCCTGTATTCCCTCACTTGTACTGAGAGCTATCCCCCCTTCCCCTGTATTCCCTCACTTGTACTGAGAGCTATCCCCCCTACCCCTGTATTCCCTCACTTGTACTGAGAGCTATCTCCCCTACCCCTGTATTCCCTCACTTGTACTGAGAGCTATCCCCCCTACCCCTGTATTCCCTCACTTGTACTGAGAGCTATCCCCCTACCCCTGTATTCCCTCACTTGTACTGAGAGCTATCCCCCCTACCCCTGTATTCCCTCACTTGTACTGAGAGCTATCCCCCCTACCCCTGTATTCCCTCACTTGTACTGAGAGCTATCTCCCATACCCCTGTATTCCCTCACTTGTACTGAGAGCTATCCCCCTACCCCTGTATTCCCTCACTTGTACTGAGAGCTATCCCCCCTACCCCTGTATTCCCTCACTTGTACTGAGAGCTATCCCCCCTACCCCTGTATTCCCTCACTTGTACTGAGAGCTACTTGGACTTTGCTAAAGCGTTTGATACAGTACCTCACAGAAGGTTAATGATCAAATTAAGGAATATTGGCCTAGAACATAATATTTGTAATTGGATAGAGAACTGGCTGAAGGATAGAGTACAAAGAGTGGTGGTAAATGGAACATTTTCTAATTGGACCAGTGTGGTTAGTGGAGTACCGCAGGGGTCAGTCCTTGGGCCTTTGCTGTTTAACTTGTTTATTAATGACCTGGAGGAGGGCATAGACAGTATTGTTTCTATTTTTGCTGATGACACTAAATTGTGCAAAACTATAAGTTCCATGCAGGATGCTGCCGCTTTGCAGAGCGATTTGACAAAATTAGATAACTGGGCAGCAAACTGGAAAATGAGGTTCAATGTTGATAAGTGCAAAGTTATGCACTTTGGTAGAAATAATATAAACGCAAACTATCTACTGAATGGTAGTGTGTTGGGGGTTTCCTTAATGGAGAAGGATCTAGGGGTTTTTGTTGATAACAAGTTGTCTAATTCCAGGCAGTGTCATTCTGTGGCTACTAAAGCAAATAAAGTGCTGTCTTGTATAAAAAAGGGCATTGACTCAAGGGATGAGAACATAATTTTGCCCCTTTATAGGTCCCTGGTAAGGCCTCACCTTGAGTATGCAGTGCAGTTTTGGGCTCCAGTCCTTAAGAAGGATATTAATGAGCTGGAGAGAGTGCAGAGACGTGCAACTAAACTGGTTAAGGGGATGGAAGATTTAAACTATGAGGTGAGATTGTCGAGGTTGGGGTTGTTTTCTCTGGAAAAGAGGCGCTTGCGAGGGGACATGATTACTCTGTACAAGTACATTAGAGGGGATTATAGGCAGTTGGGGGATGTTCTTTTTTCCCATAAAAACAATCAACGCACCAGAGGTCACCCCTTTAGATTAGAGGAAAGGAGTTTCCATTTGAAGCAGCGTAGGTGGTTTTTCACGGTGAGGGCAGTGAGGTTATGGAATGCCCTTCCTAGTGATGTGGTAATGGCAGATTCTGTTAATGCCTTTAAGAGGGGCCTGGATGAGTTCTTGATCAATCAGAATATCCAAGGCTATTGTGATACTAATATCTACAGTTAGTACTAGTGGTTGTATTTATAGTTTATGTATGTGAGTGTATAGATTGGTAGGTGTGGGTTAGGTGTGCTGGGTTTACTTGGATGGGTTGAACTTGATGGACACAGGTCTTTTTTCAACCCTATGTAACTATGTAACTATGTAACTACTATGTAACTATCCCCCTACCCCTGTATTCCCTCACTTGTACTGAGAGCTATCTCCCCTACCCCTGTATTCCCTCACTTGTACTGAGAGCTATCTCCCCTACCCCTGTATTCCCTCACTTGTACTGAGAGCTATCCCCCCTACCCCTGTATTCCCTCACTTGTACTGAGAGCTATCCCCCCTTCCCCTGTATTCCCTCACTTGTACTGAGAGCTATCCCCCATACCCCTGTATTCCCTCACTTGTACTGAGAGCTATCTCCCCTACCCCTGTATTCCCTCACTTGTACTGAGAGCTATCTCCCCTACCCCTGTATTCCCTCACTTGTACTGAGAGCTATCTCCCCTACCCCTGTATTCCCTCACTTGTACTGAGAGCTATCTCCCCTACCCCTGTATTCCCTCACTTGTACTGAGAGCTATCTCCCATACCCCTTTATTTCCTCACTTGTACTGAGAGCTATCCCCCCTACCCCTTTATTCCCTCACTTGTACTGAGAGCTATCTCCCCTACCCCTGTATTCCCTCACTTGTACTGAGAGCTATCTCCCCTACCCCTGTATTCCCTCACTTGTACTGAGAGCTATCTCCCCTACCCCTGTATTCCCTCACTTGTACTGAGAGCTATCCCCCATACCCCTGTATTCCCTCACTTGTACTGAGAGCTATCTCCCCTACCCCTGTATTCCCTCACTTGTACTGAGAGCTATCTCCCCTACCCCTGTATTCCCTCACTTGTACTGAGAGCTATCCCCCCTTCCTCTGTATTCCCTCACTTGTACTGAGAGCTATCTCCCCTACCCCTGTATTCCCTCACTTGTACTGAGAGCTATCCCCCCTTCCTCTGTATTCCCTCACTTGTACTGAGAGCTATCTCCCCTACCCCTGTATTCCCTCACTTGTACTGAGAGCTATCCCCCCCTACCCCTGTATTCCCTCACTTGTACTGAGAGCTATCTCCCCTACCCCTGTATTCCCTCACTTGTACTGAGAGCTATCTCCCCTACCCCTGTATACCCTCACTCGCTAAACAGCCACCCAGCCCCTTCTTAAAGCTATATAATGTATCAGCCACAACTTCATAGCTCTCACAGTAACAAATCCTTTCCGAATATTTAAATGGAACCTCCCTTCTTCTAAACGGAGTGGGTGCCCTCGTGCCCGTTGGAAGGACCTACTGGTAAATAAAACATTAGAGAGGTTATTATATGATCCCCTTATATATTTATACATAGTTATCATGTCCCCCCTTAAGCGCCTCTTCTCCAGTGTAAACAGACCCAACTTGGCCAGTCTTTCTTCATAACTGAAACTTTCCATACCCTTTACCAGCTTAGTTGCCCTTCTCTGGACCCTCTCTAACTCAATAATGTCCCGTTTGAGCACTGGAGACCAAAACTGAACAGCATATTCTAGATGGGGCCTTACCAGCGCTCTGTAAAGGGGAAGAATAACCCCCTCCTCCCGTGAATCTATACCCCTTTTAATACAGCTCAAAACCTTGTTTGCCCTTGCAGCTACTGCCTGGCATTGCTTGCTACAGCCAAGTTAGAAAGTCAGGGGAAGACATTATAAGACATCGAAAGCACTTGCATCTTGCAATCTGATCATTCATTCAGTCAAAAGAAGCTCTAGTCAATACGTGGCACAATGATCAGCAAAACCGTAATAGTCCTCTGCGGTTTAAGCATGAATAGGACCCCTTGTGTGTGAGGAACGATATCATTAGGCATCTTGTTGAGTTTGACAAGTTTCCACCATGGAGTCCCAACGACCTCCATGACCCAGCGATTTAAAAGACACACGATACAGCCCCTTAAGAAACAACGAATTGACCTTAAACTTGTTCCCGTTAAGGATACGGAAATGCAACTTGATCTATTAAACATGGGAAAAGAAGATTTTGTTCTACTACGATTTAGGTCTACTAATCGCTACTAGCAATGAGTGAATCTGTCCCCTTTAACTTCGCCGAAAAGGGAACAAAACTGCTGAAAAATTTGCAAAATGGCAAAAAACTCTCAAAGACATTGAACTCAATAGGCGACAAATTTTACGCATGAGCAATTTTATGCAGGTGACATTGTTTTTTTACTCGAAATTAGCGAATCTGTGCCGCTTTGCTTCACCCAAAAATTCTAGAATCTTTGAAAAGATTCGCGATCCGGCAAAAAATTCATGGAATGGCGTAAATGTTGTGTGTAAAAAAAAAAAATATTGATGCACGCTTTTTTTCTGCGAGTGACAATTTTTTATGACGCTGCACCGAATTTTCCCACAGCGTATTTTGTTGTCCATTTCAATCCACGATCCCCCAATGGCAAAAAATGATTTCGCCCGTCTTTTTTTTGCAGCGACCATGCCCGATTCCACAAATTTTCACTGAAATTTCACGCAACAATCGCCAATGGCAAAATGCGGACATTCGCTGCAAATCTATTCCATAATTTTTGTTCATCACTATTTTTTTGTCTCTGCAACATTTGTCTTTTGGTGACATCTTTGTCTTGGCAACTTTTTTGTTGCGCCAAGTTTTTGCTGCAGTTTTGCACAAACACTTGCTGATGGTGAAATGTGGAATTTCTCAGCGAATCCCAGCCTGGTGGAAAAAAAAAACACTCATCACTTTTGCTTCGGTGAATAATTTGTGAAACTGCTGAGAAATTCACGAAACACTGAAAGATTTGCAACGTCGCGCAACGTTGCCTGCAGGAGGAAACTTTGCGTGACTTTGGATTACTGAAGCGGTGCAAAGGGCTTTCCACCAGAGACTTCTACTGTTGCCGGTGAAAAGCATTTTCTTGCCCCCGAGATCTATATTGCGGGCGACTAACTTGCTCCGTGGGTTCTTACCCTTATGTTAATACATATGGTTGAATAGTTATTTACTTGGCTTGGTTATTTGTCTTAGACAGTGATCCCCAACCAGTGGCTCAGGGGCAACATGTTGCTCCCCAACCCCTTGGATGTTGCTCTCAGTGCCCCCAAACCAGGGAGTTATTTTTGAATTCCTGACTTGGAGACAAGTTTCGGAAGCCCAGAGACACAGTTTTACTCCAATCAGAGCCTCCTGCAGGCCAGCAGTCCCCATAGGACTACCAAATAGCCAATCACAGCCCTTATTTGGCATCCCCAAAGAACATTCTCATGTTAGCTATAGAAGCCCATGTTTCCATATATCTGTAAACATATGAGCATGGCCAAATATTGGACCCCAAGAAGGTACCTAAAAAATTCTAATAAGTATATGGAATATTCTATGTTTTATGTTCACCATAATGCTCATAGCATTGGAAATAACTGCAACCCTGGCTGGATGTGCGAATCCCACAAGTACCACGGACGTTACAAATGATGAAGGGACACAAAAGCTTTTACTTTCATTACACTGGAAAGGGAATTATAGGGAATTAATGATCATTTCCCCGTGGAACTTCCAGAGATAAAATGCTCTAACAAATTACTCGACTCCTAAACAAACTATTGAATATGAAAAATACAAATTCTACCGACTCAAACAAATGCCTCGCCAAGATATTGATGGAAGCGCCACTCGCCTGAGGGCCCAAGCGCGCGTTTGTCACTTTCGGGATATTAATGCCGGAATGAAAACACAGATTGTAGCCGTGCGTATCTCTGCTGCTCTGAAATGAAGACGAACTTGGGAGGATTTAACCATCCAAAATATGTTGTACAGGTTCTGTAATTCGGAACTTTCTGGATAACGGGTTTCCTGCCAGGGGATCCCATACCTGTACTTGCAAAAAAGAGACTTTCAACTGGTTTATAAGGAAGCAATGATATACCAAGTGGCTATGAATACTTGTTACAGGGTCAATATACATTTACAGGTAGGGGACCTGCTATCATGAAACCCATTATCCAGAAAGCTCTGAATTATGGAAATTCCATCTCCCATAGACTCCCATAGACCCATTTTAATCAAATAATTCTAATTTTTATAAAAGATTTCCCTTTTCTCTGTAATAATAAAACAGTACCTGTACTTGATCCCAACTAAGATATAATTACCCCTTATTGGGGCCAGAACAGTCCTATTGGGTTTATTTAATGGTTAAATGATTCCCTTTTCTCTGTAATAATAAAACAGTACCTGTACTTGATCCCAACTAAGATATAATTACCCCTTATTGGGGCAGAACAGCCCTATTGGGTTTATTTCATGTTTAAATGATTTTAGTAGACTTAAGGTTAGAGACCCATTATCCAGAAAATCCCAGGTCCCAAGCATTCTGGGGCATTTTTTCTTACCCCAAATGCTTAATGTCAATGGGTGTTGCAGCAACTTTTTTTGTCTCAGTCACATTTTTCTTAGTAACTTTTTTTTTTCTCTGCAGTTTTTTTTTCTCAGTAAATTTTTGGTGAAAAAATTCATTCATCACTACTTATAAATATAATTGTTTTGCCATGAGTTCAAGATGTAAAAAACAGGGCAGGCTGACTATATTATAAAAGGGCCAGGCCAGGTAAGACAATGGCCCATCAGTGTTATCTCCAGCTGCTACTAAAGATGGGCCAGGGGCAACTCCTATTACATTATCTAATGGAAATAGGTTTAGCAACTGGACTGTCTGGGTGTTCTTGAAAACACAATAGAATAGAATAGAAATAGAAAGTTCCATTGTTTTTTATTTGTTTCCATTAGCTACTGTATATCATGATCTGGATGAATAAAACCTTCCTAGACATCTTTGTACCTTATAAGTCTTACGCAAATCTGATCAACTGGAAGTGGCCGGTGTTGGTCTGTAACAATAATTAATCATATCCCCAGTGTATTGGATTACACAGTAATGGCAGTATTGAGTTACAATAGTCATTATATTCTACTTTGTGGCTGAAACACGATGCCGATTTGAAAGCGGTCATTCTTACCATATTGTAGAGAATGTTTAATTATGCATCTTTGCAAATAGGTTTTATTATTGTTTACTTATAATTTCTGAGAAATAGCTGGACCACGAGTGTGCTTCCTCAACCTAACCCCTTTAATAAACCCAAACTTTAGCTCATAGGGATAAAGATAAGGTGCAAAGTTTGCAATAGGCCTAGCCACCTATAGCAACCAATCAGCTATCTGGTTCGAAAGCAACCAACTGATTTGTTGCTATGGATTGGTTACAGCTGGTTTCACACCAGACTAGTGTGCCTTCTCTTCTTCAGATGCTTCAGCCAGGAAGGCTGTGTGCCAATGGTGCCAATACTCTGGGTCTGTTTATGGTTGGTTGTTTTACTTGTCAGTCATGCATTCCTTTTTTGATTGGTTTCGGGACTTGCCGGGATGCAATCCCTGGACTGAATTGCTGTTGTACTTGCCTATTGAGCCACTTGAGGTCCTTAGCACTGGTGCTGTTTGGGTTTTTTTTTAATGTACTTTTTGTATTCCAGCTGTCTGCTACCTTTCTCCGTCGACCTCGTTATCCCCATGTGTAGTTCATTAATCAACTTAGACCCTTAATAAGCCTGCCCCTGGCCATTGTTCTTTGCTTGGTCATTAAAGGAGAAGGAAGGTACAAACTCAGTAAGCTTTATCAAACAGGTCCATGTAAATACAGCCATAAGCACTCTCAGAACTTCTCTGTCAAAAGAAACACAGGATTTCTTTCCTTCTGTTGTGTACACATGTTCTTCTGTGTCAGATTTCCTGCTCTCAGAAAAATTCTTCAGGGCACGGCATGAGTCTGCTCAGTTTGCTCTTCTCTCCCCCTCCTTTTTCCTCCTCCCTCTCCTATCTCAGGTCTCTTCCCCTCCCATCTCTGTTGTGTAATCTGAGCTACCAGCAGCCAGTATGGAAGCTACTAAGACCAAGCTAAAATGGCAAACAGAGGGAGGTTCTATGACTATTGTGACTAATCTGTTGTCAATAAAATGCCAAAATGCCTTTCCTTCTACTTTAAGTTGTTTCCATAATCTTGCCCTACTATGTTTGTGATTCCTTGTTCCTGAGTCCTTGCCTGGTTCCTTGTCCCCAGCCTCGTTCCTGTACTCCGGTGCCCCTTCCGAGCCCTGTCCTTACAGATCTCCTGTTTCTGACCTCTTGCCTATTCTACGACTCCGTTTGCCTTCTGGACCAATACTGGACTTTGCTTGACTGCTGCCAGCCCCAACTATTGACCTTATTGTTTCCATATATGTACCATCTGTGCTCTCCAGGGTGTTTTGATTACTATACCATTTTTTTAATTTAAATTCACATTAATTGAATGATGGATTCTGGCCCATGTTCTGCCATCTATGGATACACTTCTGGTTATCCAGCATTTAGGCTTTGATCTGCCAGACTCTCCTCATTATATATTATATAATATTATATATTTATATATATAAAATAGTTAAAACCCAGGCAAGTGTGGTTTAGAGCATGGGGTACATGCGACTCTCTTAGACAGGATGGGCCATCGCTAGATGGAAGAGACCCTGCGGAGTGGGGTGTAGTATAACTACAACTCACTGTAGCTGTGTGCAGTGCAATTTAGCAAAGATGGATGTCAGAAGGTTCTTCCAGTTGAACTATAGTACAGTTTATTGTTAGAGACAAATGGAACAAGAGAGGATGCACACCAGTTTATCCCACCTCTTTTGGGAGTCTGGGCAGGGTAAATGCACCTGGTCAGCTCAGCACCCCTTTGGAAGAAGTCAGGATAGATACCTCAGTCCTCAGGTTGATAACCCCTAGCTTGAGAGTCCTACAGCCAACTGTGGAACAGGGTTGAGATACTGCCTGTCTCCTATGTCTTAACCATGGCCCTATGCTGAGGCAACAGTGCCTGTATGGAAGGTACTTCCAGCTACTTTCCTTGGTGGAGCCAAAACTGCTCTTCCTTCCTTCCCTCTCTGTCTCACTCTCCTAGAGAGTGCTCTTACTGGTCCTCGTTCACGGGGTCCCTGTCCCCAACCTCTCTAGAGTATAAGATGGGTTCTCTAGGGCAATAAAGCTTTACTGGGGACTATTCTGATCCCAGTCTCAGTGGACCTTCACCTGAGACACAGAGGCAGCCAAAGAGAAAGCCACACCTCCTTGCTAAACACTATATTGGATTGCAAGGGATGTGATCAACCAGAATAAACCAATAAGGTATAAGTGCAAAGTGTAAACTAGATACAAGGAAGTGGTAGGGTTTAAAGCCATAGGGGCAGGTTAACCCTATGGGTCCCTACACATATTTCTGGTATAATGATTACACTAACAATAACAGTTCAATAGACAATCATGTACTGCTTAATGTATTTTCATTTGATCCAGGTGTACATTATCTCAAACCACACGGGGAAGGGAAGATAAATCTTGGTGTCTTTAAGTGACTGACATGATGGAGAACCTTTCTTACCTTGGAATGATGATCAGATCCTTCAGAGACACATCGCTCCTAAACAAGCACACAGATAGATGAAGTCAAAGGCCCTCTCTTTGGCAAGGAGACCCTGCCCTTCATCAGCAATGAAACAACTTTTTATTTTCATCCTTAACCTTCTCAGAGCTGATGATAATGGATAAACCAGCACAGGAAAGTCATCACATTTCAGTGCATCTCTTGAATATTTTCGCTCAACCGACCCGCACCTGACATGACACATCTTGACGACTGGAATATCAGGCCCCAGTGAGATCCGTTTCTGATGGCTCCCGATTCAGCTCAAAGATTCCCAGCAAGAACATGAGAACGGTGAATTGTCCAAGAGTAAATGTTAAAGAGAAGAATAAAGAAACATTACTATGTTGTTTTCGCACATAAAAGGGAATATACACAAAATATATTTGTAGATATTATTGACTTTCAGCTATTTCATTCTATAAGTTGGACTGGGATGTCTGGAGCCCACCAAAGAAATTGATGCCCCTGAAATATTGCATTTCAAAAACATTACAGTTAAATACATGTTTTTATTGCCCCAATCTTGACTCCCTATAGTAATTGATATCATTAGTGATTAGCAATTTTTTCCAGCAGGCATGGATTCGCAGCGAGTGTACGCATTTCGCTATTGGCAAATTGTGACGTGAAACTTCTGAAGAAATGTGCCGCATGTCCAAAAAACGTCACTGTTGTGTCAAAATAGGCACGGTTGCATCAAAATGGGTGCAGTTGCTTCAAAGAAAGACTTGCGCAACAAAAAAAAGTCACGCGAAAAATGCATTTTGCAGATTTTTCGTCATTTCACAAATTTTCCTGTCGTTTCGCGAATTTTTCCGGCGAAGTGAAACGGGATTCACTCATCACTAGATATCATTTAAAGAGGAACTCCGCCCACCCCTCTTTTTGTAAAGTAGACATCACAGTTGTGTCAAAATAGGCACGTTTGCATCAAAATGGGTGCAGTTGCTTCAAAGAAAGACTTGTGCGACAAAAAAAAATGCAGGTGACAAAAAAAGTCACGCGAAAAACGCATTTCGCAGATTTTTTGCCATTTCACAAATTTTCTTGTCGTTTTGTGAATTTTTCAGCGAAGCAAAACGGGACAGAGTCACTCATCACTAGATATCATTTAAAGAGGAACTCCGCCCACCCCACTTTTTGTAAAGTAAACATCATTTTAAATATATACATCAATGAAAAAATCTGCAGCCGTATCTTACCTGGGTATAAAATGAACAAGAGATCCAGACAAATGATTCAGATGCAACTTCTTTCCTTTGTTACAATCTGATATAATCGCACGGAAATCCTTGTTTATTTATTGGATAGGGAGAATTTCTGCCATAAAAATGTTATTATTACTTAAATTGTTATATTTTTTTGTGCTATTTCTATCTCAATTCCTTCCAGCTTCCTTCGCAAGATAACAAATGTGTTTAATCAGTTGATTTGAAATAAAAAAGTTCCTAGAGTTTCAAAAAAAATATTCTTCAAAGAAACAAGGATGAAACAGGTCTTGGAGCACCAGATCTTCAAAAATATTCCAGAGCCAACATTCTAAATCAGGGGTCCCCAACCTTTCTTACTCGTGAGCCACAGTCAAATGTAAAAAGACTTGGAGAGCAACACAAGCCCCATAAAAGTTCATGGAGGAGCCAAATAAGGGCTGTGATTGGCTATTAGGCAGCCTCTATGCACCCAATCAGCTTACAGGGGCTTTATTTGGTAGGAAATCTTGTTTTTATTCAACCAAAACTTGCCCCCCAGTCAGGAATTCAAAAATAACTCCCTGGTTTGGGGGCACTGAGAGTAACACCCAAGAATTGTCATGCGTCAAACGTATTGTCACGTATAAAAAGAATTGTTGCGCACTACAGTTTTTTTGAAGCCCTACAATTTCCCCGTTTCGCGAATCTTTTGAAAGATTTGCAAATTTTTCAGCGAAACAGGACAGATTCGCTCATCCCTAGTCTTATACCATGAGTGCTTTGCGTTTATTTGCTATATATATATATATATATCCTACTAGCATATGACCTTGGGCAGGTGTAACAGGGGGGCCTGTGAATCTGTCCATTGTGACTGTCATTGGCTTTCATTTCTGTCATCTCTCCCCACTGCTGACAGGTGTTTTTCAACCCAGTTTAATACCACAAAGTCCTCCCGAGGAGGTCACGTCAAACCGTGGACTCACCTGGTTCTTCTGACGGTGTTCCACAGGATTGGTGTATAGCCGTGCATCGGAACAATAAATAGAAGAAGAATAAACTAACTGCTGAGCAACTTATTACAGTGAAGGATGGCCCCCTCAAACTTGCTGACTATTAACAGTACTGCGATATAAGTCAGATAAATTGAAACCCAGGGGTCTGGCATTTCAGGCGCTTAGCACTACACAACGTGCAGTTGATAGACTATTTTCATGTCATTCTACCAGCTATTTTCCCTTAGTGAGAAGCAATTCTTCTATACCCAGGCAGATCGATTAGGGTATAGTAAAACGTGTCGAAATAACTCTGTGAGACGTGCTCCTGAGTGGGGGATATGCTGGGAAATATTATATTCTACATTCTGGCTGTTAAAATTGCATTCAGATAACATGGTCTTATCTCCAATGGTTCTACTTTCCCTTGAAAAAATATCTTACCCGTAATGTTGCTTATATATATACAGGTGTGGGATCCCTTATCCAGAAACCCATTATCCAGAAAGCTCCGAATTACGGAAAACCCGTCTCCCATAGACTCCATTTTAATCAAATAATTTAGAATTTTAAAATTGATTTCCTTTTTCTCTGTAATAATAAAACAGTACCTGTACTTGATCCCAACTAAGATATAATTACCCCTTATTGGGGGCAGAACAGCCCTATTGGGTTTATTTAATGGTTAAATGATTCCCTTTTCTCTGTAGTAATAAAACAGTACCTGTACTTGATCCCAACTAAGATATAATTACCCCTTATTGGGGCAGAACAGCCCTATTGGGTTTATTTCATGGTTAAATGATTCCCTTTTCTCTGTAATAATAAAGCAGTACCTGTACTTGATCCCAACTAAGATATAATTACCCCTTATTGGGGCAGAACAATCCTATTGAGTTTAATTAATGTTTTACTGATTTTGTAGTAGACTTAAGGTATGGCAATCCGGAATACCCTTGGTCCCGAGCATTCTGGATAACGGGTCCAATACCTGTAATACACATTGTCCCAGTCATCCAGCTGCTTCTGTGTCACATTTTTCCTAAACCTATTAAATAAGAGTAATATATTGAAGCAAAAACGAGATCAATATGGCAGTCACATCGTACGTGGTTATATTTCCTAATCAGCCAAGGAAGTCCGTTTCGGCTCCAGACTGAGTAAGATGAAATATGTTCCTGCGTCAGATGATTTTTCTTTTAAATTTTGATATATCGGATCTTTTTTTTTTTTTCCCGTAGGTTGGATTTTATTGAAGACGGTTAAACTGTAACAATGAGAGTGAGGATTAGAAGGAAGAGTAGCGGCGCCGTCGGGTTACTGTCCTGTTTTGAACCAGAAGGGGAACCCGCGGGCGAGCGCCACATCCAGACGCTCCAGATGTCGTAGGAATTTTGTAAACAGCTGTTGATAAAAGTAGAAAAAAAAGATAAATTATTAAGGGTTTCCCAGACCTAGGCTGTTAGTCGTGCTTTTACTTTGCAATATGGCAGTAGTTCTGATGATGTTCTTGCTATATAGGGACAGAGCCAACATATGGCCCCAGGCCCGGGTTTGTGGCAAGGCCTAGGCCTAGAGCAGCAGGCCTTTAGGGGTGACATTCTGCCTAGCTGCAGCCGCATTGGGTACGAAGCACTGGGGAATAGGGTTGCCACCTATCCGGTTTTGACCGGACAGCCCTTCCGAAAACCTCTTGCCCGGCTTCCCAACTTTGATAACATTGATGCAGCGATCGGCCAATCGCCAATCACTGCACCATTGCCCCATTATGTCACAGCCCCGCCTCTTCTTTGTTACGACCACACCGCCATGCTGTCACCCCCACCCCCTGCCTGGCTAACAAAGCCGACAAAGGTGACAACCCTACTGGGGAAGTTCTGTCCTACCCAATGCTCCGTACCCAAAATGTATGTATGTATATCTTTATTTATAAAGTGCTACTAGTAGAATACATTAATACAAACAGGGGGTTATTAAGATAATAATGGATAAATACAAAGTATAACAATAAATACAGATAAATACAAGATACAGTTGCAATAAGTTAAGAGTCAAAGACACAAGAGGATGGAGGTCCCTGCCCCGTAGAGCTTACAATCTATATGGGAGGGTAACTTACAGACACAAATAGGCAAATATAAGTGCTGTAGGTCACAGTGGGTGACACTACAATATAAGTGCCAGTTCCCAGATCAGGTGCTGAGCGAGTGCTCCAAAAGGGAGTCTTTAAGTTTAGTTTTAAAAAGACTGAGGGAGGATTCTCTCCGGAGGAAATCAGGGAGGGCATTCCCAATGTAAGGGGCAGCAGGGCAGAAAGGGATAAGGTGGGAAACAGCAGTAGTAGTGGGTTTGCAGAGGAAGGGGGTCAGGGTTGATGCGCAAAGACAGGGGTGAGGTTGACATGCAAAGATGGGGGCAGGGTTTATGCATGGAGACGGGGCCTAGGGGTGCCCTCTATGTAATTCCGGGCCTGTGTGGCCCCTGAGCAGCAACAATGCACAGATCCCCTCGTCAATGACCTATCTTCTAAAGCTGCCATCAAGGGGTGGGGAGGAGTTAGCGAGGGCAACTGCAAATCTTATAAAAATGTTTGTTTGTTTGTTTTTTTTGCAAAAAAGTCTTGCTTATATAGTAGACTGGTAAAATGGTTGCCCTTTTGCATGGCAGTCCCCTAGTAACTTAAACACTTAAGGGGGTCCTTATCTTAGAAGGGGTGTAAGTCTCTTTTCCTGGGTCAAAGTATGACCAATGTGTTTGGCCACTAGATGACAATGTATAATAATATATAAAGTAGAACACCATGTACTTAGGGTCCATTTTGTGTAGATGCCCAGCTGAGCAGGCTGGTTGGGACAACTGTGGAACCTAGTCCTAGATTTAGGTCTAGAGAGATCAGGATTTACTCTGTAATAGGTCACACTAGGTGTGACAGATAGCTAGAGCTAGCTAATGGAGCAGCTTTAGCTCCAACGAGTGGGATTAGAGATCCCAAGTTTACTCTTGCCCAGAGGTAGGGAACAAGTGTACAGCTCAGGACTAGATAGAGAAGTGCTTGGGTTCCACTAGGAAGGAGATTCCATAGCTCCAAGCTGGGAGTAACCCATTGTTCTTGTGTTACTGAATATTGTGCCTTGATTGACCCTGTGGGGATAGAGTTGTATTGACTAAGTATCGCAAGTACATACCTGACCTGTGCTATAAGTGGATCCTGCACTGTTTCTTGTTATTACTCCTTTGTGAATGTAGTTAAATAAACAGTTACCACTGGCGCCCTTCTTTGTGAGACTTATAGTTACTCTACACCCTGGCCTCCACCACATGCCTGAGAAAAGTATTGGGGTAACTTACAGGTTTGTGAGTACCAATTTATTATTAGCTTACACTTAGGGGCCGATTTACTAATCCACGAACGGATCGAAAGCGTCTGAATGCATTTTTTTTGTAATGATCGGTATTTTGCGATTTTTTTTGTCGCCGTCGTGACTTTTTGCGTAAATTGTCACGACTTTTTCGTAGCCGTTACGACTTGCGCGAATTGTCGCGACTTTTCGTAGACGTCGCAAAAAAATCGGAAAGGTTTGCCCGCCGTTTACTTGCGCTCAATACGTAAAAGTCGCGACAATCCGCGCAAGTCGTAACGGCTACGAAAAAGTCGCGACAATTTGCGCAAGTCGTAACGGCTACGAAAAAGTCTCGACAATTCACGAAAAAGTCACGGCGACGACAAAAAAATCGGAAAAAATACGAAAAAGTCACAAAATGTTCGTTCCCAATCCCTGTGGATCGGAGCCAATCGGCAGGAAGCTGACTCATAGTCTTACACACTGAGCATGTACACCGGTCTGGTTCTTGCTGCAGGAGTGAGGCATTATGGGAACTTTCTTTACAAAGCTCAGCGTTTTTTTTTTCCTATGAGGCTTCTGATCATCTGAACGGAAGAAATATGGGGAGACTTAAGGGCACTTGAGACAACTGAAGAAATGCCTGCAGCTTGAGATTAACTCTTTACTAGCCTTTCCTTCTCCCTTAAGGTCAACTAGAGTGAGATTTTGGGTGAATACATATTTGGTGTCCAAGATGTACTTGGAACTATGGCTGAATGAAAGACACAATGATAGTGTCCTATATCTTTATCTGTTATGAACTATATAGGGGGCCCTGGTCAAAGGTTGGATCTCCACGAAGCTGGCTGGAACTGTAAAAGTCAGACAACCACTGTTTTAACGACAATCCAACAATGCATTAAAGAAGACTCTATAGCAGTGGTTCCAAAACTGGTTTAATTACTGATACTTCAATATATTGCAAGTATCTGTTACTGTGGAATGAGCCTTCAGGGGTCCAAAAACCAAAGCTGAACTTCCAACATGGGCTTGGAACACATTTTATCTGATGCTGAATAAAGGGGTCATTTCATGCAATACCCTTCATAGAGGTTCTAACTACCCAATGCCGCTAAACCTTATCTTTGGAACAATATATTATAGCCTATTCTGGGCAGTTTTCCAAGTCCCCAGCTACAAAGCCCAAGTCGTACAATAGCCAACGAGCTGCAGGTAGTATTTCCCCTTTATACTCTGAATTTTCAGTTAAACTGTAAGTTATTTGCTTCTAAGTCTTTGTGATTAATTTGGTTAATACTGGTCTGTGTCTAAATGGAGCACAACCAGGTCTCTCTGGGGCTACTGGCAGACAATAACTACATCTGTTGGCTTGTGTGTTGAGTGGCAAAATTGCACTAATTAACTTGTTCAAAGCGAGATGGATTGCACTGGGTTGGGATTCTTTTCAGCTAATTACCGTTTTTTTCAGCAGGGGGTTACCTCTTAAGAGAGCCATTACATTTTTTTTTTCTTTCTGGTACATTGAACTGTATGTATAATTTAGCGGTTTTAAACACTGCTTTATACATAACGATCTAACGAGTTTACTATGTTGATTTATCCCACCGAACGCTATCATTACATTATTATTTGGAAAGACGTTCATCTCAGTTGAAGGCTTGGAATTGCACCTGTTTCATTGGGACATTGGGGGCTGCTAATATCTCACGCCAAGCTTTGTAAGAGCAAAACACTGCAGGCTGAATAATAGTCAGTAGGGGGTTAAATAAGCTAATTGGCCGGCTGTGATCTGTTTGACCCACAGGTCCCCAAGCTGCACCACCCTACCCATAACTATAACCTGTATCGTGTATCACTGGGCCATTGTATTAAAGGCTCCGAGCATGACAATATTTACACAAAAATTGTTGCACATAAGAAGTCACCTATTGACTCCAATGCATTTTGGCAAATTTTTCGCAGTTTCACTAATTTTTCAGCGAAGCGAAACAGATTCACTGTGCACTAATAAAGACTAATTGAAATGTTCCTTGAAATAGGTCATTTTATAACATACTACATCTTAACCTAAAGGTGAACCACCCCTTTAAAGGGCATGTCAACCCAAAAATAAAATGTCATTCCAAACAACTTGCCATTATACATTCATTACACATGTACAGCAGTTTCAAAGTTCTGTGTAAATATAATTTCTACTGAAAATTAAGCAGGTTTGGACAGGGATCAGTCAGGAATCAGACTCAGGATTGGTCAGGAATCGGACTCAGGCTCTTACTCAGGATCAGTCAGGATCAGACTCAGGATCGGTCAGGATCGGATTTAGGATCAGACTCAGGATCAGTCAGGATCGGACTCAGGATCGGTCAAGATCGGACTCAGGATCAGTCAGGATCGGACTCAGGATCAGTCAAGATCAGACACAGGATCAGCCAGGATCAGACTCAGGACCGGTCAGAAATCGGACTCAGAAATGGACTCAGGATCAGTCAGGATCGGACTCAGGATCAGTCAGGATCGGACTCAGGATCGGACTCAGGATCAGTCAGGATCAGACTCAGGATCAGTCAGGATCGGACTCAGGATCAGTCAGGATCGGACTCAGGATCGGTCTCAGGATCGTTCAAGATTGGACACAGGATCAGCCAGGATCAGACTCAGGACCGGTCAGGAATCGGACTCTGAAATGGACTCAGGATCAGTCAGGATCGGACTCAGGATCAGTCAGGATCGGACTCAGGATCAGTCAGGATTGGACTCAGGATCAGCCAGGATCGGACTCAGGATCGGTCTCAGGATCGGTCTCAGGATCGTTCAAGATTGGACACAGGATCAGTCAGGATCAGACTCAGGATCGGTCATGAATCGGACTCAGGATTGGACACTGGATCAGCCAGGATCAGACTCAGGACCGGTCAGGAATCGGACTCTGAAATGGACTCAGGATCAGTCAGGATCGGACTCAGGATCAGTCAGGATCGGACTCAGGATCAGTCAGGATCGGACTCAGGATCAGTCAGGATCGGACTCAGGATCAGTCAGGATCGGACTCAGGATCAGTCAGGATCGGACTCAGGATCAGTCAGGATCGGACTCAGGATCAGTCAGGATCGGACTCAGGATAAGTCAGGATCGGACTCAGGATCAGTCAGGATTGGACTCAGGATCAGTCAGGATCGGTCTCAGGATCGGTCTCAGGATCGGACTCAGGATCAGTCAGGATCGGACTCAGGATCAGTCAGGATCGGACTCAGGATCAGTCAGGATCGGTCTCAGGATCGGTCTCAGGATCGTTCAAGATTGGACACAGGATCAGTCAGGATCGGACTCAGGATCGTTCAAGATTGGACACAGGATCAGTCAGGATCGGACTCAGGATCGGTCATGAATCGGACTCAGGATTGGACTCAGGATCAGTCAGGATTGGACTCAGAATTGGTGAGGATCGGAATCAGGATCAGTCAAGATCGGACTCAGGATCAGTCAAGATCGGACTCAGGATCAGTCAAGATCGGACTCAGGATCGGACTCATCGTTTTGGCCATTTCTACTCTTTGCCCTGGTGGCTCTGACTTTTGAAGCCAAATAAGAAGGTACCTGGATTATCTTTTTCACAGAGATTTAATGCATTTCCTTCCAGTGCTGCACAGGAGCTGTCTCGCAGGAATATGTTCAAATTCCTAGTAATTAATTACAACTCACGAGACTGTTCCACATATAAGAATTTGTTAAAACTCTTACTTTTAATTATATCCAGAAGCAGGTGAATAAGAATGAGTAGGTCCCAATACCCTGGTGCCTCACAACTTCAGGACTCAAGCAAATATATATTGTAATTTAGAAACAGGGACTTCTTTACCCCACTGGAACAGTGTAAAATCCCAGAGAACATTCTTGCCTTACATTAAAAGGATTTTTTTTTCAAAACCCATCAGTTAATAGAGCTCTTCCAGCAGAATCCTGCATTGTAATCTGTTTTTCCCATGGGGCTAGCCATATTCTTCATTTCCCAGGGTGCCACAGCCATGTGACCTGTGATCTGATAAACTTCACTCACACTTTACTGCTGCGCTGCAAGTTGGAGTGATATCCCGCCCCCTCCCAGCAGCCGATCAGCAGAACAATGGGAAGGGAGCAAGATAGCAGCTCCCAGTAGGTATCAGAATAGCACTCAATAGTAAGAAATCCAAGTCCGGCTTGGGACTCCTCCAGTTACATGGGAGTAGGAGAAACAATAGGTTAGCTGAAAGCAGTTCTAATGTGTAGCGCTGGCTCCTTCTGAAAGCTCAGACTCAGGCACACTTTACTGCTGCGCTGCAAGTTGGAGTGATATCCCCCCCCCCCCCCAGCAGCCGATCAGCAGAACAATGGGAAGGGAGCAAGATAGCAGCTCCCAGTAGGTATCAGAATAGCACTCAATAGTAAGAAATCCAAGTCCGGCTTGGGACTCCTCCAGTTACATGGGAGTAGGAGAAACAATAGGTTAGCTGAAAGCAGTTCTAATGTGTAGCGCTGGCTCCTTCTGAAAGCTCAGACTCAGGCACACTTTACTGCTGCGCTGCAAGTTGGAGTGATATCCCCCCCCCCCCCAGCAGCCGATCAGCAGAACAATGGGAAGGGAGCAAGATAGCAGCTCCCAGTAGGTATCAGAATAGCACTCAATAGTAAGAAATCCAAGTCCGGCTTGGGACTCCTCCAGTTACATGGGAGTAGGAGAAACAATAGGTTAGCTGAAAGCAGTTCTAATGTGTAGCGCCGGCTCCTTCTGAAGCTCAGACTCAGGCACACTTTACTGCTGTGCTGCAAGTTGGAGTGATATCCCCCCCCCCCCCAGCAGCCGATCAGCAGAACAATGGGAAGGGAGCAAGATAGCAGCTCCCAGTAGGTATCAGAATAGCACTCAATAGTAAGAAATCCAAGTCCGGCTTGGGACTCCTCCAGTTACATGGGAGTAGGAGAAACAATAGGTTAGCTGAAAGCAGTTCTAATGTGTAGCGCCGGCTCCTTCTGAAGCTCAGACTCAGGCACACTTTACTGCTGTGCTGCAAGTTGGAGTGATATCCCCCCCCCCCAGCAGCCGATCAGCAGAACAATGGGAAGGGAGCAAGATAGCAGCTCCCAGTAGGTATCAGAATAGCACTCAATAGTAAGAAATCCAAGTCCGGCTTGGGACTCCTCCAGTTACATGGGAGTAGGAGAAACAATAGGTTAGCTGAAAGCAGTTCTAATGGGTAGCGCTGGCTGAAAGCTCAGACTCAGGCACAAAGCACTAAGATGGCGCCTACACACCAATATTACAGCTACAAACTACAAATATTTAGCAGTTGGAAGAAAACTAACATAAAGAAAATGAAATTAATAAAACGGTACTGGTTTATTTACAAGTTCAATAATGTTCCAAAAGTGTCGATGTGGGGCCTTGGGACCTTTGTGCTCCCATAATACAACCCAGACGCCCCACAGCCTAATGACTATTAATTAAGCTGATTAATAAATAATAACATAATGTTGTGAGGATTAATGTTCTAGTGGCCGGAGGGATTCTCGGTGCATAGGCAGAAATTAAATACCCCTATGTTCACTGGTGTATGCTCACAATGGTGCACTAGTGAGTTCCACTGCTTCCATCTTGGATTTCCTGGGCTTTGCTCTAAATGCTTTTTGTTGATTTGGGGTTCCCGTTATTTTCTGTATATTAAAGAACAACTAGAGATTAAATATGTATAAAAATACTGTATTTTATATACTGAACTTACGGTACCAGCCCAGAGGTTCAACAGCCCTATAGCAGTAACAATCCAGGCCTTCCTTATTGTCCCCAGCAGCTCCCCATCTTGGATCTTGTAAGGCCGTCTTGTGTGTGTCAGTGGCACTGCACGTGCTCAGTGGGCTCTGGGCTGCCATTGGGAAGGTAAGCTTAGGGATTGCTGCAAATGATCAAGCAGAATATGTCATCAATACGTGCAGCTGGTAGCATTTGCAGGTCACATGTTTAAAAACAAGCTTCTTATTGGTTTCTATGGGTTACTGCTCCTGGGCAAACTTAGTGCCTTTTATTACATTTGGGGGTTTGTATGTTATAGAATGGCTAATTCTTAGCAACTTTTCATCATCTGGACTTCATTTCTTTTTAACGTTCTTGAATTATTTGCCTTCCTCTTCTGGCTCTTTCCAGTTTTCAAAGGGGGAGTCACTGACCCCCTATTGCTCTGTGAGGCTACAATTGTATTATTATTGTTACTTATCTTTTTTTATTCAGGCCCTCCTGTATTCATATTCCTGTTCCTCCTGGTTGCTAGGCTAAATTGGGCCCTAGCAACCAGACAGATGCTGAAATTCCAAACTGGAGAGCTGTTGAACAAAAAGCTAAAAAAAATGCAAAAACAAATAATAAAAAATGAAGACCAACTGCAAATTGTCTCAAAATAGCACTCTCTGCATCATACTAAAAGTTAACTGAACGGTGAAAACCCCCTTAAGCTCTAGTTTTTATTTTAGCACATTATAGCCTATCCTATTCCTAGCCATTTTGTAATTGGTCTTGATTATTTATTATAGGTGTTTTTCATATATTTCCTTTTCTGCCTCTTTCCAGCTTTCAAATGGGGGTCAGTGACCCCAGCACACAAGTATCTATTGCTCTGTGAGGCTCCAGTTTTTATTGTTATTGTTTTTGATATATTACTTATCTTTCCAGGGTCGGACTAGGCCGCTGGGACACCGGGAAAAATCCCGGTGGGCCCCGGCCCTAGTGGGCCCCAGTGGCCCAGTCCGACCTTTGCCGGCGCTCCCCCTACTGACTGTTCCTCGCCGACGTGTTTAATTTATACGCGCTCGGGGAGGACGTCAGGCGGGGGCCCTGCGGGGGGGTTAGGGGGGCCCCTGGGGGGGGTTAGGGGACGCGGCTGGGGCACCTGCAGAGCCCCTGGGGCGGGAGCCCCGGTGGGCCCTGCACCCCCCAGTCCGACCCTGTATCTTTCTATTTATTCTTTCTCCTTTTCATATCTCAGTCTCTCACTCCAATCCACTGCCTGGTTGCTAGGGCAAATACGACCTTAGCAACCAGATAGTGGCTGAAATACCAAACAGGAGAACTACTGAACATAAAGATAATAATAAACAAAGGCCAGTTGCTAATGGTCTCACTGTCTGCATCGCAGTAAAAGTGGAACCGCCCCTTTAAAGGGGAAACACGGGATAGAAAAACAGCCTTTATTGTACAAATCTTTCCATTTGTTATTTTTTTTTGCTGTTAAATGCAGATATTGGGGCAACAAAAGGACACGGAACCAATTTTTTTACCCAGTGACAATTGCTGCTGCGCTAGGCCAGTTATAATGGTGGGAGAATGTTATCAGCACTTTAATAGAAGGAAGCCTGGTTATAATAATTATTGCTAATTTATACATGGAGAAGCTGCACGAGGTATTACTAATATTTTTGTTGGATTTCTCCATGCAGTATATATATATATATATATTTCTATGGTATCAGATGTAATTTTTGCAGAGTCCTACCTTTCCGTATCTTTACACCGTAGCACTTACTGGGCACTTATTCACTGTAATATTATTACATAAAGCCTAATTGCTGGCTGGCTAATCAGCAGCACTCGGAAATGTAATCTCGCAAATGATGCAATTACATCCGCCGTACAAACTTGCTGCTGCTGCTATTTTACACTTATTTTACACTCGCGCTCAGTATGAAGTTACCCAGCTGAAAAATCGCAGACACGGATGCAATTAGTAGGGCTGCGCTCATTTCAGACTTAAATACAATCAATGAGAAGTCGGCGCAGACCCTGCTAATTGCATTTTGTATGGCGGTTGCAGAAAACTGGGGGGGGGGGGGATTATAGGATTCCCCTGTACTAAGCACAATTCAGCAGGAACAGCCCCCTAAGTTTGCTCATAGCCTGTACAGAGAGATACCATACAACTATGGCAGCATAGGGATTCCCCTGTACTAAGCACAATTCAGCAGGAACAGCCTCCTATGTTTGCTCGTAGCCTGTACAGAGAGATACCATAAAACTATGGCACATAGGGATTCTCCTGTACTAAGCACAATTCAGCAGGAACAGCCCTCTAAGTTTGCTCATAGCCTGTACAGAGAGATACCATAAAACTATGGCAGCATAGGGATTCCCCTGTACTAAGCACAATTCAGCAGGAACAGCCCCCTAAGTTTGCTCATAGCCTGTACAGAGAGATACCATAAAACTATGGCAGCATAGGGATTCCCCTGTACTAAGCACAATTCAGCAGGAACAGCCCCCTAAGTTTGCTCATAGCCTGTACAGAGAGATACCATAAAACTATGGCACATAGGGATTCCCCTGTACTAAGCACAATTCAGCAGGAACAGCCCCCTAAGTTTGCTCATAGCCTGTACAGAGAGATACCATAAAACTATGGCACATAGGGATTCCCCTGTACTAAGCACAATTCAGCAGGAACAGCCCCCTAAGTTTGCTCATAGCCTGTACAGAGAGATACCATAAAACTATGGCAGCATAGGGATTCCCCTGTACTAAGCACAATTCAGCAGGAACAGCCCCCTAAGTTTGCTCATAGCCTTTACAGAGAGATCCCATAAAACTATGGCACATAGGGATTCCACTGTACTAAGCACAATTCAGCAGGAACAGCCCCCTAAGTTTGCTCATAGCCTGTACAGAGAGATACCATAAAACTATGGCAGCATAGGGATTCCCCTGTACTAAGCACAATTCAGCAGGAACAGCCCCCTAAGTTTGCTCATAGCCTGTACAGAGAGATACCATAAAACTATGGCACATAGGGATTCCCCTGTACTAAGCACAATTCAGCAGGAACAGCCCCCTAAGTTTGCTCATAGCCTGTACAGAGAGATACCATAAAACTATGGCACATAGGGATTCCCCTGTACTAGGCACAATTCAGCAGGAACAGCCCCCTAAGTTTGCTCATAGCCTGTACAGAGAGATCCCATAAAACTATGGCAGCATAGGGATTCCCCTGTACTAAGCACAATTCAGCAGGAACAGCCCCCTAAGTTTGCTCATAGCCTGTACAGAGAGATACCATAAAACTATGGCACATAGGGATTCCCCTGTACTAAGCACAATTCAGCAGGAACAGCCCCCTAAGTTTGCTCATAGCCTGTACAGAGAGATACCATAAAACTATGGCACCAGGCTGGTGCTCCATCTGCCTTTTTCCTTAAAGGTTTCAAATGAAAAGGCAAATGATGGAAGCGATTTATTTTACTGATATATTTTGGTAAGAAGCCAATTATACAAACCGTTTACCATTTTCCGGGTGGAATTCTGTTGCCTTAAACGTCGTCGAGGCAAACGTGTTGGAGAAATCAATTACTCCCAGCACCTCAGAGGCATTCGCAACATTTCCAGTAAATCTACCATTTAATTTCTGGATATTGTTCCCCAGCCGACTGACAGCTTTAAAGTCAAAACAGGTTAATTTAACAGCAGCTTAAACTAACAAAACCCACACGTGACTATTCTGCGCGGAAAGGGCCCGGCTTATGGGGTTTTCATTTTTTGTAAGCAACAAATAATTAAAAGTCAATACGAGGAATCACAGAGGGGCAGGATTGTTGGTGCCCTGACTCTTTATCACGAATCTCTGTTATAAAACAATGGGTAATTTCTAAAGTTGTTTGCTTTTAACTTTATCTTCCGAAGTGTCCTTTCTATTACTAAAATAAATTCATATTATCCCAGCCTGCAGATAAACATCCGCCAGTTGGTTCATTGGGAGGTTATGTTGCTGACTCGAGGGGGCCGGGGAGTGCTATTCAGGGGAGATAAATTGCAGTTTACTCCGGCAGGTCTCCACTACCTTGTTCAGAAATGAGTTTAGGCCCATTGGGAATAACTGTCATTTCCAAACAGACAAGGAAACCTTAATAGGCTGGGTCCGTTTCACCCAGACGCACGCGGAAAGAAAACATTAGCAAAAAGAGTCTGCAACAAAGTAGAAACACCGGCAGGTTTTGGCCTATTGGATTCAATAGAGACCCTCACTCATGGGGGCCCCGCACCAGGGTGAATAAGCCCATAAAGCTGCCCAGCCCCAACAACAATTGCCCAGTAACGCTGGGACATTAAACACAAAGTGGGCACTGCATTCATACTGATACCCCAGGGTACCCACTGTCTGTCACCGTGTAGGGCAGGGGTCCCCAACCTTTCTTACTCGTGAGCCGCAGTCAAATGTAGAAAGACTTGGAGAGCAACACAAGCACCATAAAAGTTCATGGAGGAGCCAAATAAGGGCTGTGATTGGCTATTAGGCAGCCTCTATGCACACTATCAGCTTACAGGGGCTTTATTTGGTAGCAAATCTTGTTTTTATTCAACCAAAACTTGCCCCCAAGTCAAGAATTCAAAAATAACTCCCTGGTTTGGGGGCACTGAGAGCAACACCCAAGGGGTTGGGGAGCAACATGTTACCCCCGAGCCACTGGTTGGGGATCAGTGGTGTATAGTGTGCCTGATGGGCCAATAATCACTGTCTCACACTGTATATAGTATGCTTGGTGTGCCAGTGCCCAGTGCTCAGGGGGCCACATTGTGCCATGAAATGTTGGGGGCCAATGGAACAAGAGAGAGAGAGAAGTGAAAAGGCAGGGTTACACCATCAGGCACAGAGCGAGAGGCGGGGACTATTTGCCCACCCAGCCCTGGAACCCTTTGCCAGTTGGCAACACCTTGTGCCAATTGGGCCCCACAGTTTATAAGACGGACCCTGAACACCAGTGCCTAAACCTTCCCCCATATGCACATTGGCTGCTAATATAGAAAATGATGATTTCAGGGAAGTTTAATAAACCAAATGGCAAGTTGGCTTTCACTTCTTATTATAGTAAATTTGATGAAAGGAGATTCAAAAGGCCCACATTTTATAATTCATGTTGGTGATACTTTTTATAAACAGTAGGGCTCATTAATAAATCAACAAAACTATGTGCATGAGTTGCATCCATGCGTTTGGTCGAGGCTGCTTTAATAAACTGAATGCAGGGTGCATAGTAAAGGCTACACAGGGATGCAGGGAAGCCCTGGAGATAACAATTTAGGGCCGTGACAAACGGGGAGATTAGTCGTGCCGAGGCAACTTTGGCGACTTCGGCAAATCTTGGTGCCACGTATGCCATCTCACCAGCGATTAACATTCTAGCCGGTGGGATGGCATTGTGGGGAGATTAGTCACCCGTGACAATGGAGATTTGTTGCGTGGCAACTAATCTCCCTGCGTGTCATGGCCCTTACTTGGAGGGTTGCCATTAGGGATATCTCCAAGTGATCTGAATATTAATCTGTCAAAAAGTTATCACTATTGGTAAGTACCACTGGTGCCCATTTACTGTCTCTACCTGAGAAATATAGTTCTATACCACGGTACCTCTGAAATAGGTGAGGGCCCATACTTGAAGACTAAGGGGCACAGTTATGAATGCTCGTACCCAAAACCACACGAGCGTTCCCAAACTCTCCCGTGGTTCTTTCATCCAATTAGCCCAATTAGAGTCAGGTTTTTCTTTTCCCCGACCAAAAAATAAAAAGCATGGCAGGTTTTAGGTTCTGAGCTTTTTATTCTTTGGTCCAGAAAAAGAAAAACCTGATTTGGTGGTTTTTGGGATACGAATGCTTGAGCCCAAAGTGTTCATAAATGTTCCCCTAAGAGTCACGTGCATAATTTACCGGTAAAGGGGATAGTCCCTAAAGCAGTAAGTAACTATCACCTTACACAAGGAAGGGCTGTGCCAATGGATGCCCACTTTCCCTCAAGTATGCAGTGCAAGGTAGTGTTAGTGGAGAGACAGGTCCGACTCTCTGCTCTCTGTTCCAGGCTTCAAAGACTTGTCAACCACCCCAGTGAGTGTAATAATCAACGAGGGGCAGCCAAGGTGCATTGTGGCCAAAAACATGGAATTCTCTTAATGTTTTTTCCATCTTATTCCCACTCCGGATAAACAAGCCCTCTAGTCTGTTGTGCTGGGCAAGCAGAGTGGAACAGTCTCAGAACATAGCATCATTTTGTGATAGTGGTTGTGAATTAAAAGCAAGAAGGGCCCTTTTTCAAGTTGCCATAAGCTAGGTAAGATATGATATGCAATTAATTTAGGAACTCAGAATCAAGTGGATTCAGGCTTTTTACTGATTTGGGCTCGGGAGTTTAGCATTTATAGTAACCACTAGAATCCAAAAGATGGAAAATGAGTTCACATATGAATAAATTTAGCATAAACTAAACCACAATGTAGTCAGAGAATATGTAGGAACATAGATTCATAGGTTTAGAGCAAATGTATCCCCAGCATAGAGGCCAAGGTTTAATGGCAATTAACAATTGCCTCTCATAAGGGGGGGTTCTATTGTAAGAATAAAAAGAGGGGCTAGCATAGAGGGAGAGAAACGAGGGAAAAGATGAAAGTAGAAACATTGTTTTAAAGAGCCTTAAGGTGGCCATACACGTGGCGATCTGACGATCTTTTGTGCGACCATTGGTCGCACGAAACACCGTCAGATCCGCGACACCGTTCAGGGCTGAAACAGCAGATAAGGAGGTAGAAACAATAGGATTTCTACCTCCTTATGCCGATTCAGCCCTGACGGCAGATTTTAAACCGGTCCGATCGGCGAGTCGACCGATATCAGCAGCTTCCTGTGATATTGGTCGACTCGCCGACATGCCATACACGCACTGAATATCGTACGAAACGAGGTTTCGTACGATATTATCGGTGCGTGTATGGCCAGCTTTATATGCAGAATGCTTGTGTGTGACAGATCTCCTTAATCTTCTGTGTAATTAAATAGACAATAAGTAGCACAGAGCAGAAGGAGATATAGGCAAACCAAAGGGCATGCATCCCAGCAAAGTCAATGTTATCTACAACCATGGGCAGCAACACATGACTGGTCTAGAAATCCCATAATAGGCAGGAAACCCTTTTCTAGCGATGATGATAAGATGTTCACAAAAGGACAAATTCTGTACAGAGGAATATGTAAAAACATTATTGATTAGGGGCTGGATCATGATCTACGAGGAAATTGCATACAATTCTTTCTATATGGGTCAAAAGGAGAATTAATGGTCAAGTTAAAATTTGTTAGTGGCTTTTTAGGAAAGGTTATAACGAGGCAAATCCTTTTCTACAATGTAAATTGAGCAAAATAAGGGACTATTTTCACTATTCACCATTCATGCTAATAACCAGCCCTTGTTATCAGCGATGGGGGTGGTTTATACCACAAGAGATTAATAAGACAAGGCCAAAGCTAAAAAAAAGGTTACTGTTGTATTGACTATAGGATCTCAATGAAGTGAGAACTTTAGAAGGTCCATGAGTGGAAATCAATTCCCGGCCTGTGCCCTTTATGCCGGGCAAAACTAAACACACGGTTATGCTGAATTATCATTTATTAATGGAGATCCAATCATTTTTTGTAAGTGCTGTACCTGGAGTGGGGGGTTCAGACAAAAACATACAAAAGCAAAGACTAGGGCCATAAATAAAACACAGGCAAATAACACTAAAGCACACAAAGCACTGGATTCTGTATAGTGCAAACAGAAACATGAGGTGAGATATGGTCGGGCACGGCCCTATGGTTTCTACTGGCTCGGGAATTAAAGTGGGTGAAAAATGGAGAAAATTTCCTTCACTAGTTTGTGTTCAGTAAAGGACATTGTAGGGTTGAATAGGGCCCATCAGAGAACTACAGGAAATAAATATTTATTTTATTTCATGCAGGAGTGCAAAGTGCTAAATATCACAACTCACCATTTACCCACAGTGCTATTCTCATTCTCGTGACTCCAGTGGGATTGTGTCCACACAATTAGATGAAACATAGAGAAAGGACTTGCATTTAGAAGCCCATAAACCAGTAAGCGCTTACAGGCACAACATGCAAAGGAGGCCCTGTTGTTAGGCACACCAGGAGGTCATAAGAAGCGCCAGTCGCTAGTTCTCGTTGTGCCTTATGCTAAAGGTGCCCATACACCTTAAGATCCGCTCCATTGCCGATGTCGCCAAGCAAGCGGATCTTCTCCCGATATCCCCCACCTACGAGTGGCCGATATCGGGAGAATCCAGGCTAATTCGATCGTTTGGCCCTGGGGCCCTGAGCCGATGCATTCCCTGATCCGACTAGATTTTTTAACCTGCCCAATCGATATCTGCCCGATTTCAGGCCAGATATCGGTTGGGCAGGCCTGTCAGTAGTGCCCATACACGGGCCGATTAGCTGCCAATTCGGTCTAAAGGACAGGGCACTTAGTCATAGGCTATCTAGTTAATCAAACATTGTCTCAGCCATGTTCTAACAATATTGTCCATCAAGTTGAATATCTAGATGTTCCTGGACCACAGAGCTATGCTGTGTAGCAACCCCCCATGTTTCTGTATTACCCCCACACTCATTTGGGTGGCCATAAATACCAAGAAATCATTGCAGATGCCTACAGCCTTTGGCTCACTTGTACATCGCTTAGAAGTGTTGACTGTCTGAAATCGCTTCATGAACAGAGGCTTGATTTGCCCTTTAATGCCTCCACTGCAACTACCAGATTGCACTCATGATTTACTATTTATTATACAGTTACTTTCAATACTGTGCTCCTTAATAAGCAGCATGACCTTACATGAAACAAACGGCCTAGGCCCATTCAGGTCAATAGCTCATTTCCAGTTATTTCGGTTTCTGCAAGTGATAGGGAGGCAAAAGGGCGCGCATGTTGGAAACTGCAAACTGGAAGCTCTCTGCGGACCAAATGCTGAGACATAAAAGCGTGAAGGAATAATCATTTTTATTATATAGTTTGGCGTGTTCATTTCCAGAGAAAGGGAAAATGTGTCCCAAATGATCAGTTCTCTCGATCCCCCCCGCTGCCGGGAATGAGGTTATTTCCTTGGTCTTTACACAGAGGCTTGTTTATGGCTTGACTGTCACATTGCTTTAATGAAAAGAAGGCATTCTCAGATTGTTAACAACACACTAAATGTGCATGGTGTTATGCCGGGTGCGACTTGAAATGCAGGTGTAGTGTAAGGTCAGCCCTTAATGTGTCCGTCCGACATCCCATGCATAAATCTGACAGTTTAACCTGCTTGCCACAGGCCGTTACATCCACCTAAGCTTATTATTTATATGACAGCAGCACAGAATTGTTAACATGGAAAAATGACACCGTTACATACTGTAGGTTCCTTTGCCTTGCCTATTTGTCTCCGTAAGTCCATTATCAGCTGGTTAAATAGTAAATAATGGCATAACTAGAAGATATTGATGCTCCTTCATCAATGGGTAGTCCTGGGCCTGGTGTGAAATTGTGCCCATTAAAAATGTACCAATATTCCCATAGGAGTGTGATGCCCTTTTGTGCCAAAAGTGCACTCCATTGCAAGGGCGCCCTATACTTAGCAGCTGTCTTGGCCTTCCCTTACTATGTTCCCTGTTGAAAGCAGGATCAGGAGGTCTCTTTCCAGATTCTCCAATAAGAATGTGCAAAAGATTAACAGCTAGCAGTACCTTCACCAAGAACCCCATCACCCACCAATGGAACCTTGTCCCAACTACTCAGAGGATCACTTGATAAACCAGGTATCCAACTTCTGATTAACTGTAACCCAAGAACTGAACCCTGTCAACAGGGCACTATGGCACTGGTTTTCTTTAGTAGTAGTAGTAGTAGGGATCTCTGGTAGCCTGGGTGCTGTACAGCCTGCTGAGTTTTTCTATTGTGCTTGGTTATAAAGGGATTTAATAACGGCCTTTAGCAGCAAACACATAAACAACCTCGTCTTGGCCCTTCTTCTGTATTTGACATGATGCAGTTTTTTCTCTAATTCCAAACTGTGATCACATAAGGAAAGTACCATGTAAACATGTAGACCTGGTAGACTTACCTCTGTGGCAATGGAAGTATCCAACAAAGGCTGGAAGAGTAATGGTTAGGTGCTTGGGTTCTAAAAGCAAGAGTTTCCATTCCTTTAGTGCCAATTACCAAAGTAGTAGATGAAATACAAACAACATAAGGCAAAATGAGACAAGACAATTTTAAGGGAGAATATACATACATGTATGTATGTATATACATGTATATACATCAGATGAATGTTTTGCAGATAACAGATTATCATCATTACTCTTAACCTAATAGAGATAGGATAGAGCAGGATCCCCAACATTTTTTCCTTGTGAGCCACACTTAAATGTAAAAAGTGTAGGGGAGCCACACAAGCATGAGAAAAGTCCTTTGGAGATGCCAAATAAGGGCTGTGATTGGCTATTTGGTAGCCCCATGTGGCCTGCTGGCCTGCAGGAGACTGTGCTTAGAGTAAAACTGTGTCTCTGTGCTTCCAAAACTTGTCTCCAAGTCAGAAATGTAAAAATGGCACCTACTGTGTGGCCACTGGGAGCAACTTCAAAGGGGGTGATGAGTAACATGTTGCCCCCAAGCTAATGGGATAGAGGAAAGAGAGGTGGTTCAATTGCATGAACCTAACCTCCAAGTCAACATTTTTAGGGGGCTGGAAAGTCTCCTTAGAAATGAATGCAAATATTACTACAATATGTCTCTTATTGTGTCCCCACCAGATCACTTATGAAACAGCCGAGTGATGGAGGACACCCTATTTTTAAAAGTCTTGTGGCAGCTTAGTTATGCAGAGAAACCTCTCCAATCAGATGCTTTGTGCATACAGCGCCTTTTTTTCTCTACTTTTTGTCTTTGAGCTAAAGTCCAAAGCCAAGCCGAGGAGTTCTGGTACTTAAGACAAGGATGGCAAACCCCACAAGGGCAGCTGCAGGAGAACACAATGCAGCAGAAGACAATCAGAAGGTGGATTTAGGCAAATACCTCTAATTACCAACCTTAAGATATATATGATATTATTCTTGTTCAAGGTGTCATCCAAGCCCACCTTAAAGTCATTAATAGAATCTGGCATCATCTGGCAGGGCTTCCACAACCTCACTGCCCTTGCCATGAAGAAACATGGTTGACAGTAAATTGAAGATGGACAGTAAAAGGGCTATTCAAACCTACAAACATTCTCTGGAACTACAACCCTTTCCTGGTGGCACCCTACGCACAGGGTCAGACTGGGCCGCCAGTACACTGGGAAAAAACCTGATGGGCCCCGGCGGCCCAGACCCGATCACTCTTTCCGCTTCCCTGGCCAACGATGTCCTCCTCTGATGTATTTCTTTTATTGGCGCTTCGGGGAGGATGTCGGGTGGGTGCCCCTGCATGGATTTGGGGGGGGGGGGCGCGGCGGGGCCCCCTGCAGGGCTGCGGGGGGGGGCCTGCACCCGCCCCCCCAGGCTGACCCTGCCTACACAGCCTGCTTAACCCTAGTTCTGGCCCTGAAGAAGACATGATACCAAAGCAGTTCTTGTCCCGATGGTTCTTTTTGCAAGTGCGTTCCTATTAGTGACTCTCCAATTGCTACAGAAGCTGTTGAAGAAAAAGAGACTTTTATAACCTCGCCTTGTCAAAATCATAGGAGAATAAATAATAAAATGCTCAGGAGGAGAGCACTTTATGCATTGATTGTTGTCGGAGCTGTCACTGAATATGAGTATTTTAAAGCCTCCTTTTCTCCAAACTGGAGTAGGATCAGAGGAAATTGCAGAAAGGTTCAAGGGAGGGTTGTACTAGATGGATATTTTGCTGTAGGAATATACAGCATCTGTTGTGCAAGGGTCTGTATTTAAAGTATACTTATTATATATATATGTTAGGGCTGCCTTATAGCAGGATCTATAATTATATTAATGCTTCTAAAAGTGTTTATTTGCCTTAAAATCTCCATATCAGCCCTAATATTGACCGAAGGGCAACAGTGCAAAGCCAGATGTATTGTTTTACCAAAAAAAAAAAAAAAAATGGGGCGGGTTATGAACTATGTAATATTGATTTTAATTCAGGCATTTAAATTTGCTGCGCGCATTGCTTTCTTTATTGAAGAATTGATTTCATTAAAGCAGGAGTCCCTGTAAAAATAGATTGCTTTCATTGAATTTACAATGACGTGATTAAAAGGCATGGCTCCTATTAAACACGAAAAGAGAGAAAAAGCTAATGTTGTTTTTCTCTCGGCACAAAAGCTGCGGAATTTCAGAGCGAAAAAAGGGGAAAATTGATATAAACGCCATTTGTCAGGTTCAGCTCGGAATAATATTTGTCATTGCTCTGGTTTTAAAGCTGCGGCACGACATTCTCAAGGCAATAAGGGACTGTCCAGGTGGTTATGTATTTGTTTCTTTTATCTATCTACAGGGTCGGACTGGGCCGTTGGGGTATTGGAAAAAAACCCGGTGGGCCCCAGCAGCCCAGACCCGATCCCTGTTGGCGCTTCCTCCCCTGGCGCATTGAAAGTAAGTTTCACTTATGCTCGTGCTCAGGGGAGGACGTCGGGTGGGTGGCCCCTGTGGGGGGTTAGGGGGGCATGGCGGGGGCACCTTGGGGGGTGCGGGCCCTGCAACCCCCACTACAACCCTGTCTATTTAACTATCTCTCATCTATCTATCTATCTATCTATCTATCTATCTATCTATCTCTCTATCTCTCTGTCTCATGTATCAATCTATCTATCATTTATCTATCTCTCTGTCTCATGTATCTATCTATCTATCATCTATCTATCTATCTATCTATCTATCGATCTATATCTATCTGTCTCATGTATGTATCTATCTAATATCTATCTATTTATCTATCATCTATCTATCTATCTATCTATCTATCTATCTATCTATCATCTATCTATCATTTAGCTATCTCTATCTATCTGTCTCATGTATGTATGTATGTATGTATCTATCTATCTATTTAATATCTATCTATCTATTATCTATCTATCTATCTATCATCTATCTATCTATCTATCTATCTATCGATCTATATCTATCTGTCTCATGTATGTATCTATCTAATATCTATCTATTTATCTATCATCTATCTATCTATCTATCTATCTATCTATCATTTAGCTATCTCTATCTATCTGTCTCATGTATGTATGTATGTATGTATGTATGTGTAACGCTTTTCTGACCCAATTTACCAAACCCAGGCTAGTAGTGATAATATGAGCATGGGTTACATTGCGACACTTAATACAAAGGGGTGAGCCTCCGCTATATGGGAGAATTAGATGGAGCTGAGGGTGTAGTTGAACTACAACTAGCTGAGGTGTGTAGTGCAAATAGAGAATAATGGACGCCAGAGGATTCTTGCTTATTAACTATGGTACAAGTTTATTAGACAAAGGCACAACTTGATAGTGCAGCAGGGTATACTCACAGACACAGCAGTATAGAATGTGTGGTCACCGTGGATAATACAAAGGTGACACTTAGGCACAGAATAACCCACTTGGAGGATGCACAGAGGATTAGTTGACACCTGAGATATAGACCTTTCAGAAGGGAGTGTTCCGGCCAACTGTGGTCCAGGGGAGAGCTCCTAACACTGGTACCTGGCGTCTAATAAAACCGGTCCCTAAAGAACGACTACAGAGCCGGGGTGGACTAAACCCTTTTACAACTCCTGGTTGGGGCTATTAACTGCCCTTGCTAAATAATCTGACTACTCTCACCACTTCTAAAGGGTGCTATAAGTAAACCTGTCTGTGCTGGCTAGTTCTCATTCACGGGGCCCTGTCCCCGACTTACAAACTGGCAGTTCTCTTTACTGAGACCGTGTGTCTCAGGCCCGATGACATGCAGCCTGAGAGAACCACAGCCAAAGAGGAAGACACTTCCTTGTGCAAGACACTATATAGTCTGCACAAGGGGAGTGGTCAACCTGGGCTAGACCTATAGGGGGTAGCCTAATACTGTAATCTGAGTGTAGAGGGCTCTGCCCTATTACAACACAGATAACATAAAGATAGGGGATAACACCATAGGGAGCTTATCCCTATGGGTCCCTACATATGTATCTATCTATTTAATATCTATCTATCTATTATCTATCTATCTATCATCTATCTATCTATCTATCTATCTATCTATCTATCATCTATCTATCTATCTATCTATCTATCTATCTATCTATCTGTCTCATCTATCAATCTATCTACATATCTATATATAACACTCTAGTGTATGTGAAAACAGCAGAATTGGTAATATACATAGGAGAACTGCCAAAACCCAACCTGGTAGGGGAGAGTGCTCTCCCGTCCTGAAGCAAATTTAAGTAACTTTAAGAAATGAAATTCAGATTTTAGACCAGGACATTTGGCTCTTGTAGAGCATATGGAACCGATCCCCACTAGGAAGCATTGGCGCTCCACCCCAGGCTTCCCTCCGTCCCTGGGGGTGTGTGGGGGGGGCCTATGCACACCACTGTCCAACCGTGTATAATGCAAATGCACTCTGTATACTAGTTATAACATAATACAGTATATGTAACATAAACAAATTCTAGTAGCTCTAAAGCTCCTGAAGACTGATAGAAACATGTTGGCAACTAGTAGAAGATTCTCTTTCATATAGAAGCTTCATGTTTAGCTGTAGTTTTTCTTTATTGCTGTACAAAGTGATACCCAAGGCAAAGATTCACATTCAGACCAGATCATTCATTTTTAGCAATTTTGCCCTTTGTGACTGAGGGCCACTTTGAGAGACAACTGCAACAGACCACCATACAATCCCATCCAACCACCACTGCTTTTTCTAGAATAAAAGCAAGCTTAGCGACTGCCTTACATTGTTGCATGACCTGGAAGCAGCAGGGCCTCACCTCTCTCCATCATCCCTTCCTTTTTGCTGGCCAACCATGCAGCTCAAGATTTGCCAGATTATTTAATATCTGTTTGATGGTCCAATGAGCATCTACAACACGTTTAACACTTACTAATAGAGGCCCTGTAAGTCTGATATTTGGAACCTTGTTTGGTTAGTTGGAGTCTGACCAAATGCTGAACCTAGAACTTGTGAAGACCACAGCTGTACATGATCAGATTTCTGGTTTCCAGAGTTGGACTGGCCCACCAAGATAACAGGAAAACTCCTGGTGGGTCCAGGATGCTAGCATGTAAATAAAAGAGACTAGAAGAATAAAGAGGTTGGGTGATGAAAGGAGGAAAAATAGTTTGGAAAGCGGTCCTAGGGTCTAAGGTTTTCTGGTGGGCCCCTGGGTTCCCAGTTCGACTCTGCAGGTTTCTAGGTGTTCCTCTGGGCATATCCCATTCAAGCCCTACAAAACAGTTTAACTGTGTAATGTTTGGAAGATAAAAGGCCATGTAATGAAGGCATAAACACATGACGAAAGAGAGAGGGCTAGAGGTGTGAAGGCTAGAATGCCATGTTGTCCAGCATATATTTGAAGCTGAAGTTTAACAGTAGCTTTATGATGGGCAGGAACGAGGTGTCTGCAGGTATCAAACAGAAATAAATGAAAAAACAAGAATGAATTATTAAGAATTATTTGAGCAAAAAGCTCAGCTTGGTAGATGCATCTTCTTTTCAACCCTATCGACTGTGTAATTAGATGATCCCATTCAGGGATGGTTGCCGGGAAAGTCAGAAGCAAGGCGGCAGAACACAAACAAAAAGAATCTGGTGTTTGGAAGGCAACGCAAAAGCAGACAGAGTTTATGAGAAGATGAAGAGAGAGAATTTAAACTCGTCTATAAAATATATGATGTGATTCTCACGCCCAGTCCTGAAATCCATACTAATATCTCCCAGTTCTTGACCAGCTCATTAAATTTAAATGGGCTGATATAGTGCCGTGTCTTTGTCCTCTGGCAGAATTCACCCTGAAAAGGGTTATAAATTGTGAAATAATTGGGAAGGCTAGAACAGTATTTTGTGGTGTTAAATAGTTCTTTTGAATTGCACCAAACATACGTACAATGCTGCTGTCCGTTCCTGATCAGTCCTTCGTTCTACCACTCTTCCTGAACCCCAAGTTTCACAGGTACATGATAACTGATACCGAAAAAAGAAATGGCCATTAATTCTGCATAGGTTAAATTGTCAATAGTGAAATAGTGTCCAAGGCATCCGCTAACAAACAGCATGGGCGTGTAGGACCACCTTCACCGAAGCTAGGGTGAGCCCCACAAGGTCATTGGACTCCCCTTTGCCTTGCAGCTAGCGGGAGTCCGCAGTAGTCTTGGCCTGGGGTCAAGCCCGAAGGACTATGATACCCATCCAGGGTGCACAAATCAAACACAAAAAAGGTGCTGAAGTGTGTGGGTGCAATGCCATTGATTGCCTTGGTAAGGCTCCAGTTGGCGGTCGGAAAGTATAAAAGGAAAAAACATCTCGCCGGCCTAATGGCTGGGGCAAAGGAAGTGAAGCATGATTAGGCAGAAGGAGCATGTGCAAAGCCCCTGACTAAAAATAAGTCAGGCACTCTCCCATATGGGAACACAGCTCCTTTGCTTTCATCAAGCTTTCACTTGGCAACCTAATGGTCAGAGGACCACGTGTTTTTCTTTTCAATACTAACTTAGCCAAAAGGCCAAGAAGCAATCAGAACAACTGATGCTCCATGCAAAAGTCTCCAAAAACCCCACCCATCTCAAGAAGTGAATAGGAGAGCTCAGACTATACCCCAGTTGGTTAGAGATCTGGGATGAAAGCTTATTTACTTCTCTAGATATTCCTGGAAGCCTATCATGTAGACCACTGTTGATGAGAGAGAAGAGATGGTGGGGAAAGACAGTCAGTGAGACAGGGAGAAAGGATAGCTATTACTACGGAGCTATTACTTTTGGCTATTGAGCTAAAACATAACATGACTATATTTCGGGGTGGGCCAAGCTGGCATAGTGCCCTAGGCAACCCTCATGAGCAACATCATGGGGGGGGGTTGTCATGCAATGACAATCAACGAGGGCAAGGGAATGCTGACTAGGGGAAGGCAGGAAAGGTACCGAAAAGTTCTGACTAGGCAGATTTAGAAATGGTAGAGCAGGCAGTAGTCAAATCCAAGCAGAAAAGATTCCAATAAGCAGACAGGGGTCAGCTGTTCTTCACCAGTTGGGTTCACAGGGCCTACAGCATAGTGTAAATGAACCTCCTCAGAAGGTCTGAGAGCTCATTGGCACACAGGGCAGATTTCTTAGGTTTGGAGCCTTTTTGCACGTGACAAAAACCCTCTTGCTTTCCATAATCTTAAATGCCAATCTTTTAAAATCCCATTTAAGAATTGCAAGTATTGGGTCTCATAACAACAAATGTCAGGAGATGGGAGAAACTTTAGACATTTGTCTGAGATGGATTTCCATGCTACTCCATATAAATTGATAAACACCTTTTTCCTTACTGTGATAGATCCTGCCATGGTACATTAGGCCTCTGCACCCCCTGTCATTCACATAAATGGAAACCGGCAGTCAGCACCAGTGACAGGTAGTTTTCAGCCTGATAATGTGGAAATGTGCATTTTTTTATAGGAAACCAGTAGTCCCAAGCAGTGACAGGTGGGCAAAGTGTTTTTTCCTTTTCCCTTCCCTGTATCACAATAAAAAACAATTTTTTTTACACAATTCAAGAGAAGAAAAACTTTGTCCAAAAAAATAAATATATAAAAATGCTTCTAGTACCAAAGAAAATGTTCCAATAGATGCCTAGTTTTCTTAATTCAGCAAGCAAATAATATTAGGTACCTGTCGGACCACTAGTTAGCCAACTATCCCGTAAGCCAGTGATCCCCAACCAGTGGCTCTTGAGTAACATGTAGCTCCCCAACCCCTTGGGTGTTGCTCTCAGTGGCCTCAAAGCAAGGGGCTTAATTTTGCATTTCTGGTAAGAAGACAAGTTTAATGCCAAACAGAGCCTTCTGTAGCCTGCCAGTCCCCATAGGGGCTATTAAGTAGCCAATTATAGCTCTTATTGGCACCCCAGGAACCTTATTCATGCTTGTGTTGCTCCCCAACAGTTTCTCCATTTAAATGTGGCTCCCAGGAATAAAAGGTTTGGGATAAGCGTTTCTCAAACCCAATCTTCCCATAGCATATAATCAATAAACAGAAAACTCAGTGCACATTTTTTGTTGCCACTAGGAGGGGGTGTTTTTAGCTGCCCTGTTGCCTACAGCAGAGAAACCTAGTTCTCCAGACTAGAGTGCTCTTTGAAGAATGCCTTCCAAACCCAATTGTTGCACTAGGTACAGCTAAAGGGATACCTCTATAAAACCAGGGATCCCCAACCTTTTTACATTCACAGGTGTAAAAAGTCTTGGGGAGCCACGCAAGCTTAAAAAAAATTCTTTGGAGGTGCCAAATAAGGGCTGCGATTGGTTATTTGGTAGCCCCATGGAGACTGTTGGCCTGCGGGAAGCTCTGATTGGAGTAAAACTGTGTCTCTTTGCTTCCAAAACTTGCCTCCAAGCCAGAGATTTAAATATGGGCACCTACTTTGAGTCATAAGGGGTGGTGAGTAACATGTACGAGCTACCTGTTGGCTCTTAAAGCATCAAATCCTTTCAAATCCTTTTTGATTCCCTGAGTTGTTCACGTATAATTTCCTGTAAGCGCTCCATAGACATTTCACATTAACAGGTATCAGCTAGTTGCTAAACTCTTCTACAGTAAATCTCAGCAGGGGAAGCCTTAGATTCCTGGAAATAAATCCAGAGCTTAACGTCTTGTGTATCAGTACCTTAGTTGGAGTGTCTGCAGTGGTACAGCTTCTTCTACACCTCCCACAGGGGAAACCTTGCACTCAAGGTACAAACAGGGCATAGATTATCCAGAAAGAGCTCAGTGTTACACTTAGGGGCCCATTCATTAAAGCACGATAGGCCACGAATGAGAAAAATCATATTTTTTCCATTTGTTGGAACTTTTCGTATAAAATAGTACGACTTTTTCATGGTTTTCATTAAATTCCACGAAAAAGTTGTATTTTTCGCAAAAAGACTACGACCATTTCGGAATTCATTCAAGCTCTTGTATCGGGACTATCTTTTGGCCCGGTTGGATCTGTAGAGTGCCATTAACTCCTATGTGAGGCTTCCAAAATCATACATTGATGGTTTCAAAGCCAGAAAGGTTTTTGTGCCGTTAACGAATGTTTGGATCCGAAAATTTAGTGATTTTAGATATTTTCATACAGCCGAGAAAAACATTTTCATGATATTTTCGAACATCAGAAATTATTGTGGTTACACCGAATTTGTGCTTTTAACCACACAAAAACCGTGGTTTCATGAATGGGCCCCTTAGTAATGAGAAACAATCATTGGGGTCAACTTAACTGCAACCCACATGCATGCAGAACACAATCTTGCATGACTACACTGCAGTGAAACAATACATTTGGTATCTGCTATGCCTCTATAAAACTGCGCACCCAGTTCTGCAATGTGTACTTATGTCATCGACTAATTGTCAGTTATGGTTGCGTGCAGGAGTTTCCCCAGACCTACAAAAAGAGAGAATTAGCTACAGTAAGGGCTGTCTTTATTAACATTGGAGACACCGGTGTTGTTGCTCATAGCAACCAATCAGCAATGAACGTTGAACGGTCCCCTACAGATTAGAAAACAAAAAAGCAAAGATGCTATTGGTTGGTGTGGGGAACATCACCGGGGGATGTTTGTCTTCAATATTAACAAATGTTGCCCCTCTTGGCCCCCCGTGCCAGAGGGGGTCTGGAGTGGGCACATCGCTAGTGCAGAGAGTGCAATTGAGCTCCCTGCACTAGAAGAGCTGAAAAGTAATGAAGAGTTGAGGTAGTTGTGCTCCTTTGTACCATATGTAATTGTCCTTATCCAAGACAATTAGGACAGAGGGGGTGTCAGATGAAGAAGAAAAAATAAGGAAAGTCCAACCAAGCTTATTATTGTACTTAAATTGGCAACATCCAAGAAAACCCAAGAAAAACTCAAAGAGAGAATTCTAGTATTAATTCCATCCAAATTCCACAAACATTGGGTCCAAGTTCTACAAAACAGTTTGTGCGCCGGAGGTCCAAGAGCCAAGCAAGTTTGACAAACAGAAAGAGATAAACAAGTGGAGGGAGTGAGATGACAAATAAGATGTGGGACAGTAGGTGGGTAACAGAGGCAGCTGCAATTCCTATTAATTAACCAGCGTGGGCTGACTGGGCAGCAAACCAGCAAGAAGAATTGTATAGTAGTCGCGGCCATGTGATGAGTAAGTGGATTAGAACCCCGAACTTAACTCAAGAGATGAAAAAGAACTCATCATTTTAAGATTTCTGAGAAATAATGCGATTCTAGGAATACTAAGGGGCTGATTTACTAACCCACGAATCCGAACCGAATTGGAAAAGTTCCGACTTGAAAACGAACATTTTGCGACTTTTTCGTATGTTTTGCGATTTTTTCATATTCTGTACGAATTTTTCGTTACCAATACGATTTTTGCGTAAAAACGCGAGTTTTTTTTTATTGGATCCGAAAAATTCGTAAAGAATCCGAAAAAATCGCAAAACATACGAAAAAATCGCAAAGTACCGATCATTACGAAAAAAACGCAATCGGACTCCATTCGACCCGTTCGTGGGTAAGTAAATCAGCCCCTTAGACTTCTGCAATATGTCAATAAAATAGCAGCAACTGTATGTGTATGTGAAATGGAAGGAAGAGTTTTCTTTAGTCTTAGTATAATATCTATGGTTGAACATGAAGAAGACTGAGTTCATTAATGGGGTAGTTCCCCTTTAAGTAAACTTGTAGTTTGTTATGGAATGCTCAATTCTAGGCAACTTTTCAATTGGTCTTCATTTTTTATTTCTTATAGTTTTTTAATAATTTGCCATCTTCTTCTAACTCCTTTGCAGCTTTCAAATGGGGGTCACTTACCCCAGCAGCCAAATATGATTGCCCTGTGAGGCTCCAGTTTTATTGTTATTGTTACTTTTGTTAACTTATTTTTGTACTCAGGCCCTCTCCTATTCACATACCAGTTTCTCATTCAAACTACTCCCTGGTTAGTAAGTTCATTTGGATCCTAGCAACCAGATAGCTGCTAAAACTCCAGACTGGAGAGCTGCTAAACAAAAACTGAAATAATTAAAAAAAAAAACTACAAATAATAAAAAATGAAGACCAATTGCAAACTCTCTCGGAATATTACTCTCTACATCATATTAAAAGTTAACTCAAAGGCGAACAACCCCTATTAAAGTGTAAGGTGTGGGAACAATTAAGGGCGCAGTTTTATACAATCCAAAAAATAATATTGCTTCACCCCCAAAAGAATTCTGGAACAAGAGGCACCATATTTTCCATGCTAAATGCTGAACCATCTGTCTGTCAGTACTACTAAAGATGGAATGTCTATATTATGTCCGTATAAAAGGTGCTCCAGACCACGTTGGGTAGGTAAGCGGAGATTATCTACAAATCCCCAGTGCTAGAAGGTGATAGAAGGGAGGGAAAGGTGGAGCACAGGCACTGCCCCAGGAACCGTGGCTCAATTTTGCACCTATGTCCAGGGCAATAATGGCAGGGTTGGACTGGGCTGCTGGGAAAAACCTGGTGGGCCCCAGCCCTAGTGGGACCAGACCCCACCCTTGCCGGCACTCCCCCGGCCGACCGTTTCTCCCCTGGTGCGTTAAACTGCTACGCGCTCAGGGGAGGACGTTGGGTGGGGGAACCTTCGGGGGTTAAGGAGGCTCAGCGGGGGCCCCTGCAGGGGCGAAAGGGAGGCTTAGCAGGGGCCCCTGCGGAGGGGGGGTTAGGGGGTACGGGGGCACCTGCAGGGCCCCGCACCCCCCAGTCCGACCCTGAATAATGGTAACAGAAGTTGAGTGACATCCCTTTCCACTAGAACAGGCATGTCAAGATGGTCCCTAATACCTCGTGCCCCCACTACTAGTTAATTTACCTCTCCAATTATAAAGGAGAGACGTGTGCAGAATCCAGGGGCCACATTCAGCTCCTGCAAATATAACAATCTTTTATAATAAACTCTAGAAATCTACGGGAAGCTGTGTTTGATATGAATGTGACCTTCATTCATTTTCCCAGTTTAATATGCCCCTCTGTGTCTTTTGAGAGTCGATGGCACGTATCCAGCTCCGCCGTGACCCAAACAGACAGACTGACGCACATACGTAGCACAGGAGGCCCGTGCAGGTTTGTGCTACTGAGGACGCGCTGTCTCTTTCCCACCACTGGAAACAGATTTATGACTTTCACTTTCCTTAAATGACTGCCCGGAGAAGACATGTGGCCCCAAGTGACCGCACAGAAGGCATGTTTTGTCTCACTTTACTGGGACTTTACATTTATTACAATTGTTGGAGAATTGAGAGAGGTCAGCAAAGGTCTATCAGGGGATCCGCGTGGATTTAAAAATTTATATTTGGATATATTTGTGAAGATATGGGAATTTGTGGTTAAATGACACGCAAACACAAGGAATCAGCTGTAAGGCTCAGACATCTCTTTCTGAAATGTGGGTTTTTCCAATGATAACGCTTACATTTTAAGGTACAGGTATTGGATCCTTTATCGGCAAAACCCGTTATCTAGAAGGTTCCCAGTTACGGGAAGGCCATCTCCCACACACATTATAAGCAAACAATTCTTATTTTAAAAATATTATTTCCTTTTTCTCTGTAATAATAAAACAGTACCTGTACTTGATCCCAACTAAGATATAATTACCCCTTATTGGGGGCAGAACAATCCTATTGGGTTTATTTAATGGTTAAATGATTCCCTTTTCTCTGTAATCATAAAACAGTACCTGTACTTGATCCCAACTAAGATATAATTACCCCTTATTGGGGGCAGAACAGCCCTATTGGGTTTATTTAATGGTTAAATGATTCCCTTTTCTCTGTAATAATAAAACAGTACCTGTACTTGATCCCAACTAAGATATAATTATCCCTTATTGGGGGCAGAACAGCCCTATTGGGTTTATTTAATGGTTAAATGATTCCCTTTTCTCTGTAATAATAAAACAGTACCTGTACTTGATCCCAACTAAGATATAATTACCCCTTATTGGGGGCAGAACAGTCCTATGGGGTTTATTTAATGGTTAAATGATTCCCTTTTCTCTGTAATAATAAAACAGTACCTGTACTTGATCCCAACTAAGATATAATTACCCCTTATTGGGGCAGAACAGCCCTATTGGGTTTATTTAATGGTTAAATGATTCCCTTTTCTCTGTAATAATAAAACAGTACCTGTACTTGATCCCAACTAAGATATAATTACCCCTTATTGGGGCAGAACAGCCCTATTGGGTTTATTTAATGGTTAAATGATTCCCTTTTCTCTGTAATAATAAAACAGTACCTGTACTTGATCCCAACTAAGATATAATTACCCCTTATTGGGGGCAGAACAGCCCTATTGGGTTTATTTAATGGTTAAATGATTCCCTTTTCTCTGTAATAATAAAACAGTACCTGTACTTGATCCCAACTAAGATATAATTACCCCTTATTGGGGGCAGAACAATCCAATTGGGTTTATTTAATGTTTAAATGATTCTTTAGTAGACTTAAGGTATGCAGATCAAAATTATGTAGACTCCTAATCTGAGCATTCTGGATAACAGGTCCCATACCTGTTTGCGTTGACTTACATTCAAAAGAATTTACATTTTGGAATGATAGGTTCTGTCCTGTTTTCCCCAACATTTTCCAAAATGTTTGGTGTTATTATTTCCCCAAAAGACACATGACTAGTAAGAAGTCATTGTTTCCCTTGAGCCATTTTAAACCGACAACATTTTTGGTTCCAGGCAAATAATAAAGATATTGTTACGTAGTTACATGCAAAAAACAAGCATATAACAGTGTGTGTTTTTGCCCAAAATGCACCCTCTTCACTGTTCTTTGCATCCAGAGCTGCCAGACGCCTGACCTTGAATATCACAGTAATGGAGCACGTTGCAGCGGCCATGTAAGGGCTAACCCACGGGGGGCCACAAGCATGCTTCCTACTAGGGCAGTGTTCATTAAGCAACAGTAGAAGAAGTGCCTGAGGACTCACAGCTGGATCCCTGTAATCACCACCTGCCTAAGGCAAATGCTACAAACAGTCGTACCTTGTGCGCCTTCCATCAGCCGAGCTGCTAAAGGCATAACTGGCACGTGGTGCAGCTGCTTCTATTTGGACTGTGAATAGTAGAAGGGGTTGTTCACCTTAAAATTAACTCATACTATGATGTAGAGATTGATACTCTGAGACAATGTGCAGTTGGTCTTCACTTTTTATTTTCTATGGTTTTTGAATTATTTAGGTATTTGTTCAGCAGCTCTCCAGATTGACATTTCAGCAGCTATTTAGTTATGTCCAATTTACCCTAGAAACCAGGCAGTGGTTTGAATGAGGGGCTTGGAATATGAATGGACCAGGGCCTGAATAGAAAGAGAAGTCATAATCAATACAATTGTAGCCTCACAGCGCAATAGTCTTTTGGCTGCCATTTGAAAGCTGGAAAGAGACAGAAGAGAAAGGCAAATAATTCAAATAAAATAAAAAAAAAAATGAAGAGCAATTATATCTTAGTTGGGATCAAGTACAGGTACTGTTTTATTATTACAGAGAAAAGGGAATCATTTAACCATTAAATAAACCCAATAGGGCTGTTCTGCCCCAATAAGGGGTAATTGTATCTTAGTTGGGATCAAGTACAGGTACTGTTTTATTATTACAGAGAAAAGGGAATCATTTAACCATTAAATAAACCCAATAGGACTGTTCTGCCCCAATAAGGGGTAATTATATCTTAGTTGGGATCAAGTACAGGTACTGTTTTATTATTACAGAGAAAAGGGAATCATTTAACCATTAAATAAACCCAATAGGGCTGTTCTGCCCCAATAAGGGGTAATTGTATCTTAGTTGGGATCAAGTACAGGTACTGTTTTATTATTACAGAGAAAAGGGAATCATTTAACCATGAAATAAACCCAATAGGGCTGTTCTGCCCCCAATAAGGGGTAATTATATCTTAGTTGGGATCAAGTACAGGTACTGTTTTATTATTACAGAGAAAAGGGAATCATTTAACCATTAAATAAACCCAATAGGGCTGTTCTGCCCCCAATAAGGGGTAATTATATCTTAGTTGGGATCAAGTACAGGTACTGTTTTATTATTACAGAGAAAAGGGAATCATTTAACCATGAAATAAACCCAATAGGGCTGTTCTGCCCCCAATAAGGGGTAATTATATCTTAGTTGGGATCAAGTACAGGTACTGTTTTATTATTACAGAGAAAAGGGAATCATTTAACCATTAAATAAACCCAATAGGGCTGTTCTGCCCCCAATAAGGGGTAATTATATCTTAGTTGGGATCAAGTACAAGGTACAGTTTTATTATTACAGAAAAAAAGGAAACAATTTTTAAAAATGTGAATTATTTGATTTCAATGCAGTCTATGGGAGAGGGCCTTTCTGTAATTCGGATGAGGGGTCCGATACCTGTTCTGCATTCATTATCTCTAGAGAACAAGCAACAATCGGACAGACATCTATGAGGCAGGTTTGAAAATTCCGTCGGGTAAGGAACACATTGGCAAATAGATGCAGTTCTGTACTGGCAGGTCTCCCTAGGCTCCCATTTGAATCCAATTGTTGGCCTGAGTAAAGACAGGAGTGTAGGCCCAGCACTTTTAGAGTCATACAATGGAAAGGATACAGGAGGTACGTGGCTAAGCAGAAATGGGAAAATAAGATGCCACACACACTTAACATTAGGGCACATTCACTTGGGCAGCATAGGGCAGCATTGCTTCAATTTCAAGCACAATTGCCATCTTGCTTCCCATGGTGCACCTGTTTTCCCCATAGATGCCTTGCTCCCCCCCCCCCCCAGCCTCTTCTTCCTACCCCTAATTTCGGCCCAGACTTTTGAATTTTTGCAATACAGTTGCCTATAGCCTCAAACCTAGCCAGTAAAACCTTAGAAGGACAAAGAGGAAAGCAAAGTAATAATATTTTCTTGAGACAAATCCAAATGGGAAAAAATAAGGATAGTGGCTCTTTAAGCATCAGTAGCAGGTAAAGTGAGTCCCCCCTTTCTCCATCGTGACTCCCTAACACTCTAAGCCCTTACTGAGAGAGACAGACAGCAGGCACTGAGAGCTCTAGTTGGAAAACAGCTGGTGGGCTGCTACACACCCTGGCTACAGTGCCTTGTGATCCCGTATATTGTATCGCATTATAATGCTACAATAAAACACAGTCCCTCTTACATTGTCTTTGTATTGTAAAAGTCCTGACAAAAAGAAACGTTTTCCAGTTTGCAATTTGGTACTCGAAGTCGGAACGCACCCCCTGTGGGGATCTACGCGGAGAGCAATAAAGAGGTTATCAAAATAGCTTTAAGGAGGTAAAGTAAAGTTTGAATAATACAGGATACAACATCGTATCCGAGTCAGTTTCTCTGTAAGAACACACTGGAGCGACGTTAAACAAGCAAATCCTCATCAATATTTAAATAAGGCATTTTCCAGACATAATTTAAAAGGAAAAAACTGTGTTTACTCGGCGCTACCTCTGTTTTATTTGTGCAGAATAACCTGCTCGCTATCTCTTGGGCACAGAGAGCAAATTAATGTACAAGATGAATATTGTGCATATGTGGATATGGAAAGGCCAAGAAACACTGCTGCCTTATCACTTCTTATGATACAGCTTATGGTGCGCCCTGTGTATTTGTATTTATACATATGGGTAGGGGGTGCCATAGTGTTTCCCTTAGACAGTACAGTATGGGGGTACAGCTTATTGTGTGCCCAGAACATTCCTTCTCTGTATATTTGTATTTATACATATGGGTAGGGGGTGCCATAGTGTTTCCCTTAGACAGTACAGTATGGGGGTACAGCTTATTGTGTGCCCAGAACATTCCTTCTCTGTATATTTGTATTTATACATATGGGTAGGGGGTGCCATAGTGTTTCCCTTAGACAGTACAGTATGGGGGTACAGCTTATTGTGTGCCCAGAACATTCCTTCTCTGTATATTTGTATTTATACATATGGGTAGGGGGTGCCATAGTGTTTCCCTTAGACAGTACAGTATGGGGGTACAGCTTATTGTGTGCCCAGAACATTCCTTCTCTGTATATTTGTATTTATACATATGGGTAGGGGGTGCCATAGTGTTTCCCTTAGACAGTACAGTATGGGGGTACAGCTTATTGTGTGCCCAGAACATTCCTTCTCTGTATATTTGTATTTATACATATGGGTAGGGGGTGCCATAGTGTTTCCCTCAGACAGAACATGTATGGGGGTACAGCTTATTGTGTGCCCAGAACATTCCTTCTCTGTATATTTGTATTTATACATATGGGAGGGAGGTGCCATAGTGTTTCCCTTAGACAGTACAGTATGAGGGTACAGCTTATTGTGTGCCCAGAACATTCCTTCTCTGTATATTTGTATTTATACATATGGGTAGGAGGTCCCATAGTGTTTCCCTTAGACAGTACAGTATGGGGGTACAGCTTATTGTGTGCCCAGAACATTCCTCCTCTGTATATTTGTATTTATACATATGGGTAGGGGGTGCCATAGTGTTTCCCTTAGACAGTACAGTATGGGGGTACAGCTTATTGTGTGCCCAGAACATTCCTTCTCTGTATATTTGTATTTATACATATGGGAGGGAGGTGCCATAGTGTTTCCCTTAGACAGTACAGTATGAGGGTACAGCTTATTGTGTGCCCAGAACATTCCTTCTCTGTATATTTGTATTTATACATATGGGTAGGAGGTCCCATAGTGTTTCCCTTAGACAGTACAGTATGGGGGTACAGCTTATTGTGTGCCCAGAACATTCCTTCTCTGTATATTTGTATTTATACATATGGGTAGGAGGTGCCATAGTGTTTCCCTTAGACAGTACAGTATGGGGGTACAGCTTATTGTGTGCCCAGAACATTCCTTCTCTGTATATTTGTATTTATACATATGGGTAGGGGGTGCCATAGTGTTTCCCTTAGACAGTACAGTATGGGGGTACAGCTTATTGTGTGCCCAGAACATTCCTTCTCTGTATATTTGTATTTATACATATGGGTAGGAGGTGCCATAGTGTTTCCCTTAGACAGTACAGTATGAGGGTACAGCTTATTGTGTGCCCAGAACATTCTGATGGGAGCAGGAGAAGGGATGGGGAGAGTGAGAGAGGAGCAAACTGAGCAGAATCATGCCATGCCCTGAAGGATTTTTCTGAGAGCAGGAAGTCTATCAAAGAATGAGTACAAAAAAGAAGAAAGAAGAAGACAAGAAATCCTGTGTTTCTTTTGATAGAGGACTCAGTGCAGCTTTTCTGCGAGTGTCTATGGCTGTATTTACATAGACCTTTTTTTCTCCCTGCAGTAGTGCCAGGGTTTCAGTAGGTGTACTTGAATGCGTTCGGCAGACGAGGCAAGATGGATGTCATGGCAAATGCCGCGACTATAGAGATGTGCAGGGCACAAGTTAGGAAGTCTTTTTAAAGGAGAAGGAAAGGCTAACAAAGAGTTAATCTCAAGCTGCAGGCATACCTTCAGTTCTCTCAATAGTGCCCTTAAGTCTACACATATTTCTCCTGTTTGGATGATCAGAAGCCTCATAGGAAAAAAAAACGCTGAGCTGTGTAAAGAAAGTTCCCATAATGCCTCACTCCTGCACCGAGACCAAGACCGGTGTACATGCTCAGTTTGTAAGACTAGTCAGCTTCCTGCTGATTGGCTCAGGGGGGGAGTTCTTAGCATTCTTGAAGGAGGGGGTAGCAGGAGAGGGGAGAGAGGAGAGAGCTGTGTGTCTCTGGCACAGAAAAGCATAGAGACAACAAATCCTGTTTCTTTTGATAGAGGACTCAGTGCAGCGTTTCTGTGAGTGCTTATGGCTGTATTTACATAGACCTTTCTATGTTTCTATTTTAACATGTTATACACTGGGGCCCTGCATTCTGATTTCTCCTCCATACGACACTGCTAAAACTTGATGTGCCTCTGGCACTGCCCTCTCTGTGGGGTTCCTCGGTTCTGATGAGGAGCGCTGGAGCAGGAGGAGGTGGATGTTGCTTCCGTGACTGCACAGCCCGCGCCCTGCGTAGATTTGTCACAGGAGAATCCTTTTGGGGCACGAGAAGCATTCATTCCGCTGGGGTTGATGTCAGTCACCATGAAATCATGAGTTCATTCACACAGGGGCTGCTGCTCTTTGCGTGCAACAAGCACGGCCACTCTTTGGGTATCTGGACCCATCCTGAGATTACAAACGCCATTTGTCACTTTTAGTATAAATCGGCCGAAATCAGACACGGGTCTGGGACAATGCGTGTGTAATATTCCTTTAATATAATTTACTCTGCTCTATGTTTGTGCTGCCAGGGACTTCTTATGTACCAGCAAACCAGGAAACAGAACCAGTTTGTGCCACAGATTAATATACAGTATGCTTATTTATTCTGTATTGATAACACCTTTTAACTCTTATGCGGCCCTTACTGGTTGGTCAGCATGTACTAGGCTGTCACAGTGGCACAGATCCTATCTGATCCCCCCCCCCCCCCCATTGTAAGCAGCGGTCCTGCCCTGCTTTATGGCTGAGATTCTAGCTATCTGTATAACAGAGCATTCTGTCACAGTGGCACAGATCCTATCTGATCCCCCCCCATTGTAAGCAGCAGTCCTGCCCTGCTTTATGGCTGAGATTCTAGCTATCTGTATAACAGAGCATTCTGTCACAGTGGCACAGATCCTATCTGATCCCCCCCATTGTAAGCAGCAGTCCTGCCCTGCTTTATGGCTGAGATTCTAACTATCTGTATAACAGAGCATTCTGTCACAGTGGCACAGATCCTATCTGATCCCCGCATTGTAAGCAGCAGTCGTGCCCTGCTTTATGGCTGAGATTCTAGCTATCTGTATAACAGAGCATTCTGTCACAGTGGCACAGATCCTATCTGATCCCCCCCATTGTAAGCAGCAGTCCTGCCCTGCTTTATGGCTGAGATTCTAACTATCTGTATAACAGAGCATTCTGTCACAGTGGCACAGATCCTATCTGATCCCCGCATTGTAAGCAGCAGTCCTGCCCTGCTTTATGGCTGAGATTCTAGCTATCTGTATAACAGAGCATTCTGTCACAGTGGCACAGATCCTATCTGATCCCCCCATTGTAAGCAGCAGTCCTGCCCTGCTTTATGGCTGAGATTCTAGCTATCTGTATAACAGAGCATTCTGTCACAGTGGCACAGATCCTATCTGATCCCCCCATTGTAAGCAGCAGTCCTGCCCTGCTTTATGGCTGAGATTCTAGCTATCTGTATAACAGAGCATTCTGTCACAGTGGCACAGATCCTATCTGATCCCCCCCATTGTAAGCAGCAGTCCTGCCCTGCTTTATGGCTGAGATTCTAGCTATCTGTATAACAGAGCATTCTGTCACAGTGGCACAGATCCTATCTGATCCCCCCATTGTAAGCAGCAGTCCTGCCCTGCTTTATGGCTGAGATTCTAACTATCTGTATAACAGAGCATTCTGTCACAGTGGCACAGTTCCTGCCACGTTAAGCAGCAGTGAGGCATGGCAGTGAGGTAGCTGAATTAATTAAATATGCAGTTGTTTATGTATTCTCTTATGGGTACACAGATAATGTAATTTCAGGGGATGTTCTGTTGAGGGGGGTTGAATAAATAAACCTGGAAACCAACATCAGAAAAATGCTTGAAACCTTTGGAAAAATGAATAAATAAAAAATGAAATTAAAAAAACACCTCAGCACCTTCCCCGCCGCCGTTCACACGTTATCTGCAAGAAAATAAAGTATTAACGCGGAGAACTGATTTTCTGCTCGGCTGTAGCATAAAGATCCCCCTAACCTTTCCCTGAGCCGCCCACGGAGAGAGAATTTTAAATCATCCCATAACTGCGTGTTGTCCAAAAACATGTAACGTGCAGCCAGAGCCCATTCATTGCACGCATTAAACATTTAGGACATCTGACAGTTATTACTTTTCTAATTAGAAGTTTTTAGTAGCAAAGAAGTAAAAAATGTTCCTTTTTTTCTAACCCTGGAGGGGACGCCGAGCACGGAATGAGCGCTAATGGCCGCGTACAAATCCCTTAACGTGTAACTGGTACATAAATTGGAGGCGAACTGAAAATACTCACAGGCATGTCCCTTTATCTGTCGGTGAGGGTACGGGGTAAACAAAATGAGCTCCCTAAATCTATCACAGCCATGCTGCTGCTTTATGCCAATGTAGATGATTGTATCTCGGACAAGATATACGGGAAATACAAATCCCACGGAGCGAGTTCTGTTGCCGGAGTTTCTCCTGTGAGCCGCATTTCCCATCCATGCCTTAGGGGGAGAGAAGCGGAACAGCCCCGGATCTGTCTGGGCGCCTCTGAGACAAACTGAAATATCTGTTTCTACATCGGCCGCTGGAAAAGAGATGAAGATTGTCCATTCATATGAAATCTGTGATAATGCAGCCAGGCAAATTCATTAGAGCAGAGAGTCTGTATGGGTTTACTAAGTCGTGGAACCATAATTTGCACATCATTCACATACCTCCCAACTGTCCCGATTTTTACTGGACAATCCCGATTTTTACAGCTTAGCCCACAGTCCTGGATTCTTATTGAAAAGTCCCTCATTTCCCTTTGATCTCCTGCACTGAACGCCAAAAATGATACAAAGTTTCTCAAACTTAATTAGATAAGTAGCTTTTGGCAGAGCCCAGAATATTCACCCCCTGTAACTAATAAGCTAAACAGGTCTCTTGGGGGAACTAAGACTTGCAGCTTAAGGGCTCTGGGATTTGCGGAAATCGCTGAAGTTGCCTCTCAATTGCGCCGCCGCGTATGCCATCCCACCGGCGATTTACATTTTCGCCGGTGGGATGTCATATCGGGGAGATTAGTCGGCTGCAACAAGGGAGATTTGTGAAGACACACAGAGCTACTAGTAGCAGCTACTTGTCGTGACTACTAAAATAGACAATGCTGATCATTTACTGATAATTGTCTCTACATGTGTTTTAGCAGAGGCAACTCTCAGTATTGTCTATGGCAGGGGATTTTCTGGCATTTAATAGCCGTGATAAGTAGCTGCTACTAGTAGGGCAATTTCACCTTCATTAGCAAAACACATAAAGCAAGTCCCCAAAACCCCAGACATGTGTTAAAACTTTACATAACCAAAAATTTTGGAAAATGGGAGTGGTATTTAGAGGGTGTGGTCACAAAAAGGGACGTGGCATGATGCTTTTAGCTGCTCTAAGCGCAGCGTTTCTTTTTGTCCCTCCTTGCATTTTTCAAATGTTGGAAGTGTCACACTTGGGTGTCTGGGGACCACTGTGGCTGCTGCATGGGGGTCCCCCACCCCAGACTGGGACTGTTACTTCCACCTCTCCCCCAGCACCGCATACTGCATTTCCGTCTTGCTGCTGTGATGGGAGGAGGAGCGCTGGCGCCAACAGTTATTGAGTTATTTTTAACTTATAGAACATTTTGAAATGCATGCGAAAAGTTTGTTAAAATTCTACGACTTTTTCGTGGTTAAAAAAAACACAAAAAAATCATATTTTGTATGAAGACTACGAACATTTTGGAATTTTTTTGAAGCTTTGGTTAAACTTTCCTTGGGACTATATTTTCGCCAAGTTTGATCTGTCGAGAACCATTGAGTCCTATTGAAGGCCTCCAAACCTAGACATAAAAGGCATCAAAGCAAGAAAGGTTTTCGTGGCTTAACAAATTTTTTCGGCACCAAAATTTGGTGACTTTTGGATAGGGATGCACCAAACCCACTTTTTTGGGTTCTGCCAAACCTCCGAACCCACCCTGATGGATTCGGCCCGAATCCAGAACCGAATCCGGGATTCGGTGCATCCCTACTTTCGGAACGCAATTGCGATATTTTCGTATGACCAATAAAAGAATTTTCGTGGCATTTTAGAACATCAGAAATGATCGTGGTTACTGCAAATTTTTACCACATCGTGATGGTGATGGTATGATCAGGGAAATCTTCTAAATCATCAATGTAGCCAAACTGCACCTAAGCTTTAAGCTATGGGCCTGGCACCCTAGAAAAGGCCCAAAGCCATGGAAGGCGAGTCCTTGGGATGGTCAAGTAGGATATAGTGTGAGGGTCAGTGCTTATTTACTACCTTGGATATCCACAGAACTATAGAAAAGTGATTGTTAAACCCATGAAAAGTTCCACATAAACCTGCTGAAAAGACTAATTGGCTTACAGAATGCAATTCACAGGATTCAACATGCAGAACCCGCAGGGGCCACGGATTTGTTTACACAAATAGATGGGTCAGCACAGGTAGAACTCGCTGGACATGTGACCTTTCTTAACCTTCGTATGCAATGCCCTGTAATTACGTAGCTCCCTCTCATAATAAGGGTTTGTGTGTTAAAGGGGTTGGTCACCTTTAGTTAACTTTAGTATATTCTGAGACAACTTGCAACTGGTCTTCAGTTTTTATTATTTGTAGTTTTTATTTTTAATTATTTCCATTTTTGTTCAGGGGCTCTCCAGCTTGGAGTTTCAGCAACTATTTGGTTGCTAGGATCCAACTTACCTTAGCAACCAGGGTGTGGTTTGCATGAAAGACTGATATAGGAAAGGACTTGAATAGAAAAAATAAGTAACAGTTTTTTTTGAATGCGGGGGTCAGTGACCTCTGTTTGAAAGCTGCAAAGAGAAGAAGAAGGCGAATAATTGAAAAACTATAAAAAAAATAAATAAATAATGAAGAGCAATTGAAAAGTTGCTTAGAATTGGCCATTCTATAACATACTAAAAGCTAACTTAAATGCAATTAAATATGCATTTGGCACCTTCCTCTGATTTATTTTAGCATGTTAAATGTAATAATAAAACAGTACCTGTACTTGATCCCAACTAAGATATAATTACCCCTTATTGGGGCAGAACAGCCCTATTGGGTTTATTTAATGGTTAAATGATTCCCTTTTCTCTGTAATAATAAAACAGTACCTGTACTTGATCCCAACTAAGATATAATTACCCCTTATTGGGGCAGAACAGCCCTATTGGGTTTATTTAATGGTTAAATGATTCCCTTTTCTCTGTAATAATAAAACAGTACCTGTACTTGATCCCAACTAAGATATAATGACCCCTTATTGGGGGCAGAACAGCCCTATTGGGTTTATTTAATGGTTAAATGATTCCCTTTTCTCTGTAATAATAAAACAGTATCTGTACTTGATCCCAACTAAGATATAAATAATCCTTATTGGGGCAGAACAGCCCTATTGGGTTTATTTAATGGTTAAATGATTCCCTTTTCTCTGTAATAATAAAACAGTACCTGTACTTGATCCCAACTAAGATATAATTACCCCTTATTGGGGACAGAACAGCCCTATTGGGTTTATTTCATGGTTAAATGATTCCCTTTTCTCTGTAATAATAAAACAGTACCTGTACTTGATCCCAACTAAGATATAATTACCCCTTATTGGGGCAGAACAGCCCTATTGGGTTTATTTAATGGTTAAATGATTCCCTTTTCTCTGTAATAATAAAACAGTACCTGTACTTGATCCCAACTAAGATATAATTACCCCTTATTGGGGGCAGAACAGCCCTATTGGGTTTAATTAATGTTTTATTGATTTTTTTAGTAGACTTAAGATATGGACATCCAAATTACGGAAAGACCCCTTATCCAGAATACCCTTGGTCCCGAGCATTCAGGATAATGGGTCCTACACCTGTAGTTAACTACAGATTTATATGCAGTATAAACCTTAGCCATGCCGCCTGGGCAGCCCTCCTTTGGTTGGAATTGCTACATACAGAACCAAGACACAATCAATAAGCAAGTCCCACAGTATTAATGGGCTCAAGCTCCTCTCAACTTTCCCTCATGAATGAAATGAAATGAAAGAGGCGTTTCTGGCAGTCCGCCTGCCGCTCACCTCAGATGTAACCAATCAGCGTTAGGGGCGTGTCCCACCTGACATCGCTCTGACGCGGCCCTGGCTCTCTCACTCAGTCCATGTGGAACCTTCCGTCACTTCCGGGTAAAGATGGCCGCCTCCATAGCAGCACGGGCAGGGAATGTCCTGGGGAGTTTCACAGCCAAGAGCGCTCTGCTCCGTACAGCCCAGGTGAGACGGGCTGGGGGCTCGGCTAGGGCTGCAATATACCGCTTTGACTCCGGTTTGTGATGAAATACGATGGGTGTCCTACTCTGACTTGCCCTTAACTCTTAAACGCTGTAGGTGATGTGTAAAGGTGAACTGTAACCCCCTACTGAACTGCTTTTATACTCCCAGCATCCTCTGTGGTGCAGTTTAGTAGTAACACCCTTTGCCCTGGACTAATGGGGGCAATGAGTAGCTGTTTGTGTGCAGAATTATCTATTAAGCATTTACAAACTGCAACCCTCCTTCTGTTGTTGCCTTAGGGTATCAGATTTATGTTGAGAGTTACAGTTCAACAAAAAGCTGCAGTAGTAAGTCTGTTTTCTCCAGCACTTATCCTATTCTGTTGTGGGCTGTGTAGAGAGTTGTAGTTCGAATTGAGATTTACATTGACTACTTTATGTATCAAGGCATTTGCTGCCTGCAGTTTCTGTTGCTCAGACTGGTACACAGTGTAGTGGACTTGATACTTTGTATTTCCCCCCTTCCTTCCCTTTAGGGTGAAGACACACAGAGCTACTAGTAGCAGCTACTTGTCACGGCTACTAAAACAGACAATGCTGATCATTTACTGATAATTGTCTCTACGTGTGTTTTAGCAGAGGCAATTCTCAGTATTGTCTATGGCAGGGGATTTTCTGAGGTTTAGTAGCTGCTACTAGTTGCTCTGTGTGTCTTCACCCTTAAGGTGGCCATACACGAGCAGATCCGCTCGCTTGGCGATGTCACCAAGCGAGCGGATCTTCCCCCGATATCCCCACCTACGGGTGGGCGATATCGGGGAGCCTTTAGGTAAAAAAAAAAATAATCCGATCGTTTGGCCCTGGGGCCAAACGATCGGATTATGTGAGCGGCAATGTGGCAGTCGGATCGGGGACCGCATCAACGAGCCGATGCGGTCCCCGATCCGACCGGATTTTCTAACCTGGCCGATCTAGATCTGCCCAATTTCAGGCCAGATATCGGTCGGCCAGGCTGCTCGGCTCCCCCCATACACGGGCCGATTAGCTGCCGAATCGGTCCAAGGGACCTATATCGGCAGCTATAGTCGGCCCGTGTATGGGGACCTTTAGGGCTCTGGCACACGGGGAGATTAGCTGCCCGCGACAAAACTCCCTGTTCGCGGGCGACTAATCTCCCCGAGTTGCCTTCACCTGCCATCCCACCGACGAAAATGTAAGTCGCCGGTGGGATGGCACAGGCGGCGGCGCGATTTCACGCAAATTGCCGAAAAAGCCTCGCGAGGCAACTTTGGCGATTTGCGCGAAATCGCGCCACCCCGTGTTCCATCCCACAGGCGACTTACATTGTCGCCGGTGGGATGGCAGGGGAAGGCAACTCGGGGAGATTAGTCGCCCGCGAACAGGGAGTTTTGCCGCGGGCGACTACTCCGTGTGTGCCAGAGCCCTTAGGGTGAAGACACATAGAGCTACTAGTAGCAGCTACTTGTCATGGCTACTAAAACAGACAATGCTGATCATTTACTGATAATTGTCTCTACGTGTGTTTTAGCAGAGGCAATTCTCAGTATTGTCTATGGCAGGGGATTTTCTGGAGTTTAGTAGCTGTGAAAAAGTAGCTGCTACTAGTTGCTCTGTGTGTCTTCACTCTTAAAGCAACAGTAACACTAAAAAAATAAAAGAGCTTTAAAGTAATACAAATATAATGCACTGTTGCCCTGCACTGGTAAAACTGGTGTGTTTACTACAGTTACACTGTTATAATTTATATAATAAGCTGCTGTGTAGCCACGGGGGCAGCCATTCAAGCTGGAAAAAAAGGAGAAAAGGCACAGGTTACATAGCAGATAACAGATAAGCTCTGTAGAATACAATAGTGTTTTATCTGTTATCTGCTATGTGCCTGTGCCTTTTCTCCTTTGAATGGCTGCCCCCATGGCTACATAGCAGCTTATTTATATAAATTATAGTAGACTTTCTGAAGTAAACACACAACTTTTACCAGTGCAGGGCAGCAGCATTATATTTATTATATTTTAGTTACTTTTATACACTTTCATTTTTTGGTGTTACTGTTCCTTTAATGTCATTTGCACAGGGATGTGCTGGGAGTGACTGGATCACATAGCAGAACTCTTGGCACCAAGGCAAGTATTTAGCTTTACATTCCCATAGGCTGTGATAACGACACGTGATGGAACAGTGATATATATACGTCTGTCCTGTTTGCCCTTTCCGTGGGATATAGCAAAGGCGAGGGATATGTGGCCCTGAAGCCGGAACGATAGCAGTAATTATCTACACCGTTGGTAACCCGTTGCTAAGAGCCGGGGATCAACAAATGCAATTTTATTTTAACCCCCATGCAGAGAATAGCAGGCAACTAATACCCTTGGGCCTCCAGTTACTGAACTACATTTCCCAGCATTCTGAAGGTCGGACATATCTAAATTGTACGCATTTAAAAATATAGACCGATAACTTCCTGCATTTCCAGACTTGGGCGAACTGCAGCTCCCAAATCTCTTAAAGGGGCGGTTCACCTTTAAGTTAACTTGTAGTATGTTACAGAATACCCTATTCCCAGCAACCTTGCAATTGGTTTTCATTATTTTTATATAGCCTTTCTCTTCTGCCTCTTTCCAGCTTTAAAATGGGTCCCAGCACCCAGAGACTATTGCTCTGTGGGCAGCAGTTTTATTATTGTTGTTACTTTTTATTACTTATTTTTCAATGCAGACCCTCTACTATTCATATTCCCAACTCTTATTTAAAGGAGACATATTGGATAAATGGAAAAAAACCCTAATTTTGTAGGAAATTATGAATATTATATATATATATATATATATATATATATATATATATATATATATATATATATATATATTAATCCTATCTGTAAAGATGGTCCCTTTATTGGAGCTCCCTATAGATCCCATCAGTTCTCTGTCCGGGTTTCAAATGAAGGGTGGGCGTGTCCTAACGGTCCCTGCCAGAAGCACAGTAGGAGGGGATAGCCAATCACAGCCTTGCACTCTCACAAGCAAAGACAGGCTTCAGTCCCCTATCAGGTCAGCTTAGCTGCTGATTGGTTCCTATCCTACAGAGCCACCGGCTCCCCTGAACATCCAGGGAATTCAGCCAGCAAGAAGTGGAACAGATGGGCGGGACTAGTGGGGTTTGGGTGGAATTTTTCAATCTGAAACACAACTGTTTTTTTTAAGCAAAATCCTTCTATATCTAGAGGAGTATAATTCACTGGTACATTCATAATTTTATATTAATTTTATATATAAAACCACTACCTGGTTGCTAGGGTAAATAAGACCCTAGCAACCAGATAGCTGCTGAACGAAAAGCTAAATAACTAATAAAACAATAAAAAATAAAAAGTAAAGACCTATTGCAATATCAATGGCTACATCATATCAAAAGTTAATTTTAAAGGTAAACTACCCCTTTAATGTGATATATTGTGTATTTATAAGCCAGCTTGGATGGCTTTTGGTTTGCGTAAGCTCTGGCATGGCCGCATATCCAGACTGGAATCTTACTGTTGCCCCAGGCGGAAAGCTGCAGGGTATAGTTTATGGTATTTACTGGAGCTATTTACTTTATTGGAAAGCACACACTGTTTGCCCTGAACTTTGCATGTTTTCCTGTTTGCTTTTTATAGATATTTTTCCTCTGTATTTCAATTACATTGTTTCGCTGGCTGTTTCTCCTGCACCCTGTGCTTTCTGGAAGGAGTTTTATATTAACCCTTAGGACACCATTCTTTTGCCAACCCATTTGGCTGTAAAAGGGTCAATAATTGACTCTAAAGAGAGCTGATTTGTGCATTTTGTTGGTGCCAAAGGGTGGTGTGTTGTGTGTTAAACATTAACCTTTCCCAGGAATACTGCAACATTGCAAGTGCTTACATATTACTTCGCTAAAGCTCTGAATAAACTTTATTTTACTAGGCAAAGGCCATAGGACTTGTGTAACACTTTGCCCATTCAGCAGGTCTGTGCCATCAGTGATCTCTGCCCTGTGTGTTTAGGTGCCCGCCCACAGAACTAATTACACAGCTTATTATTTTGTACACAACTTAGCACTTACACACAAACACAAGCAATGTTCCAGCAGGATATTTTGCAACCATATATAAATTTGTGGTATTTTCTAAGGCTATACAGTGACTAGGGACATATTTGGCAGCGGTGTAAGATATGGGTGCAAGGGAGTCTGAAGCAAATGGCACAACAGGGATAAAAAGTATCCAAACAAGTTAAGATTTGCACAGTTTACCACTGAGTAAAATGGGTTTTAAAAACAAGTGGTGCTTAAATATTATTAGGGGTCAAAAGTAATGCCCCATAGGGTGTTATCTATCCTTCTGCTGTTACTGTGCTGCTTTCTGGGCGGATGGAGTAGCACCCAGTGTGCCCAGCCCCGTGGCAGAATTAGCTCCATATGCGTGTATTGTGCTCTTCTTATATGTGCTGTATGTGTCTCGGCTCACAGTGTGTGGTACTGTGTGGGTTCTGCTGCAGCTGTAATAGCGCTGTGCTGGCCTTGAGGGCACTGCTGTCTCTTACAGAGCCTGGCAGAGGCACCCACATAGGGAGTTAACTGCTGGATATGCTGACGAACAGTCAGAGACTTGATTTTTTTTTATTCTATTTTTAAGTTGGTAGAGGAAAGGTAATGTGCAAAACTGCTCAGCCAAATACCTTGTGCATATTGAGTTTAGTGTGAAAGCTTTGTTAAAGTTCTGTTTCTATATTGTAAAGAAACGTTAATAATAAACCTTTGTAAAGGTGCCCATACACCTTCAGATCCGCTCGCTTGGCGATGTCGCCATAGGTGGGGGATATCGGGAGAATCCAGGCTAATTCGATCGTTTGGCCCTGGGGCCAAATGATCCAATTATAAGGACAGTATAGGTAAAGTCGGTTCGGGGACCGCATCGGCTCGTTGATCCGACTTGATTTTTTTAACCTGCCTGATCAATATCTGCCTGATTTCAGGCTAGATATCAGTCGGGCAGGCCCGTTGGTAGTGCCCATACATGGGCCGATTAGCTGCCGAATCGGTCCAAGGGACCCATATCGGCAGCTAGAATTGGCCCGTGTATGGGCACCTTAACTGAAATCACATAACTAAAGTTAACACCTGTAACTGTACATCTACTAAATTCCAAGTGGCAGTTCTGTAAGCCCCCCCCCCCCCTCAGTCATGGCCCTGCTGAGCCCTTAACTCTGCACACTTTCTCTTAAGGCCCACCTCCAGTGGGGGGCTTTCCTGCCAAAATTGAGATAGTTGGATCACTATTTTGCCAAACTAAAGGTGTCCATGCATGTCCATTTTACCCGTGAGCAACACAACCATGAAAAATGTTCATGAGGGTGTCAAATAAGGGATGGGATTGGCTATTTGGCAACCTCTATGTGGACTGGCAGCCTTTAGGAGGCTCTGTTTGGCAGTACAACTGGGTTTTATGCAACTAAAACTTGCCCCCAAGTCAGGAATTCAAAAATAACTACCTGGTTTGGGGGCACTGAAAGCAACATCCAAGGGGTTGGGGAGCAACATGTTGCCCCTGAGCCACTGGTTGGGGATCACTGCATTTAAAGATCCACTCTTTTGGAGAGGTCACCATAGGAGCAGATCTTTCCCTGATGTGCCCTCCTTGAGGTGGACAATATTGGTCTGATCTGATTGTTTGGCCCTCAAGTCAAACAGTCAGATCATAATTGCCAATATGCAGGGTATCTGATTGAGAACCACATCGATGCACAGATCTGGTCCTCACTGTCAAGAAAATGAAACCTGCCTGGGCAATTTTAAACCAATAAGCTGCCCATGTATGGGGCTCTCCAACAGGCCTGCCTGCCTCATATCTGGCCTATCTATCTACCTATGTCAATTGGGTAGGTTTGATTTTAACTTAAGATCAAGGGCTGCATCTGCTCATCGATGCGGTCCTCACTCCAATGGTTTGGATTTCATCTGGTTGTGTCCCTACGGCTTAACGATTACCAATGATAACCGAATATGGTACGATAATATCATTGCGTGTATTGCCATCTTTAGTCTGACTGGGAAGAGGCAGTGCAGCCATGTCCAATTTTATTCTTTCTGTCTACTTCCATGGGTGCTGACTCACTAGGCCAGCTTGCCTTTCTCTCATCTGAACTCTGTAATGCGCCCTTTCCCTCCCAGGCCAACTGAGCAGAGGTGAATGACTACAAACGATTGGTTGCTCTCCTTTCACCCACTGCGTCTCTCCCATAAACACCCTGACAGAGCAGGCTGCATGAGTGCAAACAGGTCTGATCGCTAGAACAGCGACGGAAAAACAGGACCTTCTGCCCAGAATTCTGTGTAATGACTTTCAGGCCGGGGTGGTTGCACCTGGAACCGGTTTCAAGGTGAATGAAGTTTGAGTAGAGAAAAACAAGTCGGCTTTTACGGACGGGCGTGCTGTGCCTTCATACACAGTAAAGGGGAAGGTGATCTGTTTATATAATATAATCAACATTAGGGATGCACCGAACCCAGGATTCGGTTCTGTATTCAGCCAGGGTTCGGATTCGGCTGAATCCACGGTGAATACTGAACCGAATCCGAATCCTAATTAGGATTTGGAAGGGTTAAATGTCCGGGTCAAAATTTTTTCACGGCACTAATAAGGATTCCGATTCAGTTTGGTGTTAGGCCGAATCCCTTGGGATGGATTCTGGGGTTCGGCTGAACCCAAAAAACTGGGTTCGGTGCATCCCTAGTCAAGACTATCCTTTAAATCAGGGATCCTCAAACTACGGCCGTGGGCCAGATCCGGCCCCCAGTGCAATTTACACGGCCCTCGCTACTACCTCACCCCTGGCAGCGGGAGGGGGGAGCAGAGAAGCTGGGAGAGGGGGAGGAAGCAGCGGGGGGAGGATGCAGAGGCTCCCCATAGTTTGACCCCGTAGCGGGGGGAGTGTTGAGGACTATAGTCCGGCACCCCAACAGGCTGAGGGACCATGAACTGGCCCCCTGTTTAAAAAGTTTGAGGACCCCTGCTGTAAATTATATACTTATAAATGATGCCTAGTGATGTCATTAGTTAGAATTGGTGCTTAGTGATATAATATGTCACATGACTCACTGACTTGAGCATTATAATATGTAATGTACCCCCTGTTGTAAAATAGAAATGACTTATAATATTTCACTTTCTATTCTTTCCAATGGGATTTTTACCAGTTTGTGAAAGTTCGAGTTCACCATTTGATAGATGGAATTGGAATGCATAATGCATAGGTTATTTTGATAAATCCTTATTAACAAAAGGGGGGGGTTATTCACTATATGAATTCTTTAATGATCCCCACTAGGGCCCCCCCATATTTCTGCTGACATTGTTGCACCTATCAATAGATATGAGCAATGTAATTGTATTCCAGTTTTTAAATCCTTTCAGCCAATTACTGAGTAGGAACAATATCCCCCCCTCCCAACCCTCCTCCTGGAGTGAATGAAATATGCAGAAGTTTTTGCTCTTCGCTCCGACATTAGAAATATAATTTTAATATTGCAGAAAAATGATAAAGTGAACGTTTTCATAAATCAGTGACAGAAGGAATTCGCTTCCATTCTGTGAAGTCATTTGCAGATTTTTGTGTGGTTTTTTTTTTCCGGCTGCATCTTGTATCCGTTCCATCTTGATGTCAGTAAATGCGCATCCCCCCCAGCGCAGCTCCAGCGACTGCAGACCACATGCCATCGCATATATTTTTGCCAGAAGACATTTTTAGGTCAATGAAAACAATGTTTTTTTCCCCCCCCAAGCTTTGAAGTTTAAAGCTTGAAATGAATTTATGCATGGGGGGGGGGGCTGCTCTATGTGGAATATCCATAAGAAAGTCTCCTGCGGGGCACATTTTACTGCATTGCTCATAAACACAATCAGATTGTCTTTTTAAAGTAAACTTGTAAGGCTGTTTGGGGGTTCCGGATTTTAGGCCTAACCCATTGCAAAAGATAAATGGACAGAGTTGTGTGTAAACTAAAGGGATTTACTTTTAAGAGCCAATGAGACATATTAATTAATCCTATCCCTGACACTTTATTTCTTTGTAAATCATAAACAGCCCCCTCCTATTGCTGCCTGTGTCTGCCATAGGCAGAGGGATTCCTTTTCCTTGTAAACAGTAGCAATGTCAGTGGGAAATCCGTTTTGACTCCTAAACCCCTCAGTGACTTCTAATATCCTTATAATTTTTTTTTGAAAGGTGTATTTTATTAACTTTTCATACAAACAAAACACAAAATATCACATTTAACAATGCAATGAGGAAGACGCATTAGTCTTTCTTTTCCAGGTCTACCTTAAGGATTTGTTACCAATACTGAGTGGGTAGGTATGACATTACAGAGTGTGTAGCTGGCAGTAATTCCCGCATCTTGGATCCATCACCCTACTGAACTTGTGTATTCAGGGTGTGGGAAAACAGGTTGGGAGGACGTTGGGGGGCTTATTATGTAACTGGGAGCAGGATCGTTCAGTTACCCTCTAGATCACACCAAGGGCCCCAGACTTTGTCAAATTTGTCAGGTGCGCCCCTAATTTCGTACGTGAGTAATATCCTTATAATTTACAGTAGGGGGTACATTATCCCTTATAATACATGAGTGATACTCAGAGTTCCCTGTATAACTCAGCCTGCAGCCTTGTGCCTTTATATGGGCACAGAACCCCTCAGTGACTTCTTATATCCTTATCATTTACAGTAGGGGGTACATTATCCCTTACAATACATGAGTGATACTCCGAGTTCCCTGCATAACTCAGCCTGCAGCCTTGTGCCTTTATATGGGCACAGAACCCCTCAGTGACTGCTAATATCCTTATCATTTACAGTAGGGGGTACATTATCCCTTATAATACATGAGTGATACTCAGAGTTCCCTGTATAACTCAGCCTGCAGCCTTGTGCCTTTATATGGGCAGAGAACCCCTCAGTGACTTCTTATATCCTTATCATTTACAGTAGGGGGTACATTATCCCTTATAATACATGAGTGATACTCAGAGTTCCCTGTATAACTCAGCCTGCAGCCTTGTGCCTTTATATGGGCACAGAACCCCTCAGTGACTGCTAATATCCTTATCATTTACAGTAGGGGGTACATTATCCCTTATAATACATGAGTGATACTCAGAGTTCCCTGTATAACTCAGCCTGCAGCCTTGTGCCTTTATATGGGCACAGAACCCCTCAGTGACTGCTATTATCCTTGTTATTTACAGTAGGGAGTACATTATCCCTTATAATACATGAGTGATACTCAGAGTTCCCTGTATAACTCAGCCTGAAGCCTCAGATATGTCTTATTAGACTTTACCCTTTATATATATATATATATATATATATATATATATATATATATATATATATATATATATATATATTATAGTGCTGAACCTCCAGGTTCTGTTCAAACTAATTGTAAGCTTCTTTCATCGTTTAAATTGCTTTGTATTTATTTCACTTGTGTTTGAGACTGATTGGCTATTTAAAGTGCCTAGGTAACAGAAAACATCTTATTTTTTTTGTGTTTATGGGAATAGAATTGACAATCTTTCCAGATACAAGATAAAATGTCATTCTATACAGGGGAGGATAATTTGGTGTCTGTTACAGACGGTCTCGCGTACAGAGCTGCGTTACGGAGATGGTCGGTGCCTTTTGTGCCGCCGAAGATAGCAATGTTCCTAACGATTTAATTACTGGTATTTTGAAAGGCAGCAGAACCCAAATAAGCATATTCGTTAGCCCAACGCCATGCTGTGATAATGCCGTAGCTTGCGCAAATGGCGTTCTGTATATTCCATTTCTGCCCGCCTGTGCTCAGTGCTATGGATGTAACACAGCGGCTTTGTGGGACTGTGGATCACTTAACAACAAGGCAGGAAAGCTGCAAAGGCAAGATTGCACAGCCGGGCGCTGGGGCCTATTATGCTCAATTTGTAGGCAGAGACGTTCAGGAATACTTAATCCGGCAGAAGTGCGTGATTTATTGCGTTTTCCTTGTACACTGGGTTAACACAGAAAAAAATCCTTTTAAAGGGGAAGTGGCACCCTTCGAAATAATTGCAAATCCTTTTGTATCGGGTTAATATAGCAAAATAAACTTTACTTACACTGTATAAATTATTGAATTTCTTTTCCCTTCAGGCTTGGAATTTGCAATCACAGCAATCAGGCAGCCGCCATTTTGTGGACATTGTTATTAAGGGAAGCTTTGTATCACTCCAAATCTTATGCATTTGCCATCTAGGTGATATCTAGGAAGTGCTGAATGGAATATTAAAGTAATTGTAATTGAAAAATCTGAGATGTCAATCATATATTGCCTGTCCCGCCTCTATGCGGGTACAGGTATGGATGATTTAATTAAAAAAATAATTTGGGTTTCATGTTTAATTTGTAAAGGACTTTTATTATACAGGTATAGGACCTGTTATCCAGAATGCTTGGGACCAAGGGTATTCCGGATAAGGGGTCTTTCCGTAGTTTGGATTGTCAAACCTTAAGTCTACTAAAAAATCAATAAAACATTAATTAAACCCAATAGGACTCTTCTGCCCCCAATAAGGGGTAATTATATCTTAGTTGGGATCAAGTACAGGTACTGTTTTATTATTACAGAGAAAAGGGAATCATTTAACCATGAAATAAACCCAATAGGGCTGTTCTGCCCCCAATAAGGGGTAATTATATCTTAGTTGGGATCAAGTACAGGTACTGTTTTATTATTACAGAGAAAAGGGAATCATTTAACCATGAAATAAACCCAATAGGGCTGTTCTGCCCCCAATAAGGAGTAATTATATCTTAGTTGGGATCAAGTACAGGTACTGTTTTATTATTACAGAGAAAAGGGAATCATTTAACCATGAAATAAACCCAATAGGGCTGTTCTGCCCCCAATAAGGGGTAATTATATATTAGTTGGGATCAAGTACAGGTACTGTTTTATTATTACAGAGAAAAGGGAATCATTTAACCATTAAATAAACCCAATAGGGCTGTTCTGCCCCAATAAGGGGTAATTATATCTTAGTTGGGATCAAGTACAGGTACTGTTTTATTATTACAGAGAAAAGGGAATCATTTAACCATGAAATAAACCCAATAGGGCTGTTCTGCCCCCAATAAGGAGTAATTATATCTTAGTTGGGATCAAGTACAGGTACTGTTTTATTATTACAGAGAAAAGGGAATCATTTAACCATTAAATAAACCCAATAGGGCTGTTCTGCCCCCAATAAGGGGTAATTATATCTTAGTTGGGATCAAGTACAGGTACTGTTTTATTATTACAGAGCAAAGGGAATCATTTAACCATTAAATAAACCCAATAGGGCTGTTCTTCCCCCAATAAGGGGTAATTATATCTTAGTTGGGATCAAGTACAGGTACTGTTGTATTATTACAGAGAAAAGGGAATCATTTTCAAAATTATTTGCTTATAATGGAGTCTATAGGAGATGGCCTTGCCATAATTCGGAACTTTCTGGATAATGGGTTTCTGGATAACGGGTCCCATACCTGTATAAAAAAAAAATTATATAATTTCACCCTAATCGGCATAACTGGCATTGAGGCTGGGGCGCTGTTCCACTTCCCTTAGGATCGGATAAATATTCTGATGAAAATTCATAGAAAATGAATAGTCAGTAGGTGCAGAAGGGAAAGAAATGCTACTTGTAAGTAGGTAAATGTTGGCTGCCATGCAGGAAAGAGAGCGGCTCAGTATATTAGTAAGTGTCTCTATGTCTCTAAATAAATGGGACTATACCATGAGTGATAACAAGAGAGAAGAGGCCCATTCATCAGGACATGACAAATACATAAGAAGCTGTCATACTGATCCATAGATACAAGTACCAGGGAAACACACAGCTACCTTATTTATTCTTCTTTGTCAACAGAATCTCTTTCCTTGTCTCCGGCCTCATCTTTCCCTTCCCTGCAGTGTTTCCCTATCGCTCTCCCTCCCTTTCTGCTGTGTCTGGGCCCCTCTCTCTAAAGGTGGCCGTACATGTTAAGATCCACGAGCAGATCTGTCTCCCGATATGCCCATCCAAGGTGGGAGATATTGGCCTAATGACTCTAGGTAAATAGATCAAAAGACCATCAATAATTGTCATACTAGTTTGAAGTAAAATTCAAGAAATCATTTATTAGGACAAAAAAAGAGAGCAGCCTAATGCATTTCATGCCTTGTAGGGCACTTAAGTTGGCCATACATGGGCCGATTGTAGCTGCCTATTCCAGTCATTATAATTCAATTGTTTGGCCCCAGGGCCAAATGACCGAATTTTCCCAAATTCCCCCGATATCGCCCACCCATAGGTGGGGATATTGGGAGAAGATCCGCTTGCTTGGCGACCGGATCTTTATATGTATGGCTACCTTTACTCATAGGCTGAGTAGAGCCAAATGAATGAATTATAACGATGGGTATAGGAGCCTCGGGGTGAGGGCCGCATCAATGAGCCAATGTGGTTCCCGATTTGACGGGAAAATAAACATCTTGTCAATTTTTGGACAGATATAACTTGTCCCGTCGGGGGTCCCCATGCACGGGCAGGTAAACTGCCAAGTCAGTCTGAAGGACTTCAATCGTCTTCTTCTGCCCATGTATGGCCACCTTAACACACACACCTCTGTATTTTCCAGCCTCTTTCTCTCTAGAACCTGTGGGCAGGTACATAATATTGGGGGCCCCCTGCTGTTTAGGGTGGGTCTCCATGACTCTGTTTAATATAGTATGTATGTATATCTTTATTAATAAAGTGCTACTTATGTACGCAGCGCTGTACAGTAGAATACATTAATACAAAGTATAACAATATATACAAGATACAGTTGCAATAAGATAAGAGTCAAAGACACAAGATGATGGAGGTCCCTGCCCCGTAGAGCTTACAATCTATAGTGTAATGTCTGATACAGTATGTTATATTAAGTTGATTAAAGTAATTCTGAATGATGTTTTGGGTCGTAAAGGAGGCTCAGAGATTTAATTTATATCTACTGAGAAAAGAGGTTAAGAAATCCTCCTTTAGATCTACCATTGCTCCCCCAATAGTAAATCTTCTTTCCCTCTAGCCCCCCCTTTATTTTTAACTTGGTGTATTAATGCCATGTGAGTTAATTGCACTTTACAGAGATTATACATCACTTATATTAGCCCCTGCCCCAGTGGAGCTTTCAGTTTAATCTCCCTATCACAGTCAGGCACATTAGGGTACATTATTATTTATCCTAACTATGTGGCGTCCGAGGCCCCCTATCCCCCAGAGACCTCTAGATCCCCCCACGCACAAACAGGAAAAACCATAACATTTTTAACATCAAATTTTACATTTATTTGTTTTTGAGTATTTATACGTTCTCTAATACATTAGAAACATGGCTGTAATGAGACCTCGAAAACAGGGCTCAGCAGCAGATGCTTAAGCCCAAAAAGTCCAATAAACAGGTTCACATATATTTTTATTATATTTATCAGAGATGTCCAATCTGCAGGCTGTTGAATACTGGCCGGGGATGATGGGAGTTTTAGTACAACAACGAGGACTAAGGTCCCTGATTTATGTAACTGTTTTTCTCATCTGAGATGGGGCTGCAGACACCCACCCTTTCGGGTCCCTCCTCCCTTTAGAACCTCTCTAACAAGTCATTTAGAAAGAGCAGTTTTTATATTTTCTGCTTAATATTCCATCCTAAACTCCTCCAGTCATCCAGGAAACAGGGTGTTTACGCTTTATTTTCTCTTACCTTGTGCCTTAGGGGATGCAAGGCATTAACTGCCAGCCAACTTCAGGCCAATAAGGCTCTTTAATGGACCCATCATTACTGCGGAACTAACCTTCAGAAACTAATCTCCAGGCTAATTGCTAATGCAGAGAGAAGCCTATTCACAAATGAATCATAAAAGGCTAAATGGCGGAAAGTGATAGAAGCGCCTGTAGATGTCGGGGCAGCCGGTTTCACAGGTCTCCAAATGGCAGTCGGCTCGTGGGGGGTCAGAACTGTGAGCAGATTTTCGGGGGTCAGAGCTGTGAGCAGATTCTCGGGGTTCAGCCATTTCTACATGTTAGGGCCCTTAACTGTATTGTCCTTTGGTGGAAATGCACTTGCATTATATATAAGCAGTCTGCATTTCATACAATGTAACTACAGGTATGGGAACTGTTATCAGATAACTCGTTATCTAGAAAGTTCCAAATTACAGAAAGACCATCTCCCATAGACCCCATTACAGGTATGGGACCTGTTATCCAGAATGCTCGGGACCTGGGGTTTTCCGGATAAGGGATCTTTCTGTAATTTGGATCTCCATAACTTAAGTCTGCTAAAAATCATTTAAATATAGAATAAAAACAGTAGGATTGTTCTGCCCCCAATAAGGGGTAATTATATCTTAGTTGGGATCAAGTACAGGTACTGTTTTATTATTACAGAGAAAAGGGAATCATTTAACCATTAAATAAACCCAATAGGGCTGTTCTGCCCCCAATAAGGGGTAATTATATCTTAGTTGGGATCAAGTACAGGTACTGTTTTATTATTACAGAGAAAAGGGAATCATTTAACCATTAAATAAACCCAATAGGGCTGTTCTGCCCCAATAAGGGGTAATTATATCTTAGTTGGGATCAAGTACAGGTACTGTTTTATTATTACAGAGAAAAGGGAATCATTTAACCATTAAATAAACCCAATAGGGCTGTTCTGCCCCCAATAAGGGGTAATTATATCTTAGTTGGGATCAAGTACAGGTACTGCTTTTTTATTACAGAGAAAAAGAAAATCAATTAAAAAAAAAACACCTCTGAATTATTTGATTAAAAGTGTCTATGGGAGACAGGTTTTCCATAATTCGGAGCTTTCTGGGTAACGGGTTTCCGGATAACAGATCCCATACCTGTACATGGAACTGGTGACCGTTTTATCCGTCCTTTCATTTCTTTTATCATTTTTTTTTTTTGGCAAACCTAAAATTGCTTCTTTACGGAAACCAGTGCGGCTTAAAGTTTGAAGCCGCTGAGGGAAAAAAAAATAAAGCTTGACTTTTTGACATTGAAATGAGAGGGGTCCCGGCAGGTTGGCTCCACCCTTCCATTTCATCCGTTGAGTATGATCGGTGTTATTGCGAATAGCGGGTGTCGTGAAAGATGAAGAATCAAACGGCTTTGCGCTCCCTGTTACCCCCACGCATCGTGCCGGCTCCCTTTTATGAAGCTACTCGTTGCAAGCGGTTACCTGGGGTTGCAGGCGCTGGAGGCATGCTAGTAGAGTAAATGCTTCACTGAATGCCCCGCCGAGTGGTAATGCAAATTAGAGGTCTGTGATATTCCGCTCGGCAGGGCTTTATTATAGGTGCCGCACACACGCAGGGCCTGCCTTTAAGGTCAGAAGATGCTGTTTGTTCTCTAATGCCGATCTGTGATTTACAGGCAGTTCACCTTTGTGCTGCTGGATAAAGAGATCGGAGAACAAAAAAAAAATAGAGTTTTTAATACAAAAGAAGAAAGTCTCCCTCTTTTGTTTCCGCCAAATGAAGTATTGTGCGAGGCGGGTAGGGGCTGAGCGCAATCACCGCTAATACTTTAGCAGGGAGTGTAGGTTGGATTTGGTTCCTGCGTGACACCGATGCAATTGTTCTGTACAGGTATAGGACCCATTATCCAGAATGCTCGGGACCAAGGTATTCTGGATAAGGGGTCTTTCCATAATTTGGATCTCCATACCTTAAGTCTACTAAAAAAATCAATAAAACATTAATTAAACACAACCGGATTGTTTTGTATCCAATAATGATATTTATATCGTAATTGGGATCAATTACAAAGTACTGTTTTATTATTACAGATAAAAGGGAATCATTTAACCATTAAATAAACCCAATAGGGCTGTTCTGCCTCCAATCAGGGGTAATTATATCTTAGTTGGGATCAAGTACAGGTACTGTTTTATTATTACAGAGTAAAGGGAATCATTTAACCATGAAATAAACCCAATAGGGCTGTTCTGCCCCCAATCAGGGGTAATTATATCTTAGTTGGGATCAAGTACAGGTACTGTTTTATTATTACAGAGAAAAGGGAATCATTTAACCATTAAATAAACCCAATAGGGCTGTTCTGCCCCCAATAAGGGGTAATTATATCTTAGTTGGGATCAAGTACAGGTACTGTTTTATTATTACAGAGAAAAGGGAATCATTTAACCATGAAATAAACCCAATAGGGCTGTTCTGCCCCAATAAGGGGTAATTATATCTTAGTTGGGATCAAGTACAGGTACTGTTTTATTATTACAGAGAAAAGGGAATCATTTAACCATGAAATAAACCCAATAGGGCTGTTCTGCCCCCAGTAAGGGTTAATTATATCATAGTTGGGATCACCCAAACACAACTTAAGCTTTTTGAAAAGAAAACATAATTTCAAGCAACTTTACAATACACATCAATTAAAGAATATGCAGCCTTTTTATGATGTTTAATATAATAATCTGGTTTGGACCAGTTCCCTAAGCCCCACCCCCTGTTCCCCTGCTGATTGGCTGACTACTTTGTGTCTCAAATAAACTGTAACAGTAGTCGCCTGTCCTCAGCCTGCCTTCAGCCTGCCTCCTCCCAATCCCACAATTCCCTGCTGCACACGTGATGTCAATAAGGAAAGGAACATCCCAGTGCAATGCATTGTGGGTTATGTAGTTCCTGCATGCTGTCTGTAAGCTGGGGAGAAGTTGTTACAATTTGTGACATCCGTGTTTTAGTCCCTCCTCCCCTGCCGGGATTTCAAATGATGCAGAAAGAGAAGAACAGTTTTGCAGCTGGATTTCAGCATATAAACATGGGATTTATTCCTACTTTGTGAAGGAACAGATTACAGGGATAGGGATATTAGGGGTTTCTGTTTTGTGTGGGGCTCTTTTAGAAATTTTTGTTCAGAAGCCGGAGATTCCCTTTCATTTATATAGTGTTGACATGCGGCAGTGCTTTACAGAGGTTATACCCAAGTCCCTGCTACAGTGGAGCTTACAATCCAAGAGTAGTAAGTGGCATTTAAGTCACAAAAAGGATCATGTTATGTTGCTAAGCATTTATCATACATTTATTTGGTGTAATATAATCACATAACTTAATGTAAAAACATTCCATGCCACAGATGGGGGCACCTCGGGGATCCTACTCTGATGAAGCACCCAGTGGAGTCATAGGCACAAGGAGGGAGTCGCTAATGAGGGTTCTGGAACATTGAGGCACCCCTGCTGGTTGTGTGTAATTTTTGTATATTAAGTTTATGCGATTATGTTGCATCGAGTCAGCATGTTATGGGTGGAAAAGCTAAATATTTTGTTAATCATTGAACATCAGGGCCCTTTTATAATTATTCAGGTATGTTACACAGGTGTGGGACCTTTTATCCCACAATGCTTGGGATCTGGGTTTTTCGGGATAAAGGATCTTTCTGTTTGGATAATAAACCCAATAAACCCAATCGGATTGTTTTGCCCCCAATAAGGGGTAATTATATCTTAGTTGGGATCAAGTACAGGTACTGTTTTATTATTACAGAGAAAAGGGAATCATTTAACCATTAAATAAACCCAATAGGGCTGTTCTGCCCCAATAAGGGGTAATTATATCTTAGTTGAGATCAAGTACAGGTACTGTTTTATTATTACAGAGAAAAGGGAATCATTTAACCATTAAATAAACCCAATAGGGCTGTTCTGCCCCCAATAAGGGGTAATTATATCTTATTTGGGATCAAGTACAAGGTACTCTTATGTTATTACAGAGGAAAAGGAAATAAGTTTTAAAATTTTTCTAAAAAGGATTCTATGGAAGATGGAGTTTTCAAACGGGTTTCTGGATAATGGATCCTATACCTGTATATTTTGGCGATGCATAAGCTAAAAAGATATTGTCATCTTTATGTCCATTTCCTGACTAATGACGCTTTTTTTTTTTTTCAATTTGTAGTGTGAAAGCCTTCTTAATGTCTAGGTTTAACACTCGTATGGGGGTTATGCAATAAAAGGCACTAAGTTTGCCCAGGAGCAGTAACCTATAGTGACCAATCAACAGGAAGCATTTACTGGTCACCTGTATGGGGGTAAGAACCAATGGCACTGCTGGAGAGAAAGCAGCATCCCTTGAATAATTCGTTTAGACTGATTAGTTTCTGGTCCGAACCAGAGATAGAAGAATATGGAACCCGGAAATGTGGAAATAAAATTGAAAATCTCTGTGTAATGAATAGGGTTGCCACCTGTCTGGATTTGACCCACACAGCCTGGTTTTTGGAAGGGCTGTCCAGTTCAAAATCTCCTGCCCGGCTTTCCAAATTAGGAAAACTGGGGAGGAGTCGCTGCCTCATAGCCCCACCCAGTGACACCATGGCCCTGCCTCTTCCCCGCCCCCATGACATCACTGTCCGCCCCCTGCCTGGCGTAAAAACTTGCATTTTTAATGTAATAACATGGATAGCGGGTCCAGTTGTGCATAAGGCAGTTGGTCCAGCAAATGCTGTTCTGGATTGGTCTCGGTTTCAGAATATTGATTTGCTCATGACTTTTTGTTAACCCAACTTAACTATGTAACTGTGCAGTGGGGTTTGGTTGGTAGGGTTGAACTTGATGGACTTTGGTCTTTTTTTTTCAACCCAACTTAACTATGTAACTATGTATGAAACCTTCTAATGCCAGACCGGTGTTCCATTAAGAGTTAGAGAATAATGAATTATCCATATGCCTTTATACTAAGGAGAACCTTTGCCTTCCATGCACTGTGTACAGCAAAGATCTGCAAAATGCCAGGGCGCCGAATATAAAATCATTATGAAGGAAAACATAAATTTGATTTTTAAAAGGTTACCGTGAAATGCTGACTCTATCGCTGGAGGGTATGGCCGGAATACCAGAAATATTCTAAGCTGCATCTTTCCAAATGAATATGCCGAATTCCCATCTATTTCACGTATAGGTTACTGTGATTTTTTATTTTTTTAGATCTAAATGTCTATGGACGCACATGTTGCACAGTAAATGGAAAAACTCTAGAGAGAAGTTATGCCTCACTCAGAATGTATGGGATGGTGCGGTTATGAAGGGAAATAGGGGCTGTGTTCACTCAGACTGGAAAAAACAGTACATGTAAGAGGATAAATGGATGGGCCTAGGAGGGAGCTCTGTGTTGAGGAATTTAAGGGGGGGGAGGACAAGCTGAGGCAGCCTGAAGAGAATGGAGTGGGGAAAATGGGATACAAAAGGCATGTTTTTTTTAGATATGCTGGTGGACCAGTCTGGTGTGATATCAGAAGAATGAGCTAATTTCATTTTTGTTTATGCTAAATAAAACTGGAAAATTAAAAAAAAAAATTGGACCCCCCCCCCCCCAAAAAAAATAAATAATAAAACCAGGCAAATACGTTTTAGAGAAACCAACTAGCCTGTGACCTGTGCTCTGATAAACTTCAGTCACACTTTACTACTGCGCTGCAAGTTGGAGTGATATCCCCCCCCCCACCCCCAGCAGCCGTTTAGCAGAACAATGGGAAGGGAGCAAGATAGCAGCTCCCAGTAGGTATCAGAATAGCACTCAATAGTAAGAAATCCAAGTCGGGCTTGGGACTCCTCCAGTTACATGGGAGTAGGAGAAACAATAGGTTAGGCGAAAGCAGTTCTAATGTGTAGCGCTGTCTGAAACCTCAGACTCAAGCACACTTTACTGCTGTGCTGCAAGTTGGAGTGATATCCCCCCCCTCACCCCCAGCAGCCGATCAGCAGAACAATGGGAAGGGAGCAAGATAGCAGCTCCCAGTAGGTATCAGAATAGCACTCAATAGTAAGAAATCCAAGTCCGGCTTGGGACTCCTCCAGTTACATGGGAGTAGGAGAAACAATAGGTTAGGCGAAAGCAGTTCTAATGTGTAGCGCTGTCTGAAACCTCAGACTCAAGCACACTTTACTGCTGCGCTGCAAGTTGGAGTGATATCCCCCCCCCTCACCCCCAGCAGCCGATCAGCAGAACAATGGGAAGGGAGCAAGATAGCAGCTCCCAGTAGGTATCAGAATAGCACTCAATAGTAAGAAATCCAAGTCCGGCTTGGGACTCCTCCAGTTACATGGGAGTAGGAGAAACAATAGGTTAGGCGAAAGCAGTTCTAATGTGTAGCGCTGTCTGAAAGCTCAGACTCAGGCACACTTTACTGCTGCGCTGCAAGTTGGAGTGATATCCACCCCCCTCCCCCCCAGCAGCTGATCAGCAGAACAATGGGAAGGGAGCAAGATAGCAGCTCCCAGCAGGGTCGGACTGGGGGGTGCAGGGCCCACCGGGGCTCCCGCCCCAGGGGCCCTGCAGGTGCCCCAGCCGCGTCCCCTAACCCCCCCAAGGGCCCCCCTAACCCCCCCGAAGGGCCCCCGCCTGACGTCCTCCCCGAGCGCGTATAAATTGAACGCGTCGGGGAGGAACAGTCAGTAGCGGGGAGCGCCGGCAAAGGTCGGACTGGGCCGCTGGGGCCCACTAGGGCCGGGGCCCACCGGGATTTTTCCCGGTGTCCCGGCGGCCCAGTCCGACCCTGGCTCCCAGTAGGTATCAGAATAGCACTCAATAGTAAGAAATCCAAGTCCGGCTTGGGACTCCTCCAGTTACATGGGAGTAGGAGAAACAATAGGTTAGCTGAAAGCAGTTCTAATGTGTAGCGCTGGCTGAAAGCTCAGACTCAGGCACAATGCACTGAGATGGCGCCTACACACCAATATTACAGCTACAAATACATTTGTTTGTTCAAGAATAAAATGTTAAATTGCAGAGGGAATTATTTGCTGTGTAACAGTGTCATTTAGAAATAAAAAGTACCTCAGAAAAATCATGACAGTATCTCTTTAATTTCCGGGAGCTTTTTACGTTAATAACCTTATGAACATATTGACGTAGGGCCCTCTACCCATTTTAGGGAGGAACTCCTATTAAAATACCTTCTTTCCCCCATTTTTTTTAATGTTCAGGATGTATGGTCAAATTACTGTTACAAAATGATTTTCCTGCAAGCTGGGGATTGCCCAATCCTTGCAGTTTCTGAACAATGTTCCCTTATTGAGAAAATAAAAAATAATTAAAAAAAAAAAACAAAAAAAGAAACAAAACCACAGAGGCAAAAAACCTAGTTATGGTTGAGGGAATTCCCACAATATATATTAGTACTTTCATCCAAAGGAACTTCCTTTTGAGCTTCGCTGTTTCATTATGTTTATGTTTAACACTCTCCTTTCTTTATTGCGTTTATGGAAAAACCATTATAGGAATGGAAAATTGAATGGCGGCTGATAGAATGTAGGAGGCAGAGGAAAGCCTGTGTTTATACTGTATACATTATATTATTTTCCAGTGCTTTTCCCGGTAAAGTGACATATTCTATTCCTTTCCCATCGCCTTGAATGACTGTGGATATGCGACATCACATTTTCTCTTGAATTTGTATTGACTGCGTAAATTACGCCTTTCTGGTTATGTTTTTGGTTTTAGAGAAGATTATTGGCTCCTCCCCTGCTCAGTCCTATTAATAGATTCTATAATGTTTATTTTTAGGGAATAGGAGGGTAGAGACGTGTTATGTGAACAGTGGCTGCTGCACAGCACATTCATATTGGGTTTAAAGAACAAGATAATAGGGTAGGAAAAGAAATACATAGTGGATAAAAAGGGAAGAGCATTTAAAGGGATGACACTGTTTAAATAACAAACAATTCCCTCTACCATTTAAAGTTTTATACTTGAACCAAAAAATATATTTGTAACTGTAATATTGGTGTGTAGGCGCCATCTCAGTGCATTGTGCCTGAGTCTGAGCTTTCAGCCAGCGCTACCCATTAGAACTGCTTTCAGCTAACCTATTGTTTCTCCTACTCCCATGTAACTGGAGGAGTCCCAAGCCGGACTTGGATTTCTTACTATTGAGTGCTATTCTGATACCTACTGGGAGCTGCTATCTTGCACCCTTCCCATTGTTCTGCTGATCGGCTGCTGGGGGTGAGGGGGGGAGTATCACTCCAACTTGCAGCGCAGCAGTAAAGTGTACCTGAGTCTGAGCTTTCAGCCAGCGCTACACATTAGAACTGCTTTCAGCTAACCTATTGTTTCTCCTACTCCCATGTAACTGGAGGAGTCCCAAGCCAGACTTGGGTTTCTTACTATTGAGTGCTATTCTGATACCTACTGGGAGCTGCTATCTTGCTCCCTTCCCATTGTTCTGCTGATCGGCTGCAGCCTTTTCGGAGCAGTTACTTGCCCACGATAGATCTCTGCTATCACGGGCGAGTAACTCGCTCTGTGGGTTCTTACCCTAAAAGATGTAGCCGTAGAGAGTTTCAGAGGAAGGCACATCATTTCAAAGATTTAATATAAGACCAATTGCCAAGTTGCTAGGAATAGGACATTCTATAACATATAAAAACCCGTTTAAATGGATCACGGTGATCACTGATAAGATGACACATCCATTCAATCACAGTGGCCAATGGTAAAGCCATTTTATTTCCGATCAAGCCCCAGATATATAGCCGTCTTGTTTAAAGCTGACCCACATCTGCCCATTCGTCGCTAGAATCCTTTATTTCCTTCCTCGCCTCCGTTCCTGAGCGGGGGCGCAGGGGGCCTGTTTAACATTCTTTGTTCTATTAGATTTGCCGTTTTTACGAGCGAGTGTTTATAACAGCCGAGCTTGATATTTATAACTACAGTTAAAAAGGTGCTCTTAAAAATGTTCCTTTATTTTTTACTTAGTGGAAAGGGGAATGAGGCCATAAGGGGAATTGTTCTATCAAATCTGTTGTTTATAGGGCTTGTGTTGTTCCCTGAAGACCTTCAAAAAGTATCTCTGTGCATAGTTGTTGAGTTCTTTTAGCACTTGTTTTGCCGTAACCGACTTTCAGCGAGCGCGGATTTACAATGAACAGCTGTGAAATATTCAGGCATAATTCCTTCTTAATGGGAAACACTGCAGTTTTGGATAAGAAAAACAAATTTAAAAATTAACAGCGCAACCTACTTGCCCAAGAGGATTTTTATTTGTCTACGCTTTTTGTAGAAAATAAATCTGTTATTTTTTCACTTTTCGCTTTTAAAGTCATGCAATTAATAGAGAGATACAATTTTTTTTTTTCATATAATTTCCTTTTTGCTTTGTTTTCTCTCTCCATTACAGTGATACTGGGCGTGTGTGTGGTTTGGACTTGGGAGTTGCAATGGCCACAGACTTTAAGTACAGTTATGGGACCTGTTATCCAGAATGCTCGGGATCTGGGGTTTTCCAGATAAGGGGTCTTTCCATAATTCGTATCTCCTACCTTAAGTCTGATAATAAAATTTATTTAAACAGTAATTAAAACCAATAGGATTGTTTTTGCTCTAATAAGGATTAATTATATCTTAGTTGGGATCAAGTACAGGTACTGTTTTATTATTACAGAGAAAAGGGAATCATTTAACCATTAAATAAACCCAAAAGGGCTGTTCTGCCCCCAATAAGGGGTAATTATATCTTAGTTGGGATCAAGTACAGGTACTGTTTTATTATTACAGAGAAAAGGGAATCATTTAACCATTAAATAAACCCAATAGGGCTGTTCTGCCCCCAATAAGGGGTAATTATATCTTAGTTGGGATCAAGTACAGGTACTGTTTTATTATTACAAAGAAAAGGGAATCATTTAACCATGAAATAAACCCAATAGGGCTGTTCTGCCCCCAATAAGGGGTAATTATATCTTAGTTGGGATCAAATACAGGTGCAGGTATAGGATCCATTATCCAGAATGCTCGGGACCAAGGGTATTCCGGATAAGGGGTCTTTCCGTAATTTGGATCTCCATACCTTAAGTCTACTAAAAAATCAATAAAACATTAATTAAACCCAATAGGATTGTTCTGCATCTAATACGGATTATTTATATCTTAGTTGTGATCAATTACAAGGTACTGTTTTATTTCTACATCGAAAAAGGAAATCAGTTTTAAAATTTTGAATTATTTGATTAAAATGGAGTCTATGGGAGACAGGCTTTCCGTTATTCGGAGCTTTCTGGATAACGGGTTTCCGGATAAGGTGTCCGATACCTGTACTGTTTTATTATTACAGAGAAAAGGGAATCATTTAACCATGAAATAAACCCAATAGGGCTGTTCTGCCCCCAATAAGGGGTAATTATATCTTAGTTGGGATCAAGTACAGGTACTGTTTTATTATTAAAAAAGAAATTATTTTTATAAATGTTAATTATTTGATTAAAATTGAGTCTATGGGAGATGGTCTTTCTGGATAATGGGTTTCCGGATAAGGGGTCTGATACATGTACTGTCCATATAAAAAAAAAAAAAAAAAGGGCCTCGAGTCATTTTGTGGCATATGACTGATATTTTAGTTCCATAGTATAAGTACTTATTAATCAGATCCCACAGTGAAAACAAATTGATAGAGCTCTGTGGAGCATCTGCTGTGTGGTTACCTGAGACTCACCGCCTCGCTTACCGGGGGCTTCAAAGTCTGGTATTTATAACAGAGAAAAGGCGGTGGCCGCTTCTCTCGGAGCCTGCTGAGCAGGGAAGCCGAGGGCTGCATTCATACATATGGTGAAGCAGAAGTGTAGAGCTGAGGCCTCCCACTCTTGTTCCTGCCTCCCCCAGGAGTAATCTGCACTTCATCATATTATTATCTGCCTGGGAATTTGCTCGTATAGAGATCTGAAGAGCCACAGCACAGCCTCCCACTACTGCTAAGCACCTGTAACACTGAATTTCTAACTATATCAAACTATTTCTATGCCACCTAGTGTATTCTGGTTATTCAGCTCTGCCAATATTCTCCTACCTGTTCATTACACTCTATACAACAGGTTCTTTTTGCATTATATTTTGTAAAACCTGTATATTGCATTCTAGAGCAGGGGTCCCCAACCTTTCTTTCTCTTGAGCCACAGTCAAATGTAAAAAGACTTGGAGAGCAACACAAGCACCATAAAAGTTCATGGAGGAGCCAAATAAGGGCTGTGATTGGCTATTAGGGGCCTCTATGCACCCTATCAGCTTACAGGGGGCTTTATTTGGTAGGAAATCTTGTTTTTATTCAACCAAAACTTGCCCCCAAGTCAGGAATTCAAAAATAACTCCCTGGTTTGGGGGCACTGAGAGAAACATCCAGGGGGTTGGGGAGCAACATGTTGCCCCTGAGCCACTGGTTGGGGATCACTGCTGTAGGGCATGGCCATTGGGCACCATGTTTTATTTGTTGAACGAGCAGTTTGTTCAACATGTTTGTTGAGCAGGTTTCTTAATTCTTATTTGCAGAACCTTTCCCCTAGAGTCAAGGTTTTGGGTGGGTGTTTCAGGGGCTTTGGTTGAATCCAGTAGACTAGTCTTCTCTGTCATGGGTAAACATGTTTTTTTTTTTTTTTTTTTCAAAACCCATCAGTTAATAGAGCTTCTCCAGCAGAATCCTGCATTGCAATCTGTTTTTCTCATGGGGCTAGCCATATTCTTCATTTCCCAGGGTGCCACAGCCATGTGACCTGTGCTCTGATAAACTTCAGTCACATTTTACTGCTGCGCTGCAAGTTGGAGTGATATCCCCCCCCTCACCCCCAGCAGCTGATCAGCGGAACAATGGGAAGGGAGCAAGATAGCAGCTCCCAGTAGGTATCAGAATAGCACTCAATAGTAAGAAATCCAAGTCCGGCTTGGGACTCCTCCAGTTACATGGGAGTAGGAGAAACAATAGGTTAGCTGAAAGCAGTTCTAATGTGTAGCGCTGGCTCCTTCTGAAAGCTCAGACTCAGGCACACTTTACTGCTGCGCTGCAAGTTGGAGTGATATCCCCCCCCTCCCAGCAGCCGATCAGCAGAACAATGGGAAGGGAGCAAGATAGCAGCTCCCAGTAGGTATCAGAATAGCACTCAATAGTAAGAAATCCAAGTCCGGCTTGGGACTCCTCCAGTTACATGGGAGTAGGAGAAACAATAGGTTAGCTGAAAGCAGTTCTAATGTGTAGCGCTGGCTGAAAGCTCAGACTCAGGCACAATGCACTGAGATGGCGCCTACACACCAATATTACAGCTACAAATACATTTGTTGGTTCAAGAATAAAAGGTTAAATGGCAGAGGGAATTATTTGCTGTGTAACAGTGTCATTTAGAAATAAAAAGTATCCCATAAACATCATGACAGTATTCATTTAAGTTTTCCTCCCTCTTTTTTTGGCTCCATTACATACTTTTGTAGATTGGTGGGTGATGCTCGTGGGGGGGGGGGGGTCAAGTGTGGTTATTTGTGGATGTGAGTCCAGTATATTAGAGCTATGCAGGTCTTCTCCCTCACCAAATATCCCAGATGTTGAACTGACTGCCAAAAGGCTGAACTCATGCTTTTAGATATGGCTGCGGTTAAGATGGGATAAATAACCAAATGAACATCCATGAGTGCAGCATAGATTAGAGGTTAAATGCATTTTTTCTTCTCTGAAATGGTTTCTCCTAATTAGTAGTTGCTACTCTGGCACTTCCTAATTAACAGGCTTAATAGTGATGCTCCCTGCTTCCAAGAATCCCTGCACGGGGAGCTCTGCTGAGCTTGATATTTAGCTTAACACTTATCAAATCAACATTTGTGGTGGGATAATCTGGCGTTCCTTGTATCTAACAAAGGGAGGGTTCATCACCCTTGAAACACTGAGTTCACATCAGTCCGATTCATGACTTATAAGGCTGAGAGCAATGTCGGACTGAGATGGTAGGAACCCACCAGAAAACCCTGGACTATGGGCTCTGAATACTTCCTCCTCTCCTCCCTCAAACTCTAATAATCTTAGTCTCTTTTCTCTACATACTATACTCCATTCTTCCATATATCAAGCTTCCTTCTTCCCATACAGAAATAGGGTATGACTATATATAATATAGGCTTAATAATTAGAAGCAAGAGGGCCCACTGACACCTAGGCCCACCTGGAGTTTTCCTGGTATCCCTGTGGGCCAGTCCGGCACTGGCTGAGAGCTCACTTAAGTTGTTCTCAATTTCTTCTATTAACTTCTCAGACTTATTGGGATTAAGTTTCTGTAGCCACAAGTGACCTTCAGAAAAGCCCAGGACGGGTAAATTCTTTTACCCCAGTGTTGTTTGAGCTGCTAAAAATTGATTCTCACTTTGCCATTTTATCTGTAGCGTCGGTTTTACCAGAGTAAATTCCCATCAGAGAGACACCGGGAGCAATAATGTCTTCGCAGATGTTCTCCTTCCGCTTGAGGCTTTTCTAACACGAGATGCGCTTTTTAGACTTAACTTGTAACCACCGTGGGATGGCTTAGAGCGAGGTTTTATGATAAACCTTTTCCTTGCAAACAGAGATGAAATGTTCTGCATTTGCAACCATAAACATTTAAGGTGCTCTCTCCTTAACGTTCCTTTATTTTCCTTGTGGTTTTTTTTTCGTGAAAGACGAAAAGTTTTATGTGATGGTAATAAAATAACTTTAACTGTGAAGACCACTTTTTACTACCTGCAAAAGTCAAAGGCATTTGAATAGATACTTTATAAACTTTTCAACATACTGTCCTTAAGTGTAAGAACTACACGATCCTACAGTAGTAAAATTCTTTCCTTATTTGCTCAGGCAGTGTTATGGTTGGCTAGAACTCTGTGGAACCCACCACCCCGTAGTAGGTATCTACTAGACATCATCTACCTTCTATTTACTAGAATGATTGCTTCCTATGTAAAGCCCCTTGGAGAAGACAGTAAGGAACCTCAAAGAGAAGCATCTTAAAGGTTGTGTCTCATAAACATTTTGCTTATGAGACACAAGTTAGGGACCCCAGATCTAGACCATCGATCTGGAATTGGAAACTAAAGCTCAAGGCATAGGTTTGAATTACTGTCTCCCTTAATCTCAACTTTATTCCCCTGATGTCCTGCCACTTGTTTGATCTCTAGGTACCATATCACCACTTACAGCCTTCTCATCACTTTTATAATGGCATCACTTCTAATTTTACGATGCATAGTAAACCCGCGAGGGTAGAATTTGGGGTTGCGTGGTCCCAGTCCACCCTAATGAAATGCCTTCTGTTAAGGAGGATGTGTACATGACCCTTTTGATTTTAGAAGTATTAGATCTTGATTACGAACACAGGTACAAAAACATGCCCAGCACGCCATTTTTTTTTTTTACCCATAATGCAGCATTTCTCTAGGATTTCAACATAGTATCAATTTGCTAGTGTTGGTTCAAATTAATTGTCTGTACAGGTATGGGACCCATTATCCAGAATGTTTGGGATCTGGAGTTTTCAGGATAAGGGGTCTCTGCATAATTTGGATCTCCTACCTTAAGTCTACTAAAAAAAAATATTTAACCAGTAATTAAACCCAATAGGACTGTTCTGCCCCCAATAAGGGATAATTATATCTTAGTTGGGATCAAGTACAGGTACTGTTTTATTATTACAGAGAAAAGGGAATCATTTAACCATTAAATAAACCCAATAGGGCTGTTCTGCCCCCAATAAGGGGTAATTATATCTTAGTTGGGATCAAGTACAGGTACTGTTTTATTATTACAGAGAAAAGGGAATCATTTAACCATTAAATAAACCCAATAGGGCTGTTCTGCCCCCAATAAGGGGTAATTATATCTTAGTTGGGATCAAGTACAGGTACTGTTTTATTATTACAGAGAAAGGGGAATCATTTAACCATTAAATAAACCCAATAGGGCTGTTCTGCCCCCAATAAGGGGTAATTATATCTTAGTTGGGATCAAGTACAGGTACTGTTTTATTATTACAGAGAAAAGGGAATCATTTAACCATTAAAACAGAGAAAAGGGAATCATTTAACCAGTAATTAAGCCCAATAGGGCTGTTCTGTCCCAATAAGGGGTAATTATATCTTAGTTGGGATCAAGTACAGGTACTGTTTTATTATTACAGAGAAAAGGGAATCATTTAACCATTAAATAAACCCAATAGGGCTGTTCTGTCCCAATAAGGGGTAATTATATCTTAGTTGGGATCAAGTACAGGTACTGTTTTATTATTACAGAGAAAAGGGAATCATTTAACCATGAAATAAACCCAATAGGGCTGTTCTGCCCCCAATAAGAGGTAATTATATCTTAGTTGGGATCAAGTACAGGTACTGTTTTATTATTACAGAGAAAAGGGAATCATTTAACCATGAAATAAACCCAATAGGACTGTTCTGCCCCCAATAAGGGGTAATTATATCTTAGTTGGGATCAATTACAACAGTATTTTTAAAAATGTGAATAATTTGATTAAAATTGAGATTATGAGAGATGGCCTTCCCATAATTCGAAACTTTCCTTTAATGGGTTTCCGGATAAGGGGTCCGATACCTCTACTGGTAAAATACATGGAAGTTTTAGCTGAGTCTTGGGCCCTTGCATGTGTTTGTCCTGCATTTTCCAGTGGAAAGTGCAAAAAAGCAGCATTTTAATGGAAAGCACCAATATATATATATATATATATATCTGCATTGACACATGTTTTTCTGAGAATAGCATTTAAGCATTCACAAAATAACGTGCAATTTTGAGCATAAATCCAGCAGGATTTTACTGGTGTCTCTTAAATACAGTCCTAATCTACAGATCACCTTGTTATTAGTTAATCTGCAACCATAACTAGTTCTTTCAGACAACATGGGTAAAAGCTAACTCGCTGAATTATCCTATAGCTCTTCCTACGGCACAAAATATGGAATCTTTTTCCTCAAGGCGCGTTTTTTTATCCCCAGTCTCCAAACGTATTATTTTTAATCCACTAATAGCATTATTATGTAAATTGCCTCCCTGTTCTGGGACTTGATATTTATTACTGTTAGTTTTTATTGCCTTTAGGTGTTCTTCAGCGCTTCTGTTTAGGGATTTTCTTATGTGGGAATCATAAAATAAATGACACTCTGGCCTATATAGGACATTATTTTGTTTGTCTTTCCATTTGTTATGAAGGTTTGACCCTTTTCGCACATTAAGGCTTTGTTTTTATAGTGACTGTGTTTACAATTTGCACAAAGGAATGAAAATTCCCATTGATGTAGCAATTTAAACATAGAAACGTATACATGTACAGGTATGGGACCCCTTATCCAGAATGCTTGGGACCTGGGGTTTTCTGGATAAGGGGTCTTTCCATAATTTGGATCTCCTACCTTAATTCTGATAAAAAATATTTAAACAGTAATTAAACCCAACAGGATTTTTTTGGCTCCAATAAGGATTCATTATATCTTAGTTGGGATCAAGTACAGGTACTGTTTTATTATTACAGAGAAAAGGGAATCATTTAACCATTAAATAAACCCAATAGGGCTGTTCTGCCCCCAATAAGGGGTAATTATATCTTAGTTGGGATCAAGTACCGGTACTGTTTTATTATTACAGAGAAAAGGGAATCATTTAACCATTAAATAAACCCAATAGGCCTGTTCTGCCCCAATAAGGGGTAATTATATCTTAGTTGGGATCAAGTACAGGTACTGTTTTATTATTGCAGAGAAAAAGGAAATCATTTCTAAAAATGTGAATTATTTGATTAAAATGGAGTCTATGGGAGATGACCTTTCCGTAATTCAGAACTTTCTGGATAATGGGTTTCCAGATAAGGGGACCGATACTTGTATAGTCATGGAAGATCTGGAGTTCTTTTTAATGTAGGGTTTACCATTCCATAGACTTTTTAGTTCCATGTAACAAAGCCTACATGAAATTAGCCCATCCTTGACTGTCCTTACAGAACTGTTAAAACCAGACTGTCCAGTTAAATTATGGGTCACTATACCAGCTAGGGTCAAATGTTTTGTTGCCTGTAGCAAATTGAACTTGCAACTCTGCTTATGCTGGTGAGCCACACAAGCATGAAAGAAGTTTGGGGATGCCAAATAAGGACTGTGATTGGCTATTTGGTAGCCCCATGGGGACTGCTGTCCTGCAGGAGGCTTTGTTTGGAGTAAAACGGTGTCTCTGCCACTGGGAGCAACATCAATGGGGGTGGTGAGCAACATGTTGATCCTGAACCACTGGTTGGGGATCACTGTTCTAGATCAATAGCCCTGCTTTAAGAGATATTGCCCTTTTATATTTCCTCTAGGTTTTCTATTAGACATTTTAACACTGAAATGTTATCCTTTTTCATAGGGTGTTCAAGTGAGCTCCAGAAGATGGCTGAACCTGCAGGAATATCAAAGCAAAAAGCTGATGGCAGATCATGGGGTCACAGTTCAACGGTTCTTTGTTGCCGACAATGCCAATGATGCTCTGGATGCAGCAAAAAGACTAAGTATGTATGCAGTAGATATGGAAATACCTTGGTGTAAAAACAGAATGGAAGTTTTATGATGTCAAAACCAACCAAGTGGTTGTGAACACGTTAATACCGCCTACTGTTCACTAAGGGGGCCTTCTGGATTGTGTTTCATCAAGCACTGGAATTTCTAAGATTGTCCCAAAATCAATTTTCATTGTCAGGGTCATGATGGGATATATCATGTTAAGTTACAGAGTCAGACAACTGGGTCTGATGGCTTGAAGTACTACCATATCTAACTGACACAATATGGTGGTAGATTGGGCATGGCTAGGTTAGATGGAACTTTCATGATCGCTGGCCAAGAGTTAAATTGAATGTGTATATTGGTACCTGATCATAGATCCACTAAAGGCAGTAAAGTAAAAATAATGGATTGTACCATAGTGCCAAGATTTGAATGGAAAGTCAAGCAAATGTATGCAGTCACTATGGTAAAGTTGAATGTTTATTGCTGCCCACCCTCTCCACATTCACACACTTTATAATGTGTAATTTATATTACCGTTAAAGAGCAAGCAAGTGACAATCTGACTGTTGGGTCTGATCCAAGTCAATTGCAAAGCAAAAGTGGCTTTGCTTGATAAATGGGCCCATAATTAAAGTGCAGTTTAGGAAATCCGTCAGCCATGCAATATAAAAGAAAGTATAGGCCGGCCTGTGCCAATTCCTTCGCTCAGATTGGCCCGCTAAGGGGTTTATGCTAAAGTGGTGAATTAGTGTAGCTGCTTCTCATTGAATACGGGAGGGTGTCCCATACTTACACACTTTGCCTTTTGTTGGAGTCAAATTGGAAATGTAAAGTAGGTTGTTATGGACATGCTAGGCAATGCATCTCTCTCGCCAGACTGGCTCACAAGTAGTCATTAAGGCTGCATAGTAATTAGTGTACAAGCTCGTTCATTGTCCATTCCCTTCTGATCTTCTATAGAAATGGTTTATAAGGAACACCTTTTTCTGCTTAACCGAATTGGCCTTTTCTACTATTGCACTGACTCACCGCCTTTTTCACCCAGGATTTAAATGCACCCACTCATCTATTGGAAACATCCAATTACAGTTGCTTTGCTAGACATTCCTACCTTACCTTCACAGAATGAGATGTAACCCAAACAACTGAAATGTAATGATACATTAGATCAGTGATCCCCAACCAGTGGCTCGGGGGCAACATGATGCTCACCAGAGTCTTTGATGTTGCTCCCTGTGGCCTCAAAGTAGGTGCCATTTTTATGTTTCTGGCTTGGAGACAAGTTTTGGAAGAATAGAGACAGTTTTACTCCAAGCAGAGCCTCCTGCAGGCCACATGGGGCTCCCAAATAGCCAATCACAGTGCTTATTTGGCATCCCCAAAGAAGCTTTTCATGCTTTTTTGATCTGAGTGAGGCTCACAAGTAAAAAAGGCTGGGGATTCCTGCATTAGATACTCCCCAATGTGGGATAGTGAGTAAGGAGCCATTACAATCTTGAGGAACTTGAATCCAATAGAACCCCACCAGCATTGGAAGAGGTAGGCAAGATGAGACTAACCTAAAACATGAGACTTACTAGCCATCTATCCATCACTACCAGTAGACTTGAATGTTCCTGATCTATAAATATAACATAGAGATGGTTAAAAAGGGACCTCCATTTTGCTTTAAGATAAAAATTACTGTAAGCTTATGTAATGTAATGACATTTCCATCCTAACGACCATCCTGTGGTCCTATCGGCCATTTTTTTTTATCGTTAGTGCCGGCAACTTCAAGACAAATCTCCGTTAAAGGGGTTGTTTACTTCTAAGTTAAGTATGGCATAGACATTCATATTCTGAGACAATTTGCAATTGGTTTTCATATTTTATTTCTTGTGGTTTTTCAGTTATTTCACTTTTTCTTCAGCAGCTCTGCAGTTTGGTATTTTAGCAAGTATCCGGTTGCTAGGGTCTTGTATACCTCACTATCCAGGCAGTGGTTAGAACGAGAGACTGGAATATGAATAGGAGAGGAATGGAATATAAAGATAAGGAATAAACAGTAACAATATCAATAAAATTGTAGCATCACAGAGCAAATGTTTTTGGCTGCCGGGGTCAGTGACCCCCATTTCAAAGCTGAAAAGATGCAGAAGAATAAGGCAAATATGTTACTATATATATACATATAACTAATAAATGACCATTGCATAGTTGCTGACAACAGGACATTCTATAACATACTAAACGTTCATTTAAAGTTGAACCGCCCCTTTAAATATGGCGCCACCAAAGCAATAGCGCAGTAATGCAGTAAGCGCAGTGCATGTGCTTTCCCGCATCGCTAAAGCTTTTTTTGCAACCGTTTTTTTTCCTATTTCCAAATGACCTCATATTGGCGAGATTTACGGCAATGAGCATAATGGGCACAAGAACTACAAATCAAAATCTCATTTCAGGCATTGGACACTAATGTTGCACTGACTTATTGTGTTACGCACTCTGTTCCGTGGGAAGTCGCCGGCTTACCTGGGGGGGGGGGGTGAAAATTGAGAGAAAAAAATTTCAAATGGTAGCGCAGTAATATTTTAGGATTTTCATTTTAAGTAGGCTAATAGTTTGTAGTAGCAGATATTGTAACTGGTTAGCAATTATTATTTAATTGGTTTGCCCTTGGTATGTACTGCATCTTGTGTTTTCTACTACTTTCTGCCCCTCACACACACAACCTGATGGTGAGGATTAGGCATAATGATTATTTGTACCCTGGGTACCCCTGGAACTATAGCAGGGTGACTGTTACCCCAATGTTTCTATATATCTGTAAACTTGTTATGAGCTAATGGGGGCCCAGCCTGAAGGTCAGTTAGGGGGGGATTTGGGGTGAGTGCTTATTTGTGCCCTGGGTACCCCTGGAACTATAGCAGGGTGACTGTTACCCCAATGTTTCTATATATCTGTAACCTTGTTATGGGCTAAGGGGGCCCAGCCTGAAGGCCAGTTAGGGGGGGATTTGGGGTGAGTGCTTATTTGTGCCCTGGGTACCCCTGGAACTATAGCAGGGTGACTGTTACCCCAATGTTTCTATATATCTGTAACCTTGTTATGGGCTAAGGGGGCCCAGCCTGAAGGTCAGTTAGGGGGGATTTGGGGTGAGTGCTTATTTGTGCCCTGGGTACCCCTGGAACTATAGCAGGGTGACTGTTACCCCAATGTTTCTATATATCTGTAACCTTGTTATGAGCTAATGGGGGCCCAGCCTGAAGGTCAGTTAGGGGGAGATTTGGGGTGAGTGTTTATTTGTGCCCTGGGTACCCCTGGAACTATAGCGGGGTGACTGTTACCCCAATGTTTCTATATATCTGTAACCTTGTTATGTGCTAAGGGGGCCCAGCCTGAAGGCCAGTTAGGGGGGGATTTGGGGTGAGTGCTTATTTGTGCCCTGGGTACCCCTGGAACTATAGCGGGGTGACTGTTACCCCAATGTTTCTATATATCTGTAACCTTGTTATGTGCTAAGGGGGCCCAGCCTGAAGGCCAGTTAGGGGGGGATTTGGGGTGAGTGCTTATTTGTGCCCTGGGTACCCCTGGAACTATAGCGGGGTGACTGTTACCCCAATGTTTCTATATATCTGTAACCTTGTTATGGGCTACGGGGGCCCAGCCTGAAGGCCAGTTAGGGGGGGATTTGGGGTGAGTGCTTATTTGTGCCCTGGGTACCCCTGGAACTATAGCAGGGTGACTGTTACCCCAATGTTTCTATATATCTGTGTCTTTGTTATGAGCACCCAGATTAATAAATGATTAGGGTCAGGTTTAGAGTCAAAAAAGGGGAAAGTTGTGCTCAACCACTAAATTTTAAACCATTAGGCGGGGGTGCAATGAGGTTGTGACCACAAAATACATATAGACAACAACAAGAGATCCTCTGCACTCACCCTTTATCAATATATACAGGGCATTAAGCCATTCTGTGCATTAAGCTACTAAGAAATGCCCTCCCCTTTAAACAAAACAGGGATTGTTTGTCCATACATTGCAGTATACTTCAAGCTGGCCAACTGCGTCAAAGTCATCCCTTCTGGCCAGTCCTACACTGACCTATGCGATTCACCAAGAAATTCTACTGCTTCAATATATGTTTAGCCAAGGGACTAAGTTTTACTTGCTTTCAAGTTTAAAACCCCCATATGGTTGCCCTTTTATTGGCCCATTGTGATCACCTGACTGTAGCTGGGAAGGGTGGGAGCTACAACATGGAGCTGGCCACTGCTCCTGTATAAACTATAGCATAAAAAGGGGAAAGTTTAGAGTCAATGCCAATGTCCCATCCTTGATTTTTCTTGAATTTGGTTCCAAGGCCTTAGAATTTGTTTTCCATAGGTTACTACTCAAATACAAGTGTGCCCATTGTTTAAAAATGAGCCCCACTACGTTTGTTACCCAACAAATTAGCAGTAAGAAATTACTGGTCACCCATTTAATAGCAAACCTCCTTTAATTACTGCTCTTGGGCAGTAACTTACTTCTGCCAGAAAATAAATGAGGTTTGAAGCAGTTCTGGAGGTTTTGTGGTAGAAACACCTCTTGTTGAGGGAGGCAGACATGCTGAAGATAAACACTGGACTGCCAATGTGCAAATTAAAGCCCATAAAGAAACATAGGATTGGCTTGCAAGGACTGACCGTTATCTGTTGACAACTACTTTGTTACCTTGTACGATATTGAATGCAGTATTTTATTCTAGCCAATTTACCGCCCAGTGAGCATCATTCAAGTTCGCTCAGGACAACTCCATGTTCACTGGTCAATGGGGATACGGCGGTAAATAACTATAATTAAAACTGAGTTATTTAAGTAATCGTTTAACTGCTGCTTATCTATCTGTCTGATGCTCGGCCGGAGGTAAATATCGATTCTTACGCTCACAAAGATTAAGTAATAAACTTCTATAGTCCATAGCCATTTAGTTTGTAAAGGTAATGTATGTTCTACTTGAATATGTCTCCATGTTGGACTTTTGGACAATTTATTCACAGCGATAGTTGCAAGTTTTAATAACAGATTGATTAGGGTGAAAGACATTTTCATTGTTTAGGTGTACATCTCTGTTTACTTATTTCTCGTCTGTACCAGAACTTAAATAAGTTTGGGGAAACTGCTTTGTGATCAATAAACTGGTTTATTTATTTATTATTAAACTGGTTTTGTACCCACAGCGGAAGGTAATTTTTGGGAGTTTTTATTTCTTGGAGGCTAATTAAAGACATTTCTTTACATGTATTCATTCATAGTATCCAAAGACCAATTTGTGAATAATACACGTGAACCCAATGCTGATTAAAATAATGGCTAAATAAAAAAAAACAAAAAAACCCTGAAACAAACAAGATGAATACAATACCTATTTCACATGTCTAATACCCCAGAACACACAGCAGGATAACTACATTACCTATTTCACATGTGTAATAACCCCAGAACACACAGCAGGATAAATACAGTCTCAATTCCATGTATAATACCCCAGAACCCACAGCAGGATAAATACAGTGCCAATTCCATGTATAATACCCCAGAACCCACAGCAGGATAAATACAGTGCCAATTCCATGTATAATACCCCAGAACCCACAGCAGGATAAATACAGTGCCAATTCCATGTATAATACCCCCAGAACACACAGCAGGATAAATACAGTGCCAATTCCATGTATAATACCCCCAGAACACACAGCAGGATAAATACAGTGCCAATTCCATGTATAATACCCCAGAACACACAGCAGGATAAATACAGTGCCAATTCCATGTATAATACCCCAGAACCCACAGCAGATAAATACAGTGCCAATTCCATGTATAATACCCCAGAACCCACAGCAGGATAAATACAGTTCCAATTCCATGTATAATACCCCAGAACCCACAGCAGGATAAATACAGTGCCAATTCCATGTATAATACCCCAGAACCCACAGCAGGATAAATACAGTTCCAATTCCATGTATAATACCCCAGAACCCACAGCAGGATAAATACAGTGCCAATTCCATGTATAATACCCCAGAACCCACAGCAGGATAAATACAGTGCTAATTCCATGTATAATACCCCAGAACCCACAGCAGGATAAATACAGTGCTAATTCCATGTATAATACCCCAGAACCCACAGCAGGATAAATACAGTGCTAATTCCATGTATAATACCCCAGAACCCACAGCAGGATAAATACAGTGCTAATTCCATGTATAATACCCCAGAACCCACAGCAGTATAAATACAGTGCCAATTCCATGTATAATACCCCAGAACCCACAGCGGGATAAATACAGTTCCAATTCCATGTATAATATCCCAGAACTCATGACAAGCTAGTGTTATTTCATGTATAATACCAGTAGCAGTTTATCCATTATAACCCCAGAGCACATGTAGGAGAGTGGCAGTTACATGTATAATATATCTGTCCTGTGTTTTGGAGGATATTCATTCATTTTGATTTTGGAAGGCATAGCCTCTGCAAATCTTCCAGTGTGTATACCTTATATTCATTGCTATTTTCCCATACTATTCATAGCACGGGATCCATTTTTGGCACTGAACCCAATATTAGGCCATGCACATTTCTGCCCAAACTGAGCCCATTTTCATTTAGATCCAGAGCTTCCAAATTGGTTAGTAAGTATACAAATCTATATTTCTCTCTCTACATTTTATTATAGGTACCTGAGTAGCCTTTTTCACCCCAGGATTAATTTTTTTTTTGTCACAATTGCTGGTTCATTTTTATTTTTTATTTCACACAGCCAACAATTATTCTTTCTAAAGCCATTATATACTATATAATGTATGTATAGGCCCTGTATGTAACGTTTGAAGCGCGTGGAACCGAAGCAAGGGGCCTATTACCATTTAAATAGCAGTAGATCCGTGCATCACGCTGAAAGGACAACGGGTCAGACCGGCTGCATTCATGGGCCGCAAGAAACGCACGAGACCACGAATGAAAGTATTTCCCCCCCGCGCACATTTTTTTAAGGCGTCGCTTAGACAGATATAATGAAGAATGCAATTAGATTTGAAGCAATTTATATCAATCAAAAAGCCAAGTCACATTCTTATGTGAAAAAAAACAGCATTTTAGCAAAACATATTTGAGCACAAGAGCGCTTTGTTAGAGCGACAGCATTGTATTTTAGCGGAACGGTAATGGGTTCCCGTCCGGAACATTTCTCTTAGCCGTACAATGAAAGCACCTTGAAAGGAAAAAGAGATAGTTAGCTGTGCGTTTTTTTTTTTTGTCTATCCTTTTCCATATTTAAGACAAAGTATAATTCACTTTTTTTTTTTTTTTTTTTAAATCGTATCAATGTCCCAAGCTGAACTTTTATGGAAGAACATTAAAGGTTAAGTTTAATAGAATTTATGTACCTTGCATGGAATAACGTCTTCGGCTGAAAATAAAGACGTTGCTGTTAGTTAAGAAACTCGCTGTTATTCTGAATGTTGTTTAAGTCGTATTTTGGGGGAAAAGTATTAATGGGAAAGAAACTTTTCTTCAAAGGGTGCAGACTGGGTCTTGTGTGTAAACGTAAATACCAAAATGCCCAATGTATAATGCTTTATCCTTTAGGCCTGTGGGGGGGTAGGGACCTCCCAGCCCAGGGGTGGCCAGACTTTGTCCGTCGGCGCTCTACTGTTGACTCCTCCCCCAAGACAGAGCGTACGGACGCATTCACACCGCACTTACGCGGCTTCGTCGCGGCCCACTAGAAATTCACAGGGGATTGACTAGTGGACCGCGATCGAGGCATTGGACACCCCTGTCCTATCCAACCAACTTCCATTTTGGGACAAAAAGTCATGTGATTTTAAGAATTCGTATTCGGTTCGACCAGGAGCGTAAATTCGGCAGACTCTGAATCCTGCAGAAAAAGGCTGAATCATGTATTGGGTGCATCCCTAGAGAAAACCTTCCCTAAGCCCCGCCTCCTGTTCCCCTGCTGATCTGGCTGACTACTTTGTGACTCAAATAAAATGTAACAGTAGTCGCCTGCCTTCAGCCTGCCTCCTCCCAATCCACAATCCCCTGCTGGAACATCCCAGTGCAATGCATTGTGGGTTATGTAGTTCCTGCATGCTGTCTGTAAGCTGGGGAGAAGTTGTTACAATTTGACAATGTTTTAGTCCCTCCTCCCCTGCCGGGATTTCAAATGATGCAGAAAGAGAAGAACAGTTTTGCAGCTGGATTTCAGCATATAAAAATGGTGTTTATTCCTACTTTTTGAAGAGTCACTTACTTTTGCCACAAGCAGATATGTTACATGAAACAAAAATGATTATATTTGGTCATTTGTTTCACAAGGTTTTCTTCTTCTACTTTTAGGACTTGTTTGAAAATCAGATGATGTTCTAGGTCACATTCATATAAAAATATAGAAAATGTTACAGGGTTCACAAACCTTGGAGAACCACTGATATTAGGGGTTTCTGTGTTGTGTGAGGCTTTGGCTCGGAAGCCGAAGTTCCCCTTAACACACATTACCTATTTGTATCTCATTCCCCTACTCCCTTCCCAAACTGTATAGAATAGACCCCCCCAAAAAAAGTCTTATATTAATTGGTGGCCACCTTGTAGCTATGGGCCGTCAAGTCAGGAGATCGTATTCCACTCCTATTTGGCCATTGTTGCCAAAGCTCAAAAGGCAAAGAGAAGCAGCTAAGTTTACTCCGAAGCCCTTCCAACCACATCCCTCTGAGAAACTTGTGTTTTGACTTTTTGCTTTTACGATATCTGTATAACAAACGGCGGCACAGGTAACATTATGGCATTATCCGAATCCAACCACTTACAATAAAAACGTTCCTATCATTCATTGTAAAGTCATCTGCGATTCCATTCACCATTTAGTCTTTCGCTGAGCAGAAAATGTTTGCCAATTATCCCTTTCCCGCGCCTTTATCATTGTAATGCCTTAATGAACTCATTTCCTTTTGTGCGAAGGATTCCCCTTCAGTAAATGGGATGAGCGAGCGGATTGGAACACGATTTTGTGCTGTAATTCAAAGCAGCTGGAGCGCTAACATTTGTCTACTAACTCGATTTCTACCCAAGCTGGGACATTTCCATATCCAGGCCATTATGCCCTTTGCAGTTTTTGGTAGCGGATTCCCAGGAGAACACAAGCCACATTGTTGCAACTAAAAAAATCATATTTTCTGCTAAAGAAGCTTCTGCGGTAATTCAGTTAGGGAATTTCAGCTGCACATAATGGAATCCATGTAGGAGAATGTCCGTTATTTTCATGGAAATCAGATATTTAAACGTATAAGAATCGGTGACGGACCCACGACATGATGTAGGAGCTTTCCTAGAAATGTAGATTTTCTTGGACTCGGGTCTCTGACTTGTAAATGAAATGACTTGGTGTTTGTGCCCCGCGGGCACTGGGAATCCACTTTGTTTTCTGTTTGTTGACTTGGTTTATTAATCAAAGTGGCACGTGTAATAATGATTTGTATGCGCTCCATGGCAGATTTATTCCAGCCGTGTTGTTTTAAACATTGCATTTCCCCATCTGATGGCAAGAAATGAGGTTCATGTTGTTAAGATTGTGTTTGAGATTCGTTGTATTTCCCTTTAAAATGAGGAATAAGCTATGCCGCAGCCTTGCACAATTGCACTTCTTTTGTTATTTCATTTTCTTTTGCACACAAGTTATTATATTGCTATTTATATTATTACAGAGAAAAGGGGAATCATTTAACCATTAAATAAACCCAATAGGGCTGTTCTGCCCCAATAAGGGGTAATTATATCTTAGTTGGGATCAAGTACAGGTACTGTTTTATTATTACAGAGAAAAGGGAATCATTTAACCATTAAATAAACCCAATAGGGCTGTTCTGCCCCCAATAAGGGGTAATTATATCTTAGTTGGGATCAAGTACAGGTACTGTTTTATTATTACAGAGAAAAGGGAATCATTTTTAAAATTTGAACTTTGAATTTTATTAATTGTAGTCTATAGGGGATAGCTTTCCTGTAATTTAGAACTTTCTGCATAATGGGTTTTCAGGTAGGGTTGTCTTCGTTTAATCTCTTTAGTCGGGGCAGGGGGCATGGTGGACAACATTAGGTGCAGGGTGGGTGATGATCAGGGGTTGGCGTGGGTGACATTTTCTGGGCAGGTTAGTGATTTTTAACCCTTTGCCTTTCAATAAAAGGGCCAATTTATGGGCCTTTTAACATCCATAACAAGGAGTTTTCGGGTAACGTGACTTTAAATGTAGGTGCTTCATTATAGTCAGGCTTGCTGATGATGTAGCACTTATGACTTTTGCAGACTTCTGTCTTTCTGTCTGTCTGTCTGTCCGTCCTTAGCCGCAAGGCAGGACAGCTGGTAATGGCAGAAAGGGAAGCAGAGAGAGTGATACCGGAATATATACTCCCCTATGGAAGCCCAGAATGGATTAGGGTTGGCCTATGTTCAGTTTTGAAAGACGAAAAAAAAAACTGCCCAATACCTGACCCATATGTTATGTCTTTTCTTATTCAATCATTGACCCGCCCCCTGACTTCAACCCAATAGAAACATACCAAGTTTGATAAATAACTTTTTTCAGGAAAAAAAAGGCATCTTATTGGTCTACATGTGGGCTAAGGTGACCCAAAAACCAACCTGACAGACATTTGTTCATTGCATTGTCTGATGTTCTTGATCATCAGTTTTGGGATTTCAACCGACTAGTGGACTAGACTAGAATTCATTTTACCATCACAGGAATTCAGCTGAGATATGTAGCTGTCGGCTCAGTGACTACCTATCTAATGATCATCAACAGAAACCTTTTCAGATGAACAAATTATAACTTTAGGCTGCTATTTTGTTTTGCAGAAGCCCGGGAAATTGTGCTAAAGGCGCAAATCTTAGCTGGAGGAAGAGGCAAAGGAACGTTCGACAGCGGGCTGAAAGGTGGCGTCCATTTAACTAAAGAGTAAGTTTCTAATCACCTGACTGTTGTGGTAACGGTAAAGACACATGGAGCTACTCAGTAGCAGCTACTTGTCACAGCTACTAATCGCCAGAAAATCCCCTGCCCTAGACAATACTGAGAATTGCTAAAACACACATAGAGACAATTATCAGTAAATGATCAGCATTGTCTGTTTTAGTAGCTGAGACAAGAAGCTGCTACTAGTAGCTCTGTGTGTCTTCACCCTTTACTCTGCTGATATTAGGCATTATTATAATATCCTTTTTGCACAGTCTACAAACTCTTGCCTGCCCATTGGGGATGGTTTTCCTGCAGAACTTTCCGTATGCCGTTATCACATTCCCACCCACCTTTATGCACTTTTATTCTGCTGGAGAAGCTCTATTAACTGATGGGTTTTTGGAAAAAACATGTTTTCCCATGACAGTATTGCTTTAATAAAAATGTCCCTAAATGTACTTTGCATGTTCATAGCGGGAGGCCGTTGCGTTGTTTTTAAAAACTACTTTTCAATTTTTATTTTATTAGCCCCAACAAGGTAGAAGAACTAACAAAGCAAATGATTGGATATAATCTCACCACAAAACAGACAGTGGCCGGAGGCGTGAAAGTCCACAAGGTGAGTCCCCAGCAGGTTCCCCTATTATCCCCATTCACTGCTCTGTATCCTAAACCCACAGGCAACCTTTGTACGGTATGAGGCCTGTTTTCCACAATGCTCGGGACCTGGGGTTTTCTGGATAAGGGATCTTTCCGTAATTTGGATCTCCATAACTTAAGTCTACTAAAAATCATTTAAATATTAAATAAACCCAATAGGGCTGTTCTGCCCCAATAAGGGGTAATTATATCTTAGTTGGGATCAAGTACAGGTACTGTTTTATTATTACAGAGAAAAGGGAATCATTTAACCATGAAATAAACCCAATAGGGCTGTTCTGCCCCCAATAAGGGGTAATTATATCTTAGTTGGGATCAAGTACAGGTACTGTTTTATTATTACAGAGAAAAGGGAATCATTTAACCATTAAATAAACCCAATAGGGCTGTTCTGCCCCAATAAGGGGTAATTATATCTTAGTTGGGATCAAGTACAGGTACTGTTTTATTATTACAGTGAAAAGGGAATCATTTAACCATGAAATAAACCCAATAGGACTGTTCTGCCCCAAATAAGGGGTAATTATATCTTAGTTGGGATCAAGTACAGGTACTGTTTTATTATTACAGAGAAAAGGGAATCATTTAACCATTAAATAAACCCAATAGGGCTGTTCTGCCCCCAATAAGGGGTAATTATATCTTAGTTGGGATCAAGTACAGGTACTGTTTTATTATTACAGAGAAAAGGGAATCATTTAACCATTAAATAAACCCAATAGGGCTGTTCTGCCCCAATAAGGGGTAATTATATCTTAGTTGGGATCAAGTACAGGTACTGTTTTATTATTACAGTGAAAAGGGAATCATTTAACCATGAAATAAACCCAATAGGACTGTTCTGCCCCAAATAAGGGGTAATTATATCTTAGTTGGGGATCAAGTACAGGTACTGTTTTATTATTACAGAGAAAAGGGAATTATTTAACCATGAAATAAACCCAATAGGGCTGTTCTGCCCCCAATAAGGGGTAATTATATCTTAGTTGGGATCAAGTACAGGTTCTGTTTTATTATTACAGAGAAAAATAATTTTTTTAAAAAAAAATTTGAATTATTTGCTTATAATAGAGTCTGTGGAAGATGGTCTTTCCGTAATTCAGAACTTCCTGGATAATGGATCCCATCCCTGTATATGTGCAGAGCAATAGCTGGTATCAAGCGTGCAGAGGGCACCTTCATATGTTTTTGGACTGGATAAGAGCATCATTGTCATTAGGGGCAAGGGGGTACCCGATTGCTGGACACCCCTAAGGAATTTCATAAGGGCACAGCAGGGCCAATGGGAAAGTTATGTGCGCAAAGAAAAATAGTTTGTACTTTTGCTTTTTCCTTTTACGACTTTTAATACATTTCCCCATAAATCTCTGGATCTCTCTAATAACCGCAGGCAAGAGTTAAGAGTCCCGGACTTAAACTGTCGATATGAACTTTCCCTTTGCCGGAGACGCCGCATATTAGAAATGAACGCCGGTATCATTTTGGCGGCTAATCTGCTGCAGAAGGAAAGTTCCCTTACTGACGGAATTGAGATTAGGTTTGGCTGCTCAGATACAGAAGAATGGGGGGGGGGGGTGAAAGCACAAGTTTTACTGCAATTTCAGAGCTAAAAAGAAAACCCTTAAATCCTACAGTTTAGTAGAAGGTGCTTATTAGCGTTGGCATTAAAAGGAAAGGCGGATAAGAACAAAAGGGTGTTACATTACAGCGGCTCTGCCAAACCTATAATCTGGGGAGACAGCACAGGATTCTGTGTTCCGCACCTTTATCTTCCTGATCAGAAAGTGCATTGTGAGGCGCCATCAAAGCCTCATGGAAAATGACATTTCCAAAATTGGTGATTGTACTGCACTATCAATGGCAAATTATCTTTTTTTTTTATATAATACACATTGTATATATAAAATTAGGTGATTTTGTATAATTACCTGACAATGTTTGTGTTCAGCCAGCACAACAAATTTATAGCCATTCAGAAGAGAGAGAAAATACACTCTGCACAATGCCTCAATAGAGTGCTAGCATCTGCAATGGCAGGGAAATAATTTGTAATATATAGTCGGTATGCCTTTGTGTAAAATTGCTTGAATAATCAGTATTCTTGTTCGATATGTTACCTATTGTGGCTGGGGTTAATAATTCTTTGCTACATGGGTTGTTTCTTTACATTTAGTTACTCACTTAGCTCTTAATATGGAGCTGTTAAGTGTTTCCCATCTTTGGTGTTGGTGGGGTTCTGAGCATAATGGATTTTGTGAGGTTCAGAAGTCCTTATATGAAGTCTATTTAGCCAACATAGGTTGTTTCTTAGTACCAGTATTACTATGAGAGTGTTATTGGGGGCCTTCACTTCTGCTCACTTGCCCCCTGTTTCTGCCCCCAAAATGGACAATGCACTTTTGCTGGGTGGTCATGCTATATAGAGTTAAGGTTCTGGACTGGGATTCAAAATAGGCCCTGGCATTTTATAGTGCACCCCTACCTGCCCAATAGTGACTGTCTCTGGCATCTTAAGGCTGCCATACACAGGACGATTCTAGCTGCCGATATCTGTTCCTTAGACCGGTTCGGCATCTTATCGGCCTGTGTATGGGCACTAAAGACATGCATGCCCGACCGACATCTGGCCTGAAATCGGCCATGTATCGATCGGGCAGGTTTAAAAATTAGTCGGATTGGGGACCGCATTGGCTCGTTGATGCGGTCCCCGAACCGAGGATGCCTATACCCACCATTTTAATCTGATCGTTTGGCCCTGGGGCCAAACGACCGATTTAGCCCAATATCGCCCACCCATAGGTGGGGATATCGAGCGGATCTTAACGTGTATGGCCACCTTTACACCAACCCCTCTACCAGTCTGGGCCTGATGGGAGATTGGCCCAGTGAAGGGTATCCTTCAGTGGGTTTAGTTTTCCTTTAAGGTGGTGTTGGACATTCCCTACGAAGTGCTGTGGCATCTTCATTCTGGCTTTGCAAAGGGAAAGAAGCACACCAGTTGTGTCGGCAATGCCTTTAAATAATTTATTTGCAGAAATGAGCAAAACAGCACAAGCTTTCGGGGGTGACCCCTTCCTTTGCTCATTTCTGCAAATAAATGATTTAAAGGCATTGCCGACACAACTGGTGTGCTTCTTTCCCTTTGCAAAGCTACATGGAGAAAAGGCTCGGGAGCGGCCGTGGAAGTTAAGCACCCTCTGAGAACATGTATGTTATTGGTGTGCTGAAGATTTTTCTTTATGTTGATCTTCATTCTGGCGCCATTGTACTGACCAGTTAAACATATATTGCAAAACTGTACTTGCTTTTTAGGTACTTGGTAAGATTTGCCACTCCGCATATGCTGAATTAAATTGATGTTTTATTCTTTTAAATAAGTTTTCCCTATCCAAGCAACCAAACCTAAATATGCACAAATACAAGACTCCTGTATACATGTTTATTAAACTACTATTGAGAAGGTAATATTTTGCTTTAAGGGGAAACCAGAAAACTTTTTTGGATGGTTTACTGTCCCTTTAAAATATAAAGTTGCCTGCGATGCCTGTGCAATCTGTGCCACAGTAGCGGGGCTTGCGTCTTGCTAAAAATACTTCTTTTATCACCCTTGATATCCAGTAATTAAGTTCTTGCGAGGGATCCGGAATGCCAGCTGATGACTGCAGTTCAGCTTTCCGTGCCCCTTTCGCCGTGCTTCAGCAAAAAAAAAAGCGCATCAAGCGAGCGCCTGTCCTCAGGCAATTAATTAGCCACTTTCCCCGGCTCTTGGCAGCCGTCCATGCACTGAGCTCCTAAAGCAAACGCTTTCCTTTAAATGGGGGGAAAACAAAAGCTATTGGCCGTGGGAGCGGGCTCGTTATGCTCCATGTTTAACGGCACCTATGTGCCACCATTCCGCAGATCTGAGATGATGCTTCATTAGACTCCGGGAGGAGGCGGAACGCGCTCGGTGTTTAATGCGTCTCCGCTTCTCGGAGGTTAAGGCATGCACCTGGCAATGCGACTTCAGAGGAATTTTTTTTTTTTACGTGTGTATGTTTCACCATGGGAAATGCATATTGGATACCTGTAAGGAAGTGTCTGTATCCGAGGCTACTGGCTGGGACAAGGGCCAAACTAAAAAATAGGGGCCAGGTTATCAGAGGAAGAAAGTCTGCTGTAGCTTAGTGATCTACTGAAGGCTATAGCAGCCCTCTATATGTGCAAATACTACTATAGGGATATGGGATCTGTTATCCAGGAAAATCCAAAATTCATCCTTAATGGTAATTTAGTTTCATAAATCCATATTGGTGGCAAAATAATCCTGTTGGGTTTTAGGGGGGAATTCTTGTAGGGGGAATGTAACAATCGCAGGTCCAGCAGCTGTTTGGGGCCTTGGGTTATAAAGGGCCCATGGTGGTCCAGGCTGTCTTACCAGTTTTGAGATGTAGAGAGAGTGTAGGCAAAAGCGGCAGGTGATGGGCCCCAGGAATAAAGAGGGCCCAGTGGGACATTTGCTGTTGTACAGTCTCAGTATATGTAATAGTCCAGCTAGACAACCATGGGGCTTTTTGTGGTTTAGTGTTCTCCAAAATCCCTGATATCTAACCCTATTTTTTTTCATTGTTACATGTAGGATAATGTAGATTATGTTGGCTCGAAGAAGATAACTTCTTATTTATTCAGATATAACAGACGGGTAGTAAGTGTATATGATTTAAATAGAGTGCAAAGTACAAATTGTATTACCATAAAAGAGTTCATGTATCGCATAATATAAATCTTTGATTTTGTAAATGTTATTTGTAAATAAAAAAGGGTAAGGGAAAAGAAGAGAGAGGGACAAAGTGGATAAATGTCAGTCTAAAGCTAGCCACACATGACCAGGTTTGGGTGGGAGTCCATCTAGTCAGAATGATCTGCTGAAACAGCCCTCATCCTATTATTGGACATGTTGGCCCAAAAGAATGGAACAGTAGGAGGTGGTTATACATGTGTATAGCCACTCGTATGTCTGCTCAGCCCTCAATCAGATCATTGGGTAGCATAGACTAGAGTATTTACCACTGTATGGCCAACTTAACCCATGATTAATATTCATTTTGAGTGACTTCAGGAAGTTCTTGGACTGAACGATATATCTTCACCAAGGCATCCCAAATGTTTGATCCATACCCATGTGTCAACCCTCACAGTAGACCTGCTTACATCCTGTTGCATTGCTTTGTTGGCTACAGAGTTTTCAGACCCCTGCCAGTAATTTATGAAACTATCAGTACTTGTTATATGCAGTTACATTTCAGTATTTCCCAAAGTGGCAGATCCCTTATTTCTTTTAATTGTGTAGAAATAATAGTTTAGATTCTAGATGACAATATTCTCTAAAATCTCTAGTTCTGTCCTTTTTCTCTGAAATAGTTGTATGCCTTTGCTAACAGGCTTGTGTTCTCCATATATTTATTTAGGTAATGGTTGCAGAGGCTCTGGACATTTCAAGAGAAACCTACTTGGCTATATTGATGGACCGAGCTTGCAATGGACCTGTTCTAGTTGGGAGTCCTCAAGGAGGAATGGACATTGAAGAAGTGGCAGAGAAAACACCGGAACTTATTTTTAAGGTAAATACAATTCCAATGAGCTCAGTCCAAAGACTGGAGAACAGGTTGCTCCCGATTGTCCTACACAGAAATGAAGTTCCTCTGCACTATACTAAAGACTACTTGCACATTTAGCCGTTTTACCTGGATTAATTGTGTTTAGAGAAAATATACCCAAATCTTTCCACATGTGGTGTTTGACATTCTGGAAAATTGGTCTTTTCCCATCAGAAGTGTATAGTCATTGATGAGTCCTTGGACCTATCAAACTGTATTGTGATCCCATTACAGTAGGAGATATCAGGCTGAATTATCGTGTATGGGAGAAATCTGCCTGCATTTTTGTGTCTGTCCTAGGGATGGGGTCGAGGACAGTAGCTTAAACGACAACTAAATGTGAAAATTAATATGTTTAGAAATTATACACAGAATTTAGTGGGCCATAATAGAGGTTCAACAGCCCTATAACAGGAATGAGCCAAGCCTTCTTAATTGTGCACTGGAGCTCCCCATCTTGGATCTTGTTAAGTCATCTCTTGAGAGTGTCAGGGGCACCGCACATGCTCAGTGTGCTTTGGACTTCAGTTGCGAAGCTAAACTACGGGGTCTTCAAAAGGAAGATATCTTTACTTCTAAAGCACCATGGTGGCCCTGAGCTAGTAAAGAAGCCCAAAACATAATGTGTATTTGTTGGTTCCTACTACTTCATAAAACGTTAGTTCTCCGTTAATGTTTTTAATATACCTGCTCTTGTGGCTTTATAGGGCTGGAATTGGGCAAACTAATTTAGGGGAGTTCCTATGATGTCACCAGTAATATCCTGAAAGTTCTTAGAACATCAGTTGGTCAATGAGACTCATGGGGAAGGATGAATCATTCAGACAATGTGCAAGTTCCGCAACCTTATCTGTCAGTTGGAGGCCCTCTCATTCTCATTTTAGGCTACTTCTCTTGTCAAATAATCATCGGTGGAAAGTTCACCAACATGACATGTTCCTTACATTGTATTTCTGTGTAGGAACACTCTGTATTCGCACTTGCTTTGACTGCAATGCATTTTTCTATTTTTGCAATGTTCCTTTTGCCGTATAATTCACTCTCATTTTTCTCGTTTCATTTTGAAGGTATTGAGTGAAGTACAATACATCTCACGATTAGGCCATAGACTTCTGTGAAGCAGAGCGCAGATATGATGAATTCTATGAATTTTCCCAGAATTATTTCCAATTTGTTCACAAAAACAGGGCTGGCTTTAAAAAAGGAAAGGGCATTTGTGCTGGCCCCTAGCCTCCAAAGGGGCCCCTGGAAAGAAACTGGCTTTGGTAAAGGCACATGTAATTTATAAGCCTTTGTGCTTATTTTTTAGATACTCTAAGGCACAGCTTTATCAAAATGGGAGTATAGAGCTTAATACAGGCATGGGACCTATTATCCAGAATGCTCGGGACCTGGGGTTTCCCAGATAAGGGGTCTGTAATTTGTACAGGTACTGTTTTATTATTACAGAGAAAAGGGAATCATTTAACCATTAAATAAACCCAATAGGGCTGTTCTGCCCCCAATAAGGGGTAATTATATCTTAGTTGGGATCAAGTACAGGTACTGTTTTATTATTACAGAGAAAAGGGAATCATTTAACCATGAAATAAACCCAATAGGGCTGTTCTGCCCCCAATAAGGGGTAATTATATCTTAGTTGGGATCAAGTACAGGTACTGTTTTATTATTACAGAGAAAAGGGAATCATTTTCAATAATTAAAATGATTTGCTTATAATGAAGTGTATGGGGGCTGGCCTTAACATAATTCGGAACTTTCTGGATAACTGGTTTTCAAGATAACAGATCCTATACCTGTACATATAAACTCACCCATGTTCTATTTATTCCTATTGGATTTTTAGAAGCATATTTATCTAATGGTGAGTTCTTACCGTTACCCATTGATTAAATACACTTCTAAAAATCCCATAGGAATGAATAGAACACGGGTGAGACTTTAATGTATTTTGCTCTACCCCTAAATGTAGAGTCCCAATCTGGAACTTGTAGTTGATCAACTACAACCCTTATTCTGGTATCTACAAGCTAATTGTTTAATCTAATCATTGATTTCAGTCTCTATGGATATCGGGCTCCATCTGTGCATAGATTCTTCCAAAGTTCGGGGTCCTGAACTTCCCAAAAATGCCCCGAGACCCCCCCCCCCCTCGGTCTGCAGCCCTGCAAATCAACTGGACATAATCCCACATGCACTGGTATCATTCATATGAAAAATACAAGAATTAGCAGTTGAGTGTTTGTTAGTGCCATCTGCCCGCTAATTAAAAGTGAAACAGCAGTGTCAGATTGTATTGTCAGGCTGCCCGAGATAAGAACTGGCTTGTGGGGGAAATGCTTATTTCAGCGCATGTTGATACAATTACTCGGTACCCTATGGGCGCCTGTTTAGCTCCGATCTGGCGCAGGCTGCCCTACTGCCATACATTCATTAATATTGTTTTTCCATATCGAATTAATCCTGTTTATTATAGTCATGGTTTCATATTCCATTAAATATGTCTCTCTTCAAAGGAGGAAATTGACATCTTTGAAGGCATAAAAGACAGCCAAGCGTTGCGGATGGCGGACAATTTAGGATTTAAAGGACCCCTTCAACAGCAGGTAATGTGGAAATCAACTGTCTAATAAGGTTCATGGTTGCCATCATTCATTTTTTTTTTTTCTTCTGTAACTTACAATTTTATTGAGAAGAAAAGAGAAAGGGCCATTTCATGTACAAGAGCCATCGAGTAGAATGTCTGCAAAGTCATCATAATAGTAAAAGGATGATACAGTGCATACAAAGTGGTGAAACTGAGTTTATAAAGAGGGATAGAGAGGGTAAAGGGGAAGAAATGAAGAGGCAAAAGGTGTGGGGGGGTGGGGTGGGAAGGAACACTGGTCATTCTTAAAGGAGAAGGAAAGGCTAATAAAGAGTTAATCTCAAGCTGCAGGCATACCTTCAGTTCTCTCAATAGTGCCCTTAAGTCTCCCCATATTTCTCCCATTCAGATGATCAGAAGCCTCATGGGAAAAAAAAACGCTGAGCTGTGTAAAGAAAGTTCCCATAATGCCTCACTCCTGCACCAAGACACAGACTGGTGAACATGCTCAGTTTGTTAGACTATGAGTCAGCTTCCTGTTGATTGGCTCAGAGGGGGGAGTGAGTTCTTAGCATTCTTGAGGGAGTGGGGAGCAGAAGAGAGTAGAGAGCTGCATGTCTCTGGCACAGGAAAACGGAGACAACAAATCTTTTGATAGAGGACTGAGTGCAGCGTTTCTGTGAGTGCTTATGGCTGTATTTACTTTTCTGATAAAGCTTACTTAGTTTTTACCTTTCCTTCTCCTTTAAACCACAAACTAACTCATTTAGGAGGGATCGTCTTCTAAATATTTTTCAATAAATCAGTAGTATCAGGGTCTCGCTCATAAGAACACGTCTTCTCTGCCGCCACATTGTTTCCCTTTTAAAAGGATTTCCACCCCAAAATGTTTCTTCATATAATGAAAGAAATGATCGAAATTGGCCAATTTTCAAAGTTATGTTGTATATGTAAATTAAACGGCAATCCAACGCAGTTGGACCGGCCGTAGCAATCCCTTTCCCAGATAACCAGGCTACAGTAGCAATGTATCAGGAGTTAAGAAGTAGTCCTCCAAGCAAGACTCCGTTTCCCACAATGCCTCACACACTTGTGTTTTTTTCCCCTTGTTTTTGTGTTTATTATAAAACACGCAAGACATGTTTGGAATTGGAATGTTGGCTTGAGTTGACTACTGATATAAGTGATTATGTAATAAGACACTAAGGGGCAGATTTACTAATCCACGAATCCGAATCCCGAAAGGGAAAAATAACGTATTGGAAACGAAAATTTTGCGATTTTTCGTTGCCGTCGCGACTGTATCGTATTTTGCGCGACTATTTCGCCGCCGTCGTGATTCTTTCGTATTGAGCAATAGTAAACGGCGGAAAAACCAATCCGCGCCGGCGACAAAAAAATCGCGGGACATACGAAAAAGTCGCAAAAATACCGATCATTATGAAAAACCGCATTCGGACGCCTTCGGACTGTTCGCGGATAAGTAAATCTCCCCCTAAGTTTGCCCAGTTGCAGTAACCCATAGCAACCAATCGGCGAGAAGCTTTTACTGGTCACCTGTTTAAAAGCGAACATCTTATTGGTTGCTATGGGTTACAGCTCCTGGGCAAACTTAGTGCCTTTTATTACATATGGCGGATAAGGTTGCAGTGTAGCCAATGTAAAGGATGGATTTACCTAAGAGCACACCTAAACTGGTTCAACAATAATATGTAGCCTGCTCTTCAGTCTCTGCAAATGAGTCACTAAAAAATACTAACACCAGTCTCTTTGCATATGGGTTCAGTAGCAGTGCTTGGCACCATGCCTTGCCCAGAAAGAGTAACAAATTATTCAAAGTTGATTAAAGGTTTTGTTAAAAGAGCTTGTGCAACTGCCAGAGTTGGGCAAAGTGATACAGGTGCCCAAGGCCAACCAACCTCATCCCACCCTGTGCTCCCCGCCACCCCAGTCCCCTTATTACCCCTTGCCTGCTTGATCGCTGCCACCAGCCCCCTAACAAACAAACGCCCCCTCAAGTGCTTTGTGCAGCAGACTCAATATAGTTGAGCAGATAGGAACTATTCGTCCCAACGTTGAACCACCCAGTTGAGCATCCGGAGTGAGGTCACTTCCTGCCAACAGGTATGCCACTTCCAGTTTGTGGGTCAGTCAGTGGGTGCAGGTTGCACACAGGTCTTCCCAACCAGACCCATGCATGACTGTAGCCCAAGGTACATGCCTTTGCTTCCTACCCTAAGTTCCGGCTCACTTGACCACTGCATCCTAAGTTAATTGCCACCCTAACATGAAGATATTAGACAGCTGACTATTCCCCATAAAACCTAATCGAAACCTGCTCTACCATAATGATAATAATCCAGTTCCCTAATGCTGGTCTTCTTGATAACCCAAAATGATGTTGGTTCTGTTCAAGTCTGGTACTCATGGATATAGCATAAACCTATAGATTGTAGATTCCATGGTGCTGGAAGTACAGGTATAGGATCCATTATCCATAAACTCGTTATCCATGAAAGTTCCGCATTACGGAAAGGCCGTCTCCCGTAGACTCCATTATAAGCAAATAATTCGAGCGAATAATTTCCTTTTTCTCTGTAATAATAAAACAGTACCTGTACTTGATCCCAACTAAGATATAATTACCCCTTATTGGGGCAGAACAGCCCTATTTGGTTTATTTAATGGTTAAATGATTCCCTTTTCTCTGTAATAATAAAACAGTACCTGTACTTGATCCCAACTAAGATATAATTACCCCTTATTGGGGCAGAACAGCCCTATTGGGTTTATTTAATGGTTAAATGATTCCCTTTTCTCTGTAATAATAAAACAGTACCTGTACTTGATCCCAACTAAGATATAATTACCCCTTATTGGGGGCAGAACAGCCCTATTGGGTTTATTTCATGGTTAAATGATTCCCTTTTCTCTGTAATAATAAAACAGTACCTGTACTTGATCCCAACTAAGATATAATTACCCCTTATTGGGGCAGAACAGCCCTATTGGGTTTATTTCATGGTTAAATGATTCCCTTTTCTCTGTAATAATAAAACAGTACCTGTACTTGATCCCAACTAAGATATAATTACCTTTCTGTTTGGATTCAGCTCTGTCTGGTTTTAATGGAAAGAGTTAGATATTTCATTTTTCTTTTACTTAAGCTTGCCCATTTAGATTTGATGCAACCCTACTTTAAGGAGAATACAATTGATCCTTTTGCATTTGCAATACTTTCCCCCACATTATTCCTCCGTTCTAAAAGTACTTTTGCGCTACGGAATTGTATCTGCGAGTTCCAACCAGAGAGCAGAGCGTTTCCCCCCCATTTCACATTCCGCAATTACATTTCTGTTTTGCAGCTATTGGAAAAACATTGGTACACTATTCCCCTGTTAGATACAATTATTTTGAGTGCATTGATTCCACGTAAAGTAAATCGCCTTTTAGATGGCAAATAGAAGAAATATATGAAATACCGAGTGTTTTTGCATTAGCGCAGCAACAATTTCCCATCAATCCAATACGGCACTTTTTTTTTTTTTCCACCTGTATTGAAATCCACTTTAAAAATGAATGATAAATAGTTGTGCCGGTGTCTGTAATACACAAATGTGTAAAGCTGTTATTGAGGAGTTGATAAAATACTGATATTTTACACCGGAACATTGACATCATGATTTTACTGTGTTTAATGAAACGCAGGCCGCCGAGCAAATTAAGAGGCTGTACCATCTCTTCCTGAAAGTGGACGCCACGCAAGTTGAGGTCAACCCATTCGGAGAAACGCCAGAGGGACAAGGTATGGTCCGTAGGCAAGAGCAGCTCTCTAAAATGATAGCAATGGAAGAAGAGAACCGATTGATCAATTCAGTATACCCATTAGATCAGTAGTTTTCCGACGTTTTATTTATTTCAAAGCCCCAAAGGTCCAGCATTGGGTCAGCACCCCAGTTAGCTTATAACAAGGTTACAGAAAACATTGGTGTGTCAGTTAATTACATAGTTACATAGGGTTGAAAAAAGAGTCCATCAAGTTCAACCCATCCAAGTAAACCCAGTACCCACACCCTATACTTACCAATCTATACACTCACATACATAAACTATATATACACCCACTAATACTAACTGAAAATTACATTTTCGCAACCAAGATATGTCTCTTGATGTTTTTTGCCCCTGTGTTTCACTGTGTTCGCATAAATCATCATTATCCATCTTCGCTCACTCAATAATTGCTACCTAATGATTCTTAATTAACTTTCTAGCAATTTATTGACCGGTTTCATTCTAAGGGATTCTCCTTAGCAATGCATTTTCTAGGCATTTATGCACCAATGGGACTTCTAACTAAAGGTGGCCATACACTTAACGAGGTCGCCAAGCGAGTGGATCTTCTCCTGATATCCCCACCTACGTGTGGGAGATATCGGGGGAATTTAGGCTAATTCGGTCGTTTGGCCCCGGGGTCAAACGATCGAATTATAACAACTGTTAAGGCGCAGTTGGTTCGGGGACCGCATCAACGAGCTGATGTGGTCCCCGATCAGACTGAATTTTTTTAACCTGCCCAATCGATATCTGGACGATTTTAGGCCAGATATCGGTCGGGCAGGCCAGTTGTTGGTTCCCCTACACGGGCCGATAAGCTACCGAATCAGTCCAAGGGACCGATATCGGCAGCTACAATCGGCCCGTGTATGGGGGCCTTTAACCACAGAGGATAAAATTGGCCATTGGGACTTCACATATGCAAGCCTGGGATTAAACAAGGGGTCCCTGGGGGAGTGGGGGAGAAACACAAGCTTAAAAAAGGTCCTGGGGTGCCAAAACAGGCTGCTTTTGGCTTTCTGGTAGCCCCTATATGAACTAGCAGCCTATAGAAGGCTCTGTTTGGCAGTACACCTGGTTTTTATTCAACCAAAACTTGTCTCCAAGCCTGAAATTTAAAAATAACCCCTGCTTTGAGGCCACTGGGAGCAACATCCAAGGGGTTGGGGAACAACATGTTCCTCATAAGCCACTGGTTGGGGATCACTAGATTAAATGCTAATTCATGATCATTTTCCCCTAAATTTCACTGCAATTTGTATGAGAAGAACAAAGTATTAGGTATCTGAGCTAGGGCAGAGCAGCAAAGAGGGAACGTGGGCTGCGTGGGAGATATATGAGGAATGCAAAGTTTAATTGCTCATTAATTAAAACTAGCAGGAACTTGGAATTAAGATATCAATTATGAAACAAATGTCCCCACACTCATTTCAACAGAAAGTCCACTGAACAAAGACATTCTTTAGCTGTAGTAATGCCAACAAATGCCCATGTTCAGAGCATTTAAAGGGGCAGTATACCCCCTTGTTCAACATGAGTTTGGTTAAAAGGCCTTCTTTTTGCCTATTGTTTTAATCAAAATTTTTGTTATTCGCTTAAACCAGTGTTACCATTTCTAGCAGGGTCAGAATGGGGAATGGGACTCTGAGGAGCGACAGGGGATTGGGTCTTGGTCAGCAGTGCCCCGGGGTTTTTTCCACTTGTCCCCCTGGCCCAGTTCAACCCTGATCTTCTGGGCTGTAATGACCTAAATCAAGCTGCACCCAGGCAGAACACTGTTACATTTATGACCAGTTCTCTCACAGTAGGTGGAGGAAAAGTCCGATGCTGCTGAACTTTAACTCCCAACAGACACAGTTGCTTGAGACAATGAAGGGTGCCCATGGTTCGTAAAATTTTTTTGAACAAGAACAAGTTAGTCCTCAGTGCATAAAATATTTTAGGTGCAGTGGCACAGCACACAGAGTTCTGTTGGGCTTTTACCAGCACACCGTAGCTTCTATCTCCCAGTCTAAAGCTGCCTCGTGGGTGCCCCAAGGAGTTATACACAGTGCCCTGAGTTCCACTCACTTGGGTTCCAGCCTGTGGTGAGTTGCATTCTGGGAACTACCCCACCTTTTATCTCCTCTGTAGAGCACAAACTGCTATTTGTAGTTAGCCTGTGTAACATAAAACACCTAGGAGTGTGATATGGCAGAAAATACTATCCACTGTCTATATGACTATGAAGATTTTCATTCATCCAGGTCATGGTATATCTAGTATAAATAAATCTAAAGCAACTGGACTTGTTAAGTAATCATTGAAGACGTTTCACTCCTCATCCGAGCAGCTTCTTCAGTTCAACTGGCTAGTATGGGAAGTCCTCAGCATATGTACTCTTCCACTCTAGATTTATACAAGGTATCCACTGTCTACATTTCATTTATGGGGGCCCTTTTTTTGACTTCACTCATTTCCGTATTTTCCTTAGAGCAGTGATCCCCAGCCAGTGGCTTGCAAGAAACATGCCGCTCACCACCCCCTTTTGTGTGTTGCTTCCAGTGGTTTCAAAATAGGTGCCATTTTTAAATTTCTGACTTGGAGACAAATTTTGGAATCAAAAAGACCAAGTTTTACTCCAAGCAGAGCCTCCTTCAGGCCAGCAGTCCCCATGGAGTAACCATGTGGTTGGGGATCCCTGCCTTAAAGCATCAAGCTCCATATTGTGCCTTATGCTCCAGGCTTACCGGCTCATCCAGCCCCAACACCATGTGGAGACCAAAGAGGAATGTGGTCCCAAACTATGTGCAGCAACTACTGGGCCTATGGGAAGACATCCCACCCCCAGGGCATAGGTTACGGCTACCAGGACTTCCTGAGCCAGTGGGGGAGTTATCTCTAATATCACTGTTCTGTATTGTGAGCTACAACATATGGCAAGAACAAGAATTATATGTTCTATAGTAAGGTGAGCTTGTTTATTGGGCTCGTGTTTAGTGCAGGCGTATATTGCCCCTTACATTTTATACCCCATGTCCCGACTGAGTGCTCACACAGCTTTAAAATGTTCTACTTGAAATGTTCCTTTTCTGTTTTACTCCATCACATATTGTTTGGTATTATGTGTCTCCTGCGTTTATTCTCCTCCTTCTCTATCCTGTCCCACATCCTCCCAAAAAGGCACTAAGCTAGAAGCTAAATGATATATTTACAGATGCCTGCCGATCATTATACCCTGAATAAAACCGGGAGAGTCTTTCAAGCTCAGACCTACCTATTGTCATTTATGGCTTCCCAGTTGCTAAGCTATAGAAAATATGTAGGTTCTGCACATTTACTTATTTTGTGACTTTTGTATTCGTAAAGGAGCTATAACAGTAATGTTATATATATAGATAGATAGATAGATAGATAGATAGATAGATATAGATAGAGATATCTCAAATGAGAAAAGAGCTTGGAGTACCAGTGGCCCTTGATTGAGAGTGATTGGCAATTCCTTGCCTTTGATTGAATATAAAGGGACACTATCATCATCATAAAATATTTGTGTCTGAAAATAGTGTTATACCGAATGTTCCTGCGTCAGAGAAAAATTATATTCTTTCAATGAAATTATTGCCACTTTTTCATGGAGATATGTATTTTCCTGTCACTCACATCGCTGCTTCTTTTTCTGGCTCTTGGAACACAAATCCAAAGTCCCTTGCTTTAAAAATGCAACTTGTCTGTCTGTTTCCACCATTGGCCAACAGAGAGACTAGAATTTAGCACCAGTGTTGGAAATGTTAATCAAAACAAACCCATAGTGATATATAGGGATTGTATAGGTCATTAACATTTGCATTTTTCCATTGTCCAGTTGTGTGCAGGACCAAACAGGTAGTTTTCCGAGCCTCAGCCAGACGATATTGCTGGAAATGGTCGTTGATGGACAAATTGTAGGTTTAAACAATCGTTTCGGGATAAGCCTGGTCCTACGATAACGAAAACGTTCTTTTCAAAATCCTAATGTGTATGGGCAGCTTTAGTCTAAATAGAACTGTAACACCCTAATCTGCTCATGAGTAATGGGCCGAGTATTCAAGCTGCATTTGTTGAAGAAATGAATTGCTAGGGGTTTTTTAATTTCCAATATTGATATGGTTTTACTACAGAAGCCATTTGTATTAGACTTTATTTATAATAAGCCTTTATTTTTTTACCTCCATGTCTATCATTTTTGCACTCACCCATTATTAACATATAAAGGACATTAAGACATTCAGTGTATTAAGCTGCCAAGCAATGCCCTTCCCATTAAGCAAAACAGGGGTTGTTTGTCCATATATTGCAATATACTACAAGCCTGGCCAACTGTGTCCCACTCACCCCCGGTCTGGCCAGTCCTACACTCGCTCACCCCTGGTCTGGCCTGTCCTACACTCACCCCCGGTCTGGCCAGTCCTACACTCACTTACCCCCAGTCTGGCCTGTCCTACCCTCACTCACCCCCGGTCTGGCCTGTCCTACACTCACTCACCCCTGGTCTGGCCAGCCCTACACCCACTTTCATCCGATTTATTAAGAATTCTACTGCTTCCATATACATTTTACACAGGGAGACCTCTGCTAGCTCTGGTCTTCTCTGACACTCTTTTGTGGCCCCAGAACTTTCTTTAGTGGCATTAACAGAGAACTCACTCCGCTACAGACATCAGACATAGAGTAAGAGTACCTACAAATATAGATTAGGCAAAATTGTAATCAAAGTCAGGGCAGACATCAAGAACTGTCATCAAGGACAGAAAAAGGGTTGATAAGCAGAAAAAAACAGAATAGCAATAACAGGCTTGAGCAGAATCTGACTAAACAGAAGCCAGCTTGGGCAAGGGCCATCTGACAGAAAAAAACAAGTTGAAGGCAAAACAAGGATTGGCTGACACTCAACCAATAGAAACACTTGAGTGTCAAGAAGCAGACCCTCCAATGCCTCGCTGTGCTTGTCGTAGTGTGATGACACCAGCAGGGACTCACAAGTGGACCAGAACCCCCGGGATTCACCAGCACATCTAAAAAGAGGACACACTGGACTAGCAGGTCTAAGGAGAAATTTTGATAATTGTCCTGTTGCTAATGAAATTTGCACCATTCAAGCACTCGTTAGAGCAGGGGTGCCCAACCATTTTAACCTATGAGCAACATTTAAAAATAAAAAAAGTTGGGGAGCAACACAAGCATGAAAAATGTTCCTGGGGTGACCAAAAAAGACTGTAATTGGTTATTTTGTAGCGCCATGTGGACTGGCGGCTCTGTTTGTTAATACTCATGGTCTTTATGTCTCCAAAACTTGCCTTCAGGATAGAAATTCAAGAATAAAAACCTGCTTTGAGGCCACTGGGAGCAACATCCAAGGGGTTGGGGAGCAACATGTTGCCCCCGAGCGAATGGTTGGGGATTGCTTCACTAGAGGGTACGGAATGATGATGTAAAAAAAACATACAAGCTTGGAACACTAGTGTACATTCCGAAGATCTTGTAGTTTCCAAATCATCCAAAATGGACCTGTATGGGTCCTCAACTGGAACATACCGGATGCTTGATGTCTGAGACACGTTCAGACCTCTCCATGTTAGTCGTTCAGCTTCGTAGCTTCACTCCCATATTTGTATTATACAAGCAATCAGTTTGTTTTGTCCAGTAATGAGATTCCAATTCAATTGCCATTCGTACCTTCGCAATTCCGCATTCCATCAAGAAGGGGGCGCGTTGTTGATGCATCATGTGTAGTTTTTTTTAATGGGAAGAAGATCCATATTTTAAATCGCTCAAATCAAATTGAAATAGTGGACAGGACCTTTTTTTTTTTTTTTCTTTCTAAGTTTTGAAATCAATTTTTGTGCAAACTGTAGTAATCATTCTGTCTGCGCGGGCCGGTGCCACTTAATCAATGCCAGGTGAATTGGCAGCCCGCTAGGAAGAAAATAGCCTTGTTCTGGAGATTAAAATCCTTACTGTATTACACGCGTACAAGGCGTTTTACCAAATAAAAAACTATTTTCTCATTCAGTAAGTGTTGTCTTGTACTAAACCATTACATGGGTAAAAGGCACTGAGTTAGGAGACATCAGGGCAAATATATTGTTATTTTCTGTTACCGCTTGTGGAAAAAAGAAAAATATCTGTTGAGCTGTACTAGCCATTTCCCACATTGATGGTAATACAGAAACTTATTTTGGCCAAATAATTCATTTTAATGCACTTTCATTTCTTGGAGCTTAGCAATTCTGTGAGGTGTTAGAGCTCAGCACTGACACTCAACTCTAACGCCAATATGGTGGTCGACCAACATATTTTGACGAATGATTAAATGATCAAATCAGTACGGGTATGGGATCCCTTATCTGGAAACCCATTATCCAGAAAATTACGGAAAGGCCATCTCCCATAGACTCCATTATAAGAAAATAATGATCATTTTTAAAAATGATTTCCTTTTTCTCTGTAATAATAAAATGGTACCTGTACTTGATCCCAACTAAGATATAATTACCCCTTATTGGGGCAGAACAGCCCTATTGGGTTTATTTAATGGTTAAATGATTCCCTTTTCTCTGTAATAATAAAATGGTACCTGTACTTGATCCCAACTAAGATATAATTACCCCTTATTGGGGTCAGAACAATCCTATTGGGTTTATTTAATGGTTAAATGATTCCCTTTTCTCTGTAATAATAAAATGGTACCTGTACTTGATCCCAACTAAGATATAATTACCCCTTATTGGGGGCAGAACAATCCTATTGGGTTTATTTAATGGTTAAATGATTCCCTTTTCTCTGTAATAATAAAATGGTACCTGTACTTGATCCCAACTAAGATATAATTACCCCTTATTGGGGGCAGAACAGCCCTATTGGGTTTATTTAATGGTTAAATGATTCCCTTTTCTCTGTAATAATAAAACAGTACCTGTACTTGATCCCAACTAAGATATAATTACCCCTTATTGGGGCAGAACAGCCCTATTGGGTTTATTTAATGGTTAAATGATTCCCTTTTCTCTGTAATAATAAAACAGTACCTGTACTTGATCCCAACTAAGATATAATTACCCCTTATTGGGGCAGAACAGCCCTATTGGGTTTATTTAATGGTTAAATGATTCCCTTTTCTCTGTAATAATAAAACAGTACCTGTACTTGATCCCAACTAAGATATAATTACCCCTTATTGGGGCAGAACAGCCCTATTGGGTTTATTTCATGGTTAAATGATTCCCTTTTCTCTGTAATAATAAAACAGTACCTGTACTTGATCCCAACTAAGATATAATTAATCCTTATTGGAGGCCAAACAAGCCTATTGGGTTTAAATGATGTTTAAATTATTTTTTAAGTAGGCAAAAGGCATGGAGATCCAAATTACAGAAAGATCCCTTATCCGGAAAGCCCCGGGTCCCGAGCATTCTGGATAACAGATCTCATACCTGTATCTGAAAGGAATAATAACTAAGTATATTCAGTACAGATGCCAACCTGGATTTGAAGTCATTGAATGTCATCCCCTGCACCCTTTCCTGCCTGCTCCACTGCTTGGGTGATGCTTCTGTACATTTCAATGGAGCAGGAAAGTTAGATTTGGGGTGTAAATAAAGCTGGCCATACATATACCGATATTATCATACAAAACAAGATTTTCTATGGTATTCAATGCATGTATGGTTGATTCACAAGTCAACCGATATCACAAAAGCCTTGGATATTAGTCATTTCATCGATCGGACAGGACAAAAGACAGAGCAAAGACTGCGATTAGGGCTGAGTCGTCTGATAGGGCTAGAATTCCTATTGTTTCTATCTCCATATCTGATGATTCAGCCCTGAATGTTAGTGTAGGGTACGAATGACCAGTAGTCGTTATTGTAGCATGTATGCCCCCATTTATCAAAGTACGATTGCTTCCAAATATAAATTTTTTTTATTTTTTCTAAGTTTTCGTACTGTGCGTATTTCCTGGACCGATTCGGCAGCTTATCGGCGCGTGTAGGGGCAGAAACAACAGCCATACGCGACCGATATCTGGCCTGGAATCGGCCAGATATCGATCGGGCAGGTTAAAAGATTCAGTCGGATCAGGGACCTCATCGGCTCATTGATGCGTTCCCCGAACCGACTGCCCTTTTGCCCCAGGGTCAAACGATCGAATTAGCCTACATGTTCCCCGATATTGCCCACCCGTAGGTGGGGATATCGGGTGAAGATCCGCCCGCTTGGCGACCTTGCCAAGCGAGCGAATCTTCACATGTATGGGCACCTTAACAAGTGTGGGTCAACTGAATTTCAATCTTCTCATTTCCCTTACCTCCCCTTTTCCCATACCCCTCCAAACCCAAATACTCTGTTGCTGTGGTTTGGTCCAACCATTGACATTATGGAGTGGGTGAAACCACAGATTGGAGGCTAAAGGGGCATGTTTACCAATACTTTTATTAAAAGAAGTAAGTGTACAGGTGTTTGGACCCACCACCAACCCATAAAAGAGATGGTTGGATTGTGCAAAATGCACAATTTTATCACAGGAATAGCAGTGGTCGTGTATATGTAGAATCTTACCCCCAAATCAGGTGGGTCCAGGTGCTCATGCCCCAGACCTTCAGCTTAGGGAGCCATACAGGAATACACAGGAAAAAACAGCAGGCAGGCTCTTCTGGTATCCACAGTGCATCAGAAAGTCAAAAGAAGCAGCTAGTAGTTTTCATAAAAAGTTCATAGTTTATTTAATCCATAAAACAATAGACAGAAGCCTTACGCATTTCGTACCAAGCGGTTCTTAACCATAGGCTGCTTTACCATCAAAAGATGGTTGGATTGTGGGCCAACTTGCCCATCGATAGAAGTCAGATAATGGAGGCGATTACACAAAGATAAAATGGCGGGGTGTTGTGTTCTACATGTGCCATACGTTTGCTAAACACGGAGAGGCTGAACCTCCCATCACAGCATTTCATTGTCACTTAATGTCAATTTCGGCGGGTTAATTAATTAGCGGCGGAGACAGACTAAATGATGTACTGAAATGCGTGATAACTGGCTTGTCTAATGGCAATTAAAAGCGCATTAAGTTGCTTCATTTGAACCATCGCAGGAAGAATCTGCTAAACGTATTAATTACTTCGTAATTCAGCCACCGAGGAGTCAAAATAAGATTATTCACATTGCCTTTAGGTAGGTGGCAAAGTATGGAAAATAAATGCAGGATAATGAAATGAAGCTGTTGGAGAGCAGGAAGGTCAGACACAGACATCTTTGGGGCTAAAAGGTTTTCATTGAAACTGTTAATTGATTTTTTTATGATATTTTCTGAACCAGGGAAATGTACAGAGCGTCCAACTTCGATCTTGCCATCTTATTTCTTTGTTTAAATGCTTTATTATTCCATAGTGATTTCATGAAATTTGTTGATGTACATCTTGCAAAGTTGCTCTGCTTAGAAAATGAAGTTAGTGAGCAGAGAAGAGTCCTGTAGTGTTTCTTTGGTCAGTTCTAAGCACAGCAACATCACAGACTTTCCTTGAAAATTAAAATGAAATTTATTTTCTGCCGACTGTAACCGCTGGGCAGAAATGACCAGCAGGTGTTAATGTTGTTTTTAATTAGGGATGCACCAAATCCAGGATTCAACCTTTTTCGGCAGGGTTCGGATTCAGCTAAATCCACGGTCCTGGCTGAACCGAATCCGAAAAAAAGAAGTTTAACCATTCTGAAACCTAATTAGGGTATGTTAATTAGGATTTCAGTTCAGTTTTCGTCTGAATCCTTTACGAACTAAAAAGTGTATTTGGTGCATCGCCGCTTTATATAATTGTACTTGTACTGTTTTTACATTTTGCCATCAAGGAGGACAAGAAGGAGTTCCGTCATGGGCCTGGTCAGAGAAGTGGATCCAGGTGGGGGTAAAAAGGGCAGGATTTCCTTCCAGAGGGTGGGGGGGGGTGTTTGGGCTGATTGGGGAAGGGATAGGCAGATGGAACGGGGAACAAATGAGGCCACATGTATTCAACCCTGTGGGCAGCGGTTCTCAACCTGTGGGTTGGGACCCCTTTGGGGGTGGAAGGCCCTTTCACAGGGGTCGCCTAAGACCATTAGAAAACACATATTTCCGATGGGCTTAGGAATAATTTTATGGTTGGGGGTCACCACAACATGAGGAACTGTATTAAAGGGTCCACGGCATTAGGGAGGTTGGGAACCACTGCTGTAGGGAGTGCTTTGCACACAATAAAGAGGAATTGAGCAAAACCCAGAACCCTTTTATTTTTGTCCAATTCCGTTATTGGTTCTATCCATGTGCAGACAGGAAAAGGAAGTGTAACGCTAAAGCCATTCCATGTCTCGAGGGCCCTTAGAATGTAATGCCTGAAATTGGTCACCAGTGTTTCTGCACAGAATGAATTCATAACTGCCTGGATATTCGATATAAATTTAAAAAAAAAAAAAAAAGACTTGATTATTTAAAAGGTGTTTCTGCTTGTTAATAGGTGTGGGCACTTTTTATTGAAAGGGGCGTCGTGCTGGTTTTGGAAACAGTTTTCTTGCCAATTTTATGGGTTTCACAGGAACTGTAGAACTTTTTAAAGGAGAAGGAAAGGTAAAGACTAAGTAAGCTTTATCGGAAAGGTCTATGTAAATACAGCCATAAGCACTGAGTTCTCTGTCAAAAGAAACAGGATTTGTTGTCTCTCTGTTTTCCTGTGCCAGAGACACGCAGCTCTCTCCTCTCTCCTGCTCCCCCCTCCCTCAAGAATGATAAGAACTCACTCCCCCCCCCCCTTAGGAATGTGGATCTGAGCCAATCAGCAGGAAGCTTCCTCATAGTCTAACTAACTGAGCATGTACAGCGGTCTGGGTCCTGGTGCAGGAGCGAGCGTTTCTCACCATTGAGAGAACTGAAGGTATGCCTGCGGCTTGGGATTAACTCTTTACTAGCCTTTCCTTCTCCTTTAATAGAAGTAAGAATGGTATTTTACGGCAACCTTTTTCCTTTTTACCACTTTTTTTTCTTTGCTGCCATTGGAGTCTATGGGCCTACAAAGAAACCCAGTGAAAAATTTTGCTCATTGCTATTAAGGAATGGCTTTTCTCATTGGAGCTTCTGACCTTCCAAATGTCATTTGGCCAGTGTCCAAGCTCCATGTATGTGAATAAGTGATGATACTTTCTACCAGTGTGGATACAACCTTAAAACATAGAGTAATACTTCTCACTCCATAGAGTTGCCCCCGCTGAGGTGGGGGGGGAGAGGAACTTGGAGCAGTAGCAAGGTGGCTCATCCTAAAGGCCAGCTAGTGAGATTTGAGGAAAAAGCCTGTTTGCTCTACTAAATACACTTGAAAGCCCATCTTAAAGGTCACATAAGGTGGGATTTAAATCTTTAATTGTTTTATGAGCAAGAGGACCTCTGACCTCAAAAGGGGCTTCAACTGCAAAACTTCTAACATCTTCTGACTTAAGGTGGCCAAGCGAGCAGATCTTCTCCCGATATCCCCCACCTATGGGTGTTCGATATCAAGCCAATCCAGGCTAATTCGGTTGTTTGGCCCTGGGGCCAAACAATCAAATTAGAGCGACGGGTATAGGCGAAGTCGGTTTGGGGACCGCATCAATGAGCTGATTGATATCTGCCCGATTTCAGGCCAAATATCGGTCAGGCAGTCCCGTCGGCAGTGCCCATACACAGGCCGATTAGCTGCCGAATCAGTCTAAGGGACCAATATCAGCAGCTAGAATCGTCCCGTGTATGGGGAACTTTAGAGGTTCACAGCAGACCTGATGCTCCCTCTGAGAGAAAGCAGTGTTGTTTTTGACTCTGTTTGCCGTTTCAGACTTGTGTGAAACACGATTGTTCTCTGAGCCTCTGTCTAGTAATGCATTGGATGGGAATTTACTTAACCCACAAACACTCTTTCAAAACTTGTCCTATTTCCTCCAATGCCGTCAGATAGGGTGGGTGGTTATGTCGGCGGAGCGGGTGAGGTGTTATTGGCAAGTCAAAAGGGGCAAGGAGCCTTGTTAGAAGTTTGACCCCCCCATAGGCAGTATATTAGCTTGGACCCCCCCCCATGAGTACTGAGGGTTTCAGTACAACCTGTGCATCGCTACCTCCGACCTTTGTTTCCATTTTCACCTCCCATTGCTCTACTATAGTCTTACAAAAGCTACAAGATACCACGGATTGGTAGCCTAGGGGGAGTAAACTAATATGGGGGTGATGAACTAATAAACGACCGTTTAATCATACAGGAAACTTATATGCTGTTCTTTGCTGTTGGCAAGGTATCGGCTCGAACGTTATTTTACAGTAGAATCCAATTATTTTTTCTATGAAATAAATAGAGGGAAAAAAACCCTTAGTTTTGGTTAAAAACCTATTATGGTCAAATCTTAATTAATTTAGCGGTACAATTTCAATTTAACGTTCAGCGGGAACGCTCACTCGCCATCTGTTTTTTAAGCCGTTTTCGCTGCGATTGTTTACTTGTATAATAATAACGACGGCCAATTAGAGTTAAATGAAACGCCTTAGCCTTGATTAAGTTGTTTACTCGCCGGATTAAATAATGGGTTAATCTTGAACTGTCGGGGAGCGCTTTCCCGAGCTGCAACGTCGAATTATTTTGTTATCAGGAAATATGGCTCTATTAAATATCCATATTGTAAGCGGCGTTTAGAATCCATTTACCTAATCCCACATTACAGATATCTATAACACATACTATTTTAGCAGCAATTGCTAATCAATCGGGCCGAACCACTTTTTCACTTTTTTGTTTTTTTTAACCCCCCCCTAGACTGAGTAGAACAAATCCGTTTAGCAAAGGTTCTGATGTACCATGGCCACCTCTGTTTCCGAAAGTTGGCTCAGCAACAGTCTGAGGGATAAGATGGAGTCTGAGGCGTAAGATGGAGCCTGAGGGGTAAGATGGAGCCTGAGGGGTAAGATGGAGCCTGAGGGGTAAGATGGAGCCTGAGGGGTAAGATGGAGCCTGAGGGGTAAGATGGAGCCTGAGGGGTAAGATGGAGCCTGAGGGGCAAGATGGAGCCTGAGGGGTAAGATGGAGCCTGAGGAGTAAGATGGGGCCTGAGGGGTAAGATGGAGCCTGAGGGTTAAAATGGAGCCTGAGGGTTAAGATGGAGCGAGATAACATGGAGCCCGAGAGAGATAACATGGAGCCCGAGAGAGATAACATGGAGCCCGAGAGAGATAACATGGAGCCCGAGAGAGATAACATGGAGCCCGAGAGAGATAACCTCCCCTAATTTGTAGATCTCTGGATAACAGGCTTCCGGATACCTGATACATATAAAAGGCCCTGATGGGCCCTATCAAGTATCTATCTGTATAGAAACATTGAATAGCAGTGAACCAGAACTTTATGGATAGTTAAATGTGCCGTTTTTCAGCTTGGCACTTGGGGTAACCAAGGACAATGTAGTCCTCTCCTTCCATTGTGATCTTAATCAGGAACCCTAATTGGAAGTAACTTTTGATGCAGTCATATTGGCCACATACTGACCAGGTATAGAATAATACAATACAATTCTGGTGTTGATTTTCTCTTTGCTGCTTATAAACCCATATTCTCCATGTAATAGACTCAGATACCATTAGGTCTATATACAAATCTGGCAATGGGAGGCTGGGAGTGTTCTTCAACCAAAGGCTGAAGGCATCTGTCTGAGCATATAGAAGGTTATTAGGAAACGTTGCTCATTTTTATGTAGTAGGATGTTATTGAGGCATAAGGAGCACCATAATATTGCAAATCTTTTCCATTTTTAGTTGTTGGCTCCAAGGAACTTAGGGATGGAGGCCACTTTTTGCTATACATTGGGAAAGCTATAAATTGGTGCCCGAAGCTCCAGTAGATCTGTAGTACTGGAGATTGTGTTGTATGTTATAGAATAGCTAGTTCTACGCATTTTTTATCCGGAAAGCTGTTATCCAGAAAGCTCCGAATACCAAAGTCTGTCTCCTATAGACTACATTTGAATCAAATTTTTAAGAGTTTTAAAACCGATTTCCTTTTTCTCTGTAAAAATAAAACAGTACCTGTACTTGATCCCAACTAAGATATAATTACCCCTTATTGGGGGCAGAACAGCCCTATTGGGTTTAATTAATGTTTTATTGATTCCCTTTTCTCTGTAATAATAAAACAGTACCTGTACTTGATCCCAACTAAGATATAATTACCCCTTATTGGGGGCAGAACAGCCCTATTGGGTTTATTTAATGGTTAAATGATTCCCTTTTCTCTGTAATAATAAAACAGTACCTGTACTTGATCCCAACTAAGATATAATTACCCCTTATTGGGGCAGAACAGCCCTATTGGGTTTATTTAATGGTTAAATGATTCCCTTTTCTCTGTAATAATAAAACAGTACCTGTACTTGATCCCAACTAAGATATAATTACCCCTTATTGGGGCAGAACAGCCCTATTGGGTTTATTTAATGGTTAAATGATTCCCTTTTCTCTGTAATAATAAAACAGTACCTGTACTTGATCCCAACTAAGATATAATTACCCCTTATTGGGGGCAGAACAATCCTATTGGGTTTATTTAATGGTTAAATGATTCCCTTTTCCCTGTAATAATAAAACAGTACCTGTACTTGATCCCAACTAAGATATAATTACCCCTTATTGGGGCAGAACAGCCCTATTGGGTTTATTTAATGGTTAAATGATTCCCTTTTCTCTGTAATAATAAAACAGTACCTGTACTTGATCCCAACTAAGATATAATTACCCCTTATTGGGGGCAGAACAGCCCTATTGGGTTTATTCAATATTTAGATGATGATTAGCAGATTTAAGTCCAATTTACAGAAAGTTCCATTATCCGGAAAACCCCAGGTCCCGAGCATTCTGGATAACTGGTCCTATACCTGTACCAGTCTCTCATCCAAACCACTCCCTGGTTACTAAGGTAACTTTGACCCTAGCAACTGAATCACTGCTGAAACTCCAAACTGGAGAGCTCCTGAACAGAAAATTAAATAACAAAAAAAACTACAAATAATAAAAAATGAAGACCAATTGCAAATTGGCTCAGAATCACTCTCTACTTCATACTGAAAGGTAAACAACCCCTTTAAAATGAGTATTGGGGTTTCTTTAGATGGAGTGCTTTTATGGTTCAAACCCAGAGGCAGGTTGCTAGGGTGAAAATGTTCCTAACAACCAGACCACTTTAAACTGTAGAGAAGCAGAAAATAACAGTTAAATGATAGAGAAACCATAGAAAATGAACGGCAAATGCGAAATGTCATTTTCTACATCAGACATAAAGCGAAATGCAGAGTGAGCCTCCCCTGTAATATTCCCCTACCCTTCACTATGAGCAGGAACCTGTTATTTAAAGGGTAGGTAACACCTCGGAGAAAATTCTTTTAGTCCCAAGAGAAATTGGATGCTCTCTGGTTTAATGTATTCCGGCCCTGATCAGGATTTCCATTTTGACAATGTAAAAAAGAAAAACTAGTGAAAATGAGGTTGTTGGCTTCTGGTAACTTCTATCTGTACTTTCCCTTACAAAGAGTGATATTATGGCTCAGTCGGGATGTAATGACAGGCAGCTCTTGGTTACTTGTGCCGGCGCAATAAAGCAATATGCAGGCTTGTCACTCTCCCGGCTCCACTAATAAAACGTGTCTGGTAGGCTTCACATTGCGCCTTCATCCTTCCTGCGCTCCCCTCTACTTTCATCTATTGAAACTGACTGGCTGCTATTGTCTCTGTTATACCCACCCTGAGCTGCTGCAGCCAAAACAGAATTATATAACCCGCGCGTGCTGGATGGGTGTCTGGGGAATGGGATAAATCTGTCAGGGAAGAATAAACTACTAAAACAGAAAGTACAGTGTGAAGGTATAACTTATTGTGTGCCCAGAACATTCCTTCTCTGTATATTTGTATTTATACATATGGGTAGGGGGTGCCATAGTGTTTCCCTTAGACAGTACAGTATGGGGGTACAGCTTATTGTGTGCCCAGAACATTCCTTCTCTCTATATTTGTATTTATACATATGGGTAGGAGGTGCCATAGTGTTTCCCTTAGACAGTACAGTATGGGGGTACAGCTTATTGTGTGCCCAGAACATTCCCTCTCTGTATATTTGTATTTATACATATGGGAGGGAGGTGCCATAGTGTTTCCCTTAGACAGTACAGTATGAGGGTACAGCTTATTGTGTGCCCAGAACATTCCTTCTCTGTGTATTTGTATTTATACATATGGGTAGGGGGTGCCATAGTGTTTCCCTTAGACAGTACAGTATGGGGGTACAGCTTATTGTGTGCAAAGAACATTCCTTCTCTGTATATTTGTATTTATACATATGGGAGGGAGGTGCCATAGTGTTTCCCTTAGACAGTACAGTATGGGGGTACAGCTTATTGTGTGCAAAGAACATTCCTTCTCTGTATATTTGTATTTATACATATGGGTAGGAGGTGCCATAGTGTTTCCCTTAGACAGTACAGTATGGGGGTACAGCTTATTGTGTGCCCAGAACATTCCTTCTCTGTATATTTGTATTTATACATATGGGTAGGGGGTGCCATAGTGTTTCCCTTAGACAGTACAGTATGGGGGTACAGCTTATTGTGTGCCCAGAACATTCCTTCTCTGTGTATTTGTATTTATACATATGGGTAGGGGGTGCCATAGTGTTTCCCTTAGACAGTACAGTATGGGGGTACAGCTTATTGTGTGCCCAGAACATTCCTTCTCTGTGTATTTGTATTTATACATATGGGTAGGGGGTGCCATAGTGTTTCCCTTAGACAGTACAGTATGGGGGTACAGCTTATTGTGTGCCCAGAACATTCCTTCTCTGTATATTTGTATTTATACATATGGGTAGGGGGTGCCATAGTGTTTCCCTTAGACAGTACAGTATGGGGGTACAGCTTATTGTGTGCCCAGAACATTCCTTCTCTGTATATTTGTATTTATACATATGGGTAGGAGGTGCCATATTGTTTCCCTTTTGATTTGGATCAGTCATAGCTGATTGGTTCCTGTGCCCGCTGGTTATGTACACTTTATTTTTTCCCAGTTTAAAAAAGAAAAATAATAATCGGTGTAAGGAAGGAAATGATAGATTGTTGGCAATAATACAGTCAGGCTTCCTGATTTCCCCCCCACAGAAACCTTTAATAAAAGGCGCGACTCCCTGGAACAGCAGCAATCAAACCCTAGCCTACAGCAACCTTGTCTCGCTCGCTCGGGCTGCCCGCTAACCAGGAAACGCAGATTTAGAGCTGAAACTATATGTTTGTAGTCAAAGTTAACGGAAGTGGCTATATTGAGTGCTAAAGGTTAATAGCAATACCTGCTGTTTGGAAACTTTTCCCAACAAAACCCAATTTTAAAAGGAAAGCTTAGGGAAACCGAGACATTTCAGACAAAAAGTAAAAGTTCTCAAAGAAGTTTGCTTCTAATATTAATGATTTAGTTTTGTTTCTTTTCAAAACCCTTATGTATCGACCAGTTGGTTATTTAATCCAAAAAGAATCCCCGACGCACAGGGCACGTGCAGAGCCATATTGGAATAGAATGGGTTTTGTTCATTCCATGTTATGCTGCTGATGTGTTTTATGGAACTATTAGGGTGAAGACACACTGGGCTGCTAGTAGCAGCTACTTTTTCATGGCTACTAAAGTCCTGCCATAGACAATACTGAGAATTGCCTCTGCTAAAACACACGTAGAGACAATTATCAGTAAATGATCAGCCTTGTCTGTTTCTGTAGCCACGACAAGTAGCTGCTACTAGTAGCTCCGTGTGTCTTCACCCTCAGAGGCCCATTTATCAGCATTCTCATTATTGTGGTACTGGAGGTTTTTCAAACTAAACTCATCTCCACTAATAACACATCTTCTTCACATGTTCTTCTCCACTAAAATTGTAGGATCAGCTATAAATGTTCTTGCAGACCGTAGCTCAATTAATTATGGGACACATTCATTTGCGTTTAGGAGCAACTGATGAAGGTATCCCAGAACAAAAACAAAGTTTAGCTTGAAAGTTCTTCTGCGAAGCCCCGAATCCTTGTTGTCTCTCCGAGTCCCAGAAATCCTATTATCTACATATTCTTCCTTCAAGAAACCTTTTCCCACCAAAGATTTCCATATAATCTTCCCTTTGTGATTCCATGTTGAGCGGCTTTACGTATAATGTTTCTAAGGTAACTCTGAAATCTCAATTAGAAGCCGATAGAATTGTGCGGATTTGTATAAAACAATAGGGACACTTGCTAGTTGTATGCTATAAAGGCAATTTCTTTTTCAGATCCAACCCCCTCCCTCTCACCATCTTGCCTTTGATGGATAATAAAACGGTGCCTTTATTGTGCGGATCTCAGGAGGATTTAAATCTGTTCAGCTCTAGATATGGATTTCAATGACTATTTAGCAACATTTGAACTTTTATGCTACATTATTTTCCTCTTTTGTCTTTGCAGTTGTGTGCTTTGATGCCAAGATTAACTTTGATGACAATGCAGAATTCAGACAAAAGGAAATCTTTGCCATGGACGACACCTCTGAGACGGACCCGATAGAGAACGAAGCCAACAGTTACGATCTGAAGTATATCGGCATGGATGGAAACATCGCTTGTTTTGGTACGGAGATTAAAGATGGCTGCAGACATGTTGTTTGTGAGAGCTTTTGTTCCACAGATTCCATATAATTCTGCTCCTTTGTTTGCAGGACAATGGCTGTTCAGTGTTCAATTCCTTACAGTTTTTTTCTGTTCTGCATACCATTATATTGTATTGTGGATGTACACAGCGTCTCCAACAGATTAAAACAAAGGTGTGCCATTATGTGGGGCGCACTTCCCTGCAGTGGGCTGTAGACCAAAATCATCGGTAATGCGGCTGAACTTTTGCGGTCAACCTGTTTGTTTAATGACCTGGTTATGAGGAAAGTGCAGGAAGGCTGGGAACAACAGGATGAGAGAAATAACCAACAGTTCACCTTTACAAAGCTCATTGATTTCATTAGTACCCCATGAATATTTTTTTTTAGTTGTTTTTTGTTATATATTATTTTTATCTCCAAAAATGGTATTTTTATCATAGAATTGGTTTTACCTTCTCAAATTTCCCAGTAGCAGCTCAATAAGCTACATTGCCCCTTTTCTTCCAGCTTTTGTCGAGTTCCTTATTTTCTTTTCTGTTTTCCTTTCATTCAGCCTTTGCTTTTACTTTCCCCGATTAGTCTGTGTCTTTATTTGTTTCTAACTGCCTCTCTTCCCTGCATTACTCTCTTCCCATCTTTCTCCCACTGTCTTAAGGTGGTCATACACGCTAAGCCAAGCGAGCAGATCTTCTCCCGATATCCCCACCTACGGGTGGGCGATATTGGGCTAATTCGGTCGTTTGTTCCTGGGGCGATCTGACTAATTTTTAAACCTGCCCGATCGAGATGTGGCCGATTTCAGACCAGATGTTGGTCGGGCAGGCCTGTCGTTAGTGCCCATACACGGGCCAATAAGCTGCCGAATCGGTCTAAGGGACTGATATCGGCAGCTAGAATCAGCCTGTGTATGGCCACCTTTATTCTCCACCTCTCCCATTGCCCACTAAATCGTCTGATCTGCTCTTTTGCCTTTTCTCTCTTCCCGATTCTCCACCTTCACTCTGTATTTTCTACCTCTCCCTCTTTCCTTGTGGTTGCTTTCTTTCTTTACCTCTCTACCCCTTCTGTCTCTTTTACTTTTCATACCCTTCCTTAAGGTGGCCATTCACTGGGTGATTCTAGCAGCTGATATCGGTCCCTTAGACCAATTCGGCAGCTTATTGGCCCATGTATGGGCACTAACGACGGGCCTGCCTGACCGACATCTGGGCTAAAATTGCCCAGATCTTGATTGAACAGGTTTCGTACGAAACATCGTCAGATCGCCACGTGTATGGCCAGGACCGCATTGGCTTGTTTATGCGGTCCCCGAACCTACAGACGCCTATACCTGTCATTTTAATTTGATCGACCGACCAAATTAGCCCTATATCACCCACCCGTAGGTGTGGATATCGGGAGAAGATCTGCTCAGATCGGAGTGGATCTTAGCGTGTATGGCCAGCTTTAGTCTCTCTGCCATCTCTTTTCTTCATCCCCCTTTGCCTCTGCCGCCTATTTCTTTCATCTCCATCAATTTTTAATTGTCCCTCTTTTGCCTCTGTCTTTTGTCTTCCACATTCTCTGTGGTTTTTCATAACAAGTCCAATACGATAAGGTTGGGGTTGAGTGACGGTTCCCTTTAAATATCCAGAGGGCTGAGATGAGAATTTTAGATGAGCCGAGTGATACCTAAGCTATGTGACTTCCTAGTAGCATAATGCAAATATTAACACATTTCTGTCATCATATCACTAAAATAGTTTTTCCCAGCCCTTGTGAATAGGGACACATTTCAAGTGTAGTTAATCTTTCCCACTGACACAAAAGGTGTTAATCTTAAATGAATCTAAATAAGGCTACAGCGTTCCTCTAGAGATGCCCAAGGATTCTTAATCCTAAAATAAATGTCATAAACTCATTGGAAGGCTGTGTTATAAGCGGCGGAACATTTTCTGGTATTTTATATGGTATAAGATATTATCTCCCTGCATTTATGCTTCACAGGACATTCTGTCTTTAACTGCATGCACTTGGCATGGACAGCAAGACTTTAATAATTCAATTTATTTTATGTCTGTGACAAAATTGATAACATTCTAGAGGCTAAGAGATGAAAAGGAGGAGACCTGACCATTAGCTTCTATTAACAATATGGACCTGCCCTTTCCATACCTGTTGTTGTTTAGTCTTCATTCCATAGACTAAACCTGCCATATTAAAGGCTAAATAGCAGCCAATCAAGCCTATCAACCTCCCCATTTTTGTAAGGTGGTCTAAAATCTCCCTTCCCACTGATATTTGAATGTTTTCATGTTATCAACCCCAGGAATGTACAGATATATCCGACCTAATGGCAGAACCATAAAGTCCATGGCTCCCCTCTTTGCTTGATGTTTCTTGAATAAAATAAATGGACACTAAGGGAAAATCAGTTCACCAGTAAAGTTTCCACTTTCCATGATTCACAGTTATTTTGATTAAAGATGAAATAGGTATAAATAAGTCATTGGGAAAATGTTACATTTTCTACCTCTCCTATTTTTTTTAGTTGACTTTATGGTAATAAAGTTCTTTATATGGCTGAATTATTGGGCCATATGCATTGATATGTTTATAAAGAATCATATATTCCTCCTGTACATTGTAAAGGATATAGGAAGTCTTCTGTGAGTTCTAAATCTTGTACAGGTATGGGATCCCTTACCCAGAAACCCATTATCCAGAAAGCTCCAAATTACGGAAAGCCTGTCTCCCATAGACTCCATTTTGGCCAAATAATTCAGAATTTTAAAACGGATTTCCTTTTTTCTCTGTAATAATAAAACAGTACCTGTACTTGATCCCAACTAAGATATAATTACCCCTTATTGGGGCAGAACAGCCCTATTGGGTTTATTTCATGGTTAAATTATTCCCTTTTCTCTGTAATAATAAAACAGTACCTGTACTTGATCCCAACTAAGATATAATTACCCCTTATTGGGGGCAGAACAGCCCTATTGGGTTTATTTCATGGTTAAAGGATTCCCTTTTCTCTGTAATAATAAAACAGTACCTGTACTTGATCCCAACTAAGATATAATTACCCCTTATTGGGGGCAGAACAGCCCTATTGGGTTTATTTCATGGTTAAATGATTCCCTTTTCTCTGTAATAATAAAACAGTACCTGTACTTGATCCCAACTAAGATATAATTACCCCTTATTGGGGGCAGAACAGCCCTATTGGGTTTATTTCATGGTTAAATGATTCCCTTTTCTCTGTAATAATAAAACAGTACCTGTACTTGATCCCAACTAAGATATAATTACCCCTTATTGGGGCAGAACAGCCCTATTGGGTTTATTTCATGGTTAAATGATTCCCTTTTCTCTGTAATAATAAAACAGTACCTGTACTTGATCCCAGCTAAGATTTAAATATAAATAATCCTTATTGGATGCAAAACAATCTTATTGGGTTTAATTAATGTTTTATTGATTTTTTTGGTTCCGAGCATTATGGATAACTGGTCCTATACCTGTATAACTAAGCCTTATTGCCCTCTCCTATAAGGACAAGAATCTATACTGGTGTTACTGATATCCCTAAATCTGTATTACCTACTCAGAACAAGGGAATTATATAGTTGCTGACTAATGGGTAAGCAATTCTAGACACACAACCTTTACCCCATATCCATCTTAAAGGAACAGTAACACTAAAAAATAAAAGAGCTTTAAAGTAATAAAAATATAATGCACTGTTGCCCTGCACTGGTACAGCTGGGGTGTTTGCTACAGTAACACTACTATAGTTTATATAAATAAGCCGCTGTGTAGCCATGGGGGCAGCCATTGAAGCTGGAAAAAAGGAGAAAAGGCACAGGTTACATAGCAGATAACAGATAAGTTCTGTAGAATACAATAGTGTTTTATCTGTTATCTGCTATGTGCCTGTGCCTTTTCTCCTTTGAATGGCTGCCCCCATGGCTACATAGCAGCTTATTTATATAAATTATAGTAGACTTTCTGAAGTAAACACACAACTTTTACCAGTGCAGGGCAGCAGCACATTATATTTTAGTTACTTTTATACACTTTCATTTTTTGATGTTACTGTTCCTTTAATGGGAATGGTTCCACATGTTTGGGTTAAATTATTAAGAACCAAGACAGATCTCAAGGAATCACTTGGGAGAAGTGGATAGGGATCTTTTGTCAGTAGCCCCAGAAACAAGTTCTCATAACCAGCTATTGAGAAGACATTGAGAAATACAGTCAGAATTGTTGTACAGATGGAGACACTTGGACGAATGCCTCGTTGCAATTCATCTCCAGCAAATGTGCCACGTCCAAAGCCATTTTAGGTTAAACAAGAATAATGAAAAAGAATATAAAGTTTGCTTCTCATTGCATTGGCTCTGCTAATAGATAAAGCTTCTGATGTTCTGATTGATCCAGCTCAGCTGTGTGTGTCTGAATTCTTGTATTCTGATTGGCTACATATTTGTTGTATCCCTGCCCAGTTCAAAATGAATACGCGGATGAAGAAGAAATGTGAAAACATCAATGAATCAATACTGGCTTACCAATGATATCCTCAGAGTGTATGTTTATACTTTGTCTTATCCCGTCTGAGCCCTAAAACAATGTTTGTACTTGGTCTAAAGGTTTTTTTCTTTAACTGTGACTGTTGTGTATTGGCTCTGTTGACATGGTATCTGTTATCTCTGGCAGTAAATGGCGCGGGCCTTGCAATGGCCACATGTGACATCATTGACTTGCACGGAGGAAAACCGGCCAACTTCCTTGATCTTGGTGGTGGTGTGAAGGAGTCACAAGTATACCAAGCCTTCAAGCTGCTCACTGCCGATCCCAAGGTAAACTCATTTTATTATCGTTAATTGTTTGGGGATAGATTGGCCTAGATGTAAGATCAGAGTTCTAGGAGAGCAACAGAACGAGACGTCAATGCATGCTGTTACTCTCCCCATAGAGGTTTGAACCCACGTGATAATGAACCCAAATCGGTTTATTTCTGGTTGTCTAATCATGTTTCTAAATGCATGTCATATATATATGTATATCTTTATTTATAAAGTGCTACTTATGTACGCAGCACTGTACAGTAGAATACATTAATACAAACAGGGGGTTATTAAGATAATAATAGATAAATTCATAGTATAACAATAAATACAGATAAAAACAATACAGTTGCAATAAGTTAAGTAACCCAGGCTAGTATGGTATTAGAGCATGGGGGGAAATGCACCTCTCTTAGACAGGATGGGCCTTCGCTATATGGAAGAGACCATGTGGAGCTGGGATGTAGGGGAACTACAACTCACTGTAGCTGTGTGCAGTTCAGATTAGCAAAGGTGGACGCCAGAAGGTTCTTGCAGTTGAACTATAGACAGATTCATTGTCAAAGACAAATGAATCAGCAGGGTTATACTCACACAGATGGTACAGATGGTAAATGATAGTATACTCTGAGGACAACAAGAGAAGGATGCACGCCGGTTTATCCCACCTCTTTTGGGAGTCTGGGCAGGATAAATGCACCTGGTCAGCTTGGCGCCTCTGGATAGATACTTCAGTCTTCAGGTTGATAACCCCTAGATTTAAGAGTCCTACAGCCGACTGTGGAACAGGGTTGAGATACTGCCTGTCTCCTATGTCTTAACCGTGGCCCTATGCTGAGGCAACATTGCCTGTATGGAAGGTACTTCCAGCTACTTTCCTTGGTGGACCCGAAACTGCTCTTGCTTCCTTCCCTCTCACTCTTTTCCCCCCTAACATTTAATCCTTCCGAATCCGAATTGGCTAATTAGGATTCAGATTTGTTTCGACCAGGACCGTGGATTCGAACAAAACCAGACCCTGCCAAAAAAGCCCGAATACCAAACCGAATCCTGGATTCGGTGCATCCCTAATTTAAAGTGACTGTATTAATTTAATGAGATTATCATTTACCGTCCCTGTGCTTTCAAATACCCCGATCTCCCAGCACCCACAGATCAGGTACCAGGGTGGTGCTGGGAGATGTAGTTTAACCACAGTGCTTTTTTTTACCTTTGTATTATATAGCTAGGGATTAAAAGCAAAGTGATTCCTAACTAATGTGATAGATTACAGAAAAAAAAAACATTGCTGAAAATAAATAAACCCAGCAGGATAAACCAAGAGACATAAAGTATGAGCAATGTCTTATTGATTTCTTATACAAACAAAATATGGTCATCTTGGCACAGCAACGGGATAGTCATTTCTGTATTTAATATATGTGTTCTCAAGTCTGAATATAAAGCTGCCTTTTCCTTTCCTTTATTTTGCATGATAGCATTTGAGTCCAAAACCATTGTGTGCCCAATGGGGCCTTCGTATTCTGGTTCCATGTCAGTGTTCAGAGCCTATAAACCAATGCACACATCTGTGTATGTTGAGTAAGGCCACTATAACCGTAAAGGGGTTGTTCACCTTCAAATTAACTTTTAGTATGGTTTAGAGCAGTGATCCCCAACCAGTGGCTCAGGGCAACATGTTGCTCCCCATCCCCTTGGATGTTGCTCTCAGTGCCCCCAAACCAGGGAGTTATTTTTGAATTCCTGACTTGGGGGCAAGTTTTGGTTGAATAAAAACAAGATTTCCTACCAAATAAAGCCCCTGTAAGCTGATAGGTTGCATAGAGGCCCCTAATAGCCAATCACAGCCCTTATTTGGCTCCTCCATGAACTTTTATGGTGCTTGTGTTGCTCCCCAAGTCTTTTTACATTTGCCTGTGGCTCCCGAGTAAAAAAAGGTTGGGGAAGAAGATCTCCATTTGGTAGTTTGAGCAGGTATTTGGTTGCTAGGGTCCAAATTACCTTGGCAACAGGGGAGTGGTTTAAATGAGAGACTAGTATATGAATAGGAGAGGACCTGGACAGAAAAATGTAACCATAACGATAAAATTGTAGCCTCACAGAGCAACAGTGTTTTGGCTGCCGGGGTCAGGGACCCCCATTTGGAAGCTGCAATGTATTAGAAGAAGGCAAATAATTTAAAAACTATATAAAAAAATACTGAAGACCAATTGAAAAGTTGGTAAGAATTGGCCATTCTAAAAGTTAACTTTTCACTGTGACTGCACAATTGGACTTAGTACAGGGATATTAATATGCTGCCATTCTTTATGGTTTTCTTTTTGCAATGGATAGTTCCATCCCTGACCCTGTTCTTCTGCCTACTCACTGTCTTATTAGACTACCAACCCCCTCAGGGAGTTGTCTCTGTGTTATGATGAGGTTTATAACCTGGTTCTCCTGCCATGTTTGCTGTCTCATCAGACCTCCACCCCCCTAAACTGCTTGGCTGTGGCCCTTTCCATGTGTTTTTTTTATACTGTAAGTGACTCAATAGCAGAACTCTGGAAGTTAATATGGAAGCTTAAGCCAATTCTTGAGACAGAGGCTTTGAGGCTCGTCTTCTGGGAAAATCTAGGGGGCAACTAAATGTCACTCTAGTTAACTAGTCAGATGCAACTTTCTGAGAATATCTAGGTAAAGCTGTCTATGTCTAGACCAAATACCTTGTGATTCACTAAACAATAAAGCATGTGTAATTTGGCCTTATATGTGGCTGCCTGTGGTTGCCAAGGACCATTCATTGCACCAATATTAGACTTCAGTAGGTCAAATATTCAGTTTATAGACGCAATCTATTGTTCGTTGATATTAAATAATAGTTAAAGCTACTTCTTCTGGTCAGCGGTTTAGGTATAGGCAGTTGTCTTTGTGTATGTTCAGCTTATTGTACGGTGTTTGCTTTCCCATGTTTCTCCAACTGTAAGAGTGAGAAGGGCCTAAAGAGGGCTTCCAACCATCTTCAAAATGATTAGCTGAGGAAAGTTTATATTCAATCCCAGTGACTGACTTTCATTTTAGTTCCACCAATAGCTTTAGAACTGAACTGAGGCTCTTCCCATAGTAGCAATTTGTCCTTATTGAGTAACAACCAAGCAGATGTCCTTTTTCAGGTTTATTATGTTCTTCTAATGTGTCTGGTACACATGTAAGAAATAATCCTATCAAATGGGGAATCCAAAATAAAAAACCTCAAACCAAAATAGAAAATGTACCATACTTGGCTCCCATTCCCGGGTAAAATAGTACCTAGGAGTCCTAATCTTGCCTGTAATTGGTCCCAGTGTGCAGTGTAATTGATTATGAACCCTGTGCAGATAAATCATCTGTAGGAGTTGGAGTCGGAATAAAGCGCTAATCTAATTAGAAGAGCGTCTATGCAGAAAACTACAATTTACAACACGTTGCTCTACTTGGGTTTCCTGCCTGTAATGAATTGTGCTTTTATCTCAACCTGTTTATTGCAGGAGTGTCTCTGCAGCTTGGCGCACTGCATATTTAAATGGTTTAATGCGTTCTTTCAGTCTTCAGGCAAATGAAATCCATTAGGCATTATTTGCCCTAAATTAGCATTATTGATGATGAGCTAAATAAGTTTAATGGTTGTGCGTCAGGGCGATTCTGATGTTTTTTTGTTTTTTTTTTAGCAGGTTTTATGAATAATATGTTTCAAGTATCCAACATGAAGTTCCCTAGATATTATGTATTGATCGGACAGTAAAATCCTTTTTACATACAGTTTTACAGATCTTTTAGTTTGATTAAATATGTTTGAGACTGAACATGAGTGTTGGGTTATTCCTTGGCCAGTTTGCCTGACCTGTGCGGTTTGGACCACAGAAGTAATGGAAACTATATATCCACTCCTGTTCATATTGTTCGTCTGACCCATTAGCTGAACCATATTTGCCATAAGCATTCTTCGGTTGGGTCCAAACTGCCTGACTGTATCTTTGCATGTATCACCACCTTTTGTTCAAAAATAACCCCAGACCTCATCATCAGCTATATTTTAGCCATCTAGAGACACTCCGTTGGTGCATTTGCAAGTTCCTTTACGGTTGGCTAATAGCCCAAGCAAGATTGCCCTTTAAAGAACTACTAAAAAGCCAGTTGGGTTAGTATAGGCTCAAGCCCTGACCCCTTTCCCTCCATTAACTTTTTGTATCTCATTTGCTAATAACAATGTCACTGTTTTTTGAGCAGCAAATAAGTGTTGACCCTAAATGATTATCAAGCTGGGCTTCTAGGCATTCTTGCCAAATCTCACCATAACTTACCTCCCACCTAATCCCCACTAACCCCCCAGTTTTGGAACCAGTGGTACAGGAGTTTACTTTTTCTGGCATTGATTTATGTCAGTTGTTCTCAACCTTCCTAATGCCGCGACCCTTTAATACAGTTCCTCATGTTGTGGTGACCCCCAACCATAAAATTATTCCTAAGAGCATCGGAAATATGTGTCTTAGGCGACCCCTGTGAAAGGGTCGTTTGACCCCCAAAGGGGTCCCGACCCACAGGTTGAGAACTGCTGCTTTATGGCATCGTTTTATACAGTCGCTAAGCCAGGGATCCCAACCTTTTTTACTCATGAGCTGTCAATGTGCTTCCAAAACTTGTCTCCAAACAAGAAATGTAAAAATGGGCACCTAGTAACATAGTAAGTTGGGTTGAAAAAAGACTCACGTCCATCACGTTCAACCATAATGCCTATATATAACCTGCCTAACTGCTAGTTGATCCAGAGGAAGGCAAAAACCCCATCTGAAGCCTCTCTAATTTGCCCCAGAGGGGAAAAAATTCCTTCCTGACTCCAAGATGGCAATCGTTCCAGTTCCAGCTACATCTTCTTTCTACTATATTCACTTTTGCCTAGAGTAATGCCGTGAACAATTTTTCTTTCGAATGGACTGATACTGTGCTGAATTTTGGGTTTAGAAGATACTTAAGAAGTCTGCTATATCTTTGTAATCATCAATATATCTGTCCCCGTGACTGCGCTATTATTTTCTCTTCACCCTCTAGCAGATGTTGGGCTAATTTGTCTATGTTGCTCTTCTCCTGAAAAGTAGCGCTGACAAAATGTAGAATTGACATTGTGCTTAACTGCATTTATTGCAAGGTAGAGCTCTCCCCAGGGATGGTCATATTTAAAATGCACGTGTTTTCGTTAAGTCTGACAATTTTCTTGGGGAAAATGACTGATCTGCAGTAACTAAATAGGACAGAGAACAGGGAGGAATGAAGGAAAAGTCAAGGCAGAAACAGCCCAAACCATAATACTGTGCCATCGGAGTTTGGTGCTAGCCTTCCAGTACACTTCTCAGAATGGGGTTGGGGGTTGTGGCTTGGGTTAAAATGATCCACCTTTGTGAGATGGGAATGTTTGCAAGTATTTGATATGTTCCAGAACTTCTAAAGGTCACTATGCTATGATGCTAGGGCTTGAATATAAGTTCTTCTGCCATTGTACATGGACTTTCGAAGCTGAATTAGCAAAAAAATAATTAACCTGAAGCAGTAATACATAGCAACCAATCAGAGTTAGCTTTCCTTCATCTGCAGTCGACCAATCAGAATAAATTTCTAATGAATAGTATGAAGGCGCTGGGGTTGCCACCTGTCCAGTTTTGACCAGGACAGCCCGGTTTTCGGAAGTGCTGTCCGGGTAAAAACCAAATTAGCAACATTGACGCGACGTTCGGCCCATTGCAGATCACTGTGCCATAGCCCCGCCCATGTGGCCCCACCTCTTCCCAGCCCTGTGACATCACTGCCCCGCCTCTTGCCCCTGTGACCTAACCCCCGTGAAAGCCGGCAATGGTAGCAACCTTAGAAGGCTCCCCCATTTTGTAATTTCTTGTACCCCGTACAGTGATGTGTGTACCTTGCTTCATGTAACCACATGTGTTATCAGGAAAAAAAGTATATTAGATTATGGAAAAAAATATATTACAGGTATGGGACCTGTTATCCAGAATGTTTGGGACCTGGGGTTTTCCAGAAAAGGGATCTTTCCATAATTTGAATCTCCATAACTTAAGTCTGCTAAAAATCATTCACTCATTGAATAAACCCAATAGGACTGTTCTGCCCCAATAAGGGGTAATTATATCTTAGTTGGGATCAAGTACAGGTACTGTTTTATTGTTACAGAGAAAAGGGAATCATTTAACCATTAAATAAACCCAATAGGGCTGTTCTGCCCCAATAAGGGGTAATTATATCTTAGATGGGATCAAGTACAGGTACTGTTTTATTATTACAGAGAAAAGGGAATCATTTAACCATTAAATAAACCCAATAGGGCTGTTCTGCCCCCAATAAGGGGTAATTATATCTTAGTTGGGATCAAGTACAGGTACTGTTTTATTATTACAGAGAAAAGGGAATCATTTAACCATGAAATAAACCCAATAGGGCTGTTCAGCCCACGTCCTGGGGCTAACCCAGTTATTTTCCTGAAACAAAGAATAAAAAGACTCCCGTACATTGCTGTACTCTGTACAAAGACCCCCGTGCCCCCAGCTGCCTGGAGCTAATAGAATTACATTCCCTAAATCCCCGTTCCATTGGTACAGTGTGAGCCAAAGCAGTGGCAGCCATGTGTGTGTATCTCCATTCCCCACATTATCTGCTGCCCACATGGCTGCAATCCTCTCTGAAGGCTTAGCATATTCATCTCAATCCCCCCCGGGGTTACACGCACACTCCTCTGCTAATTATTTTATTTTCCCCTTATCACTGGCTTATTTTTTCCCATTAATCATTATCGCCAGCCAGGCACCTTTGCAGACTTTGCTCGTCAATTAATAGAAAGGCAAAATTGTTTCTCGGCAAACATCTACGGGCTTTTATTAATTGGGGACCTTCTCGTACTTCTGTAAACAGCCTGTAATTAACACATTTAAAAGTTGGACCTCGTTATGCGCAGGAGGTTAAATGCTGGATTGGATTTTCTGACTTGCCGGGCGATGGAGAATAAAAGCTTTTGGTCGCCTCTGACATAGCCCATAATGAACTGTCTTGGCTGCGACTGAACTCTTCATTCCTGCAGCAGATACATTCTGGAACCGGTCCGACTTGTTTCCTCTATAAATTAACTTTTAGTCTAATGTAGAACAGGGGTGGCCAAACTACGGCCCGCTGGCCTTTTCAATCCAGCCCACCTACTTGTGCCCCCTTAAATGAATTATGGCCCCTGATTGGTTGTGCCCTGTGCGTATCCCCACTGTATCCCCGGATACAGCGGGGAGCCAGAGGATGGAGCAAGCTGCAAGTAGAGGGGAGATGAAGGATGCTGGGGAATGGAGCTGGAGGATGCTGGGGGTGGAGCTGGAGGATGCTGGGGGTGGAGCTGGAGGATGCTGGGGGTGGAGCTGGGGGATGCTGGGGGTGGAGCTGGGGGATGCTGGGGGTAGAGCTGTAGGATGCTGGGGAGTGGAGCTGGAGGATATTGGGGGGGATGCTGGCATGGGGAGCAACAGGATGCTGGGTAGCAGAGCTGGAGAATGCTGGGTTGGAGCTTAGAGGCCCGTGATTTGTGACGCTGGCCCGGCCCGTCGGTAAGTCAGTGTGGCCCCTGAGCCAAAAAGTTTGCCCACCCCTGATGTAGAGAGCGATATCCGGAGACAGTTTGCAGTTGGTCTTCATTTTTAGTTTTTGTGGTTTTTCAATAATTTAGCTTTGAGTTCAGCAGCTCTGCAGTTTCGAATTTCAGCAGCTATCTGGTTGCTAGGGTCTTGCTTACTTTAGCAACCAGGCAGTGGGCTGAATGAGAGACTGGAATATGTATCAGAGGGGGGCCGAATAGAAAGATTATTAATAAAAAGTAGGGATTCACGGAACTGACTTTTTTGGGTTCGTCCGACCCCCCAAACCCACCCCGACAGATTCTGCCGAATCCTGAACCGAATCCGAAGGGTTAAAAATCGCAGCTTGTGGCGAAATTTTTCCCCCCTACCAGTTAACCCTTCCGAATTCTAATTAGCATATGCAAATTTAGGCTAATTATACAATGATACAAATCAGGATCACAATTTTTTTCTTCCTTTTTTCTATTTTTTAACCTTTTTTAATATTCAATATTTTGTTCTTCAGGACTTTATAGATTTAAAGGTGAACTGTCATTGATATAAACCAGGGAATTATTAGAGAACGCTCAATAATTCTCTTTTTTTTATTATTAATATTATTTATTTTTGCTATTATTATTATTATTTTTTAGTTTTGGTATAAATTGATTATTAAAGGGGAACTAAACCCTACTGCACAGCACGGCTCAACCAATTGTAATGTTGCTGGATTACAGATCCCAGAATAATGTAACATATACTGAAGGTTGAGGCATGCTGGGAGCTGTAGTCCAGCAACATCAAGGTTGTATTCTTAAAGCAATATTGCACAATAAAACTTTTCCCCAAATCCCCAATGCCAGTGGCTGCAATAAAATGCAAGAAATCCTCCAATGAGAATCCCAGCTGATGTGAGTAAATCCGGCTCCCTGTTCTCTGTTCCTGCAATTGGAGTTGGGAGCAATAAGCACAGTTTCCCAGCACTGAACAAGTCTGTCCCTTTATCCCCATGTCTGATTCCTGTGCCATATAATGATGGGAAAATTACATAATTATCTCTATATGTAAGATAACAGGAAGACGCTAGGAATCAGTCTTCTCATTGGTCACTTCGCTTGCATTTATAATGAGGGTTTCAGTCAGTAGAATGCTTGTTGGGGAATTTTCTTATGTAATTAAGTTTTTTGACAACTTCTATAGCAAAACTATGGGGCAGCGTTATGACTGGGTTTACAACAACATTTTTTTCCTACTTCAAACAACCCCAATCTGCTTTGTGTCAGTAAGCATTTAGCACAGCTAACGCTGCAAATTGCTCGCTCAAGCTGGAACGAACCAATTAGACCAGGTAAAATCAGTCAGTGACTCACAGTATGTTGAGCTGAGTTTTTTTTTTATTAGCACAAAAAAATGATAAAAAAAAAAAATTAAATCAGCTGTTAAGAAAATTGTCAAAAAAAAAAAAAATATACCATCTGGAAGACATTTTCCGCGCATTAGATTTGGCATCAGATAATATTTAATTGACTATAAAACATTTAATGAAATGATTGACTTCAGACCTGGGGTAGTAAGACGGGAGTCCCCGATGATGAGACGTGTAAGTTAAGGTGACCATAAGGTCGCCAAGCGAGCGGATCTTCTCCCGATAATCCCCACCTACGGGTGGGCGATGTCGGGTGAATTCAGGCTAATTCGGTCATTTGGCAATGATCGAATTATAACGACGGTAATAGGCACAGTTGGTTTGGGGACCGCTTCAACGAGCCAATGCGATCCTTGATCCGACTAAGTTTTTTAACCTGCCCGATTCCAGGCCCGATGTCGGTTGGGCAGGCCCGTCGTTTGTGCCCGTACATGGGCCGATAAGCTGCCGAATCGGTCTAAAGGTGCCCATACTCTTGAAGATCCACTCGTTTGGAGAGGGTGGGCGATATCGGGGAACATGTAGGCTAATTCGATCGTTTGGCCCTGGGGCCAAACAATCGAACTATAGTGGCGGCAATGGGGCAGTCGGTTGATTCGATTATTGATGCGGTCCCCGATCCGACTACATCTTTTAACCTGCCCAATCGATATCCGTGTAGCGGCACCTTAAGGGACCAATATCGGCAGCTACAATCGGCCTGTGTAGGGGCACCTTAAGAGACCAATATCGGCAGCTACAATCGGCCCGTGTATGGCCACCTTAAGGGACCAATATTGGCAGCTACAATCGACCCGTGTATGGCCACCTTAAGGGACCAATATCGGCAGCTACAATTGGCCCGTGTAGGGACGTTCAGATATAAAGCCTAATTTGCTTTGTTTACCCTATTTTTTTTTTATCATGGTTTTCTACTAAGGTCGCCCTTTCATGAGACCGTGTAGACATCATGGTCGTGACTCCTCAGTAATAAATAAATGGGATGAGTTGATATCCTAAAAAAATTGACAGCCATCCTTGAAAAATTGGAAGCCTTTCAAAATGCCACTGGTGCAGAACGTCGGCCCTCCCTCGTTTTTGCACATCAATGTTTTGAGAGACTCCTTTGTGCTTGAGGAACAGTAGCTACTGGCGTTGCCAACGCTTCATTGATCCAGAGAGTGTAGCACATCCCTTGTCTCTCACTCAGGTTGCTTTGACAGATGCCATAGCAAGAACTTGTGGTTTAGTTTAATGGATCAGAATCCCAGGCCTGTTGATTGCATGCCGGTAATTTAGTGCAGATTCTTCGTAACTTTAAAGAGCCATTAATTAATTGGATAACAGTGATGAAGTGGTTCTAGTAAAGCTGGGCACCCCTAATGGGCCTACCTTACTGAAATCTGGCCTAATATTGGGCAAATCTCCATCGTGCAGGTTTTATTTTCCATCGGATCAGGGACTACATTGACATTGCTGTAGTCACCAATCTGACAGCAGTTATGCCCCCTGTTCTAATTTGATCATTTGACCCCAGGGCCAAAGGAATGAATTAGCCCTATATTGCCCCACTTTAGGTGGGCATATCGGGGGAAGGTCCGCTCGCTTTGCGACCTCGCCGAACGAGCAAATCTTCCACCTTAAGAATAAAATAAGATGTCTAACCAAAACTGTTATTTTCGTTTCCAAATATGGTGTTGAAGGACAATAGCAAATGGCTTCATGGGTGACTCTCTCTATTGATTTTAGTGGTTTCTTGGTATCTACCATGTTTCTATTAGGGGAGATATATTGCAGCAAACGAGTAACACCCTGCTTATAGAGGGGCTCGCAAGAGTATATAGACCCCAGTAGCACCGCAGGTTTCATGCCCTTTCCATATTTGATAGCCAATGAGCTCTTCCTCCTGGCCAAGTAAACATTTTCATATGGTGTCCACTAAATTCTAGCATTGCCTCTGATACAATAGAACAATAAATGTGCCACAACTTTAAAATAGGAGCTCCATCGCATAACTATAAAACATTTAATTGGAGTGTCCTACCTAGAGTCACATCGACTCTCTACACCGGCTGTCTACATCAACCCCTGACTCTCTACATCAACCCCTGACTCTCTACATCAACCCCTGACTCTCTACATCAACCCCTGACTTTCTACATCTACATTGACTCTCTACATCTACATTGACTCTCTACATCTACATCGACTCTCTACATCTGCACCGACTCTCTACATCTGCACCGACTCTCTACATCTGCACCGACTCTCTACATCTACACCGACTCTCTACATCTACACCGACTCTCTACATCTACACCGACTCTCTACATCAACCCAAATCTCTTCTTGTCAGTGGGGCTTTGGCCCAAATCTCTCCATTGTAGGACAACGGTCTCTCTTGGATTGTTTTGCTGACGAATGGCCAGCCAACTGCAAGCCATTGGTTACTTTTTTTGCTTGTTGAGTAAATAAGTAACTGAAGGCCACAGGCTCCATAGAAACATACCATCAGCAATTCAGACTTTAATTTAAATCCCCTTGCCTCCAACACCCCGACTCTGCTGCAAGATATAATCAATAGCGCACGCTGTAATTTTCCAATGATTTTCTATGACTTGCGTGTAGCGACAGAGTGAGCAGAATGCTGCCCGCAGATCAAGTAGTTTGTCTAATTTGTTTCCTTCCTTTTGTACAAATACCAAGAACTCGCTTTCCACGGGAGGATTTGTTCCTATTATTGTTCTCAGTACATTTAATCCCTTTAAAGCACGCGGTCCCCCCTTTTATTCCTTCATCTGTGAGCATTTGGCTATGATTTAATGCGCTCTCGTTCCTTGTTGCAAAATACAGCCTTCATATGGTGCGTGGGTAGATTGCAAGGCTCACAAATACTGTTCTTTAATCCCTTTTTTCATATTAGAATGCGCAAAATAAATGGCATTTATCAAAATCATAATGTTGAATTAAGTCGATCAGGTCAAGAGTCTGACATGGGCAGTTAGCCTTTTTGTTTCCCAGTTACATTTTTGTCTTTAACAGTCTTGGAGTGGCGCTTGGTGCTTTTCAGATGTCTTATTTTTGTATGCATTTGCAATTTCAAATTATTTTAGGTATGGCTGCTACAGAGAAACTTCCTTATTGAGAAAGTTAAGAGCTTGGTGTCTGAGTAACAACTGTATCCAGCCATCATCTGGTCTTAGAGCTCTACTTCTTATGGAGCTGAATGATGGCAGTTTGGGCAATAGTTATATATAGGTTATTGTCATCTTGCCCTTCCCGTGCCATTTAACCATTAAATAATCCTTTAACCATTAAATAAACCCAATAGGACTGTTCTGCCCCCAATAAGGGGTAATTATATCTTAGTTGGGATCAAGTACAGGTACTGTTTTATTATTACAGAGAAAAGGGAATCATTTAACCATTAAATAAACCCAATAGGGCTGTTCTGCCCCCAATAAGGGGTAATTATATCTTAGTTGGGATCAAGTACAGGTACTGTTTTATTATTACAGAGAAAAGGGAATCATTTAACCATTAAATAAACCCAATAGGACTGTTCTGCCCCCAATAAGGGGTAATATTAGCAACTTTTCCATAGTTAATGTTGCAAGAGGCTAATGAACAGGGGGTTAAATATATGTAGCAGACCTGCCCAAATGAAGAGAAAGCTAAATACGATCTGTGTATTTCACTTGCTACAAACTGCCTACAGCTCATTTTGACCTTGATCTTTGCCTTTTGGGATTGACATGTAGCAGTGGAATATGCCTTAGAGGTGCATTATGCACCTGCATTTTGTAATCTCCTAATTCAAAGTGGCGCATTAATGCTCTGATATTGTAACCGGTGCGCGAGATGATACATTTGTACTCTGGGGGAACTGGAGACATATCTCTTCTTGCAGGTGAAGTCTCCTGGCAAAGCCGCGTGTGTTCTATAAATTAAGTTGAACGCCTAAATTGCACGTGTAGATAAGGATGACTGGCTCCCCGGATCATGTGCATTCATTGTAAAATATCCATAAAAGTAAGGCAGCCTTTGCCGCTTGTATTTATATCTTTATGTCATTTCTTTTTAAACCTGGTCCTAAACATGATGATCCGCTTATCTAGCCAGATTGGTAAACAGTTGGTGGGCCGCCGTAGGCACAACATTCATCCATTGACCAATGAGCAGAAGATATTAGGCTGGACCTAAACTTTAACCACCAACTCCTTGGCCCAAAAGTGGTGAAATTGACAATTCATATTTGCTTTCTTTATCATAAAGCTGTCCATACACGCACCAATATTATCTTACAAAACCTCATTCTGTACGATATTCGGTACGTGTATGGCGGATCAACAAGATGACTGATATCACAAAGGCTGCAGATAGTGGTCGCCTCGTTGATCGGGCAGGTTAAAAGCAAAATCTATGTTAAAGAATAAGTAAACCTTTTTTTTTTCCTATGAGTAAAATTACTCTAAACAGCCTCCAGAATTACCTACCTTTGTCCCAGCATTCTCTCTGACCTGGTTCCTCAGTCAGAAGGTATTCTTTTTCTTTGCTTTCTTGTGCAGAGTGAAGCCCCACCCCCCACTTCCTGTTCAGGTCTCTCATCAAAAAAAAAAAAAAACCCGGCTAATGCACAGACTGGCTCCTGTTGCCTCCAGGCATGCCCAGAAGGCTCTCCACTCCGACAACCTTGTCGAATTGAAGAGAGAACTGAACAGGAAGTGGGGGCGGGGCTTCATTCTGCACAAGGAAGCAAAGAAAAAGAATACCTTCTGACTGAGGAACCAGGTCAGAGAGAATGCTGGGACAAAGGATCCTAATCATGATATGTTAATTAGGATTTGGTTCGGGATTCGCCCGAATCTTTCAGGGTGGGTTCGGGGGTTCAGCCGAACCCAAACAAGTGGGTTTGGTGCATCCCTAGAAACGAATGATCTTTCCTGCGGCCAATGTAATTGCTACATGTATGCCCACGATCATGGCCTTTAAAAACTATTGCCCCTTCTGTGGTTGCTAAAAAACAATCAAGACCTGAATGAATTTTTCAATAAAAGATACTTCTTATTACAGAATATTTTTTGTCACTAAAAAATAATTTCTGAGCTGACCTTGGAATATGTTGTAATGAGAAACGACATTTTGCCAGCGGAATATAAAATACACACAATTTTATGTCCCACTATACACTGTGTAAGAGCGGCACCCATAGCCCGGCCCTGTTATACTGTAGTTTAGTGTTCAGTGGTACAAAGTATAGGAGTAACTGTAATACTGAGTGAGTTTCAGCGCTTCTGCCTCCTTATTATTAAAAAAAGTGATTATTATAAGTTCTTGCAGAATTAAAAATAATTTAAATTTAACAATGAATTAGATGAAACAATTTTAGTTTAGTTTAAAAAACAAAATTCTAAAAATAATTGTTTGACAATCTGACTTTATTTTGTCAACGATTTCAATTTTTTTTCCACTCAAAAACCACCAAGTTTGGATTTTTTTTTTGCCTTTTGGAAACCAGAATTCAAAAACCGTGAATGTAAAACCCCGGCATGTAATGTCCAACGGGGAGATTAGCCGCTGTGGTTTTTAAAAAGCACCTTCCATCGATCGTCTTTTCCTAACGAGTGATTACTAGAGATTACAATAACAGAGCGATTCTATTTCCCACAAGTCAGTGCGTCATATTCCCCAGCATTTCCAATGGGGAAATTTTCAAACAATCGCAGCGACTTCCCGCCCAGTGGGTTTTCCTTTGTTTTCCTAGTTTTTAATGATAATACATAACATTGCTCAAAAAAAGTTCTCGTAGCAATTCGGAGCGATATGCGTTTCGAAGTAGTATCGTTGGTTTAGGTTAAAAAAAAAATTACAAGAAGAATTCAAATTTTATTTTTAGGTTTTTTTTCATGGAGTAATTCAGGGATCCCCAACCGGTTTCTCGGGGGCAACATGTTGCTCCCCAACCCCTTGGGTGTTGCTCTCAGTGCCCCCAAACCAGGTAGTTATTTTTGAATTCCTGACTTGGGGGCAAGTTTTGGTTGAATAAAAACAAGATTTCCTACCAAATAAAGCCCCTGTAAGCTGATAGGGTGCCTAATAGCCAATCACAGCCCTTATTTGGCTCCTCCATGAACTTTTATAGTGCTTGTTTTGCTCCCCAAGTCTTTTTACATTTGACAAGTAAGAAAGGTTGGGGACCCCTGGTTTAATTCAACTGAATTTTTGTATTTAAACATTTTAATAAATAAGCAAATATTTGAGTTTATTCAATTTTTAAAAAAAAAATCAAATTCACAAATTAAAAAGAAAAAAAAATAAGCCTCCTTGTCTCGCTTATGGCTGGGCCAGTGCTCAAAGTCGCTGTATTTCTGGGTTCAGTGATACACAGGACAGCGGATATGATCACACTGGGTGACAAGTGACATGAATCTGACATCTTATTGTTCCAGAAGGTGATTTCTGGGGCACAAAGGAAATGACCTACATTTATTATAGAATTTTAAAGAATTCAAAATTAGAGATTTTTTACTGAGGAATTCCACTTTTTTTTGTTTTTCAACACGAGGAATGGACCCTGTAGAAAGCAGTGTTATAAATAAAGGGTAAATATATTTTTAACTACACATGGAGGCATGTTTGGAAGTGAGTTGTCGGTATTTAAGCCGTGAGTAAGGCACTGATTGCCTTGTCAGTCAGCGCTCGGAGGAACCCGGAGCCTCAGAGATTGATTCTTGACAGAATAATTAGAAAACTGTCACTTGAAGTAACCACTCTCCTGTTCCCTAAAGAAATGTGTCTGTACGGGAGTGCGTTGGCCACATCCCGAGGTTAAATGTTCAGTAGGACCAAAAGCGCAGTGTCACTGGGGGGAAATTACATCCACGATGCACTGCTCTCTTGGGGGTGCCGCAAGTGCTTCTAAAAAAATCGCCTAACAATTTCTACGGTTAAGAAGCTCCGCTATGATTGATAAAGGTGTGTTCTGTACCAGGTGTTCTACGTAATGGCTTAGTCCCAGGATATATCTCCCCTCTTCCTCTGGCTTTATGTTGCCTTATGTAACCATTAAATAAACCCAATAGGACTGTTCTGCCCCCAATAAGGGGTAATTATATCTTAGTTGGGATCAAGTACAGGTACTGTTTTATTATTACAGAGAAAAGGGAATCATTTAACCATGAAATAAACCCAATAGGGCTGTTCTGCCCCAATAAGGGGTAATTATATCTTAGTTGGGATCAAGTACAGGTACTGTTTTATTATTACAGAGAAAAGGGAATCATTTAACCATGAAATAAACCCAATAGGGCTGTTCTGCCCCAATAAGGGGTAATTATATCTTAGTTGGGATCAAGTACAGGTACTGTTTTATTATTACAGAGAAAAGGGAATCATTTAACCATGAAATAAACCCAATAGGGCTGTTCTGCCCCCAATAAGGGGTAATTATATCTTAGTTGGGATCAAGTACAGGTATTGTTTTATTATTACAGAGAAAAGGGAATCATTTAACCATTAAATAAACCCAATAGGGCTGTTCTGCCCCAATAAGGGGTAATTATATCTTAGTTTGGATCAAGTACAATGTACTGTTTTATTATTACAGAGAAAAGGGAATCATTTAACCATGAAATAAACCCAATAGGGCTGTTCTGCCCCCAATAAGGGGTAATTATATCTTAGTTGGGATCAAGTACAGGTATTGTTTTATTATTACAGAGAAAAGGGAATCATTTAACCATTAAATAAACCCAATAGGGCTGTTCTGCCCCAATAAGGGGTAATTATATCTTAGTTGGGATCAAGTACAGGTACTGTTTTATTATTACAGAGAAAAGGGAATCATTTAACCATTAAATAAACCCAATAGGGCTGTTCTGCCCCCAATAAGGAGTAATTATATCTTAGTTGGGATCAGTGCCACATCTCCATGATATCAAGATCAATTCAGTTTGATGAGAAATCTCCTAATTCAATTCCAGATTCCCCCATAGAGCTGCATGTAATTCGGTAAGAAATACGTATCACATGGATACTCTGTTGAAGTCTATGGGAAAAAAAACTGAACCTGAATTAAAAGAAATTGAATCTCGCTCATAGGTTTTGAGATAAACTATAATTAACTTTTTTTCTTGAAGCTGAATTTTGTCCTTTGTTCAGGATTCAGCAGGATCAAAGTACTTTTTGTAGGATTTTAATTTGGTTGGGTTAAATATAATCATGACTTTTAAACCTCTAGTCACGTGAATGAGGTAATTGGCGGTGATGTAATACAACTTAACTGTTCTTCGGTTTGCTACTTGTCTACTAACCCATTGAAACTAATCAGCATGGTGTATTTACTGGTCAGCTGTTTGAAAACAAGCATCATATTAGTTGCTATGGGTTACTAGATGTGGGCAAACCTACAATTCTTTTGTTATATTACTCAATGGGGGAGATTTACTAATCCACGAACGGTCCCAATGCATTTTTTTTGGAATGATCTGTATTTTTGCAACTTTTTCGTCACCGTCGCAACTTTTTCGTATATTTTCCGCGACTTTTTCGTCGCCGTCGCGAAAAAATCGGATTGGTTTTTCCACCGTTTACAATCGCTCAATAAGAAAAAATCGCGACTGACGACAAAATAGTCGCGCAAAATACGATAAAGTCGTGGCGGCGACGGAAAAGTCGCAAAATTTTCGTTTCCAATCCGATTTTTTCCCTTTCGGGATTCGGATTCGTGGATTAGTAAATCTCCCCCTATGTCTGCTGATTTTTTTGAAATCATTTTTGAATTTTACTATGCATTTTAATGTTCTGGTCTGTATTTGGTAGTAAAGGATTTACTCTACAGCTGAATCCAAAAATAATAAATTGAGTGTTTTCCTAGACCAGACACCCCCTCCCTACAAATACACCTACCACACTGAATGGTTTGCTTAATTATTTTGAACAAATACTGGGAAACCCGCTATTTGCGCCACCACGGCCCACTGTTTGTGCATTATATAATATTCCTTCCCACAACTGGGCCCGGCAAATGTCGTTTTTTCCTTGCTGCTGTCTTGGCTGCTGTTCGACATGAAGGGTTTTTTGGCAGTTGTCTATCGTAACCGTATCCAGCTTAGTCCCCAGTGACTGTAGACTTGGCTGTGTGAGTGATGGAGTACACATGCTCTGTAAGCAAAGCTTTGCATCCTCAATTACAGCATCAAACTTGGCTAAAACCACTTTTAGCAGAAATAGGAACCTCAGAAATGGATCCTTTTTCTACAACTTTCCTTGAATTGCTATTGAGTCCCTGAAAAACATCAATCCCGCTGGAGCCCCGAGAGAAGTCTCCCTGCTCCAACCAGCCATGTCTTGCTGGAAAAGTGCGAGATCTGTGTCTGATTCCTTCTTTAAGCCTGCCAAGTCTATCAGCCTGATCCTATTGCTCGAGCCGAGCTGTGAAGTTGAATCTGTTAGACGAGCAGAGGAACATCAAGTGGACATTAAGGAGGGGGAAATGTTATCGTTAGCACAACGTCGATACTCCGAATCCTACCTTGACATTTTAATTACAGCCTCCATGAAGAAACCTTCTTGAAATGCTCTTGGTGGCGTCTTATAAATTGCCCTTTGTTAAAGAGCTGTGTTTTTCGCACCATATGGGTTTATACTGCAATATTGACAACATATAGACTACAGGTATAGGACCCGCTATCTAAAATGCTCGGGATAAGGGGTCTTTCCATAATTTGGATCTCCACACGTTAAGTCTACTAAAAAATCAATCAAACATTAATTAAACTCAATAGGAATGTTTTGCATCCAATAAGGATTATTTATATCTTAGTTGGGATCAAGTACAGGTACTGTTTTATTATTACAGAGAAAAGGGAATCATTTAACCATTAAATAAACCCAATAGGGCTGTTCTGCCCCCAATAAGGGGTAATTATATCTTAGTTGGGATCAAGTACAGGTACTGTTTTATTATTACAGAGAAAAGGGAATCATTTAACCATGAAATAAACCCAATAGGGCTGTTCTGCCACCAATAAGGGGTAATTATATCTTAGTTGGGATCAAGTACAGGTACTGTTTTATTATTACAGAGAAAAGGGAATCATTTAACCATGAAATAAACCCAATAGGGCTGTTCTGCCACCAATAAGGGGTAATTATATCTTAGTTGGGATCAAGTACAGGTACTGTTTTATTATTACAGAGAAAAGGGAATCATTTAACCATTAAATTAACCCAATAGGGCTGTTCTGCCCCCAATAAGGGGTAATTATATCTTAGTTGGGATCAAGTACAGGTACTGTTTTATTATTACAGAGAAAAGGGAATCATTTAACCATGAAATAAACCCAATAGGGCTGTTCTGCCCCAATAAGGGGTAATTATATCTTAGTTGGGATCAAGTACAGGTACTGTTTTATTATTACAGAGAAAAGGGAATCATTTACCCATGAAATAAACCCAATAGGGCTGTTCTGCCCCAATAAGGGGTAATTATATCTTAGTTGGGATCAAGTACAGGTACTGTTTTATTACTACAGAGATAAAGGAAATCCGTTTTAAAATTCTAAATAATTTGATTAAAATGGAGACAGGCTTTCTGTAATTTTGAGCTTTCTGGATAACGGGTTTCCGGATAAGGGAATCCCATACCTGTACTTGAAAGATCTGTAAAAGCATGAAAACATGTATGCAAACATGGGCCCCTTACCTACTGTACTTTGCTTGGTTCTTAAATACTCCTATGCAATAACAATTTCAACTAAAAAGTCAATCACCGTCCAACAGCCTTATGTGGGCCTTCCTTCCTTATAAATTTCCTGAACTATCAACATCCAATTGAATCTAAGGCATTCATATTGCTTTCAGCAGTATCCTCTTCTGTTGAGTTTGTGAGATAATTGGTCAACTGGGAAATTGCAGGGGTATTGCCTCTCCACTCTCTCCATGGTATCTAATTATTAGAATGATAGGATCACATGGGAATCAGCAGCTGGAGCGCTACATGAACAAACTGGTAGATTACCCAGGCTTCCTTCTGACTAAGATTAATTGGGCCTTTGTCGAAAAGTTGGCAGCATCACTCGATCCTTTGTGCTGAGTAAGCACCCCACAGCTTTGTAATTGAACTAGCCTACTGACCCCGATCAGCCCAAGAGATCCAAAGACTTCACTAAATGGCAGATCATCTGCCTACTACGTACAAAGAATTGGGAATCCCTGCCATGGAAGTTTTTTCTTCACACGTCTAAATTAGCCCAACCTACAGGTCTTTCTTTCATACATGGTAGCTAGACAGAATTGATGCAGAGAAAATGCCCTCAACGTGAGCCCACAGAGGATAATCTTTCTTTTTCTTTCACAATGGTACAACATATAGGCAACATTGTTGCTTTGGAAGCCATAAAATGACACTGCATGGTGAACGTGAATGACCGTGGGTACAGATCTTTGTAAGTTACAATGGACCTTTGGTTTGAAACAAACCATCTTAACCATAACTACAAAGAAATAAGTTGGGGAAGTAACAAATAACAAATTTTATCTGGGACCCTCTTTACAGATTATTTTCTTAGTACAGGTATAGGACCCGTTATCCAGAATGCTCGGGACTGAGGGTATTCCGGATATGGGGTCTTTCTGTACTTTGGATCTTCATACCTTGAGTCTACTAAAAAATCAATAAAACAGTAATTAAACCCAATAGGATTGTTTTGGCTCTAATAAGGATTATTTATATCTTAGTTGGGATCAAGTACAAGGTGCTGTTTTATTTATACAGAGAAAAAGGAAATCAGTTTTAAAATTCTGAACTATTTGATTAAAATGGAGTCTATGGGAGACAGGCTCTCCGTAATTCTTCTTCGGAGCTTTCTGGATAACGGGTTTCCTGATAAGGGATCCTATACCTGTATCTACCAACTTTTAAATGGTACAAAGAGCAGAGTGACCAGTACATTATGTTTGTATTTAGTACCATTTTGGTTGCCAGTTGCCTCATCAAACTCTTTGTGCAGCAGCTGAAAAGGCTTCAGTAGTAGTAGTAGGTCCTTCATTCTTTAACCAAACTGCCTTTATGCACTTTCATTCTCTGTGGTACCTGCCTTGCTTTATAGAACCGTCTGCAGACTGTCTTATTGCTAATTTATGGCTGGCTGGTTCTTCTTCATTAGACAACTGCATAACATGAGGTTGCAAAGATCCCATTGAGTTCAGCTGTTGGTACCTATCAGGGCACCCTTATGGTAGATGAGGTCTCTTATTATTTTACATCTGGCTGGGACATAGTGTTGCGGAATACTTGACTGTGCTAATGTATTCCTTACTGAAGGAACCTTCTCCACCGAGCAATTCTTTTCCATTAATCAAGCTCTTACTACTTTCTTTAATAACTTTGTGTCGAGTTTAGTCTGCAGGTATGAGGACAAAACCCAAAGCAAAAGGGAAAAAGAGACTATGAAAAATGATGAGCGCGTTCACTCTGTCATCGAAGGCTCTATATTAAAAGAAACAAAATAGATGCCAGCCTCATGACTCTTCCATATGGAGCATATATCATCGGCTGGACTGAGAGACAAAGGGAATATAAATTTGATCTGGGAAATTTGTCAGACGATGAGACAAACAGAATGAATTCCATGTTTCTAAAGCAGCTCCCAGCAATACTTTCTCCAGTGCAAGTAATAGTTTGCCATTTTAGTTCAATTCAGAGTATTCTAATGAGTCAAGTTTGTATTTTTTCCTCGTTGATATTTCCTTTCTACATTATGGCACTTAACCTGCTCCGTGCTGATCTAAAAGGACTTCACCCCAAATTTACTTGGCTGGAGTTTTAATATATTTTTTGGTTTGGGGGATTAGGCATTTTAAATGAAAAACTTTATCCCAATCCACAATATTTTATTTAGCAAATACATATATATATGAATCTGAAAGGTTTAAAAGCCTCTGAAAGTGCAGGAAAGCTAATCCCTTGCATGGTGTACCCTCTGTCCCTATAGGGTTCTCCATCACAGATGTGCTAGAGTCAAGGAGGGAACTTTGCTAGGGACTTTGATAGAATTTGTTTATCCTGGGCTGGAGCAACTCTTCTATAACTCTCTCACACAACTATGATAGCTTTCAGAAAGGCAGGATATATTACCGTACCTACCAGGCAACCCCCTGTGCTCCTCAATACAAAACTATTTGCCTATTTGAGATACAAACCCACAGAGAGGCTCATATCTCTGCTATCGCCGGTGACAAACGGCTCTAATCACTTCATTTTCCAAAGTCATGGGAATTTGCCTGCAGGAGGAAACTTTGTACGACTTCATATTACCGAAGCAATGTGAAGGGCTTTCCACTGGTGACTCTTACTGCCGTTGGTGAAAAGCCTTGTCAGACCGGTTTGTCGCCCACAATAGCGGAGATCTCAAATATCATGAGATAACCAAGGTGGACTGGGATGGTGGTCATTTAGGAATGCCAGCCAACGTGTCAAATGAATTATCATGGACCTTGCAAAGCCCTGTGTTTGATTTTGGGACCTTCTCCAAATCAAAACAGCTAGGCTAGGGATTTAAACCCCAATAAGTCGTTTTGGTGGGGAAGGGGCTGTAAAGAAGAAAAAGTTGAGTACCGTTGGGTATTGTTTTATGTCCCTTTTCATGACTATTTGTGCAATAAAGTGAATTGAGGACCACCATTCTACCAACAGTTAGCTCTTGACAACCGCAGGGAACTTTGGGTTGCACTTCCCACTTTTTAGCAAGAAATTTGGCTTTTTCATTGGCGAGAGCTCAGGAGCAGTCTCTTCACAGGTAATTCGCCCCCGGCAACTTCCAGAGAGAAACAAAAAGCATCAGAAATAAATCATAGATTCGCTGTTGGAGGAGATAAGGAAAGTCGTGGCCCCCAGCGTAAGAACTTTGGGACCTTAGGAAAATCTGAAACTGAATTCTGAGTCAGTGACAACTTCACAGAACCTATGGGAAAGCAGAACAAGCAGAAAACAGTGATACATTCATCATACAGTTAATGTTAGATAACGAAAGTGTCCCAAAATGGTAGTTTGACCCCCTATCAGCATAGCTTGAGTTCTATTCCAGAACAGAAGGGCCATGACTGTATCTGGCGCTCACTGGACTTGGGTCATTTTCTGCTAAATTCCCCCCATTTCTGTTTTATATCTGTTTTATATTTTACATTTGTTGGGCTTGGAACTGCCTTCTGTTCATTTCAGCAATTCAAGCAAATTTCCGTCCAAGCAGAGAAGGGAGCAAATGGCGTTTGATAGTTGACCAATATGGATACGGCACCTTATGAAACGCGTGCGTGGCACTATCATTAAAACGAGCATCTTTTTCTGGAACAGTTGTTGCACATTAAGTAGAAAATGGATTATGGAACGTTTCAATTTATCTTTAATCCACTTCACGGGCAATGCTGTTTGTTTATTTTTTTGTGCTATCGTTTCATTTCCAGTTAAATTTTCTTACTAAAATCCCCTTTATTGTGTGCTTGGCACCTCCATTTATGGGTACAATGGCCTTTCAGGTGCCATGTTGGATCGGGTAATGGCCAGCCCTGCTAGCCGCGAGGTTTATACTAGTTAAGTGCCTACACAAATGCATTTCATAATTGCTTGATATTTTATGTGCCCTTTATCTAAATGCATTGTCAGAATTGTCCTAAATCAGCTACTCTGTCGCCTTCAAAGTAAACGTCGGTGAAATAATGAGAGCAGGTAATTTGTAACATTCAGGAGCCGCTGCGAGCCCACAGAGAATAATCTTTCTTTTGGATTGCAGAAAATGGAATATGTTTTTCCCACCGAAAGTGCTTTGTAAAGTAAAGGTTTCAGTTTGACTGAATGGAGGGGGGAGAAAAAAAGAAAGATTTGATAGCGAGTGCCGTAGCCTGCAAAGGTTCCTTGGCTGCCACAAATGGCTCTCAATGCTTCCGTTTATTGACTCTTGGATATGAATCTCCCGCTGTTTTTCCTATGATCTGTAAATAGAAATAAAGTTAAAATGCTGGTGCCTAAAAAAAAATGAAGGGCTTATGTTACTGTTCTATGTTCTGGCATGTTACTGGCTGGAGTAAAGTTATGGGAGCTCTTGTGCCGTTTCTGTGCCTGCCGTGGGCATGAATGGTTTACGTTTGAAGTCTCCACCACCACCAAGCCATTTACTTGGACTATATCACACCTTGCTTGAGATGCACAAGTACTGCAGGACTGATCAAACTTAATCCATTGCCCCATATTGACATGTCAGTAGGTCCAGAGGGAAAATCGGGCAAGCAGAGGAGCACAGCATTTCTTTTGCCTCTATGATGCCCTAGTTATTGACCTAAGGGCCAGATATGCAGACCATAGATATATAGATTGTAAGCTCTACGGGGCAGGGACCTCCTTCCTCTTGTGTCCTCGACTCTTAACTTATTGCAGCTGTATTTATCTTGTATCTATCTGTATTTATTGTTGTACTTTGTATTTATCTATTATTATCTTAATAACCCCCTGTTTGTATTAATGTATTCTACTGTACAGCGCTGCGTACATAAGTAACGCTTTATAAATAAAGATATACATACATACATACCAGGCCAGTCTAGTCAACCCCACATAATGGGTAAAGATGTACTGTTTTGGCAACTTGGCCAAGTTAGTTTGTTGCCTTGTGTGTATAGAGTTAGATTGTGATTTTTGGGCCCATTAAATGTTTCCCCACTAACACAATGGTGTTAGGTTCCTAACAGTACCCCCGCAGGTTCCCCTGTTGATTGTTATACTGGACCTGCTTTCAGAATGGGCCACCCCATCAGCTACTCCCATCAAGGAGGGTGTCACAGATTGGGCACCTTTGTTTTATCCCATCTTACTGCGTTATTTTACAATGCTTGTGTGTTATCTTTCATTTTTTCGTCGAGATGGCTAGTTGAAGATCACTGTTCTCCAGTGGAACCCACTGACTAAACAAGTTTCCTTTGGAACCATCTATCAGCTCTGCCTTGGACTAAAAACCCCTGGGTGTTGGTCATCTGGATTACCCATAATACAGTCACAAAAGGGGTTAAATACCAGCCTCTTATTATGATCAGAAGTCCTTCATGGTAATGTTTTGTGAGGACGTTCCTCAGTTTGTCATTGCAGAGCGTTACCTCTGCCTGTTGGGAAATATCTTGGTACAAATGTCCCTGTTAGGATTAATGTGTTGCCTTGGCTCACATAGAGGCTGTCCCCAAAGGGACTCTTGCAAATCACATGGTGGCTCATGTTTTATTTGTAGATGCTTGGTTTGTTTTTTGTTGACTAAGCAGTCGATTACTACTCCCCCAATGGCACCTACCTATAGACAGCTACAAATAGCAACTACAAATATCTCTTTGACAAAATCATATGGAGTTAGAATTAGACATACGCATCTGCTCCTGTTAGATAACATATCTCCTTCCTGTTGCCCTCCATCATTGTTTGGTGGACAACAGATGCTATCGGGGGAAGTATGTCCTAACCTTTTAGAGAAGATGGTTGGTTGCTAGCAATGAGCCTTTACAGCGTTGTAGTTATCGTAACTCAGGGATGTCCAGCCTGCATGTCTCTTGCATCTTCTAACCTGTGACTCCCATCTTCCCTACCCCAAAACCAGCCCTGTGCCAAACACTAATCACCCACATTGATTTACCTTTTATTCATGCACCGTGAACATTTACGGGTCGATTTATCAAAAATGTGAGATCACAGAAAAATTCAACGTTCTACCCGTTCCTATGGGACGTCTTAGAAGCATATTCATCAATGGGTAAACGTCAGAGTTCACCATTTGATACTAAATATACTTCTAAAAATCCCATAGGAATTAATAGAAAGTGGGTGTTTTTTATTTTTTTTTAGGTGGGCACTAAGCCCACATTTTGATAAATCTTTCTCTTAAGGTCCCCATACACGGGGCAATAGTAGCTGCCGATATGGGTCCCTTAGACCGATTCGTCAGCTAATCGGCCCGTGTATGGGAACTTCCGTCGGGCCTGAAATCGGGCAGATCTCGATCGAGCAGGTTAAAAAATCTAGTCAGATCGGGGACCGCTTTGGTCATTGATGTGGCCCCCGGACTGACTTTTCCTATACCCGCCATTATAATTCAATCGTTTGGCCCCAGGGCCAAACGATCTACTTACCCTGGATTCTCCTAATATTGCCCACGCGTAGGTGGGGGATATCGGGAGAAGATCCGTTCACTTGGCGACATCGCCAAACGATCTTATGGTGTATAGCAGTGAGCCCCAATCAGTGGCTCATGAGCAACATGTTGCTCCCCAACCCCTTGGAAGTTGCTCTCCGTTCCCCCAAACCAGGGAGTTATTTTTGAATTACTGACTTGGGGGCAAGTTTTGGTTGAATAAAAACAAGATTTCCTACCAAATAAAGCCCCCTGTAAGCTGATAGGGTGCATAGAGGCCCCTAATAGCCAATCACAGCCCTTATTTGGCTCCTCCATGAACTTTTATGGTGCTTGTGTTGCTCTCCAAGTCTTTTTACATTTGACTGTGGCTCACGAGTAAGAAAGGTTGGGGACCTTTAGTGTTGATACAAGAAGAAGACAGATTCCTATGGAATAAATTCTCATTTGCACACGTTATTTCCCAAAGGAACAGCAGACTGCCCTTTACATGTGGGTACATGGCTAATCAGTAGGAAAACAGTAAGAGACAACATGACTTCTGCAAAGACATTTTTCTTCATGTAGTTGCAGCTTTAGTTTGCCTTTAATTCCGCTGAGCCAACGCGCTGCCCGTTCATGCTCTGTCATTAATCAAAAGAAACATTGCAGCTTCTTAAATGCCCCCTGTGTCCTTTCCATTTCTTCCCTTAATCTTTGCGCCATCTCTTTATCCCCTCGCCAACAGCAGAAGGGAGAGCAGGTAGAAATGGTACAAAGGTAATATAATGAGCCATCGAATGAGCTCCCAGCTTTGTCACTGGAGAGGGAGCCCTGACAAGAATTCCCTGGGAGCCTCACAACGCACTAGCACAGAGCTGCAGATTTAGGTCAACCTTCCCTGTCTTTGGAGAAAAAGTTAAAAAATTATATATGGCAAAAAAGAGAGAGAAAAAAAAATCCTCATCAATTAGAATGCAGAGATGGATGGCACAGAAACACATTGTCCTTGCACAATACTATATATATATATAAATGCAGCCACATTCTCTTATTATAAAAATGCTAAGAGATCTGGGTTTTAAAAAAAAAAAATATTAAGAAAAAGGTGTTTTTTCTTCCAAAAAACATTCAAGAATGTGTATTCATTCCACCCTTGCTTGGAGAAATCACTATCGGGCCGTACAGAGATGGAGCAGAATTTGGAGTATAGATAATGGATGGAAAAGTTGATCCTTTCCAAGTTCTTGCTTCTAACCCTCACTCACGTTCACGCACTACTGGGATAAGAGGGGATACAGGCTCCATCTATCCGGATAAAGTTGGGCAGACGCTCTACTGGTAGCCACAGGGATGGGTGCAGTTGTGGCTCGGCCTTCGCCTTGGTTTTTACCAGATTACATAGACCAGGGGTGCCCAGACTCTTTTCGCTCCAAGATCAACTTTGGCTCCTCCCCGCGTATGTAAGCGATACAACGTATGTACGCATACCCTATAAAAGCAGCGCACTTCCGCATTTCAAGGCTTAGACTCGGTCCACCTGAAGTCCACGAGGGATCGACTAGTGGACCGGGATTAACGTTTTGGCCACCCCTGACACAGACTAATTGGGATGATTCAAAATTAAGAAATTAGGATTATTTGTTCCCAAACCATTGATCAGATCAAAAATGGGGCCAAGGTAGACCTGTTGAGAGATGGCTGTTCATGGGCCAATAGGCAACCTTTATTGGCCCATGTATGTCAGTTTCCCATACAACGTCATTGTGTCTACTGGAACAAAAGATCCGGTCGGATGCCGCAGAACCATACAGTTGGTTAAGGTTTACTAATCCATCGGGATAATGAATATTGCACCCTGTGGTGAGGATTGTAGGCAGAAGGCAAAACATCCGGAATCACTCATTGATTCTGTGGCTCCTAAAACTATTGATGCACTTATATAATATACCATTAGCCTGTGGGGAGATTAGTTGTCCGTGACAGCGAAGATTTGTTGCAGGTGACTAATCTCCCCATGTACCCCTACCCTAACACATTTGAGTTTTTCCAGTTTGAGTTTCTTCATAAATGTGCTACCAATTGAGAAACTGATAGTTCAATCACAATCTCAAAATCAAGTTTTTCAAATTAGTATTTTTGAGTCCTCTATCAAAAGAAACACAGGATTTCTTGTTCTTCGGTATCAGGCTTCCCTTCTCAAAAAATATCTTCATTCCTGGTACAGCAAGGTTGGGCAAACTGCGGCCCGCGGGCTACATCCTGCCCATTCGGCTTTTTAATCCGCTGACTCCACAAGTCTCATCATGCGAGACGAGCGGAGACTGTGTAATGATGGGCCGGCCCGTCTGTTGGCCCCTGAGCCAAAAAATTTGCCCACCCCTGTGGTAGAGTCTGCACAGCTCTCTCCCTTCTCCTGCTCCCCACCCCCATAAGAATTCACTCCCTCTCCCGTCAGAATGTGTGATCTGAGCTACCAGCAACTAGAGCTGCAGCAGGAAGCTATGAAGGCCAAGCTAAAATGGTAGCTTCTATCTTAAACAAACAGAGGGAGCTTCTAGGGCTCTTTACTCAGGTATGGTAAAGCTTCCTGCTGAACAAATAATGTTCTAGGTGGCACTAATGTAGCGAATCTATTGGCAGTAAAATGCCAAAATGACTTTCCTTCTCCTTTATATTCAGATGTAAAAAAAAATCAATTTAGAAGGGAATATATGTATGTTTTTAATTTTTCCAGACTTATCAAAAATTAAATTGAACGATTCGATTTTTGGGGGGGGTTTTCCGTGACTCAGTTTGCACTTTCTGTAAATATTCTAGAAATTGAGATATAAAAAGCTTGATTGTGGGAAGTACAAAGTATTCCCAGCTCCGTTATTGGTGCAGTATGTTTACAATTCAGAAATTATGATACAATAAGAAAGAAAATACGTTTTGTTGGTGCTCATATAAACTTGCTCAGGACACTTTACGCCCCGAGGAGAATGTCTAACTGTGATTTTCTGAATAGAATGATTTGAGTAGAATTAAAGACGAGCGGAGGGAAGTGTCCTGGAACACTCCGAGCTGGCTCTGCCGGGCTCCCTGGTACCGCTGGCGGGCTCGCAGAACAGAACTCAAAGCCGCAGCCAATGCATCTGCTGGTCGTTGGAATTGCCTTCTACAGGCAGAGCGGCTTATGTTCCTTGTACAGGATGTTGATACTCCTCTGTTGCTGCAGATTTTCATTTTTCTTTTGGCATTGCCGGGCCCATTCTGTGACAGAACATTTCCGCCATTGCAGCATATGGCACGGAACAGTCATTAATTTGGGCCGTTGTTATTGGATGATACACTTGGTGTTATATAAGTAAGGTTTGGAAACAGAATGTCGCAACCTTGGGAGAGGAACAATTATCTTGTGAGCTGCACCCTTTCGCTTCAGTACTTTCCAACTGGGAATTAAATAAGATATAGATTGAGCAAACTGGCAATTAGGCTCCCTTTCTCTTGATTAAAGGAGGCGGAACCACTAAAAGAAAATGGCTACAAATGCTGTATTTTATATTCTGAAAGTATTGTACCAGCTCAGATGTTGAGCAGCCCTACAACACTAATGATCCAGGCCTTTAGAGCAGCTCCCCATTTTGGATCTTGTTAGGCCGTCTTTTGTGTGTCAGTGGCTCTGCACGTGCTCGGTGTTCTCTGGGCTGCCTCCCCCATATAGATAGCCACATGGATCCAGTAGCCAATCTCCGGCACATGAAGGGGTTAATATATGGATGATTTTAGGCTTAATTCCCGTGGTCTGCTTTGTATATGCAGCTATGTACAAAGTAATCCCAGTGTGGTCTCTGAGGCAGCCCCCAATGATTAATCAGCAGGCTTATTGCTAGGCCATGGCTACGTTTGTAATGTTTTCAAAATAAAGACTTCACATTCTATATGTGCTCTGTGATGTGGGTGCTGGGTTTATTGGAAGGGTTGAACTTGATGGACTCTTTTTTGGTCTTTTTTCAACCCTATGTAACTATATCTCCGTCTATCCTGTATCCTTAGCTCAGTGCGGTATCTCCGGCTGCTTTTGTGTGTAGCGGAGTCATTTTGCTTTGCTGCCATCTCAAATCAATGGCTTTTTGGTCCCAGCTCTTCCATGGAGACTATTTCTAGAGTTATCTGGACTGTAGGTGGGTGTATCAAGGCCCCGGTTTCTGTGATAGTGTGGTTGCCCCTTGCCCAATTTTATTAGCCCCCCCCCTTTGGTTCATCCTACACATTATTTCCTTTATGTTTTTGTGAACTGCCTAAAGTGCCTGTGCAAACACAGGTTTGTGTATATAACACATGTGTGTGTTTATGTATTATACATTCTGTCCCTCTCTTGCAGTGTCAAAGATATTTTAAATCAAGAGCTGTAATAAAAATGTTGTGTTGTGACTTGGCCTTTAGAATAAGCGCAAACTGTGTTTCTTGAAGAGACAGCAAACATGACTTTATATAAATATCAGACTTCTGTTCCATATAGTACCGCTGCTTTCTGTGAACCCTGCCCTGATCTGGGGGCTGCATTTTGTTCCCCCCCCCCCCCGGTTTTGTTACAAAGGGAGCTGACAGTTGTGTATGTTGTGCATTCCCTCAGGTAATGGAACCTTTTATAGATTGATATATATTGATGCCAAAAACATTTTGTGGCTTTCATTAGCGCTTAGGCACCCCGGCCAGCCACCTCAACCGCTGCACAACCCTCTGCCCCCCTCCCACTTTGTATAAGGATTAGTGTGAGTGGTATATAGTGCGAGGTGATTACGAGTTTGGGTGGTTGTGTAGGTGGTTGAATGTGAGTGCAGTTGTGTATCAATGTCAATATATATGTGTAGCCACTTCTGACTGTAATGCAGACAATCCAGCTAGGATGAATCGGAGCGCAGGGTACATTGGACTCTCTCAGGATGGGCCTCTGTATGTGGAAGGGTTATTATGGAGGGTGTTGTTAAACACTACCAGGTGTAATAAAGGGAAAAGTAAGAGACCAGAAGCTCTTTGCAACAAAACTGAAGAACAATTTAATTTGCCCAAATGCAGGGTTGTACATATAAATACTCACAAGCAGGTGTAGCAGAAGAATGGCAGGTTCAAATGATGCACCACTATGGAGAGAAGCTTGGGCAGTAAAAGTCCTTAGGGTTTCCACCTTAAGTGGTTTAGATCCCATACAGCAGACCTGGATCAGGGAGAAGACTATGTCACTACTGTGGCCCCATCACTAAGGCAGCAGTGCCTGTAAAGGAGAATACTCCCTACTATCTCTCCCTGGTTGGAGCCAGAAAGCTGCTCTTGCTATAACTGACTATCTCACGTTCCTATAATGTGCTATTACATATATTTATCCTGCACTTACTAAATCCTAGTTCACAGGGTCCCTGCTCCCCGACTTCACTAGAAATAAATGGTTTCTCTAGGGCAATGATGCTTTACTGGGGCCTTGTTGATCCCGGGCTCAGTGGAACATCCTCCTGGTTCAGCAGATGCAGCCAAAGAGGAAGTGCCCACCTCCTGCTGAACTCTATATTACAGGGTGCAGGAAGTGGTCATAAGGCTTATGGGCCAATAAAGTACAATATGTAAATAGGAAAAATAGATACATGGGCTTCTGCTCAGTAACAAAGGAAATAAGGGAGGTAGGCCTTAAAGCAGTGATCCCCAATCAGTGGCTCGGGGGAACATGTTGCTCCCCAACCCCTTGGATGTTGCTCTCAGTGCCCCCAAACCAGGGAGTTATTTTTGAATTCCTGACTTGGGGGCAAGTTTTGGTTGAATAAAAACAAGATTTCCTACCAAATAAAGCCCCTGTAAGCTGATAGGGTGCATAGAGGCTGCCTAATAGCCAATCACAGCCCTTATTTGGCTCCTCCATGAACTTTTATGGTGCTTGTGTTGCTCTCCAAGTCTTTTTACATTTGACTGTGGCTCACGAGTAAGAAAGGTTGGGACCCCTGCCTTAAAGCTATATGCGCATATTAACCCTTTAGGTCCCTACATCTGCCTTCATGTTTGTCCCAGTCTTTCGGAGCGTTATTTGAAGCTAAATGTTTGTATGTTGGTGTTGGAGTCTCTGAGGCCTCTGTCGGCTGCGCGGTGTAGCTCGTTCCAAAGTTGTCATATGCGCTGCCTATTGGCGGCTCTGTGTTCTGGGGGTGGGGTCTGACATCTAGGGGGCGGGGCTATGACTCAGCGATTGCCCAATAGCCGTGTCAATCCTGAGCGGTTTCCAAACTGGAAAAACTGGGCAGGTAGTTTTGACCCGGACAGCCCTACCGAAAACCGTGCCAACCCTAACTCCCCTGCACTTCCCAGTAAATGGGCTCTCCTGGGCATAATTAGTGATCTAGTGGGAGGGCAGTGCCAGCCTGATACATAGATAAGTCACGTCTCTTCCGTGGGCCAGAGAGGTCTCACAGCTGCCGCCGTGCCGGCTTATGGGTATCGGTTGCCGCATCGCTGCCCTAAGGCTCCTTGAGCCGCTATAAAGACTTTTTATGCTAACACCTGCTTATTCCCCTCTCTTACGCTGCCCCCGGGAGTGGGGGTGCCGTGCCAATGCTCGTTAGCGGGTTGCAATTTGTATAAAGAGCCTTTGCTAGTAGCCCACAATACATCTTGGGTGGGGGGGGGGGTCTCCCAACCGCGGGAGGGGAGGATATCTGTACGTCAGGATATCAAAGAATTGTTCCTATTGGCCCAGAAGGCTCATTTAATGCCCCTACAATTCACTCTCTTAAGATACAGGACCCAGTGGATAATAAGACATCGCCGTCCGTCTCCAGTTTGACATGACAGTGTTTTTGCAGGTTAATCCTTTACAGAATATATTGAAAATCAAAAATGTGTATTTTTGGAAACATTCTTAAACCTTAAAAAATGTAATAAAATGTTTGTGTGTGTTTCTTTTTTTTGTTTTGTTTTGTTTTTCTCTTATTTTTTTTATATGTTGAGCGTAAAGCAGCTGCTCTTTGCTTATTTGGCTCCTACTGCCCCCCAGTGGCAATTGTGTGCAATTACTGCAGCTTTTGTTCTGGTGTATTGGTATCCATGGGGCGCTGAGCGGCGTAGCTGGAGAGACGAGCAGCAGCTGTAATTACTGACTGATACATCGCACAGCCGCTTGGTATTCAGCCAATTAGGACTCACAACCTGTCAATATGAAGGGCTGATAAAAACAAGGTTTTCAGTGGAGAAAAAATATTTTGATTTGCTCATAAGGGAGATGCCGGTAGCAACCACGCCATGCTCTTTCCTTGAATAGAATGTATGAGTGTTACTACTTATGATATGGAGGTTGCTATGCTATTCTCAGTAATTAAAGGGCAACTAAAGTCCCGAATGAATCCAGTCTACTTTTTAGTAGTCTGAGGGGCAGATTAACTTTTATTAGTCTGAGCTGCTAAGGCCGGAGCAGGTATCACAGATTTATTATAATCATATAAGTGCTGGTAAAATTGTAATTCTCCCTATTTCCTATGTATATAGTTGAACTGTCCTTAATACTGTGCCATGATTTTATGGCATTTCTGTATATGGCCAACTTGGCGGCTGTTCCTGCTGAATTGTGCTTAGTACAGGGGAATCCCTATGTGCCATAGTTTTATGGTATCTCTCTGTACAGGCTATGAGCAAATGTAGGGGGCTGTTCCTGCTGAATTGTGCTTAGTACAGGGGAATCCCTATGCTGCCATAGTTTTATGGTATCTCTCTGTACAGGCTATGAGCAAACTTAGGGGGCTGTTCCTGCTGAATTGTGCTTAGTACAGGGGGATCCCTATGTGCCATAGTTTTATGGTATCTCTCTGTACAGGCTATGAGCAAACTTAGGGGGCTGTTCCTGCTGAATTGTGCTTAGTACAGGGGGATCCCTATGCTGCCATAGTTTTATGGTATCTCTCTGTACAGGCTATGAGCTAACTTAGGGGGCTGTTCCTGCTGAATTGTGCTTAGTACAGGGGAATCCCTATGTGCCATAGTTTTATGGTATCTCTCTGTACAGGCTATGAGCTAACTTAGGGGGCTGTTCCTGCTGAATTGTGCTTAGTACAGGGGAATCCCTATGCTGCCATAGTTTTATGGTATCTCTCTGTACAGGCTATGAGCAAACTTAGGGGGCTGTTCCTGCTGAATTGTGCTTAGTACGGGGGAATCCCTATGTGCCATAGTTTTATGGTATCTCTCTGTACAGGCTATGAGCAAACTTAGGGGGCTGTTCCTGCTGAATTGTGCTTAGTACAGGGGAATCCCTATGTGCCATAGTTTTATGGTATCTCTCTGTACAGGCTATGAGCAAACTTAGGGGGCTGTTCCTGCTGAATTGTGCTTAGTACAGGGGAATTAGTGCTGGGCGGTATGACCAAAAATTTATATCACGGTATTTTTTTTATTATATCGGTATCACGGTATTTGACGGTATTTTTTTTTTCCCCATGCATGATTAGGTGACCACCCCAAACACCCCCCCCCCAACCCCAAACACCCCCCCCCCCAACCCCAAACACCCCCCCATCCCCTTCACATAAATAAACCTTACGGGCCAGGCAGCCGCAGGCACCCCCGACAGCTCACAGAGCCTCCTGGCAATTTTTCTTACTATTTCCGGGTTGCGCGAGTGACGTCAGCGTGCGCGTGACGTCAGCGCGCACGTAACGTCAGCGCGCACAACCCGGAAATAGTAAGAAAAATTGCCAGGAGGCGCCCACACCGGTATGCCGGTAAGTTAAAATTTTTTATCATCTTTTTTAAAAAAAACGGTGTTCGGTATATACCGGTATACCGCCCAGCACTAAGGGGAATCCCTATGCTGCCTGATTTCTTTGCTCTTTTTCAGCCGAGAGTATAGAGAGCTATGGAGTTCTTGTGCTAGGCCGACTCAGTAATACATTTCACACACTGGGAGTTGAGCTCTACTTTATGGCATTTTCAAGGCATAATCAATATTTAGGGTCACCAAGACCCCTTTGCTGGACATGGCACCAGAAAGATCAATGCTGTGAGGTCCAGGCAAAGACCAAGAGTCTGTTGTAATCATCGGGGTCGGACTAGGGGACCCCCCACCCCAGTTGCCGGCCCAGTCTGACCCTGACAATAAATCTTACATTGACTGTACATGGCATGAGTATAATCCATTCCTCCATTGGTTGTATTCAAGCAACCACTAATGGGCCGTATGTTGGACATTAATATTTGAAGTAATGTGGCCCCAGAGGCCCTTCCACAAGTAATGGGGGCTGTGGGCAGATGATCATGGTAGCTGGCCTTGCCCCTTGCAGATTATCCGCCATCTTGGTACTGCAAACTACAGCTCCCAGCGTCCCGACCGAGCCATCCGCCTCTCCGGCGTATCTGTTTGCTCCTGTATTCAGTTCTCTTTCACAATAAAACCTAAAGGAAGATCCATTGATTTTACTCTGTGCTGCCAGAATTAATTGAATTGTGCAGTGAGAGGCAGCGGAGTTTGGCTCACAGTTTAATAGAAGGAAAATAAAGATATAAACTCGGTGCCAGGCTGGATGGGGATTGGAGAGAGAGAACGCTGTGAGATCAGTTACAATATCAAGGTGATGGGGGAGAGACTCATCCAACCATTATTATTATTATTATCATTTATTTATAAAGCGCCAACATATCCCGCAGCGCTGTACAATAAGTGGGTTACATACATTGGACATACAGAGTAACATATAAAGCAACCAATAACTGATACAAGAGGTGAAGAGGGCCCTGCCCAAAAGAGCTTACAATCTACAAACCATTATAGTGTGTTGTCTCCAGATTCTCATATGGTCAAACAGTTCCTCAGATCTGATTGGGTGGGATTTTGAGAGGAAGGCCCCATACATGCTATTGTGGATTATCCTTAATCAAGACCTCATCAGTCATTGTCATAAACTGGATCAAAGTCGCAGTCTGTGGATATTGTTTGAGGCTCCATCCGATCCAACTGTGATGGGTGGAGGAAGCTTCAGGCTGCAGCTTGAGTCCAGCCTAAGCAATGTTACAAAATGGTGGACTCTTTAGGGTGAATAAAACTGAATGTGACTACTCCCAGCTTTAGCAATATTATTAGCTGGTGCAATATCACCTGCATGTTTGACCAGACATGAGAGAGATTGATATAGGATCAGCTTTTCATTGGGTATAGACCTCCCTTCATCAGGATTCTCTTCCCAGCCTTTTCTGTCCCAGGCCAATGGTTCTGCTAAAACACATGTAGAGACTGTTATCAGTAAATGATCAGCACTGTCTATCTTAGTAGCCGTGACAAGTAGCTGCTACTAGTAGCTCTGTGTGTCTTCACCCTTATACGCACATATGTAACCAAGGTAATTGAGATCATTGCTTGCTTTTTGCTGTACATAGCGATGGACAACTAGAGAGAGAACCATATTGGTTTGTCCAGCACTAATCTAATTAACTACACATGCTGTTTGGGTGTAAATATACATTATTTGTACGTTGCTGTAAGGTGCTCTTTAACCTGAATGTTCTGTACCAGGGAATCATGTGACTGTAGAAAGTGGTGCCAACTGTGCCCATAAATCTGATTTGTCCCATAAACAGCAGTGCCTTCCCGTATTATCTGCCCGAGCCAAGTTATTTTACAATAAAATGGATGAAGCTGTAAAGCTTTATAGATTTGTCTGTTTTCTCCTAACGGTAAGATCCCAGCCATTACATTTAACCTTTTTGCGTCGGTGGGCTGAATCCAGAGGATACCCAGTAGACTGGAGTGGGAGAAGAGCAGACATCTAGACGTCCCTTTTATAGATTTATAAATGGGCTCCGAGGAGAGAGGCTTTGCAAATAGCCCTCATATTAATTTGCAGACTAATGATGATGAAATGCTGCTACACATTATACAGTTATTTATACCCACGGTGCAGGCCCATGCAAACGCAACGAGACCTCGGAGGCATTGCTCTTGCTCGAAGCTGCCATTAAAGCAAAGCATTAATATGTATTGAATGGAGCAGTGGTTCTCAACCTTCCTAATACAGTTCCTCATGTTGTGGTGACCCCCAACCATGAAATTATTCCTAAGACCATCGGAAATATGTGTTTTCCCATGGTCTTAGGCGACCCCCTGTGAAACCCAAAGGGGTCCCGGCGCACAGGTTGAGAACCTCTGGAATAGAGTTTTAGGGTTCTTTCCATTAACCCAACCATGTTCAGGTCTGGGACTGTCCTGCTAAAGTAAGGACAGGTGTAAGGTCTTTGTACAGCTCTGATGCTTGGAATCCGTTTTTGACACAATTTTTTTGTCTCTGTCCCATCAATGACTATTGGTGACGTGCTTCTTGTGTTTATTTGAGAACATATCCACCTGATATCTTCTAAGATCATATATTGTGATTCACTCAGGATTCTAGATGTAGATGGAGACATTGAAGCACTTCATGGAGCCACCAATCATTCTCAGCTCGCTAAACAAGTGGATCTTATAGTGTATGTCCACCTTAATTCTGAGAACCATTTTCTAGGCAACTTTAAGGTTATCCAGGCAATGACCACATGAAGGTTTATCATGTATGGCCAGATAGTGTTGATCTACTCGATCACTGGTTCAAGTAGTCTGAAATGAAGGGTGATTTTGTTGGAGCTATCATTGGATCATAGAGAGGCCTTATAGCAGTGGTCCTCAAACTACAGCCCGCAGGACCCCAGGGGAATTTACCCGGCCTCCCACTGCGTCCTCACCCCTGGCAGCAGAGAGAGAGGACTCATCGGGGAGCGGAAATGGGGAGCTGAGAGGGAGGACGGATGGCAGGTAGGACTCAGCGGGAACGAAGGGAGCGCCAGGGGGGAGGGGTTGGGGGGAAATGCGACCAGTTTGGGCCACATTTTGCCGCCGAGGGGGGGGGGTGCTGTTGATGGCGGTCCGGCCCCCCAACAGTCTGTGGGGCCCTTGATACGGCCCCTTGGTTCAGAAGTTTAAGGACCCCTGCCTTATAGACACAAAGATATATCAACCGATTGGATTATTTGCCATACAAATTACATTCTAGACCACCTACTCCTTGTGGAACCCATTTTTGCAGCGGTGTTTGAGCGCTAGGCTTAGCGCAGGTTATATTCTTCCTGCCCTGGTATAATAAACACGAGTTATGCTGTTCTCCTTTATTAATGGACAAGTAGCCTTCACTGTGAAGACCCTTAAGAGGAAATTCTATATACATAACTCATTAAGGGTTACCGCTAGGATGCCTAATTAGTGTTGAGGCAGCAATTAAACCCGAGCTGCTTACCGGTTCCGAAGCAGGCCGCCTATTTCCGCCTGACCCTAACTAACCATTACTGCGTTGATGTAGGGCAATAAAATCTTAACGGCGTGTGTTTTACCTAAATGTTCCAGTTAACGTCTCCATTAGCCAATGTTGTGTTGGAGCTGGAGGTTTTAGTATTTTTGGAATGAACTTTTAATAAAATCCGATTTTATGCTGCTCTCTAGTAAATGTTAATGTCTCGGAAATGCTGTGTATGTGGTTTTTTCCTTCCCCTGGTTTCGCCTCTGCCAAAAAACTCCTTAATCCCTGTTTGCTGTTTGCCTCTGTCCAACGTAGAGCAACCTCCAAACATGGCCATTTAACCGTGATTTATAAAGAAGGAGCCGGCCGAGGGGAGCGAATCTAAACAATGTTACCATAAAGTCCGACGCTCCTCAATGAATCACCGCGAGGTGTGAGCCTATCGGCCGCTCTGTTTATACGGTTACAATAAAACCCGAGATTGAATTCTCCACCTGATTCACTTTCTTATTGATTTAATCCTTTTAGGCTTCTCTCTAATTAAACAGGACTTTTTTTTTTTTTTTAAATAAAGTCATCAATTATATAGGCGGCAGCTAATTGCCTTTGCCAGTTGTTTGGATTGAATGGCACGATTACAATTCAGCTTGAAGTATCTTCTCAAGAGCAAAACATTTCACCCCAAATTCCATGGATCACAGTGCATATTTGGGTTAAAAGGCAATGACAACAGTCAAAACAAATGAATTTAAACCACTCTTCTGAGCACTTTTGCAGTTTTTTTGTATTAATGGTGCCATCTGCTGGTCATGTCAGCTGACCTCCCACATTCAGCAGAAAATTGTTGAGCAAAGGTGTAAACTTTTCTGATGTTACCTTGCTTAAAACTAGCCAGAGATTATTTTTTAATACAGTGCTGTAACTATAAGGCACCCCCCCACCCAGAATAATCTTCAGAGGGGCCCAGCCGCACAGCCAACCTTCCCCCAAACCCCCACTGCCATATGCTTATGTCCCTGCCAGCTTGTGTCAAGGTAAGAGAGTGATAAACTCAAATGGAATTAACCAAAAGAAGATCTAACTAATACATAAATGAATGGATAAAGAAGAGCCTTAAATGATGGGTTAATTAAGCCAATTCGTACCAAATATACATTAGAGACCCCGGGGGAATATACCCCAAGCCTATCTCCTAATGGATCTCATCCAAAATCCCAAAGCAGTCAATTCAGCTCAAATCAGAATGAAAAAGAACAGCTCACTGTTGTCCAGAAGTGGTCCAGGTGCTTAGAGCCCCCAACCCGTAGCTGGGGAAGGCAAAATCGTATATATAGACAAGAAGACTCCTAAGGCGAGTTGATTTTAATGGATTACTAAAGACAGAGTTTTGAGTGAACGTCCCCTTGTCTGGTGCGCTTGGAGTCTTCTTGTCTATATAAGGTAACAGAGTGGCTACAGTCTAGGCCAGTGATCCCCAACCAGTGGCTCAGGGGCAACATGTTGCTCCCCAACCCCTTGGATGTTGCTCTTAGTGCCCCCAAACCAGGGAGTTATTTTTGAATTCCTGACTTGGGGGCAAGTTTTGGTTGAATAAAAACAAGATTTCCTACCAAATAAAGCCCCTGTAAGCTGATAGGGTGCATAGAGGTTCCCTAATAGCCAATCACAGCCCTTATTTGGCTCCTCCATGATCTTTTATGGTGCTTGTGTTGCTCTCCAAATCTTTTTACATTTGACTGTGTCTCACCAGTAAGAAAGCTTGGGGGGGGGGGGGTGGTCTAGGCCATCCCATAACTGCTTCCTCTTTAATTACAACAGTGCTCAATAACATCATTTTATTGGGACTTGGGACAGTTGGGAGGTATGTTACTATAGACCATATTTGCAAAAGCAAAGGATATGGTTTAGACCATGCCCCTGGTTTACCCTGACCACACCTAGTTACTCCCCAGTCCACCATAAAGGCTTGCTTACCAGGCTGCAGATGGTTTATAAGCAAGAATGACCAGACCACTAGAAAGCTGCCTTATATTGACCAACTGTGGAATTGTTGAGGAGACATTCAACAAAAACCAACAAAGATATAACATCTTTTACAAAAAACTAATTTCTGACCCATGATGTTGGGGTTACGCTGACTCCCTGATAGTTTCCCGTCAAGTTGATTAATCTGCTTATTCCTTGGATGTGATGAATGGGAAACCAAGCGTTTTTTCTCTTCCTAAATTTTACTTGTACAGACAGTGCAAAGTTTAATTACAAGGAATTATGTTTCCTCTCTTGGAATCTCTCTCTGCAGAAGCAGCGTAAAGGCGAAATGTAATTAATAGAAGAGTTACGGTACGGTCCTGGTAAAGGGTTAGCGGCTCTGGCCTTGGTTGAGCACGAGCTGTCAATGTGTGCATTCTGTTGAAGGTGAGCCATTGAAGCTCGCTCTCTGCAGAAGATGACCAGTTCTGAGACAACAGGCTATAACGGAATACTTTACATTAAAAAATTGCCGTTGCTTTCTTTTTGCTTTTGATGAGAAGATGCAACCAAATGCGTTTGTGAGCTGGTTCTCCTTAGCGTAAAAAAAAAAGAGAATATTAGACTTCAATAATGAGTTTGTAGAATACCAAGGTGACTTTGGGTGTGGGTTGGGCAGCAACAGCTTAAGGTCCCCATACACGGGCCGATTGTAGCTGGCGATATTAGTCCCTTAGACCGATTCGGCAGCTTATCTGGCCGTGTATGGGCACTAACAACGGGCCTGAAATCGGGCAGATATCGATCGGGCAGGTTAAAAAATTCAGCCGGATCGGGGACCACATCAGCTCGTTGATGTGGTCCCCAAACCAACTGCGCCCATTACCGTCGTCCAGGGCCAAATGACCGAATTAGCCTAAATTCTCCCAATATTGCCCACCCGTAGGTGGGGATATCGGGAAATGTTCCGCTCGCTTGGCAACATGTATGGCCACCTTTAGAGTCTGGTTTGGGTATTAATTTGAAGTTGGTCCTGTGTACGCTTCTTGGAAGGCTCCACTAGATGTTGAAATATTGCTGGTAGGATTTGCCTACATTTATATGCAAGAGGTTACATTGGGCATTGGGCACTGCTGTTGGTGATTAGGAGCAGACTTGCAGTTGGCTTTACAGTTCATGCCACAGGGGTTCAGTTGGGTTGAGGTCAGGGCTCTGTCCAGTCTGTTTCTCTCGCTCCCACCCCAGCAAACCCATTCTATAGGGACCTGGCTTTGTTCTGAGGAACATTATTTTGCTGCAACAAGAAAGAGCCTTCTCCAAACTGTTCCACAAAGCAGAAACTGTCATAAATGTTGTATGATGATGTGCCACCTCTGCTGGTATTTCTGGGTATGGATGAAGTAGCCAATCCCAATAAATATTAAATAGTAAATATAAACACAAAATATAAACACACTCACTAATCCTTTATAGCGCTTCCACTAATGACTTGAAGGTATTGTAGATATGATTTAATAGGTGCGGGAGTGAGTGGAAGTGCCTTTTGGCTGAAAGTACTGGTTATAAAATGTAACATATGCCTAATATTTAATTCAACCTATAGGTTTTTAGTTGTCTACAACTCCTGGCATGCCACTGACGGCTCCAAGGCTCTGGCTGTTGTAGCTTAACAAGATCTAGCGGATATTCATTTGTACACCCCTAATTTGTATTATTTCCCCCCTCTGATTGGGGCCCCAGACTTCCTGCATTGCCTCGGGGCCCTAGCTAACTCCAGCCTCGGATGAAACTGTTTGCCATCTGTTTTCCACAAAACAAACCAAACGAAGCTCCCTCTGGGTAATTTTAGTGTTTACAAAACAGCATTTTGCATATCATTTGTTTTGTGCGTTTCTGTTCTGCAAAATGAAATGGTTCCGCTTGCCTCCGTTCAGCACAAAGGGAGAACTGTTATGTAATTCGCAACTGTAGCAACCCAATAGAGAATTCAAATGATTTGCAAGTTCTCCCATTTCTCTCGCTTGGTCGCCTGGGTAGAACTAATCGACTCGTCGCTACACTGTGTTGTTTTTATGCGCTAAAGTGTCATCTGTGGGGAAACCCCGCGTCCCTAAACTGATTTGGTGCCTAATGGTGACCTTGAGGCAGATGTCCCCACGTTAATATCGCACCTGAGAGCAAGTCGTTGCCTGAAGTTACCTCCGATTCCCCTTTGGAACAGCCTGGCAACTGTTTGTCTCATTCTTTCTTCAGCAGGAAGCTGCTTCTGTAGATTTGACCCTTTTATATCTACAAATAAAAAGAAGTCCTAAATGACCGGTGATCTTCTCAGTAAAGTTCTACTCATCGTTGGTGATAAACTGGGTCTAACCTAAAGGCTGCTCCTTATCTATGCTGCTGACTAGACAAATGCTGTTTCAGTTTTATGAATGAATAAGGCAACTGTGATGGACCTTGCAGGTCAAGGAGGCCCAGTTATTCTAACCTACCGGGTTCTTGGGCAAAGGGCCATGCCAATGTATACAATGGTGCCCCAATGATAAAACAAAACCAGTTGAATGCATGACAGCTCCCCCGATCCCCTTCCATTTTCCTTCCAAACCCCATCCACTCTTCTACAAGCCCCAACCTTTTCATCACACATTTATGTCTCTTGAGGCCCCCTCTGGGGCTATACTGTGCCTTGATAGTGTTCCTCGATGCCACTCGACCATAGGAAAAACTCCATCCATGTATCTCCTATTCTTGTGCCCTCCCAGGACCAACAACGTTTATGCAGTGTAGTCCATGGGTATCTCGTGAATATACATATAATCTTCATAGATAGCACTATTTCCTGCCACACTAAGCCATGATCTCTCTTGTCTCTGATAAATACACCCTGAGCCAGGACACACCAAGATCTACCTATAGGTATGCTTACCAAACGAGGCAGACTACCTCGGCGATCCTATCCACCTGTCATGGCTTTGTAGGAAAGGGCATGTCTCTGTTTATTGTAGCCATAAACAAATCCATAACTGTTGGAGTCAGCTATACCATTAAGTAACATAGAAGAGCAATTCTGTCCGGCTCTAGGCATCCTGTCAAGCCAAATATTTTCTCTCCCGTCAAGAAAGATGTCAGACCCAAAATGAAAACAAATCATGCTGTCGGATAACCTACAGAGCACGTCAGTTTTGCCAAACTCCCAGTATCCTCTTTAATCAGACTTCTGACAAGTCTCTATGTTTAAGCGTTGAGGATGCACCTGTTGGGCTTCTCCCTTGTGCTTCTTCTCTAACCCCCTCACCATGCTTTCCAAGGTATCCCACACAACTAATTGACTGACATTGTCTAAACATTTAGAAGTAACTTTAATAATGCATGGCCGTGCCAACAGCGAAGGCCGCAGCGTCACGGCTGCGGATAGATGTTTAATAATGCACAGGTTAAAAACTGCACTTAGATGGAGCTGCTGTTATCTCCGGAGCTGGCTTCCACCAAGCTAATTATCCGCACAATCCCAGCACAATCCCAGCAAACTCTATCTGCACTGGTTTCATCCCAACGGCAAAATAAATCATCCGGAATGTTAAATCCGGCACTTAAATTATAAACAAAAGGAGCCGCATCTTCCTGTCAAATGCCCTGGGAATGGAGGAGAAAAAACACATCGTGGGGGCTGTAACGTCTGGCATCAAACAACCTGTCCGGGCTGTTGATTAAAGGAGCTTTTGTGACAGTGATGCCATAAACGGGGATAAAGGGACCATTTTCCTCCCATACATTAGGCAGTAATGGCACAGGTGACAGTTGCAGATATTTGGGTTTCCATTGTACAGTTTCCTGCAAATACCACAGCTATCACCGCGCACAGATGTGTATGTAAATTCCCACTGATAAAGCTGTAAAGTCACGTACCACAGAGTGCCTTATTGTAAGGCCCCCCTGTCACCTTTGTTTTCCCAAATGATTTAGATGCCGGGGAATTTGCTAATAAACCAGTAATTACACCCTTGTTATAAAGCAGGCGTGTGTAGCTGTAGCCCCCTGTCTCTTGAGCTCCACATAAACCACATACTGATAAAATCATGACCAGTGCATGGGTCATTGGAAGCTCCTTTTTACAATACAAAAGTGGCCATTTGTTCCTTTCAGCCAAAGGGCTGATTGGTTAGACCAGTGTTTTTCAACCTTTTTTGGGCAAAGGCACACTTGTTTCATGAAAAAAATCACGAATCACACCACCATTAGAAAATGTTAAAAAATTTAACTCTGTGCCCAGCAGCAGTGCCCCCCTAGTACACTAGTGCCCAGCAGCAGTGCCCCCCTAGTACATTGGTGCCAAGAGCTGTGCCCCCCTAGTACATTGGTGCCCAGCAGCAGTGCCCCCCTAGTACATTGGTGCCAAGAGCAGTGCCCCCTAGTACATTGGTGCCCAGCAGCAGTGCCCCCCTAGTACATTGGTGCCAAGAGCAGTGCCCCCTAGTACATTGGTGCCCAGCAGCAGTGCCCCCCTAGTACATTGGTGCCCAGCAGCAGTGCCCCCCTAGTACATTGGTGCCAAGAGCAGTGCCCCCTAGTACATTGGTGCCCAGCAGCAGTGCCCCCCTAGTACATTGGTGCCAAGAGCAGTGCCCCCCTAGTACATTGGTGCCCAGCAGAAGTGCCCCCCAGTACATTGGTGCCAAGAGCAGTGCCCCCCTAGTACATTGGTGCCAAGAGCAGTGCCCCCCTAGTACATTGGTGCCCAGCAGCAGTGCCCCCATAAGTCAGTGTGCCCCGTGGCCCCCCCTAATACATTGGTGCCCAGCAGCATTTTACTACAGCCCGGATTTTTTATTAAAGGGGGCCCGAGCTACTAAGAAAAACTGTAGCATCGCCGGGCCCCCTTTGAAAGTAAAAATTGCGGCCCTGCCTACGGCACACCAGGCAACATCTCGCGGCACACTAGTGTGCCGCGGAACAGCGGTTGAAAAACGCTGGGTTAGACCAGTGATCCCCAACCAGTGGCTCAGGGGCAACATGTTGCTCCCCAACCCCTTGAGTGTTGCTCTCAGTGCCCCCAAACCAGGGAGTTATTTTTGAATTCCTGACTTGGGGGCAAGTTTGGATGAATAAAGACCATGTTTACTGTTAAACAGAGACTCAAGTAGTCTGCCAGTCCCCATTGGGCTACTAATTAACCAATCTGAGTCCTTATTGATCATCTACTAGAAAAGTTTTTGTGCTTGTGTTGCTCCCCAGCTTTTTTTTTTATTGAACTATTGCTCACGGTTAAAAAAAAAAAAAAAAAAAAAAAAGGTTGGAGTCTCTGGGTTAGACCCTGTACAGGATCAACCCATGTATGGCCACATTAAAGGCATTGAAGGACAATTAACACACAGATTTGGTAGGGCAGGTTAATTGATTTCCATCTTACTCCGTGACATTTGGGCCTTCTGTCTTCACAGAAGTTACAGTTGGATTGCAGTCCCCATACACATTAAGATCCGCTCGCTTGTTGAGGTTGCCAAGCGAGTGGATCTTCTTCCGATATCCCCACCTACGGGTGGGCGATATCGGGCGAATTCGGGCTGATTCGATTGTTTGGCCCTGAGGCCAAACGATCCAATTAGAATGCTGGTAATAAGCGCAGTCGGTTTGGGGACGACATCAACGAGCCAATGCGGTCCCTGATCAACTAGATTTTTTAACCTGCCCGATCGATATTTGCCCGAATTCAGGCCAGATGTCTGTCGGGCAGGCCTGTTGGTAGTGCCCATACATGGGCTGATTAGCTGTCGAATCTGTCTATGGGACCAATATCGGCAGCTACAATTGGCCCGAGTATGGGCACCATTATACAGTAAAGAAAACAGTTGGCCTATGTGTGAACTTCTTTAGACTTTGAGTCAGGGGTGGCCAGACCTTTGTCATCGGTGATCGACCGATGACTGGGGATGCGGAAGTGCGGCGTGAAATGCGTACGTATGCGACACATCGCGGTCCACCAGAAATCCACGGGGGATCAACTGGTGGACCGCGATCGACATCTTGGCCACCCCTGCTTTAATTTAACAGCAGTGAAGTATCCGTTAGACATTTCAATATTTTAAAAAAGGGACGTTTAGACCTACTGGCCTCCAATCTACTCATGGGTAATTTATGCCCAGCCTGATCCACCTTGTAGTCAGGTCACAGCTGTTCTTTAATTGGATCAGAGAATTGCAGACCTAAAACCAACATGGCTCACTGGCAAAGTAGGCGGAGTTTGGGCACAACCTGGCGTGTTATGTGCTAGAAGTTACTGATCCCTGCAACATAACTGAATGTCGGTGGCCGTTGTTTTTTTTTTTTACATATTGCGTCTTCTCTGTACGCTTTGCCTCGTAGGTTGAATAGGTTTAATCTGCTGCCTGATGGAACACGTTTATTATACATTTTTATGAAGCTTCTATGAAGTACAAACACATTTCAGAGTTATAAATGTCAAAAATAATACATGGCGGTTGTTCATTTGATATGGTCCTGTAAATGATTATGCTGCAATAATAGAGTTGTCATCCCAAGTGCGAGATTACGACCGCGCTATCCACGGGGCAGTCTCATTTCATAGTTAATCATTAAGCGCTGATGCATGGCGTGTGTTTATATGTCATTGTCATGAAAGCAAGATGGCAACCTCTGGTCCCTGGAGCAACCGCTGACTGTGACACTCCAGTCACTAAATGAAAACATGCCGAGAGCTGATGCTCTATACACACATAAAGGTGCCCATACACGGGCCGATTGTAGCTTCCGATATCAGTCCCTTAGACCGATTCGGCAGCTAATCAGCCTGTGTATGGGCACTACCGACGGGCCTGCCTGACCGATAACTGGCCTGAAAACGAGCAGATCTCGATCGGGCAGGTTAGAAAATCTAGTCGGATCGGAGACCGCATCGGCTCATTGATGCGGCCCCCAAATCGACTGCGCCTATTCTGGCGCTCTAATTCAAATTAGCCTAAATTCTCCCCATATTGCCTACCCATAGGTGGGGATATCGGGAGAAGATCCGCTCGCTTGGTGACCTCGCCAAGCGAGCGGATCTTCACTTATCTGGCCACCTTAATTGGATGGTGCAGACGTATAACTAGAAACCTTGGCCAGAGAAAGGCCTTTATAAACTGCCTGTGGGAGCAGCAAAATATTGACTACCATTTTTTTTTTTTTTTTTTACCTGTGAGCCACACCAAAAGTGTTGGGGAGCCACACAAGCATGAAGAAAATTATTTGGGGATGCCAAATATGGACTGTGATTGGCTATTTGGGGACTGCTGGCCTGCAGGAGGCTCTGCTTGGAGTAAAACTGTGTCTCTGGGCTTCCAAAACTTGTCTCCAAGCCAGAAATGTAAAAATGGCACCTACTTTTAGGCCACAGAGAGCCACATCAAAGGTGATGTTTGGGGATCGCAACTCTAACCCCTCTGTCTAGTAATGCAAACTTGTCAAGTATGGTTGCACCCCAAGAGGCTCATTGTCTTATTTGCTGGTTGATAGTGGCATTAGAGTCCTGGTGGCCCTCCTTATTCTAGAACCTTATTGCCCCCAGATGTGCATCATAAAGGTCAATTGCAGAACTTTCATATTGAACCAAAAATTCACAAACAAAGATTCCACATGGCGAAACAGCATTCCTAAAATAGCAATAATCTGTAGTCGAACTCTACCGGACAAGCTCAGTATTGCAAGTCTGACTATTTCCATTCAACCTTGAAATCTGGGCAGTCCTTACTATGCAAACTGACAGCTGCTTAAAACCAAAGTGTCCACTTTAAAACAGCATAGGTACCAGTGGTAATCAGACATGTGGGAGTCCATAGCCTGAAAATGGAGACCTGACTACAACATCTAGTGCCTAAAAGAGGCCATCTTCTCATAAACAAGAAAATACAGACAAAGAGGGTTTTAATATGTATATATTTTTTCATAGAGTTCTGTATCATCCCCGGGGAAGCAGCAAATCTTGTGTGTCAGATCTCCATTGTTGAAAGGTTGCTTTCAAGCTATTTTTAAGCATCCCTTTTTATCCTCCCACCCATTTCCAGAGTATAGTTCTTGAGCTTTAAACGGTTAGACGTCTCTATGTAATAATTCTCTGAACTAATGTTGAAACCTTGTGTTTTCCAGGTTGAAGCAATCCTTGTCAACATATTCGGAGGGATTGTTAACTGTGCAATTATAGCTAATGGGATAACGAAGGCCTGCAGAGAGCTGGAACTAAAGGTTCCTTTGGTGGTCAGACTGGAAGGTAGGCATTACGTGTCTCTGTTTTTCCCTTTTATTTAGCTAGTGGCAAAGTGTTTTGCAGCAGAGTGTAAACAATCAAAGATTTGCGAAGGGTGAAATATAATGCAAGGAGCCGCTTGCTGGTTAAAGTCGTTCTGACATATTACATTGAACGGATGGCGTGTAGTATTTCCCTTGGAGCCCTGGGGGTCGAGGGGACTTCTTCTGCCTAGCATTATGGTCATTGAATGCTTTAACCAGGGCCTCCATAAGGATTCACGGGGACCCATTCTACTAAGTTAGAAGGGCCACATTTATTGGTCACCTGGGCTTCTGGGGGTGGGCCCTGCCAACAAGTAGAATGGGGCCACATTGATAAAAATGCCTGCAACGATGTCCCTGATCTACACAAATTGCACCAAAACACCACAACTGTCCCACGAACCCTATTCCTTTCGCAACCCAAGAATCACACTTTCAAGCTCTTGGGGCTCAATATACCATGGGGCCCCTGATGGCAGCCCCATACTTAACCACTACTTTCCTGCCATAGATAAGGTCTCCTGTGGCCTCTCCTACTGAAGTGGAAACTATGAGTAAGTTAACACTAAGGGGCCTATTTATTCATCTAGTTAAATAAATTGAGAACTTCGGCATCCGAATTATGCTGATTTTATGCTGACGCATGGCGAATTTTGTCGCGTTTTTTATACAGCATAATAAATCTGCCCCTAATTGTACAACAGCCCAAGGTTATTTGGGTTGGATATTGAAGATGTGCCTTATGATTGGTTAGGTTTGGGGCAAGAAGTATATTTCTGTTTAGGGTTATAAAAATTTCAAATGCAAAATGCGTTTTTTACAAAAAAGCCAATTTCTTGAGAGCCAAGAAACCACACCCCTTTACCCCCAAAAATCCGGACCCCCTTTTTGCTATGTGTTAAGAATTAGCAGAGGGAATGCTGCAGGGTGGAAGTGCCCTTCTTGCATAGCTTGATCTGGAGCGGTTTCAACTGCACGTGCTCCGAGTCGGCGGTCTCTTTTAAAGGTATACTGACTTGTTTTCATCAAGGAGCAGATTTTGGGGGGCAAACTGGTGAGGGGAGGAAGGTTTGCCCTGAGAGACATTAGTGCTCCTTCAGATATTGTAATATCTATTCACGCCTGTCATTAAACCTGAAAAAAAAGGTATTTTTTTCCCCTCGTGGAATGTATCCCTTTCATTGTCTCATTAAAAAATAAACCCCTCGTGAAGGCTTTTAAGGTTTCTCAAAACATTAGTCGTTTTTCGTACGTAATCAGGGTTTGCAAAACGAACATTAATTTGCTGTCACAAAGCGATCAAAATATGTCAGGAAAACACAGCGGCAAATTATTTCTCAAAGCGTTCTTGTGAAATTTCTGTTCCGCGAGATCAAAGAGAATATCGTGCGTCTCCCTACCTTCTAATGACTGGAGCGATCCAGCGAGATACTATGCACCCCCCTTACCTAGCGAGGCCGGCAGGGCGGAGAGATGTGAAGGAACCGTTCTTAGCAAATGTCACATTCACTACATCTGAGATTTATTTTAGAAACTTTCTTTTTGAAATCAAAGTCTGTTTTATTTTCCTCCATTCTGGATCCACCTATGCCAGCCCTCCAGTTTGGGACTTTCAGCAGCTATCTGGTTGTTACAGGGTCTTCTTCCTCCTTCCTTCCTTTCTTCTTCCTTCTTCTTCTCCCTTCCTTCTTCTTCCTTCCTTCCTTTCTTCTTCCTTCTTCTCCATTCCTTCTTCACCCTTCCTTCTTCTTCCTTCCTTTCTTCTCCCTTCTTCTTCCTTCCTTCCTTCTTCTTCCTTCCTTTCTTCTTCCTTCTTCTCCCTTCTTCTTCTACCCTTCTTCTTCCTTCCTCCTTCCTTCTTCTCCCTTCTTCTTCCTTCCTTCTTCCTCCTTCCTTCTTCCTTCCTTTCTTCTTACTTCTTCCTTCTTCTTCTCCCTTCTTCTTCCTTCCTTCTTCCTCCTTCCTTCTTCCTTCCTTCCTTTCTTCTTACTTCTTCCTTCTTCTACCTTCTTCTTTCTTTCTTCTTCTTTCTTATTTCTCCTTCCTTCCTTCCTTCCTTCCTTCCTTCCTTCCTTCCTTCCTTCCTTCCTTCTTTCCTTCTTTCCTTCTTCTTCATAAATAGATATGGCTTACAAAGTAACAATAATAAAATTGTAAGCACACAGGGCAATAGTTTTTGGCGAGAAATTCTTGAATCTTTTGAAAGATTCCTGACAATTTTTTGTTGCGTGGGGAATTTTTCTGAGGCAAATTTTTTCACCCGTGTCACAAAAGAGGTAACACAGTTTGCAGAGCAACAATAAATTGTTGCCAGTTTTGCAAGTAAATCTGCCAATGGCAAAATGCAGAATCTCACTGCGAATCCATTCTTGCCGAAAAATTTCGCCCATCACCATCACTGAGCCCCATTTGAAAGTTGGAAAGATGCAGAAGACGAAAGCGAATACTTCAAAAAACGATAATGAATAAATAATGAAGACTTATTTCAAAACTGATAGGAGCAGGACATTCTATGTTATTCTCCTTTAATATATCCCAGTTTTGTTCCCCATAGGATACAATGGGATGGAACACATTAAGAAAATGCAGCAAAAATGCGCTCTCAGTTGTTTTTTATTTTAAGTTTTACAAACTCAAACTTTCAAAATGTATTAATCGGAAAAAGAAAATCCCTCAAATCTAAAGAAAAATGTTGCAGGTTAAACCAGTTGTTCTTCTGTAGAAGTCAGTGGGTCTATTTTCAAGCAACTGTATCTTTAAACAGGGTCGGACTGGGCTGCCGGGAAAAAACCTGGTGGGCCCTAGAAGGCCCCGACGGCCAAGACCTGACCCTTGCCAGAACTCCCCCGGCCGACGGTGTTTCTCCTCTGACGCATTAAAGTTACATGCACTCCGGGGAGGACGTCGGGTGGGGGCCCTGCGGCGTGGGGGGTTAGGGAGGCTCAGCGAGGGGGTGCGGGGGACGTGGCCGGCAGGGGGACGTGCAGGGCCCCTGGGGCGGCAGTCCCGGTGGGCCCTGCACCCCCCAGTCCGACTCGGTCTTTAAAAATGTTTTGAAGTTACATTTTTTACAGATTCATTGGAACGAATGGACATGATGAACCCAACTTACTATGTAATATGATTTTCGCTTGCGATTGAGTTGTTTTCTGCCACTTAACGAGATCAAGTTTTTCTGGTTAAAGGTTTTTCCTAATTAAAATGCAGTTTCTCGTGATTTTTAACCTCGAAACCGTCCTCCCCCACGTTGGAAAAGTATTTTCCTGGGGTGAAATCACCTGACTCCCCCCCACCAACCACCACCAGTGTTTAAAAGGGATGGAGTTGAGTCACAATCTCTCTAAAGTTCAGTGGATAGCCCCCCGTGTAGGTGCTTGCCATTGGTATTGTGAGACCCCATAGTGAGGCAAGGGTTGACTAGTAGCCGCATTATTTTAAAAGCCTAAAGTGCCATATTCATTAACCCTGTGAGCAGATATATAGATGACAAGTGCAGTGCTCATTTCAATAAAGGTTGATATGTTAAATACTTCAACTATAAATACCTCTCAACATTTAATATCTAATAATTGAGCCATTTGTGGCCATACCCAGTGACACTAGAGTCCATTATGGTGATACAAGGCCGCCCCTCAAGCATCGGGACAACCGATAGACATGCCCAGAGCCTGCCTCCCACCACTCTCCTTTAATATCTAGCTGAAAATGGGTGTAGATTAGAGATATTTATTGAGATTTCCTGGTTTTAAATGGCTGGAGTTGTGCAGTGATGATGATTTTGCCGTCTGCCTACCTAAATACCCCCCGAAGAAGTAGCTAAGGTTTCTCGATTGTTGAATAAAATTTGTGTGTTCGACGATATTTTAGGTTTAACGTGGAATAATACATGCATTGTATTGGCGGAACAATGTATTTGTAAATATGATGTATATTTATGACTTCATTTATGGTGTTGTTGGTTCCCCGTACAGTTGACCCTCACGTCAAAGCTCTTAGGGAATGATTTATATGGGATACACAGCGAGCTGTTAGCTCAGTATTTGTATATAAGTGTCTGCTTCTAGAGCCCAGAGGCTTGTAGTTGTGTTACCGGCTGCGACTGCCAAGGTTTTGCTTCTCTCTTCATATCGAAGCTCCTCTTTTGTTAGCCTAAAGCTGTCTTTCTCTTCAAACGCAACCGCTGAGGGAGTTGAGAAGAAATCCTGGCAGCCGAGTACATAGTTACATACCTGGACTTTTGCAAAACCGATATAATACGTGCGTATGGCATCAGTAAGTACTACGCTCAGCAGCCTCTGCTTCCAGACACCCAGCGAATAAGGTCTAATATTCACTTTACCGGCACAAATGGGGGAAACGGGAGATTTTTCCAGTCGTTATAGCATTTCAGTGGTCTCGGTGTCTCTTGCAGTTGCAGCCATTGTTAGCTTTGCACGTCCAGACCGTGTAGAGAAGTAGACGGTTTGTAGGGCAGACAGAGGGGGCAACTGGGAGAGCAGAAGTAAAAACGATGGAGGCAAATATTACAAGAAGTTGGAGAGAGAAAGGGCAATCAAAAGACCGGAAGGGTGAGACAAGAACAGTGTCGGACTGGAAAGCCAAGGGCCACCAGAAACCTCAAACCATGGGCCCACTCTCAAATATATTTTTCCTACTTTTCTGATTTAACATCTTTATTCTCCTATTATTTTTATTTACATGCTAGCAGCTATCTTTCCATTTATTTTTCCCCTTTGTTGCCATTCAGAAATAGGGAATGGCCATGAAACAGGCCAAATGAGCAGGAGCCAGAGGGCCCACTGACACCTGGGCCCAGCGGGAGTTTTCCTGGTATCCTGGTGGGCTAGTCTGTCACTGGACAAGAAGGGATAGAGAAGGGCAGAACAGAAGATATAGAGATGGACTTAGAATGGAATTGGGTTGGGGGGGAAGAAGGAAAGCATTCGGGAATGGGCAAAATTGAAGAAAGAAGAGACCAAGGACCTTCAGGCGAGAAAGGAAATGGGTGGAAATAAGACGAAAGTCATAAGTGAAATGGAAGAAAACAAGAAAAACATGAGACATGGGGGAAAAGAAACTCAAAACAAAAAAAAGAGAAAGTTAAATTAAAGATTAAAAGAAGGGCAGCTCGGTCCGTCTACTCAACACCCAGTTACCCCTCACCATCTCTTAAGTCTTCATGCTCCTCCTACTTTCCATTAAGCTCCACCTCTACTGGGGCCTGAGTATTTGGGCTGTCTCTCCTACATAGAGATACCAGGGGCAAATAGAAATTCATATTCTGCAACATCTGACTTCAATAGGTATAAACAGGGTCAGACTGGGCCGGCAGGAAAGAACCCGGTGGGCCCCGCTGACCCAATCCCTGCTAGTGCTGCCCCCTGATCTCCCTCCCCCAATCGCGCCCAAGATAAGTATAATGTATGCGTAGTGGGCGGGGGGGCGGGAGTTGACGGGGCCCTGGGGCGGGGCCTGTGGCAGTTTGGGGGGTCCTGAGGTATTAGCCCAGGTGGGCCATGCACACCCCAGTCCGATCCTGGCTACAAGATTCCATATGCTACATGGGGCAGATTTATTATACGGTGTAAAAAACCGTAAAGCAATTAAACTCTCTTTTTACACCATTTTGTCCACAAATTTCATATTACACAGAGTAATACATAGGCCCCTATGCGCCTAAGGTTATGTGATGAACTCGTGCAATAATTACATGAATCTTTGTGGGTATATGGAAGGATTGTGCTCCTCTCATAGGGAATTACAGATGTTCCTATCAGGGGACTTTAACGCAAATCCCTGATTTAGTTGGATTCCGCAAGCAAATCTTTCCTGCAAACTGTTTAATAATTACAAGCTGCTTGATGAGAGGATTACTAAACCCACTGAAAACAGTAACTTTCTAATTATGTGTATTTACTTGGATTATTAAGAGGCAGCCTAACAGCTAAGATTTGTTTTTTTTTCTACATTTAATACCAAGTGTTCAATAGACTATTCCTAGGGCTTTAGAGAAGCTGTTTTCTGCTATTTAAACAAAAAATTGATCACAGAACTTCTTACTGGCTTTTATTATAAATGTAATATACAGTAGGGGGTACATTATCCCTTATAATACATGAGTGATACTCAGAGTTCCCTGTATAACTCAGCCTGCAGCCTTGTGCCTTTATATGGGCACAGAACCCCTCAGTGACTGCTAATATCCTTATCATTTACAGTAGGGGGTACATTATCCCTTATAATACATGAGTGATACTCAGAGTTCCCTGTATAACTCAGCCTGCAGCCTTGTGCCTTTATATGGGGGGCACAGAACCCCTCAGTGACTGCTAATATCCTTATCATTTACAGTAGGGGGTACATTATCCCTTATAATACATGAGTGATACTCAGAGTTCCCTGTATAACTCAGCCTGCAGCCTTGTGCCTTTATATGGGGGGCACAGAACCCCTCAGTGACTGCTAATATCCTTATCATTTACAGTAGGGGGTACATTATCCCTTATAATACATGAGTGATACTCAGAGTTCCCTGTATAACTCAGCCTGCAGCCTTGTGCCTTTATATGGTCACAGAACCCCTCAGTGACTGCTAATATCCTTATCATTTACAGTAGGGGGTACATTATCCCTTATAATACATGAGTGATACTCAGAGTTCCCTGTATAACTCAGCCTGCAGCCTTGTGCCTTTATATGGGCACAGAACCCCTCAGTGACTGCTAATATCCTTATCATTTACAGTAGGGGGTACATTATCCCTTATAATACATGAGTGATACTCAGAGTTCCCTGTATAACTCAGCCTGCAGCCTTGTGCCTTTATATGGGCACAGAACCCCTCAGTGACTGCTAATATCCTTATCATTTACAGTAGGGGGTACATAATATCCCTAGCCTTACTATTAACCATTGAAGAACATGAGTGGCAGGTATTTAAAGATTTCAAAGAGACTGATCGCTGAATTAATAAATTATTGTGTGTGGGGGGGGGTTTACATGTACTTTATGGCTATGAAATAGGATCAGCGCTCGGTAGGATTTTATGGTACTAAGGGGGTTATGTAATAAAAGGCACTAAGGTTGCCCGGCTGCAATAACCCATAGTTACCAATTAACAGGCAAAATTGCACTGGTCAGTTTACCTTTTTAAAAGGAAACATTTTATTGGTTGCTATAGGTTACTTATATTGGGCAAAATTAGTGCCTTTTTTTTTTTTTTTTATACATATTGGGGAAAGTGCCTTAACCCATGGTGTCTCTTAGTAGCCTTAAGGCTTTGTGTTCCACATAATAGAGCCATGCGAGCCAACTCCTCTGGTTTTCCCCTTACTAACTATACCTTATATCTTTTTGCCTTATGCATTTGTCAATATACAGGTTTTGGCTTTAGAGGGATGGGTTGTAGTTAAACAACAATTGGGGGCAGTTTCTATGACAAACAGTGAAAGCTGCCTGCCCCCATTTGCACTTGTGTGTTTGAAGGATGCCCAAGCTGGGGCCACCCCAAGGGACACCCACATACGGCTCTCCGCTTGTCCCTCATGAATACAGTGCGGCTGAACGTAAGCAACACTGTATTCATGGAAGAAGCACAAGTCCGGAAGACCTTGCAGTTTGTGTCCTATGTTGTCCACATAGGCAGTTATTTGACCCCTCTGGAACAATTATAATCTGGCCAAAAAGTTTTATAGCTTTGGGCTGTAAAGGCGGCCATACACGGGCAGATTTCTGCAGTCAATTCACGTCCTTCAGACTGATTCTGCCCGTGTATGTGCACCCCATATGGGCCTACCCAACCGAGATCTGGCCTAAAGTTGGGCAGATCTCAATCAGGCAGGTTTGATTTTCCCATCAGATCGGGGACCACATTGACGCAGCCCTCTGTCCAACGGCGCCTATGTTGCCATTTTGATTTGGGAGAAGATCCACTCGTTTAGGGGGAGTATGGCATTGGGCAGTGGATACTCTGCGCTGCCTACAGATGCACCTATCGGTATACTTGGGGCCAATTCTGCTTAATGCAGCAGGCACCGGCACCGCGCCGGGCAATGAACTGTAAACAGTTAAACGGATTCTGCTTTCATGCTGGGAAATACACGTCTCATTGAATCTTGGAGGGTTTAGCGACTCGCTGAGGGTTTATGTGGCTCTCTGATGCCACCCAGTGGCCAAAGCAGCATTTTCCTACAGATAATTCAGGAGAGCAAAGAATCTGTGTGACTTTCCTTAGGGCCATAGGGTTTGGCATGAAAGGCAAATATATTTATGGTTAATTCTAACTTATTTTAAAAACAACATTATCTCTAAAATTTGGTAATTGAATTTTAGACTAAAATATGTTTTTTGCCACCGAATATGATCAAACAAACGCAGCCGACGGAAGGCAATTGTAGTTGTCGTATTTCTATAAACAAACAAATCTCTTGCCCATCTGGCGCCTGATAAGAACATCCCCCGGCATGACATTTGGGGGGGTAATTTTGCACCCCCAGTCCTGCTGCTGCCGCTGTAATAATGAGAATTAAAGATATAAATACAGGGCTGACATTAATTGCTGCTTGTGAAAGACAAATCCCCAACGAGGGAAGGAAGGAAAGAGCAGTCGGAACATTTATCTTCTCCACAGACCTGTGGTTTTCACAAACATAATGGGGGGGGGGGGGGGGGGGGAGACAGGCAATGATTTAAATAGTTAATATAAAATGTTATTTATCTGGATACATGGGGGGCCAAGGAGAAAAGGATTCCGCGCCATTGATTTATATGGGCGAGACATCTCCTTGCTCTATATGAGCCCTCTCTCTGGGAGGAATGGGCAGAATCCAACGTTTGATTTGAGATGAAAGGATCAATTATTGGGGTGCCCCTTGGGATGGGGGCAGTTTCATTGTAAATGTAAAACACTCCCCCTTTGTGACATGTTCATTGAGTGGGGATTAAATTAGTGGCGCATAAACGCTATAGGGCGCGGTTATATCTGCAGGTGCAGTGAGCAAACGCAATTGCCATGTTTTTCCCAGAATTCCAGCGTTATTGCAGTCAGCTTTCGTCGTTTCTGATGTCCAACATGCGAGGGACATCTGCGCCCCATTCCTTAGGCATGAGGGTGCTGCACCTATTGACGCTGGGCGTGAAGGGGAACCCTGGAACTACCACCTGGACAGGAAGGGGCGGTAACTCCAGGATTCGCTTGCACCAATGGGTGGCGCAGCGCTTGGAACGAAAAGTAGTAGGGACTCGGAGCAGATGGGGTTTTTGCCTTCCTCTGGATCAACTAGCAGTTAGGCAGGTTATATATAGGCATTATGGTTGAACGTGATGGACGTACGTCTTTTTTTCAACCTAACTTACTACATTACTATGAGCACAGCTATATGGAAGTAACTTTAATGAAAGTGATTTTGCACACAACTGACTGTAGGGTAATTGCAGGGACCACAGCTGCATTTGTGGGCCTACATGAGCCCTTACATAGGGACTATTTCCCCGCCTCCCGTAGGCTGGCAGCAGGGGTTGGCCAAGCCAACCGGGTACCCTAGGCAACCCAGTCGGCCAACTCCGCCCCCCCCCCCCAACGACGCATGCGCGCCAAAGCACAGGAGGCGGTGCAGGGGGGGCAGGGCGATTAGATCGGTCATTGCCTCCGCCGCTGCCTACCCCTAGTTCCGGCCCTGGCTAGCAGAGTCATCCAACCCCTCCCTCACCTTGTTTCATGTGATGTCCCTCTCCTAATCCGAGAATCTGTGCACCAGACTCCATGTCTCCTCCATGACGGTGCCTCCTGCCCACCCCAACCCCGCCTCCACTTCCTCCTCTAATGCAAGGAGTACCTCCGCCCACAGCCCCTGCCTTACTCCTCATTTGCTGTCAATGCCCCCCTACTCATAAGAGAAGAAGGAGGAGACGAGGGGTAGTTTTAAAGATGCTGGCTGCGCGTGGAAGAGAGCTAAAAGGCACAAATATGGACCCCTTAGTACTCCATTAAAAGCCCTTGCTTCCAGGGTCTGGCTCTTTTCAGTACATGTTTAACCATGACCTGCAAAAGCCACACCTTTAGACCCAAAGCCACACCCACTATATACATAAATATCCTGCCCTTCTACCAAGCCCCACCCCCTTTGACTAACCAAAAACCCCATCTTTCTGGAAGCAATTCAATATTAAACTTGTTCTAACAATCACTTACCCTTTTTTTTTTTCCCCTAGGAACAAATGTCCACGAAGCCAAGCGTATCCTGGCAGAGAGCGGGCTGCCCATTACCTCCGCCAACGACCTGGACGACGCAGCCAGAAAAGCCGTGGCGAGCATAGCGAAGAATTAGCCGCCTTTGCCCGTTTCTACCAGGAACTCAAACTCCGTATCGGAATAGCGGAACATCTGATAATGAATGTACTTGATTTTAACCCACAAATGTTTATATCTCTAAATTTCTAGTATGAGTGATTATGGGTGTCGTTAATGTTGTTTAAAGTGGGGGTGGGCCACCAGGGGGCCCCCTAACACTGGGAGCTTCAGGTCCTTCATGTCGATGGTTGGACATCCCTGATTTAAACTGTAATTGGTCACTAATTTTATACGGGGAATGATACAATAACTGTCGGTTCTACGTGCAATTCCGGATGTTTTTCTAGTGTATGAGCCAAAAACGTCGTTTTATACGGTGCTGAAAGCCAATAGCCTTGTTCCGTGCACTGTGGGGTCACTAGGTGCCAAGGGGGTGTTCATTTCTAATTTTATTTACAAAAATAGTTTCATAATGTTTATTCCTGTGGGTGAAACTTATAAACCCATTAGGAAATTCTACAATATGCCACCAATGGAGTCCAGTCCAGAGAGCCGCCATCTTGTTGGGGAGCTAGAGTAGGAAGCTACAGGGTTTCTGGTGGTTGTGATGATTACATACCTCCCACCTATCCCTGGGAGGCGGGCCCTGGCCTTTTTAGATGGGAATATTGGGGGGAGTGTATATAGGATATAGTCATTACACAAGGAGCACTTTTGTATCTTTCTCATACTGTATTAAACAGGCTACTATCCTGTGTAACCTACACTGAGACGGGCCAGGTTGTCTCAAACACATCTCTATTTTTAACGATTGTCTACTTTTTCCGTATTCCGTCCATAGCCTTAACATCTTCTAACTGTGCCATCAAGACATGTAGTCATGCCTAAATAAAGGGGGTGTGCCCTAAATGTTGTCCACAGCAATCCAATCAGATGTGTTCAACTGTTATTTTCAGTCAGTGGTTCCCAAACCTTGAGCCTGAAGAAGTGGTGGCAGGGAATTAGTAAAAGATCTGGGGATAATGCCTATTGGTCCTCGTAGTTACTTTAGAGTCCATCCAGGAGCTCAGTGAGTGTGAGATTTGGGGTGAAAACCCCAAATCTCATATATTCTTGAGACTATGTAATGACCTAAGTGGAGCCCTGACCAAGGTTGGACCTTCCAAGTAGGGTTTGGACTGGAAAAGCCCAACAACCACGACTAATTACTCTATTTCATAGCTGCTGATTGGTTGCTATGGGTTAATGAGTTGGGGGCAAACTTTTCCCTGTTTTCTAATGGGTTTTGTTAATGTTCCGCAAGAAACCTCAACCTTGGGTCCATCCTGTGCTGCTGGTCTTCAGGAATATTTTTTTTAATGTCTTCTGTCAACCACTTTACATCTAAACTTTTAGGAGTGACAACTTTGCCTTTTTTAACAGACACTTGAAGCAAATAAATGAGTATTGCCTTGGCGGCCATTGTCCCTTGTGTGTGTCGTTTCTTCTCTGATCTTCTGGTTGGTGTTAGCTCGTTATAGATGATTGGATCAGCCATTCTGTCATAGGTCAAAAGATACCTAGACAAGCGGATAAATGTAAACCCAACCCCCCCCCCCCCCCCGAACCTCACGTAAATCAACTTCAAACTGAGTGTCTTGGGGGAAAAACAGACATTTTCAGTCTCACTGTAGATGATATTTGGGTTGGAACCCTTCCCAAAGCTCTGAGGCCTTCTCTAAAATACATTTCTCTAGGGTAGTATTTACATTACATTACGCCCACTCATCCCGAACACAGAGACCCTCAATGTTGGTGGGATGCTGGGAGTTGCATTTAATGAGGGCTGTTACTTTACTTTATACCCGTCAAACAGATCTTTTGTTGGTTGGGGGTCCAAGGCAAAGTGTCCATTCACTTTATGGGAAAATTATTATTATTAACATTTATTTATAAAGCGCCAACATATCCCGCAGCGCTGTACAATAAGTGGGTTACATACATTGGACATACAGAGTAACATATAAAGCAACCAATAACCGATACAGGAGGTGAAGGGAGCCCTGCCCAAAAGAGCTTACACTCTACAAGGAGTAACATATAAAGCAACCAATAACCGATACAAGAGGTGAAGGGAGCCCTGCCCAAAAGAGCTTACACTCTACAAGGGGCTGTTACTTTTCTTTATACCCGTCAAACAGATCTTTTGTTGGTTGGGAGTCCAAGGCAAAGTGTCCATTCACTTTATGGGGAAATTATAGACAATTAGTTGCGGTTACTTTACATGTAGATATTGGAGTTAAGTATTCCAGGTTTTTTTCTGCTTTCTATTGAATAAAAATATCCTCTCACGGAGCTCTTGTTTTTTCGGGTCCCTCAATCAATCACATCCCTATAATTGTGCCTCCGGCATAAGGAATCCGTCACACTTAATAGACTTATATACCGGGCATTTATATTCCTTGCCGAGAAAGGTCAGCGCGCGAGGAACATAAAAATCATGCGCCGGCCGAACTTCCTTTGTCATTTGTTAGTCTTCCTAAGAGGACATGGAAGAGAAGCAGAAATGGGTCGATGAGAAAATGAAGAGCTTGCGAGAAGGAAGCCGGGGGTCGTTTTGTGGTGTGTAATTGTGTAAGCCGCCAAACGGGGCCTTCGTGGACAAAAATAGAAGGTTAGCAGGTAGATGACAAAATGATTAATTGCCTGAAAGCGAATCCTGGGAAATGGGCTTGGGAGAATCAAGTGCATGAGTTTTACATCATGTGAATTACAGAATCAGACAGAGCCATAACCCGATCTCGTCACTGTAATTGCCTGTGGAAGTATCCGATGGCCGCACATCCTTAATACCGAGCTCCTTACACGTGGGATTCCAAAGCAATGATGGGGAACATAAAGAAGAAGCTTATGTGGCCTTATGTCCTTATAAAGGTCTCGTATCAATTTCCCTCTCGTGTCGAGGGAATAAAGGAAGGGATTCTCTTGGAAAACAGGACAGATGAGAGGGATCAGTCTTACTCCGAGGGGGGACGGCACGCCGCAAGGTGTTTTATTGCTTCATTTTCACTTTTGGGTGTGGGGGAATGGGAGACGGATCTCATTCTAATGCCTTTTTCAATAGCAACACGAGCAACGTTTTGCCCATAGCCAAATGCTAAATGGAGTGGTGTCCCACCAATCAGAGCCTGACCAAGGAGCTTTGGCACCCAAGGCAAATCTTGGTATCTGCACCCCTAAATTTTACAATTTAGGGGTGCAACCCAACCCTCTGTCCGTAGGTCACGTGACGGAATCAATGACTCGCAGCATGAGTTTGTTGTTTGGTTGAGGAGCTCACAAATAAATTATTTATATAATAAACCTTAAGAAGATATCACCAGCGGGAGACCAAGTTACATGCCATCAAGAATTCCATTTTCTCTCGTAAGAAAAACTAAAGGCTGACAGTTGGGAGAAAATGCCGGTAGAAGAAGAAGGAAATCTTCTGTAGAGGCATCTGGTTGCTCTTCTCTGTCTGTGGGGCAACATCACTAATCATTTGTTGTTTTCTGAATTCCAAATTAGTCAGAATTATGTCTAATTAAGAAGAAGAATAAGTGGTGCTTGAAGTAGATCTATGAATGCATTTGACCACTGTCAGTGGAGGGCTAGTAAAAAAACAGGATAAAATGGGCAACAGCAAACGCCAAGTGGGACAACAGAATTGGAGATGGAGAATGATTCTCAATAGGCATCTAACTTGGTCTCCTGGTGATTAGAACTTCCGTAGTGACAGCTGGATTTACCCCTTTACACTGCACAGCATTACAGAAAAGGGAATACTTGTAGTTCAGCACTTAGTTTGGATTAAACTGGACGTCCACATGTTCTTGGAGATGAAGACAGTAATGGCTGTATTCACAGTCTCCAGCACAGCTTCTCTGGTTCTCAGTAGCTCTCACAAATGTCTAATATGATAATGTTAGGATTCTCTGGCCACTTGTCTCTCCTGATACTCTTCTTCAGGTTGGGTGGCTCTCTTGGATCCACAGTTTCTGTTATAGTACAAGGGGTGTGTAGGGGGGCCCTCTCTGCATCGCACCTCTCTAGCTTAGACTGTAGACATTTAGTCCCTAACCCTTTCCTCCTTGTTGGAGCCTCAGCTGCTCAACTAGCTGGCCTACCTCTATCTTTCACTGCCTACAGTGACCTCCACATATCTGGTCTACCACTAGCTAATATAACTAAATGGCTCACCATGGCTCTACTCAGAGGTAACAGACCTCAGCCTTTCTGGAGTCATCCACTTCTTCTTACATCAGCCAAAGAGTAAGTGACCCATTTCTCTGGCAGTCTGACAGACTATCTTGGAAAATCTCCTTCCCATCAGAGAACCGCTCTAGAACCTTTCCTACCTAACAATACCATCTAGAGACTGAAGATTATAACTATTAAAGGAGATCTACCCCTTGGATCAGCACCTATAATTGATTCTACAAACTATACAAGCTCTGCAAATGCATTAAAGGCTACTGTATCTCTCACCATATAGGAACATTATGGCCACTTCTAAAGCCCTGAGCCAGTATATTAGCGGTCAATGCTAGCAGTTAATGCAACCTGCTGACTTGTTGCTACGGGTTACTAGAACTGGGGCAAACATTAAACCCGAGTTGGAAGCGGCCCCGAGTCTCCAGTAGCACCTACAGCAGCTGCATTCCCTTCCACTGACTGGGGCGTATTTTACTTGCTCTAACATATTCCCTCTGTCAAAAATACTAAGGCGATCTCCTTCCCGGCGCCCTGGAATAAATCACATCGATGCTCTTCAGGCTGCTCCGCCGAGCACAAATCATTTAATACAAGAAGAAATGTGTTTATTGCAGCCTTCCCCAAGCTTCTTGACCATGAATCTCCATGACTCAAAAAAAAATCCATTCATGGCAATGGCACCCAGTCTCCGCTATCCGTTTCCTTCTCATATAATCTCGGCTTATTTTAGCCACTCATCGTGAATACATATCCAGCCTAAATATTTCAGTACTTTTGTTCCGAGCTCATGAAATATACATGGTTCTTTTATTATTGGCTTTAATGTCTTCAAAAACCCCCACTCATGGTTCTCTTTGCACCTTTCTGCCTGAAACTGTAATATGCGCGGTGCACTTACTAACCCAGGCTCGTAAACATTCATTTTAGAGAGTAACAAATAGGTGGGGAGCCATGTTGGGATGATTCAATGGCGATCAACAAGTTCCAGTAAAAGCCAGCGCTTTGTCGTTGGGTTGCAGTGGTTTCGGTGTTAAGTGCAAGCTCTGCGGTGCAGGTATAAAACAATAATGCTGAGCAGGTTATGAACTCCATTACAACATGCAGACAGTGGTACCGGCTGAGTAGTTATTGGACTTTGCCACTGTTATCCTGAAATATTGTGGTGTTGGTAGTTAAAAAATACACTTTATGGGCAAAGGTATCTGGCCACTGTCATGGTCGGACTGGGCCGATGGGACACTGGGAAAAAAAAACGTCAGGAAGCATTGGTACCTCCCCGCTGACCTCCCTCCCATGGTTGCGGCAAGGTAAATATGAGGTATGTGCACTTGGGGGTCCCTTGGAGGGTGTGGGCCTGCACCCCCCAGTCTGACTCTGGCCACTGTGCAAAATGCTATGTCCTCAATAGAACACTCACTGCTGAGCTCCAAACTGTCCCCAGAAGCACAACTATTCATAGGGTACATGGAGTTTTCATGGGCAAACAAGGTTAATATTGTCATACCCTATGCCACGTGTTGCCTGTAGCAGTGAAAATGTGACAACTGGAGGGATAAACAGCATCTCACTATCTGTCAGTCTGACAGAAAAGTTTGGGTTTGGTAGATGGCAGGAAAATACAACCTGTCTGAAAGTATAATGGCAACCAAAGTTTGGTTGAGAAGACATAATGGGCTTAGGTTGTTTCAGTGGTTTTGGCTAGGGCCCCTGGTTCCAGTGAAAGCAAACCTACAACAGTGTTTCTCAACCTTCCTAATGCCGCGACCCTTTAATACAGCTCCTCATGTTGTGGTGACCCCAAACCATAAAATTATTCCTAAGCCCATCGGAAATATGTGTTTTCCCATGGTCTTAGGCGACCCCTGTGAAAGGGTTGTTCTACCCCCAAAGGGGTCCCGACCCACAGGTTGAGAACCGCTGGTATACAATGACGTTCATGACAATTCCGTGCTTCCTACTTTGTTTAACACTTTGGGGAGGGCTCTTTCCTGAGTCAGCACAATAATGCCCCTATGCACAATGTCAATGTCAGGTCCTACAGAATGGGTTTACTGAGATGGAAGCAGAAGAACTTTACCTAACAGAGCCATGACCGTAACCCAACTGAACCCCTGTTGGATGAATAGGAACCCCGACTGTGAGCCTGGTCCCCAACATCAGTGCCCAACCTCACTAATGCTCTTGTGGCTGAATGGAAGCAACTCCCAATGTCCCAATATCTAGTGGGAACCTTCCCAGAAGAGTAGGGGCAACTTTATATTGATCCCTTTGGTTTGGGAATAAGATGTTGGACAGCAGGTGTTTGGATACTTTTGGCCACACTGTTCTTTGATGATTCTTAACATTTCATATAAGGAACAGCAGCACAATGATAGAGGCAACAGTTATAGAAATACCTCCTCCCTAACTGGCCTCTTACACGACAGCGGCTGGGGAGCAGGAGATATAAGCAGCAAGAAGAGCGGCTAGTGGAGGGCGGGCCAGGAAGGGGTTCTTCTACACAGGGGCCCGTTGCCATGTACGTATGCCACTGATAAGGAAAATAAAACCTTTTGGTGGCAACCCAGGGCAATCACAAAAGACTTGGGGGTGTCTGTATTGCACTGTATGTGGCACCTGTGATGATCTCAATGGATTTCTTCAAACAGTCCAATCCTTTTATCCATAGAAAGAGCCATGGAGTAGGCTGAATATGCAGAAGACTTCGCTTTGTGTCGCCCCCACAAGTTCAGCTTTATAATGAACCTGCTTTGTGTGTTCCAGTTGACTTCACAATTGCTTTTAGTTTCCAAATAGCTAGAATATTTCGTTATAAAATGATATATAGAAGATAGGACGTTTCTTCCATTCAGTTTGTAGCTGATAATAGCGCTTATTGTGATATGAGCTACTGAGACTTCCATCATGGACGTGGTACCAGGACAAGGGGTGCTGAAGGTGTCACAGTGCTGAACTGGGGCCCAGTCTGTTCCATCCCCCCAGAGTCCAGTTCAGGGCCACAGCAGGAAGGGGGCTGGAGCCCCATACAGGAGGCTTCTCATTGGATAGGCCTAATTAATTAAATGATACAGCCAATGTGTATGCAGTGGTGTCATGTCCAGGACCTGATGTCCTTGGTTGGTGTTTTGTTTTGTAAAAATTCCTGTATATCCGAGACTAAAGCAGCCAATGTCACCCAAACAACACCAGCCAATGCCAATGCAGCACCAAGGGCCAAAAAGACAGCTAGCTGGTATTGGACAGACTGTGGGACAAACCCACAATGCTGGGGCCCTGCCGGACCAGGGCCAATAGGATTTTTCCCAGTATCCCGTTGTGCCAGTCGGTGTACATTCTGCTAAACTAATTCATGGGGGTTTATTTTTTGGTTGAAGTTGTTCAGTGATTTCCAGAAATTTTTTTGGGAAAACACTGTCTAGATATTTATTTCCTGAGCCGTTAGTTGCCCTTTAAGAAACACCTTTATTTCAGAATTGTTTCATTCTTAAAATATTTCATTGACTTCTCTCTCTTGTCAGTAATCGACTGTCCCAAAATAAGCGCCGTCATCTGACAAAAGTCCCGTCAGCTGCCGGTATCACATGTAACGCAACATGTCAGGAGAACAAACAGATGGAGGGGGGGCTATGTTGCACACAAAGGCGCATTCTGTGGGAGGGGTGTGAAGCATCACATCTGGTGGCTTGATACGCACTTGTTAATTAAAATGTCACTAATTGGATTAGTTCAAAGAAGCCCCTCCTACTCTCAGGTTCCCCTTGTTGCACGAACTAGAAGATGTGTTTGTACTTGATGCAAATGCCTGATGGGCTTCAAAACACAGAACCAGAACACGGGCCCACAAGGGATAAAGAGAAAAGTCCAGCCATCTGGCCACAGGTTCCTTCCTGGTTCTGTATTCGTCAGGGGCCAATTCATTGTTGCTTCGGGCCCCTAAACCCTGCTTTTCTCCTGTCGTGTCCCCATCCCACCCCAGCCCCATCATGGTCCAGCCCCAATATGCTCCAACTCCCAGAGGAGGAGGAGTTAGCCTAGGGGTTAATCGAGCAGCCTTTGTTGTGGAATCTGATACCAGAGACCCTGGTTTGACTCCCCGTGGCAACTCCTTGTGACCCTGGGCAAAACACTTAATTTTTTGGCAACCTGGTATACTCCGTGCACCTATAATGGCTGCCTTGCTTTTTCGCTAAAGCACTTTGAGTGCCACGGGGGAAATGTGCCGTATAAATGATTCCATTCGCTCCGTATCTCCCTCAGTCCCCACTCCACAGCAATGGGCCTCCTGAGAGCTTTCCTAATGGAAATCCTTGACAGTGACCAGGTCAGCTACAGTTGCACAATTGAGCAAATATATCCAACAACCAGTTAAACCTGCCATTTATACAGGATATAGTGAGTAACTAAGCATTTGTGTCCTGAACATTGCAAACTACAGAGGAGTTCAATCCTGAAGAAGGTGGACTTTGCTTGGTGCCTTTTTAGAGTCTGGACCTACTAACGCACAATAAGGTTTGTGAGGCACAAGGTATTCAGTGTCTGTTGAGGTTCCTACTGTAAGATTATATGCCCCATATGCCCAGGCTTACAATTCTGGTGGGTTTTAATCATGGGTTACTCTCAAAAAGATGCATGGAGACCAAGTTGTCCTTCCTTACCTGCTTTTGAGTTGCAGTCAAATGAATGGAAAACCTTCTGTCTATGGAAGATAGCGAGGTGCTATGATCTTGATAGAAAGGAGCACACCCTTACCTTCCAGCTCAAGGCCTGTTGGTGGTATCAGCAACCTCAACACACTGGGAACAAGAGAATTATAGTGGCACCCAAGGCAATTTCAGCAGGGTGCCCAGTCTTGGAACTTTTCATCCCTAACACATTAGAAGTAGACGTTCCATTAGAGATGTGTGTATCCTTCCCTCTACATCTGTATGAATTATAAAATGGCAGAGCTCCATTTCAGACTGAGCTTCCAAGGCCTAGAGAACCTACCATGAAGGGCCCTTCTCATAGCAATAACATGTACCCGAGCCAACCTCATGTCATGTAATCAGGGCCGCCCACAGGGGGGGCAGTTGTCCCAGGCCCAGCCAATCTTCACTTTTAAATGGGGCCCGGTCATGCTACAATTTTCTGACTGGCTCGGGCCCCCTTTAATCTATTACGGTCGGGCCCTGTCATGTGATTTGTTGCTCCTTCTCCTTGTGCGGCGACGGCTACAGGCACTTTTATAAGGTTGCTACCCGTGCATACTGATGTCACACGTACACATAGGGCGCAACCTTATAAAAGGGCCTGTCGCACAAGGAGCTGAAAAAGAAGACAACGACTTCGGGGGGCATTGTCTATGGGGAAATTAAGGACACTTTCTATGGGGGGCACTGTCTATGGGGGCAATTGGGTGCACTTTCTATGGGGGGCACTGTGTATGGGGGGGACTGTCTATGGGGAGTGCTGTCTATGGGGACAATTGTGGGCACTTTCTATGGGAGCACTGTCTATGGGGCAATTGGGGGCACTAAGGGGCACTGTGGTAGGGGGGCCCTAATACTTTTTATGTCTGTGTGTCCTTTGTACTGATGGGAGGGGCCCTGGGGGAGGGGAGCCCAGAAACGTTTGTTGTGAGGGGCCAAGTGATTTCTGATGGTGGCTCTGGAGATAATGATCCACTCCAGGCCTTTTTGAGAATTCAGGCCTAAAAAAAAACAGAACTGGATCATTATCTCCCTCGTGACATGGGATTGGTTGGCGGCTCTGCATGTACATGTATGACATCTAATATGTTGTATATACATAATAGGCACTATATAGACCTACGGTAAAAATAAGAAAGGCCTGATTGAAACTGTCATTGGCCGGGGCCCACTGGGAGCCCCTCTGGTTCAGTGACGGCCAGTCCGACCCTGGCTTGATAGACGGACGCCATTTTTATAAATGCATTTGCACTATGTGGATTTATTTGTCTGTATCAGCTCAGTTTACTTTGAGCCTTTTGAGTTTCATTACTAGTAGGAATGAGTCTAGAGATACAAACGTGAGACAGCCCCGGGGTATCTCTGCGAGACATCCCTCCGGCTCCATCTCGATAAAGGAACAACAGAAAAACCGTATTTTTATCTGAACACAATGTAACCTTGGGCCACGGTTATTCTGCTTACCCGGCAACCGTCTGGGAACTCACAGTCTCCCTCTTATCTCCCTAAAGATAAATGAGAGTCGCCCCCGAGGCCTGACTGCCAGCTCTACACACGGGATCAGCCGAGAGCGCCACAGTCTGGCAGTGAAACATCGAGATCCCATGCGGGGGGCGGAAAGGCCTGTTGGCCCCACTGGCTCCTTCATAATCATCTTCTCGTATATCAGCTCTGACTTTGGAGTCCTAAAGACAAGAGGACGATTAGAGGAGAAAATACCTGGAGAAAGAACAAATAAAAAGGGAAGAATTGGCTTTAAAGGGGAACTTAACCCAAACACAACTTAAGCATTTTGAAAAGTAAACATAAGTTCAGCCTTGTTATGAGGTTTAATGTAATAACCTGATTTGGAACAGTTCCCTAAGCCCCGCCCCCTGTTCCCCTGCTGATTGGCTGACTACTTTGTGACTCAAATAAAATGTAACAGTAGTCGCCTGCCCTCAGCCTTCAGCCTGCCTCCTCCCAATCCCACAATTCCCTGCTGCACACGTGATGTCAATAAGGAAAGGAACATCCCAGTGCAATGCATTGTGGGTAATGTAGTTCCTGCATGCTGTCTGTAAGCTGGGGAGAAGTTGTTACAATTTGTAACATCAGTGTTTTAGTCCCTCCTCCCCTGCCAGGATTTCAAATGAGGCAGAAAGAGAAGAACTGTTTTGCAGCTGGATTTCAGCATATAAAAATGGGATTTATTCCTACCTTTTTGCAGGAACAGGTTACAGTGATTCAGGGTTGGACTGGGCCGCCGGGACACCTGGAAAATACCCTGGTGGGTCCCAGTTCCCATTCAGGGGAGGACGTCCGGCGGAGGCATCTGCGGGGGCAGATACCCCCATACCTTGGGGGGCACCCAGGGCAGGTTTCCCGTTGGGCCCTGCACTCCCCAGTCCGACCCTGGGTATATTAGGGGTTTCTGTGTTGAGTGGGGCTCGTGGTTCCCCTTCAAAAATTCTATATAATTCCCCATGTATTGGGGCATGTTGACGCCATGTTTGTGCCAGTACAGTATCCATCAATCTCTATCTGTCACCACTAGGGTTGGTATTTAGGAAGTGATAAGCAACATGGCAGCTCTCATTCGGGCGTAAATGCAAACCTATACCTTCTAACTGTCATTTCCCACCTTCTCCACAATCTAATAACTCAATATCATTGCTTCTTTTCAGACGTACAAAGTCCCGGAGCTTTAGTGTCAGCGCGGAGAAGCGAATTGTGTGCCACAATAACAGCCGGCTCATATAAAAGCCTTCGTTCTGCCAATTAAGTGAGAAATCAGATAGCAATTATATAGCGAAAATGCCTTCTTTCCCCGCTACCTGCGCTGAATGCATAGAGCACTTTTAATTACCGCGCCCGGCGAGCGGCTCGTACGGCCTTCGGAGATGGGAATGTTCTTTGTTCTGTAATTTAAACACCGCCTGGGTATGAGAGGCTGAAGGTGACCTTGCCCCGCTAACGGCCGCCGTCTATGAGCGGATCCATATCCCCTTTCTTGCAAATTATTCTCATAAAGTTGCATTTTGGCATCACTTAGAAGCTGAAAACATATCAAGGCTGCATAAGTCAAACGCTATCGACATCAAATGCCTCTCATCGGGGCCCCCGGAGCCTCTCGTGGGGGGATTATTTTAGCTCCTCTTTCAGGAAAGTGGCCTGTCACAGACGATTTCTCCAAGTGACGGAGCGTTCGCTGTAATGAGACGTTGGGAGTGGAGAGCGCACAATGCAAGGCGATGGGATCCGGGCGGCACGGAGGGGCATTTACATTCAGCCGCTGGGAAATGATTATTATGTACTTAAGCCTGAGCCTATTCACTAACACGTGGGCAAGAAGGTCCGGACTGAGATACAAAATAGGCCCTGGTATTCCAAGTGCACAGGGGCCCAAACAGCCCCCTATAGGCCCAATAAATAGTGAGTGTCTATGGCAGGGGTGGGCAAACTTTTTGGCTCAGGGGCCACATTGACTTACAGACAGGCCAGCGTTATGCGTTTCCATGCTGTTTCCGCTCGTCAGTCGCCAGACGCCAAGTCTCGCGAGATGAGACTTGCGGAGTCAGCGGCCCGGATTAAAAAGACCAACGGGCCAGACATGGCCTGTAGTTTTCCCACCCCTGGTCTTTGGCACCTTACAGCAGCCTCTCTGGCATTGGCCAGAACCCACAGATTGCCAGTCCCCGCCTGTGGGCAAGTACCAAAGCACCCAATGTGATTGTGGGTAAATCATAGCATTACTATGTAATGAAAAGTATGCCAGGGTTAACCCCGTGCACCTTGGAATGCATTAGAGAGCTTGAAATGGTTCGCCAATAGTGACGAGCGAATCTCTTTTTGCTTTGCCAAATAATTGGCAAAACTGCTGAAAAATCTGCAAAATGGCAAAAATTTGCATGACCTGTTGACCGTTGAATGTGACCGAAGCAAACCTTTACATTTTTGGAAGCAACAACGACTTTTTTTGTTTCATGAAGAAATATGGCAATGGCGAAATGTGGAATTTCACAGTGAATCCATGCCTGGACGTACAGAAGGAGCTGTGATTGGTCAATGCCCGTTTCCTGGTCTGCTGTATCATTAGTAATCTGGTACGTGTGCAAGTACATGTATATCCAACGACAAGATGTACAGGTGCAGTGTCGGACTGGGGTGTGTGGGACCCACCGGGAATGTTACCTCAGGGACCCCGAACCCCGGTTGTGAGCTTCTCCATAGGGCAAGATCAGTGGATAATTGAACCCCCCCCCCCCCACAGTCACACACGCACGCTTCTTAAGGAACCAATGGGGGTGGAGGAGGGAACATCCACAAATGCCAGCTGGGGTGGGTAGCAGGACTGGGTCGGCCAAGTACAGGTGGGGGGCCCCTTAGCTGAGACCCTTGGGTCCCCTGACATGTTGGATACACAGAATTCACAGAATTTGGAACAATATGCTAAACAATAAAACATTATTGCTCTATACCATAGATTCGCCACATTAGTGCCCCCTAGAACGCTATATTTATTCAGCAGAAAGCTTTACTATACCTGAGTAAAGAGCCCTAGAAGCTCTCTCTGATAGCAGCTGCCATTTTAGCTTGGTGTTCATAGCTTCCTGCTGCAGCTCTAGACGTTATAGCTTAGATTACACATTCCTAAGGGAGGGGGAGTGAGTTCTTATGCATTCTTATGGGAGGGGGGAGCATAAGAAGGGAGGGAAAGAGAGAACTGTGCAGACTTGTGCCCCAGACCTAAAGGAGCCCTAAAAGAGAGGAAGCAGACAAACATGTTCCCAAAAAAGGAGACAAGAAATCCTGTGTTTCTTTTGATAGAGGACTCAGTGCAGCGTTTCTCTGAGTGCTTATGGCTGTATTTACATAGACCTTTCTGAGTTTTTACCTTTCCTTCTCCTTTGAAATATTTTATTCATAAACAGAACTGCCATTTTGCCATGAATGTGCTCAGTATTACCTGTTCGCTTGGGAAATCCAACAGCGCCTCCCCTCTATATAAAGCAGTAAGTGATCATCATACGGAGCGTTGCTTCCGCCAACCTGCCCCAAACCTACATGGAACTGGATACAGGCAGTGTCTGTCAACAAAGGGAAACATGTTGATAAATGTAGATGAATGTTCTGCCATTCGCCCGCTCTACGTGACATCATCTGCCATTTGGGAGCAAAAGGCCTTTTTATCATTCCTGTCCGTTTAACAAGGTTGGATGAAATATCGGATCCCGTATAACGAGAGACTAATGTTTGTGTGAAAGCTCCTTGAGGAAAACTTCGGATCATGGAAGCCGACGAAGCCTTTTAATACTCAGTTGCCATATTGATTTATTGACGGGATGCAAAGCTCTCAAAACTTAAAAGCTCCGAAGAGGAAATCTTAGAGGTTTCAAAAACATCCTGAAGATTAATTTGGTTTGTCCAATGGAAGAGAGAACCAGATACGCCCTGTTTGTGCCTCATACAAGCTGGAGGTTGGCGAATTGTATCAATAGGTTTTGTATTTACAAATAGAAATGTAAAAATTCTGGTTTTAATATCTAAAGATTTTGTAGATTGAGTCCCTGTAAGTCGGCTCCTCTGGGAGTCAGAGGTATAAGACATAAGATGACAGGGGAGGGGTCCTCTATAGTCCAATCAGCTTGAATGAAACAAAATACGAATAGTAACCTCTGATACTATGGGGCAGTCGAATAAAGTCGAATAAACTCTTTTCCACGAATGCCGCACATTTAATAAAAAATCGAGAAATGAAAAAGTCTGCCTGGGAAAAGTTGCAGAAAAGTTGTGAAAATTTGCACGAAAACTGCTTTTTTGAATTGTCGCACAAAAAACACTGCGTCAAAAATTTGAAATCTCTAAATTGGAACAAAAAATCTGATGGTTAGTAAATGGCCCCCTATATGTGTATGTTAGCCAGACTTTGGTCTTGGTACACTCTTTGTTCTAAGCCAACTTTGGCACAGTTTGTCTAAAGGTCCCCATACACAGGCCGATTGTAGCTGCCAATATCTCTCCCTTAGACCAATTCGGCAGCTTATCGGCCCGTGTAGGGGCACTAACGACGGGCCTGCCTGACCGATATCTGGCCTAAAATCGGCAAAATATCGATCAGGCAGGTCTGATCGGGGACCGCATTGGCTCATTGATGCAGTCCCAGAACCGACGGACGCCTGCACCTGTTGTTCTAATTCTAACCGAATTAGCCGATATCGCCCACCCGTAGGTGGGGATATTGGGAGAAGATCCACTTGCTTGGCGACCTCTCCAGGCGGGCAGATCTTAGCGTGTATGGGCACCTTAAGTCCTGGACCAACACTGGGTCTTTTGCCAAAAATATGGGTTCACTCTACCTGCTGGAACAAAATTGGATACGGCACCAAGGGACAGAGTTATCAAATATAGAACTGGGGGATCCACATGAATTCCCAACATTCCCTTTCCCATTCACCAACACGAGCACGATCAGTCAAAGCTGATGAATGTGTGAATTTGCCTTAATGTATGGGCTCATTGATTTTCTTTGTGGTGTTAGTGCTCAGTGCAAATTAGCAGCAACACTGAGTACTAACATCCAAAATCATGAATCCCTGACGCATTTGGGAAAGAACAATTTGGACAATTATTTCCCCCAACAGAACAAATGGTTAAATAGGACATTTTCACGCTTGAATAATCACATGTTGCCCCCCAAGGCAATGACCCATACCATTCCAGTTGTATTTTGCTCAACAAGTTTGGATTTGTCTATGGGGCAGCAAGGTTGCCTTCTTTCTCTTAGTGATAAAATGTTTTGATTCCAAAGAAACTTTGTTTTCGCCATTTCTAAAGCGACTGTTGATTGATAGTTGGTCGGCTTGGGAGAAAATATCTCATGGTTTTTTAATAGATAAGGTGAGAGCAGGGAAAGGGTTGGTCCCTTACTTAAAGGAGAACTAAAGCCAAACTAAAGAAGTAGGGCAAAAATGTTGTACATTATGTTTTGTGCTTCTGTACCAGCCCAAGGCTCCCACAGCCCTTTAGCAGGGATGATCTGTGCCCCCAAAGATGCCCAGTAGCCCCCCATCTTCTTTTCTGCTGATTCCCAGCACAGGCTCTCAATACACAACCATTAGTCCCTGCTAGAGTAGAGTAAGCATTATTTATATATATATATATATATACACACACACACACTCTATATATATATATATATATATGCAGATAAATGTCTGTTCCACCATTATGTAACAGGAGCAGTAATCCTTGTAGACACAACCAATAGGGGTTTAATTGAGTTGACACAAGGCGCTTCAGCAGACCGGCCTATCGCGTTCTGAGCAGTTCTGTCAGTGAGTATGACAGCAGGAATTGGTGGGATGAAGCCTGAGCAAACACACACAGATTGACTGGTATCATTAGCCTCTGCACATTAAATGACTTTCCTTCAACATTCTCCAGTTTCACCCATTAGCCATTAGTTGTTATACATTGGATTAGTGTAGGACCAACACATAGATATTGGCAGAGAGACGGCTGGTGGTTTCCCAGTCTGATTGATGGATTGAATGAGAAGATACAGCACGTTTGGCCCCGTGTGAACTCACATCCCCCAGTCCTGCCCGGTGTGAAGGGTCCTATTGATCTACATTAGTCCATTATCTGCTCGTTGGGTGCTAGTTGGTTAATTGTTGACACAGTTGCCTTAAGGATGCTTAGGGGGCAATGCGATAAAAGGATCAGAGTTAGTGATGCCTAGGCCTATCAACCAATTAGATGTTTGTTTCTGGGTTACTAGTCCTGGTGTAATTATAAGGATTCAATTACCCTGCATTAAGTTTTTGGAGTGTGGAGTCCCTGGAGGAAACCCAGGCAGACACAGGGGACCATATAAACTCTTTGCAGATGGTGCCTTGCATGGAAATGAACCCAGGAGACTTCTCAATTCAAATGCCTCACTGAATAGATTGTACCCAGTCAATCCATTGCTGTGCTATATTGGGGATCTCCTAACCTGATGGCTGCCTGACCACATTATTGCCCTCTTGTCTATAGCACAATATGACTGGGAGCTGGTGAGCCCTGGCGCCCCCCTATACTGGAGCGATGTGCCCAAAGATCACAGAGACGACTATGGCTTGCTCAGGGCAGGCTCCTTGGTGGAAAGTAGTTTGTACTCAGGGCTGCCATCAGAAATCACGGGGCCCCTCACAACAAAATGTTCTGGGCCCCACCCACCCAAGCCCCCAATGGCCCCTCCCACACCCCCAATGGCCCCTCCCATCAATACAAGGGACACACAGGCATTGGTAGCGAGGGCCCACTAAAACCTTGGTAGCCAGGACCCCCCTTAAACATTTGTGGCCAAGGATTACGTTTTGCATTAGTGCCAGTGCCACTAAAACATTGCTAGCCTGCCCAGGGCCCCCTAAAACAATGGTGGTCCTCCCCCAGTGTCCCCCATACAATGGCCCGCTCTCTGCTGCTTCTTGCCGCTCCCCCCCACCCCACAGAATCCTCCTGCTTCTTCCAGGGTCCCCCAAGCATCCTGCTGCTTCCTTCAGGGGCCCCCCCAGGCATCCTCCACCTTCCCCCAGGGCCCCCCCAAGCATCCTCCACCTTCCCCCAGGGCTCCCCCAAGCATCTTCCACCTTCCCCCAGCCCCCCCCCAAACATCCTCCACCTTCCCCCAGCCCCCCCCCCAAACATCCTCCACCTTCCCCCCAGGCCCCCATCAAAAACATCCTCCACCTTCCCCCCAGGCCCCCATCAAAAACATACTACACCTTCCCCCAGGGCCCCCCCAAGAATCCTCCAGTCCTCTCCCCCCCTGCCAGCATCTTTTTGCATCCTCCAGCTCCTACTCCCCTGCGACAGTTGTCCAGGGCCCGGGCGTTTAAAGGGGGCCCGGCCGGGCTCTGTTACTGTTACTGCTGGCATCCGCTGTGATGTCCCAAACTCGCCGCTACACGTGCGCTTCTATAGGGTTGCGCCCCGTGCGTGTGACGTCAGTACGCACAGGGCGCAACCCTATAAAAGCGCACACGCAGCAGGGAGTTCGGGACATCACAGCGGATACCAGCAGTAACAGTTACAGAGCCTGGCCGGGCCCCCTTTAAACGCCCGGGCCCCCTTTAAACGCCCGGGCCCGGGACAACTGTCCCCCCTGTGCCCCCCTGATGGCGGCCCTGTTTGTACTACCCTGCTTCACCTTTTCCAAGAGCAATGGTGTTGGCTCCGCGTGCAGCAGATCTGTCCTGCCCCTGCTCATAGTATGGAGTGCCATGAAGGCGACCAATAACGATCTCTCTTGCTAACATTGGTCACAGGAAAGAAAATGTGTTCCCTCCATTGACGTTCAGGGCTGGAGATAGAAACAACTGAGATTCTACCTCTACCTGACGATCGAGCCCTAAATGCAGATTTTGCTTGGGCACCTTCAACGGCCCCTGATCAAAATCTTTTGACCTGCCCAATATCCAAAGCTTTTGCAATATTGGTCGCCTTGCCGATCTGCCATACACGCACTGAATATCGTATGCAATTAGGTTTCATCTGATACTATTGGTGCATCTATGGCCATCTTTAGTCTTTAGGCTATAGTTCGTCACATTCAGATTAACCATAATACTAATGGCTTGTAGGAAAAGTCATGTCAGAGCTCCCTGTTTTTTTGCTGGAATATATTTGTTTTGGGAGAGTTCTTTGCCTGCAAGGAATGTTCTTTGTGCCGGCATTTATTCCAACACATCTAAATCAAGCCAGGACTGGCAATATCTCTTGTTCAGCAAATGTTTCTCTGCAATGTTCCTTTATTTACCCGATGCTCTGTGGCGCTGGTGCATAACCTCCATCTGTTATTTCAAAATGTCATGCCCACAGCCAATTTCTTTCCCTCACCTCTCCGAGACATCCTCTCCCTTATTTCCTGTCTGATTTGCTTTTCGTCTCTGGATCGTTTCACATGCTTGCGAGGATTTATTTTTATTTTTTTTATCACGTTGCTTTCATTTTGGAGCTTTACAGACAAATCAAAGAGACAACCCAATAAACAGTGTGAGTAAACCTGGTTTTGATCTAATACGTTACCCCATCGGCCTCCATTGCGGGCGCGTGGCCGCCAGTCATTTTTTTGCTTTAGAAATTGGCACAAAGTGCTTGAGTTTGGACACTTTCACATAAAGATTATATAGTACAGTAACACATCTTGTTATTGGGGATATCTATGTCTTTTTCTATGTTTTGAAGACCACAAGGATATGGCAAAGCCAGAGGGAAAACTTCCCGTATACCCCGGGTTGGTATTAAGAGAAAACCGCATCAGCCCGGGGTAACTGGGACAGAGCGATCCTCATCCTTCACTCTACTTCTCAGCCCTGGGATCACGGAGAAAGAAGACAAGAGGAAGAGGAGGATGATTGGTTTGCAGACTGGTGTGATCTTCAGGAGCATCAACCCAGGTACAAGGTAATATAATATTATAATATTTTGGCACCCCCCCCCCCCCCCCAGTGATTGTACCTTTCCTTCTCCTTTAATATTTGCTCAAAAGACCAAATCACATTCAATCTCTGGTTATTAGAGATCCAAGTAGCCCACACAAGTTGGGTCATTGCCAATGGGGCCAAACCTTAATGGATATGAATGGGTCTAATGCCTTCGTCAAATGAAATAGTTAAATTGGTACTCGCACCGGCATAAGCTACACCAATACTTTTCCCGGATGAGACTATTGCTCTCAGGGGTGAGCCCTCACGTATGGTGGAGGCCAGGGTGTAGTGTAACTATAACTCTCACAAAGAAGGGCGCCAGTGGTTCTTGAACTTAACCATGATCTGTTTATTTAACTAAATCCACAAAGGAGTAATAACAAGTAATAATTCAGCATTCGCTCGTAGCACAGATCAGATATGTACAATACCTGGTCAATAAGACTCTATCCCCACAGGGTAAACCAGGCACAAGAACTGGGTTAATTCCAGCTTTTCCTTCCTAGTGGAACCCAGGCACTTCTCTATCTAGTCCTGAGTCTGTACACTTGCTCCCAACTTCTGGGCAATAGTAAACCGGGGATCTTAATTACACTGGCCCTCCTCGGCAGAGCCAAAAGCTGCTTAACTAGCTAGCGCTAACTATCTGTCACACTTAGATGGACCTATTACAGAGTATATCCTATTCTATCTAGACCTAAACCTAAGCCTAGTTTCTATGGTATCCTAGCTTCTACACAAAATGGACCCAGAGCACATGGCTGCCCTGCCTTATATATTATTACACGTGGCCATCTAGTGGCCAAGCTAGAGAAGTACACTGGTCATAATTTGACCCAGGAAAAGAACTTATTTCCCTTCAAGATTAAGTATTCCTTTAGGTGTCTAAATTGCTAGGGGGCTGCCAGGGAAAAGGGGCAACTATTTTACAAGTCTCCTACATTGTTAAACAAACATATAAGGGGCAAATGAGCAACACAGTGTATTTTAAATATTTGAAAATATATTTGAAGTCTCTTTCATGCAAGTGCAAGTGCAAAATTGAGTGCTGTTATGCATGAACAAAAATATTAGCAATAGTACCTACATCCATAATGCTCCTTACAACTTGCACATACATCTATGGCCCAAGCAACCCGCTCTGATGAATTGCACACAATTAGGCACAAGTACAAGCTACAGAATTGTAGGAATGGATGTGGGTAGTGGCGCAACACTATCCTCAAAGAAGCACTTCATGCTCAGATGATGAAGCCGCCAGAGACGGGAAGATTTGGGGTGTCTGGGGTGTAGGTTTGAATTCTGGGTGGCACATAATGAATCATAATGAGGGTGTGAGGATCAGCTTGGCAAATGTAAGGGTTAAACTAGGGGTTTCTATTTATTGAGCACTGTGGTCTTATATACAGTATAGTGATAGAGAAAAAGCCATGTAATGCTTGTGCCCCGCCGCTAAGGTCTTGTATCTACAGGATTCAACCAAATCTATCAGTGAAACCTACAAAAACATTTAATAGTTACTAATAATTAGAAAATAAAAAAAATTAAACATTCTATACCAATCGACATAGGGGCGCGTCCCTATAATACGCCCACGCATAAGGAGGGTGGGGACCCTTATGTTGTTTGGGATAGAATATGTCATTTTTTCATTTTGTAGATATTTGTGACCATTAGATGTTTTTGTATATTTCACTGCTATTTATTTTGGAATTTATATATATATATCTCTACTGTAAGTTGGAAGCCATCTATTAGGACTCGGTGGACAATGACGCACTCATGTGTTTGTGTCCATTTTGCCAAACTGAATGCAACTGCAGTAGGAGTCACAATTGCCTCAAGAGAATTGGCCCCATTCACAATGATGCTTGGGATGATGGGAAAAATGGTGCATTGTGGGATAGAATATGGCAATTGCACACTGTGTCTATGTAAGTGAATGAGCCCTATTGTCCTCCCTTTGTTGTCCTTCTGAGTCTAGTTGGTTGTTATAGTGACAGTTATATCCTGTAGCAACAACAACTTTGATTGGTTATGCTCTAAAAAGCCGGTTGATACGTGGGTTTCTACACGTTGTATATTTCACATGTGAATGCCCAAATCTGACTGATTCCTATTCTGGGTCCAGTTGGGGTTTAAGTGATGGGCATTACTACCATTCCCTAATTATATAGACATCATATTAGGCAGAAAATGCCCCAAACACAACTTTATGAAAAGTAAACATAATTTCAAGCAACTTTGCAATATACATCAATTAAACAATATACAGCCTTTTCATGATGTTTATGTAATAATCTGGTTTGGAACAGTTCCCTAAGCCCCGCCCCCTGTTCCCCTGCTGATTGGCTGACCACTTTGTGACTCAAATAAACTGTAACAGTAGTCGCCTGTCCCTCAGCCTGCCTTCAGCCTGCCTCCTCCCAATCCCACAATCCCCTGCTGCACACGTGATGTCAATAAGGAAAGGAACATCCCAGTGCAATGCATTGTGGGTTATGTAGTTCCTGCATGCCGTCTGTAAGCTGGGGAGAAGTTGTTACTAATCGTAACATCAGTGTTTTAGTCCCTCCTCCCCTGCCAGGATTTCAAATGAGGCAGAAAGAGAAGAACTGTTTTGCAGCTGGATTTCAGCATATAAAAATGGGATTTATTCCTACTTTTTGAAGGAACAGATTCCAGGGATAGGGATATTAGGGGCTCCCCAACAACGTTCCATCATCTAGTGGGAAAAGTAAAAAAGGGAGAAACTTCATATTAATACCCTTGGTTTTTGGAATCAGATGTTGGTCAGGCAGGTCTCTGTTGAACCTAAGCAGTCATTCTATCCAATGTGCCGCCATTAATGGTGCAGAAGAAGGACTTCTCTGGCTCTACATCTCTGCACCCAACCATAAAGGCTACTTTTCCATTCTTTATATGATACACTGACAAAAAGAAAAAAATGATTCATGGCAAATGATGCCTGTCCGCTGATCTCTGTCAGACATTTACTTTTGCATAAATTCTCCCCAAGTCGGGAGGAAAACATTTCAGGGTCAAAATCTCATCTTGTTACCTAGATTAAAAACTAATTTCTCCAAAGTGTATGATCTATTGAAGCTTTTTCATGCAAATAAATAGCCCGGAGCCCTGTCCCTTCTGCCTTTATTAGTCGAGCATGTCATGAATTCTAACAGAACATTTCGCTCTAGCCCCTAATTACATGCATTATAAGGAAGAGTCTATTCCCGGCGTACATATTATTAGCCGCCGTTGGCACGCCGGAGTCCTATCAGGCCGCCCGTCATGGTGGCTCACCCTAATATTGACAGTTTAATCTTTTTTTTTTTGGTTTCATAGGAGATTAAAAGCCTTCTGATAGCGACGGCGGCGCAGAGAGAGTGATGAGCCCAATTGGAATCAATCAGTTTGAAAGCGCAGTCACTGCCGGGAATATGAACTGGAAATGAAAACGGCTTTATGGGATAATTGTCTGAAAAGGGGGTAGAAAATATATTTATTTGGGCAACAAAATGTAAAGGACGGATATAAAACTGAGAGCTGGATTATCCCTTCTGTATCTCTGGAACAGGGTATATTCTATTTACACATCTTAAAGAAACACCATTTTGTTTTATTGCAGAATCCACCATTTTGTTTCCTAGCTTTGCTGTGATTTCTAAAAGAAGGCGATTGGGCACTTCTTCTCCGAACCGGAAGCCAGCAGTCCCAGCAGCTTTATGGTTGCCACCTGGCCAGTATCTGACTGGCCTGGCCAGTAAATCACCAGATGGGGCCAGCACTGGTATTACAAATTTACCAGCAAAGTACCCGCAATGGCCTATAAATCCCTCCACCCCTGACCCTCTTCGCTGCCGATCACCCTTTATACCTATGGGCCCACCTCTGCTCCACCTATAACCCCGCCCATTTCTCCACCCCTTATGTCATAGCACCACCCCTAATCTGCCACAGAAATGGGAGGGATTATAGGTAGGTTGCCACCCTTAAGGTCCCCATACACGGGCTGATTGTAGCTGCTGATATGGGTCCCTTGGACTGATTCGGCAGCTTATCGGCCCGTGTATGGGCACAACCGACGGGCCTGCCTGACCGATATCTGGCCTGAAATCGGGCAGATATTGATCGGCCAGGTTAGAAAATTCAGTCGGATCAAGGACCGCATCGGGTCGTTGATGCGGTCCCCGAACCGACTGCCCCATTGCCGCGTGTAGAATTCAATCGTTTGGCCCCAGGGCCAAACGATCAAATTCGCCTCCATGCCTCCCCGATATCACCCACACGTAGGTGGGGATATTGGGTGAAGATCCAAGCAAGCGGATCTGCCCGTGTATGGCCAGCTTTACACATTTACCAGCTATATAAATGCCACGGCAAGGGCCCTAGCTGGTGATTTGTTGGCTAGGATGTTTAAATACCAACTGGGTGGCCAACCCTATTTAGATACTGCAGCAGAGCTAGTAAAAACCTTTTATAATTCAACGTAAAACATTTTTAATTGTTAAAGAGGATCTTTTTTTTACCTAGTATTCTAACATGTCTGAGTTGGATTATACTCTCAATAATTCTGGTGTTACCGGCCCTTTAAATTGATTCTAAATGACTTTGGCTTATTTACATGGCCTGAGCATAATGCTTACTGGGCTGTTTTCCTTGCAGAATGACTGGAGATAAGTTTTAGTAAAGGGCTTTAGGGTTGAACTTGATGGAGCTTTGGGAACATGTATTATTAATACAAAAAGTACTGCTACTGCAAATCCTGAAATTCTGGTTCGATTAGTTAAAAGGTAGGGGGAATATATAGCACATTGTCACCGGTGGCTAAACAGGTAACTATAGCAGCCAGAAAAAGTTTAAAAGTTTGCTCTTCACTAATAAAAATGCTCTGATATATATATATATATAGTATATAGTCAATACCAAGTCTGAACTCGGACCGGATGTGATGTTCAGGCGCTCAGTCAATAATAATTATAGCAAAGTAGGGAACCAGTATACTTCTACTTTGCTATATGTATATATTTTTTTTTTCTTTCAAACTTACAAGTCTTACATGATGCCTTTTAGTAACTGAATCAAGAAGTCGGCATTTTCTCAACACATTTTCCCATCCTTGGATCTATGTGCCCCTTGCCTTCTATGATATCTACTAATTCGCGCGAACATCGGGTGTTCGCGTTCGCGCAAATTCGCGGACTTTTGCCGATGTTCGCCACTTTGGGTTCGCCGCGTTTTTTTTTGGCGCCGCGTTTTTTCGCCTTGGTTTTTCCGCCGCGTTTTTTCGCTTTGTTTTATCGCCTATGCATATACATAGGAATAGCTTGCGTTTTTTTTTTTTTGCGTTATTTTTTTGCGTTTTTTTTTTGGGCGTTTTTTTTTGGCGTTTTTTTTACAAGTATTTTTCAGAGAAGTTTTTGCCCTTGATCCCCCTCCTGCATGTCACTGTCCAGGTCGTGGCACCCTTTAAACAACTTTAAAATCAGTTTTCTGACCAGAAATGGCTTTTCTAGGTTTTAAAGTTCGCCTTCCCAATGAAGTCTATGGGGTTCGCAAAGTTCGCGAATATTCGCGCGTTTTGGCGAAAGTCCGCGAACGGGTTCGCAAACATTTTCGGCGATGTTCGCTACATCACTATTCAGAAGTATATATATTTTGATTAAAGGCAGCATCTATTTAACAGCCTACAGCCTTGTACCTTGAAATGGTCACAAAACCCCTCAGTGGGTTATCCCTTATAATACACGAGTGATACTCAGAGTTCCCTGTATAACTCAGCCTGCAGCCTTGTGCCTTTATATGGGCACAGAACCCCTCAGTGACTGCTAATATCCTTATCATTTACAGTAGGGGGTACATTATCCCTTATAATACATGAGTGATACTCAGAGTTCCCTGTATAACTCAGCCTGCAGCCTTGTGCCTTTAAATGGGCTCAGAACCCCTCAGTGACTTCTAATATCCTTATCATTTACAGTAGGGGGTACATTATCCCTTATAATACATGAGTGATACTCAGAGTTCCCTGTATAACTCAGCCTGCAGCCTTGTGCCTTTATATGGGCACAGAACCCCTCAGTGACTGCTAATATCCTTATCATTTACAGTAGGGGGTACATTATCCCGTATAATACATGAGTGATACTCAGAGTTCCCTGTATAACTCAGCCTGCAGCCTTGTGCCTTTATATGGGGGCACAGAACCCCTCAGTGACTGCTAATATCCTTATCATTTACAGTAGGGGGTACAGTATCCCTTATAATACATGAGTGATACTCAGAGTTCCCTGTATAACTCAGCCTGCAGCCTTGTGCCTTTATATGGGCACAGAACCCCTCAGTGACTGCTAATATCCTTATCATTTACAGTAGGGGGTACATTATCCCTTATAATACATGAGTGATACTCAGAGTTCCCTGTATAACTCAGCCTGCAGCCTTGTGCCTTTATATGGGCACAGAACCCCTCAGTGACTTCTAATATCCTTATCATTTACAGTAGGGGGTACATTATCCCGTATAATACATGAGTGATACTCAGAGTTCCCTGTATAACTCAGCCTGCAGCCTTGTGCCTTTATATGGGGGGCACAGAACCCCTCAGTGACTGCTAATATCCTTATCATTTACAGTAGGGGGTACAGTATCCCTTATAATACATGAGTGATACTCAGAGTTCCCTGTATAACTCAGCCTGCAGCCTTGTGCCTTTATATGGGCACAGAACCCCTCAGTGACTGCTAATATCCTTATCATTTACAGTAGGGGGTACAGTATCCCTTATAATACACGAGTGATACTCAGAGTTCCCTGTATAACTCAGCCTGCAGCCTTGTGCCTTTATATGGGCACAGAACCCCTCAGTGACTGCTAATATCCTTATCATTTACAGTAGGGGGTACATTATCCCTTATAATACATGAGTGATACTCAGAGTTCCCTGTATAACTCAGCCTGCAGCCTTGTGCCTTTATATGGGCACAGAACCCCTCAGTGACTGCTAATATCCTTATCATTTACAGTAGGGGGTACAGTATCCCTTATAATACATGAGTGATACTCAGAGTTCCCTGTATAACTCAGCCTGCAGCCTTGTGCCTTTATATGGGCACAGAACCCCTCAGTGACTGCTAATATCCTTATCATTTACAGTAGGGGGTACATTATCCCTTATAATACATGAGTGATACTCAGAGTTCCCTGTATAACTCAGCCTGCAGCCTTGTGCCTTTATATGGGCACAGAACCCCTCAGTGACTTCTAATATCCTTATCATTTACAGTAGGGGGTACATTATCCCTTATAATACATGAGTGATACTCAGGGTTCCCTGTATAACTCAGCCTGCAGCCTTGTGCCTTTATATGGGCACAGAACCCCTCAGTGACTGCTAATATCCTTATCATTTACAGTAGGGGGTACATTATCCCTTATAATACATGAGTGATACTCAGAGTTCCCTGTATAACTCAGCCTGCAGCCTTGTGCCTTTATATGGGCACAGAACCCCTCAGTGACTGCTAATATCCTTATCATTTACAGTAGGGGGTACATTATCCCTTATAATACATGAGTGATACTCAGAGTTCCCTGTATAACTCAGCCTGCAGCCTTGTGCCTTTATATGGGCACAGAACCCCTCAGTGACTGCTAATATCCTTATCATTTACAGTAGGGGGTACATTGTCCCTTATAATACATGAGTGATACTCTAATATCCTTATACACAGCTATACACCTATATATATGTGTGTGTTTAGTTTCTTGTACATTTAGATTTTGTTCAGTTACCCTACTGTCTCTGTTCATCAGGGTAACAGCTTCATGTACAATGTTGGCAGTGATATGATTATAATATTGCTACATCTGAATATCCATTTTTTCCTCTGAACCAGCACATTTCCTGGGCCTGACACAGCGCCGCTGTTCCCAGTGGTAAAATATATGTTTTAACCTAAATAACTTTCCCAGAGTGCCTGTGATATCCTACAAATGCAAGTTTGGGGGCGACTTTCCCTTTAGGCAGTGATACGCTCCGTAATACTGACATTTTCCTGCCATGCTGACACTTTAGTATAAAAGCTGTTATGAACATCTGTTGGTTTGGCAGCGGTCCTGCTCCGAAGGTGTCAGCGCGACACAGGCACCAACCAAGGGCGCTGATAAGGGGGGGAATCTGCTGTTACTGCCATTGTGACCCTCCTGTCGCAGAAGGTGCCAAGATGCCATTACATACTATAAAATACAGGAGCCCAGCTGGTATCCTTGTATCCAATATTGTATTTGCCAAATGTTCTTTGTGCAGGAGTATGAGAGATGTGTCATGAACTTGCTGAGCCTGAAGGATTACTGTACTGGGGTCAGGACAGGTATGGGATCCGTTATCCGGAAAGATCCGAATTACAGGAAGGCCATCTCTCATAGACTCCATTACTGTATACACAAATAATTCACATTTTTTAAAATGATTCCCTTTTCTCTGTAATAATAAAACAGTACCTGTACTTGATCCCAACTAAGATATAATTACCCCTTATTGGGGGCAGAACAGCCCTATTGGGTTTATTTAATGGTTAAATGATTCCCTTTTCTCTGTAATAATAAAACAGTACCTGTACTTGATCCCAACTAAGATATAATTACCCCTTATTGGGGGCAGAACAGCCCTATTGGGTTTATTTAATGGTTAAATGATTCCCTTTTCTCTGTAATAATAAAACAGTACCTGTACTTGATCCCAACTAAGATATAATTACCCCTTATTGGGGGCAGAACAGCCCTATTGGGTTTATTTCATGGTTAAATGATTCCCTTTTCTCTGTAATAATAAAACAGTACCTGTACTTGATCCCAACTAAGATATAATTACCCCTTATTGGGGCAGAACAGTCCTATTGGGTTTATTTCATGTTTCAGTTATTTTTTTTGTAGACTTAAGATATGGAGATCCAAATTAAAGAAACACCTCTTATCTAAAAAAAAAACCCAGGTCCCAAGCATTCTGGATAACAGGTCCCATACCTGTACCATAAAACCATGCCAGCACTGATGGTACAGGTGTGGGACCGATTATCCAGAATGCTCAAGATCTGGGGGTTATATTTGGATTATGGATCTCCATAGGTCTATAACAACTAATATTTTAAAAATTAAATAAACCCAATAGGGCTGTTCTGCCCCCAATAAGGGGTAATTATATCTTAGTTGGGATCAAGTACAGGTACTGTTTTATTATTACAGAGAAAAGGGAATCATTTAACCATTAAATAAACCCAATAGGGCTGTTCTGCCCCCAATAAGGGGTAATTATATCTTAGTTGGGATCAAGTACAGGTACTGTTTTATTATTACAGAGAAAAGGGAATCATTTAACCATGAAATAAACCCAATAGGGCTGTTCTGCCCCCAATAAGGGGTAATTATATCTTAGTTGGGATCAAGTACAGGTACTGTACTTGATGTAGGATTGCTACTAATCCCGGTACTTCAAGCTGTTTTTAGCCCACACTTAACATGTCGCTATTTATTTGTTTGCTCCTTGCACAAACAGATGCCATTAGAAGTAGGCTAAAGAATTTACATTTGAAAATATCCCAGCCGAAATCTGTTGGCATCATTTGTAGGTGTCATACGTGGGAAAGAAATGGTATTTTTACACAACAATTTTAAATAGCTACTTAGTTCTGTCACTTATACGGCAAATGGATGCTTTCTGTGGGAGGATGAAACATATGGATACATAAATGGGATTTTTTTTTCCTTTTTATTTCTAAGTGCCGCTTGCATTTATTGACTTCTAGAAGCTGCCTCTTTAGTCGTTTTCTTAAACAAGGCATTTAGAAAGTAGTATCAGATGGGTTTGTTTGTTGGCTCTGATGTCAAAACGCCATTGTTCTGTACAAGTACCTGTAAGCTGTGGAGAAGTTCAAAACATCAATGTTTTAGTCCCTCCTCCCCTGCCAGGATTTCAAATGATGCAGAAAGAGAAGAGCTGTTTTGCAGCTGGATTTCAGGTTATAAAAATGGGATTTATTCCTACTGTTTGAAGGAACAGATTACAGAGATAGGGATATTAGGGGGCTCTGTGTTGTGTGGGGTTCGGAAGCTGGAGTTTCCCTTTAATATTGAATCGACTCCTATTTTGGACTGGGATTATGTTTTCCCTAAACTCTTTAATAGCCAGTAATTATAAAAAAAAATGTTCTACAGTCACCATCTTGTCTTACTTTGCCAAAGACCCAGCCAAGGTGTCTCACCGAGGTCTCCTACTGGTCCTTATTCTGCTCTGTCTGGGTCTTTCTGGGACCTATAGTAAATACTGTCTCGCTGTCACATTCACTTTGCAGTTGGTCATACAGCTCTATAAATACACCAGTGATCCCCAACCAGTGGGTCGGGGGCAAAATGTTACTCAACACCCCCATGATGTTGCCCGCAGAGGCCTCAAAGTAGGTGCCATTTTTACATTTCTGGCTTGGAGACAAGTTTTGGAAGCCCAGAGGCACAATTTTGTTCCAAGCAGAGCCTCCTGCAGGCCAGCAGTCCCCATGGGGCTACCAAATAGCCAATCACAGCCCTTATTTGTCATCTGTAAGGAACTGTTTTCATGCTTGTGTGGCTTCCCTACACTTTTTACATCTGAATGTGGCTCTCGGGGAAAAAAGGTTGGGGGTCCCTGAAATATACCATCTATTTTATTTATTTCTAATCATTTTACACCTTGGCATAAGGCTACTGAGCCTTCATTACCCTGAGCAACATCACCATATGTATACAATGAACTGCATGTCACTGAGGAGCATTCCAACAGGGCGACGTTACTCTTGGCAGCCGAGTGTCCCAGAGTTTATATGGGTCAACTATTTCTCGTAACTGTCACTCACATGTAAAAGGCAAAGAACTCATGCAGACTGCCGGCTGGTACGTTATACCCATCAACAGAATCAGGGTACATACATGCCCACGTGTGTCAGGAGGAGCGGCCATATTCATTTTGTGACATTCAGAAAAGGACCGTGCCGTGATCCTACAGTAGTGCATATAGAAATGTATAAATAATATATAACCTCCCCCAATAGCAGGACCATAGGTAATGAAAGGCCTAAATGACAAAGCAAATGAGGAAAGGCTTCACCTAAACATGTACAATACAGGGGCAGTTGTTTATGCAGTCGGATTAAACGTCACACATGTTTGCCCCCAGTCTCATACAGTCTGTGTACAGGCAGTTGACTATGGGTACAACTAATACTACAAGGGGTGTCAGTATTGTGACCATAAGAAAAATATTTTTGGAACTTCGGCTGAATGACTGATATACCAATATTTTCCCCATAGGTTTACCAATTTCATAGGTTAAGGCGGACCTGGATCAAAATTTGGACCCTCAATGGGGGGGCCCTTGCCCAAAACCTATACCTTCGGGGTGCTTTGCGCTGAAAAAAGTAGGCAGTTCCATATGGGCTACAGCAATGATCCCCCAACCAGTGGCTCATGAGTAACATGTTGCCCCCCAACCCCTTGGATGTTGCGCCCCGTGGCCTCAAAGCAGGTGCTCATTTTTGAATTTCTGGTTAGGAGGCAAGTTTTGGTTGCATTAATACCAAGTATAATGTCAAACAGAGCCTTCTGTAGGCTGCCAGTCCCCATAGGGGCTATTAAGTAGCCAATTATAGCTCTTACTGGCACCCCCAGGAAACTTTTTCATGCTTGTGTTGCTCCCCAACACCTTTTTCCATTTAAATGGTGCTCATGGGTATAAAAAGTTGGGGATCCCTGGGCTACAGTATTTACTTCTGTTAAAAATAAAACTGTATTTTGGCTCAGTGTATCATCATAGGCAAGTCCTACTAAATTAAGCTGAACATAAAGGATACAATGAAAGTATTTGACAATATTTAATATAACAAAGTTACCACGCCAAAAGGTATAACCTGGTGTATCGGGTATATCTCTAAGAAACGTGGGATCATATACTAATATTTCCTGGAATAGCCTTGTGTCAGGTACTGGGGGTCTGGATACTGCTGATAAGAGAACATATGTCGGCCTATAACATTCATCATTTCCCTGTTTCCTATCTGGCTGGCTTGAGAAGTTGTATGAAAAATCTGTCAGTAGGAAAGTGGTTCATATAAGACCCCTGCAGAAATTATGATATCAAAACCGGAGGAATGTGAATCTCCTATAGGGCAAAGCTGGCCTTTCTAATCAGGGTGGGTTTTTACATTGGTATTTTTTATAGTTTGGTGCACAATAAATTATGAAAAAGTCATGTTTTTAGTGCAAAAAAAAACCTTGACTATTGGTAAATCAGCCCCTGATCATACTACACCAACAAATCTGGTATAGACAGGGCAGATACATTGATGACTAAAAATCCCTTCCCACTGGGCAGTGGTGCTTCTTATCAGGGCCGCCATCAGAAATCACGGGGCCCCTCACAACAAAATTTCTGGGCCCCACCCTCCCACGGGCCCTCCAATCAATACAAGGGATACACAAGCATTGGTAGCGAGGGCCCCCTAAAACATTGGTAGCCAGGGCCCCCCTAAAACATTTGTGGCCAAGGGTTACGTTTTGCATTAGTGGCAGGGACCCAGTAATACATTGCTAGCCAGCCCAGGGCCCTCTAAAACATTAGTGGTCCTCCCCCAGTGTTCCCATACAATGGCCCGCTCTCCGCTGCTTCTTGACACTCCCCCCCCCAGAATCCTCCTGCTTCTTCCAGGGCCCCCTAAGCATCCTTCAACTCCCCCACCCAACATCCTGCTGCTTCTTCCAAGCCCCCCCCAAGCATCCTCCACCTTCCCCCAGGGCCCACCCAAGCATCCTCCACCTTCCCCCAGGGCCCCCCCAAGCATCCTCCACCTTCCCCCAGGGCCCCCCCCAAGCATCCTCCACCTTCCCCCAGGGCCCACCCAAGCATCCTCCACCTTCCCCCAGGGCCCCCCCAAGCATCCTCCACCTTCCCCCAGGGCCCCCCCAAGCATCCTCCACCTTCCCCCAGGGGCCCCCCAAGCATCCTCCACCTTCCCCCAGGGCCCCCCCCAAGCATCCTCCACCTTCCCCCAGGGTCCCCCCAAGCATCCTTCACCTTCCCCCAGGGTCCCCCCAAGCATCCTCCACCTTCCCCAGAGCTCCCCCAAGTATCCTCCAGTCCTCTACTGCCGCCGCCGCCGCCGCCGCCAGCATCCTTCTGCTTCCTCCGGCTCCTCACCGGTGTCAACTCCGGCTTCATTTGTATCTTCCACCATGTCCCGAGCTCCCTGCTACATGTGCGCTTTTATAGGGTTGCGCCCCGTGCGTGTGACATCAGTGAGCACAGGGCGCAACCTTATAAAAGCGCACATATAGCGGGGAGCTCGGGACATAACAGCGGACGCCGCCAATGGAAGTAACAGGGCCCGGAGTTGATTGAAGGGGGCCCGAGGTAAAAAAAACTCTAGCAGGGCCGGGCCCCCTTTAAACACCCGGGCCCGGGACAACTGTCCCCCCTGTGCCCCCCTGATGGCGGCCCTGCTTGTTATAGAGGTAGAGATGATCCATTCACCCAACCAGCCTTTGGAACTTCCATCTCATTACGAGGATATAATATATAAAGCATTATTGGTTGTGTATTCGGCTTTGCACCAAAGAGGTTCTCCAAGATATTGTCTTTGCTCTCTCCACTGACAATAAATAAGGGAAAAAGCATTAATGGAGTATAAATTATTGAGAAAAAATGGAGAAAAAAAAATAGCACATGTGGTTGGGGATGGCGTTCCCTTCCTTGAAAATGAGCTCCTCTTTGCTGAGAAATGTAGCTTTTAGCCCATTACTTACCTGATTGCTTCTGACAGAGGGCAATATTTTAGCACATTGATAATGATCAACCAGAAGCATCTGAACCTATGGGCGGGGGGAGGGGAGGCAGGTTCAGGAGTCGTTATAAGCAGCCGAATGTTATTTTAACATATGATAAACTTTGACCATTCTCAGATCCCTTCCTCCCGTCGAGAAAACTCAACAAATTGAAGGTTGGCTGAAAAATAAACAACGTTCCAGCAGAAAGGCAGCGGCTTATTAAGATGTGATATTTGTCTCATATCAATACCCTCCCTTGTTGGAAACATATTGGCTTTTTTTTTATCCCATGCTTGATTTCTTTTTGACTCGGAAAATTGAGGTCCTTCCTTCCTATTATCTGAGAAATTGTGTACATACACCTCATTGCGGAAAGATAATGGGAAAAAAATAATTCTAATGATAGGAGGAATAAGGGAAATATTTGCAGATCCCCGAAGGTCTACGCCGGCCACCGCTTTCCATTCACGTAATTAGAAAATGGCAGATTTACATTGGTTTATTACATATTTCATAATGTGTCACTTTCGGGCGTGGGAAGCCATGATGGCGCCGGAGATGCATATTTAGCAGCCGCAGAGTGACACAAACCGGACTAATTATGCTCAGATCTTACCAATTCCTGGTAGAAGGCAGAGGAATTTGACAGGTCATGCTAAGGGCTGCGGATCAAGGTTACACGGAACATTCCATTAAGCATTGTTGGCAGGGCTGCATTCTCTCTGTATTTTTATCATCTTTAAGATGGCAAATCATCATTAAACCTGACCTTTCCCCAAGACTAGGACAAAAGTCATTATTTCTGCACTGGGAAACGCAGGGACGGGATTAAACAACCTACAAACTCTAAAGCTTCTAACAATAAACAATATTTTTGTGTGGTTTTGGGTTCTTAGATAATATGACATATTGAATCTGCAATCTTATTCCCTATTTTTTCCCAATGTGGTATGTTATGGGCAGCTACATGACCCCCAGCAAACTTTAATAAGGTTGTTTATGGGACTGGGTTTAAATTGACAATTAAAAGTCTAAAATTGTCTTATTCCTTAATAGCTGGAGTAACTGGAGGAGTCTTGGCTGAGTCAGACTTGGATTTTTACTTTTTAGTGCTATTCTCATATCTACCACTAGGTGGGGCACTGGAGCAGGGCTGCATTCTCTCTGTATTTTTATCATCTTTAATATTTTTGTGTGGTTTGGGGTGGTTTGGGGTTCCTAGATAATAAGACATATTGAATCTGCAATCTCATTCCCTATTTTTTCCCCAATGGGGTATGTTATGGGCAGCTACATGACCCCAGCAAACTGTAATAAGGTTGTTTATGGGACTGGGTTTAAATTGACAATTAAAAGTCTAAAATTGTCTTATTCCTTAATAGCTGGAGTAACTGGAGGAGTCTTGGCTGAGTCAGACTTGGATTTTTACTATTGAGTGCTATTCTCATATCTACCACTAAGTGGTGCACTGGAGCAGGGCTGCATTCTCTCTGTATTTTTTATCATCTTTAAGATGGCAAATCATCATTAAACCTGACCTTTCCCCAAGACTAGGACAAAAGTCATTATTTCTGCACTGGGAAACGCAGGGACGGGATTACACAACCTACAAACTCCAAAGCTTCTAACAATAAACAATATTTTTGTGTGGTTTGGGGTTCTTAGATAATAAGACATATTGAATCTGCAATCTCATTCCCTATTTTTTCCCCAATGGGGTATGTTATGGGCAGCTACATGACCCCAGCAAACTGTAATAAGGTTGTTTATGGGACTGGGTTTATATTGACAATTAAAAGTCTTAAATTGTCTTATTCCGTAATAGCTGGAGTAACTGGAGGAGTCTTGGCTGAGTCAGACTTAGATTTTTACTATTGAGTGCTATTCTCATATCTACCACTATGTGGGGCACTGGAGCAGGGCTGCATTCTCTCTGTATTTTTATCATCTTTAAGATGGCAAATAATCATTAAACCTGACATTTCGCCAAGACTAGGACAAAAGTCATTATTTCTGCACAGGGAAACGCAGGGACGGCATTAAACAACCTACAAAGCTTCTAACAATAAACAATATTTTTGTGTGGTTTGGGATGGTTTGGGGTTCTTAGATAATAAGACATATTGAATCTGCAATCCCAGTTGGGGTATTTCTTTTTAAAAGCTTGGAGTCCCCTTCAGCTGAAGAAAGGCACAGCCAAGTGAACTCTTTCACCATCAGAGACAAATTTAGCAGATGGGTCAGGACTGACCAGAACTTTAGGGACGAGGCTGAAACGGGCTTTGGTATTACAATAGTACAACTGTCAATTCTACAATAATACAATAGTACAACTGTCAATTCTACAATAATACAATAGTACAACTGTCAATTCTGCAATAATACAATAGTACAACTGTCGATTCTGCAATAATACAATAGTACAACTGTCGATTCTGCAATAATACAATAGTACAACTGTCGATTCTGCAATAATACAATAGTACAACTGTCGATTCCGCAATAATACAATAGTACAACTGTTAATTCTGCAATAATACAACAGTAAACTGTCAATTCTGCAATAATACAATAGTACAACTGTCGATTCTGCAATAATACAATAGTACAACTGTCGATTCTGCAATAATACAATAGTACAACTGTCGATTCTGCAATAATACAATAGTACAACTGTCGATTCTGCAATAATACAATAGTACAACTGTCGATTCTGCAATAATACAATAGTACAACTGTCGATTCTGCAATAATACAATAGTACAACTGTCGATTCTGCAATAATACAATAGTACAACTGTCGATTCTGCAATAATACAATAGTACAACTGTCGATTCTACAATAATACAATAGTACAACTGTCGATTCTACAATAATACAATAGTACAACTGTCGATTCTACAATAATACAATAGTACAACTGTCGATTCTACAATAATACAGTAGTACAACTGTCGATTCTACAATAATACAATAGTACAACTGTCGATTCTGCAATAATACAATAGTACAACTGTCGATTCTGCAATAATACAATAGTACAACTGTCGATTCTGCAATAATACAATAGTACAACTGTCAATTCTGCAATAATACAATAGTACAACTGTCAGTTCTACAATAATACAATAGTACAACTGTCAGTTGTAACTAGCCAAGGATCTTTCTACTTCCATAACCCTCTTGGCATTATGCAGCATTAGTTATCATGCCAGTGTTTATTTCAGGGCTGTGCTGTAGAACTTTCGTAGAATAGTGATTAATCTTGTCAACATTTCTTTCATGTGGGAAGAGTTCAAAAGTAAGTGGTGTGGGATTTCATGTATGAGGCTGAATATATAAAGCTTTTAATAGTCTAAAGAAATAAAATCCTTACTGTAGATGGACACTGTTTCCATGATGCAGGGAATCTTGTTGAAAGTCAGTTGTGTCGGATTGTTGGCTTCTTAAAAAGAAACAAAGGAATTATCTAGCATATTAAAGGGGAAGGAACACTCCCATGGGCCTTTTTTAAAAACTTGTTCCCATAAAAAGAGCCCCTCCCCAACTGCTTCTAATGTTCCCCCATGGTGTCCCCTCTTGCCTTATTCCTGGCCCATCAAAGCTGTGAAGTACAGTGGGGTTGGAGGCCTCCATGTTTGGTCTTGTCATATCCACTTGCAGGCTCTCCACTACTGATGGATGAGGAGGAGCACTAGAAGTCAACTGAGTCCAGTTTACTATTGCGCATCCTCCTGGCTAACAAACTGGGGGGGCCTGTACTTGGCCACTTCCAACCCCCCCTGTACTACTCTGTTCTATGAAGCCAGAAATGGAACAAGGGAGGACATCATGGAGAAGCATTAAAAGTAGTTGGGGAGAGTCAAGAGGGGAATATATGGGGAACATATATTTCAGAAAATGTGGAGGTTCCTTCTCTGCACATCCTTGTACAGGCTCCTCAGTGCTGATCACTGACCAGGAGCAAGTGCAATAATAACTAGAACTCCGACGTGATGAGGCCAAACATGGTGGCCCCCAATCCTACTGCTCTTTTCAGTTTTGTTGAGCGAGGAACAGGACAAAGGGGCCAACATGGGGTAGTATTATATACAGTTGGGCAGGGAAACGGGGTCCTTTTGGGGGGTTTCCATCTCTTTCGGTCTTAGTTTCCATTCCTTGTTGCCTACTTGTGACTTTGGATATTGTACTCATTGTCCCTGTGTATCAAGCACAGAGCTTAGTGGGTTATATAATAAAAGGTGCAACATTAACTACATATATAATAGCCTATAGCAGCCAATCAGCAGGAAGCATTTACTCATCACCAGGTTAAAAGCAAACATCCCATTAGTTGCTGCACCTGGGGGAAAAATTACAATTTTACAAACCTCCGAATACTTTGCTTAATGAAAACAGTCTGTGCCTGTAATTACATTCTTCTCCCATGTTTTCATTGTTTATCCCTTTCTGTCTCTGGTTCTGACCCATTAGCAGAAATCAGTCGCCCCGTGGGCCTGTTGATTGGTTCGTTTCTGCTGCAGAGAATCATTTAGTCAGAGAGATACAGATTTCAACAACAATCTCATGTAGAAACATATTTCATTTATGTATATCCCTTCCTTTTTGGAGTTCTATTTTGATATTGGATCTCCATGTCAGCCTTGGTGCTAGTGAAGATCAGAACCTATCATTTCCCAAAGTGCAAGCACCAGATTTATTGTTAACTGTTAATTTCTTTAAAGGTTGAATTATACTTTAGAGTTGTAGTGCTCTCTTCATGTATGGCTTTCTGGCTGCTGGTCCTTTAGGGATAAAGGTTGACCAAAAATGTCCCTATTGTTCCATCAGGAGAAATGTTGCTCTGTGGCTCAGTCACTTCACCCAGGAGGTATCTAATAGTTTGAATGTCTACAGGTGCCTTCTGATAGAGAGGTGTGCTACTCCTGTCCTATTATGGTCTGATCTATGAGGGTGGAAGTCCTGCAACTTGGGTAAAACTCAACGAGCCTTACATATATTTCATGGTGAAAAGCGCATCTGAAGCTCAAGGAAGGTGTTACGTTCATGGCTGTTGTGCATCCAAGAGTTCTACCCTTGGCATCCCATGCTAGATGCCACAACATATACTCAACAAGAACAAAGGCAGGCCCAGACTGGCAATCTGTGGGTTCTGGTAAAGGCCAGAGGGGCTACTGTAAGGTGCCATAGACACTCACTATTTATTGGGTTGATGGGGGAGGGGGTGTTTTGGCCGCTGTGTACTGTGAATTCCAGTTAGGGCCTGAACAAAGGTGACTGCCCTGATCTCTCTCCTACCACTCTCGTGGTTTACCAAGCTTGGCCCACAAAGCTCTAACCTTCTTTGAAGCAGGAGTCTTCAGTAAGACATTAGGAAAGTCTGTCTCTGTCTAAAAGTTTGCCCAGTAGCAGTGACCCATAGCATCCAATGAGATGTTTGTTTTTAAGCAGGTGGCCAGTAAATTCTACCTGCTGATTGGCTGCTATGGTTTACTGCACTTGTGCCTTTTATTTCATAAACCATTAGGTGCCCTAGATTTGCAAAATGACAATATCCAATAGTGTAATCATTAGGAAGATACTTTTGTTTCTTAAATTCAATGTGTGGAGGTCCAATGCCATATTCAAGGTCTAGAACAGGGGTGGGCAAACTTTTTGGCTCAGGGGCCACATTGACTTACCGATGGGCCGGGCCAGTGTCACAAATCACTGGGCCTCTCAGCTCCCCACCCCAGCATCCCCCCCAGCATCCTCCATCTCCCCCCCAGCATCCTCCAGCTCCCCCCCTAGTATCCTCCAGCTTCCCCCCCCAGCATCCTCCAGCTCCCTCCCAGCATCCTCCAGCTCCCCCCTAGTATCCTCCAGCTTCCCCCCAGCATCCTCCATCTCCCTCCCAGCATCCTCCAGCTCCACCCCCAGCATCCTCCAGCTCCACCCCCAGCTTCCTCCAGCTCCCTCCCAGCATCCTCCAGCTCCACCTCCATCCCAGCGTCCTCCATCTCTCCTTCACCCCCCCACCCAACTACCTGCAGCTTGCTCCCTCCTCCGGCTGCTTCTGACCCTGGTTTCCCGCTGCATCATCCTTTTATATGGTTGCACCCCATGCGCGCTGACATCACACGCACGAACGGGGCGCAACCAATCAGGGGTCGTAATTCTTTTAAGGGGACACGAGTTGGCAGGCCGGATGTGGCCCGCAGGCCGTAGTTTGCCCACCCCTGGTCTAGAACAACTGGTCCAATCAAACCAACAGAATGTTCACAAGGCAGGCTAATCAGCAGCCAATCAGAGCATTCGAAGTTTACATTGTCTTATAACTTGTATCAAGTTTAATTCCACTTATTCGAAAGCCAATTAACAATAGAAACGATATTGATAAACGTGGGGAAACGCACATCAGATGCCCAATTTGTTCATGTTCCATTCGTTTACTAAGTTTGATACGAAATGTGCAAAACTTTTGGGCGATTCACGGAAACGTGCGGCGAGTCAAACTGCCTGAAACGGAATCCAACCTGAATGTCTTAGTGCTGCCAACTTTAATCTCCCTCACTCTCCCGATCTCACTAGGTTTTGGTTAATTACAGTTAAAGAAAATTCCAGTAATGAGAAAGGAAAGCCGAAATTGCCCTACTAACCGTGAATGTCTATTGCGCTTCCGCTCTTGACAATAAATAGATCTGAAGACACCATAAGGGAACTACTTTGCATAGGAATTGGACTAGAGATTAAATCTGGTTACTTCGTGATTTTCATGAGATTTGCCTGGGAATTGCTATTCAGGTCCTGATATTAAAGGGGAAGCTAAGCCCCGACACCATGGTTCTTTTGAGGACACTTCATATGCAGCTGAAAAACATGGCTGCCACTTCTGGCCAGTAAAGGAAAACTATACCCCCAACCAATGTAGGTCTCTATAAAAATATATACTTTTTTAGTAGTGATGAGCGAATTTTTCGCCAGGCATGGATTCGTAGCAAATTTATGCATTTGGCAATTGGCGAATTGTTTTGGGAAAATTTGCGCGTAAAAATTCAGTGCGTGTCAAAAAAAGTCGCAGTCGCGTCAAATTGGGCGCAGTAGCGTCAAAAAAGGATGTGGTTGTGTCAAAAGTGGGTGTGGCCACGTTTAAAAAAGGCGCGGTCGAGTAAAAAATGGGCGCAAAGTCGCCAAAAAAGATGCAGGCGACAAATGCGTTTCGTGAATTTTTCGCTGTTTCGTGAATTTTATGGCAAGGCGAAACGGGCAGATTCGCTCATCACTAGGCCCCATCAGCCAATGAATGGACAGAGTTCTGCCTTTTGCTCCCACACTACTTCCTGTTACAGTTAGAGCTGCGTCACTTCCTGTCAGCTGATCTCTGAGGGAGCACACAGCCCATCACTAAATGGCGGCTCAAGGGAAAGGATGTAAAAGGGCAATATTTACTGATATATATATTCCAGTTTGGGGAGATTCTTTAATAGGCCACTTAATATGATATAAACTGTCTGTTGGTTACGTATTCATTCTGGGGGTGTAGTTTCCCTTTAATGCATATGCTTGGCGGCCCAACACACATGGCAACCTACTTCCCACTATATAAATAGTTTTTTAATATTTTCTGTTTTAATATCTGGGTTTATTTACATTTTGCAGATCGTAAGAACATAACAAAGAGTCCCATTGACATAAACGATATTAATTATAGTGCATTTGGCTTAAAAAAAGACTTTTTAAAAGAGGCAAATGGCTTCAATGTTCGCTTTACGCTCCGAGAAATCCTTTCTATGGCCGCCCTGCAAAGTGGCTTCCCGCTGAGCGGAACGTTGCTTTACTATATCACGGTTACTAACAGGCTGTCGGGAAAGGGGGGGGGGCGAATACGCCGGAGAGGGAACGTCAGCTCTGAAAGTCATCGGAAATATCCTGCTTATTGGGAATATTTATAATGGATAATGGGCATTTAAACCTGATTCTGCCGTCAGCGCGGCAAACAGAGGTTATTTTCAGGGCTTTTTATTTTATTATGATTTGTCTTTCTGTTCGGAAGCTGCCATGTTGTCTCAATGGGAAACGTGAAGTGCATTAGGGATGGGTGTGTAACATGGGTGGGGGGCTCATCATCAGGGATATAAATGCGTATCCGGGCGGATATTAACAAAAGCATGTGTCTGTAGCGATGAGCGAATTTTTTCGCCAGGCATGAATTCGCAGTGAGTTTCACCATTGGAGAATTGTTTAGCGAAACTTCTGTGAAAATTCGCAGCAGTAAATTCGTCGTGTGTCATGCGTCAAATTGGGCGCAAATTGGGTCAAATCGGGCGTGGCCATGTCAAAATCGGATGCAGTCGAAGCAAAAAACGCGGGCAACAAAAAAAAAAGATGCTGACGACGAAAAAAAAATTGCGTGACAAATGCGTTTCACAAATTTTTCACCGTTAGGCTCATTTTCTTGGCGTTTCGCAAATTTTATGCCAAAGCGAAACGGGACAGATTCGCTCATCACTATGGGGCACATTTACAAACGAACGCTCTGAGCGTATTTGCGCCAAATTTTTCGTCGCTCATACAAATTGTTCATATGCCCGCGCAACTTTTTCGTACGCTTGCACGAAAAAATTTGAAACTTTTCCCGCTGTTTACAATTGTTTGGTATTTTCATGACAGTCGTTCAGTATTTTGTGACTTTCGGATCACTAATACGATATTATCGTGACTAATACAATTTTTTTCGTAAGCATTTTCATGATATTTGCGATCTTCAGAAATTTTCGTATCCAATCCGAATTTATCTCATTCGGGATTCAAACTCGTGATTTGATAAATCTGCCCCTACGTGTCTGTATTTAATCCAAATCAAAACATGTAAAGGAGCCTAATCTTGTATTGGAAATAATGAATAATATATGGAGCTGGTTTTATTGGAGCTCCCTATAGATTGGCCATGGTCCATGTGGGGGGGGGGGGATAGCCAATCACAGCCCTGCAGTCACTCAAGCAAAGACAGAGGTCAGTTCCCTATCAGGTCAGCCTAGCTGCTGATTGGTTCCTATCCTACAGTGCCGCCGGCCCCCCTGCACAGCCTGGGAAGGGAGGCAGCAGGAAGTGGAACAGATGGGTGGGACTTGTAGGGTTTTTGGAGAAATATTCAATAAATCAGCTTGATTCTTCTTTACACAATGTATCCCCCTTTGAAAATGTTCTAAGACCTAGGCCAACCATAGCCAATCAGAACATTAGCTTTATTCGCCAGGCTACACCAACCTGAAATTAGTTAGAGAACTGGAATATTTATAGAGCTAGACCGGCCAAAGATTAGAATGTTCACAGGTCCATACTACGCTTTAGCCAATCAGAGCATTTGAACATATAAACATACAATGTTTAGGTATGGGTATGGGATCCCTTATCTGGAAACCCGATATCCAGAAAGCTCCGAATTACGGAAAGCCTGTCTCCCATAGACTCCATTTTAATCAAATAATTCAGATTTTTAAAATGAATTTCCTTTTTCTCTGTAATAATAAAACAGTACCTGTACTTGATCCCAACTAAGATATAATTACCCCTTATTGGGGGCAGAACAGCCCTATTGGGTTTATTTCATGGTTAAATGATTCCCTTTTCTCTGTAATAATAAAACAGTACCTGTACTTGATCCCAACTAAGATATAATTACCCCTTATTGGGGGCAGAACAGCCCTATTGGGTTTATTTCATGGTTAAATGATTCCCTTTTCTCTGTAATAATAAAACAGTACCTGTACTTGATCCCAACTAAGATATAATTACCCCTTATTGGGGGCAGAACAGCCCTATTGGGTTTATTTCATGGTTAAATGATTCCCTTTTCTCTGTAATAATAAAACAGTACCTGTACTTGATCCCAACTAAGATATAATTACCCCTTATTGGGGGCAGAACAGCCCTATTGGGTTTATTTCATGGTTAAATGATTCCCTTTTCTCTGTAATAATAAAACAGTACCTGTACTTGATCCCAACTAAGATATAATTACCCCTTATTGGGGCAGAACAGCCCTATTGGGTTTATTTAATGGTTAAATGATTCCCTTTTCTCTGTAATAATAAAACAGTACCTGTACTTGATCCCAACTAAGATATAATTACCCCTTATTGGGGGCAGAACAGTCCTATTGGGTTTATTTCATGGTTAAATGATTCCCTTTTCTCTGTAATAATAAAACATTACCTGTACTTGATCCCAACTAAGATATAATTACCCCTTATTGGGGGCAGAACAGTCCTATTGGGTTTATTTAATGGTTAAATGATTCCCTTTTCTCTGTAATAATAAAACAGTACCTGTACTTGATCCCAACTAAGATATAATTACCCCTTATTGGGGCAGAACAGCCCTATTGGGTTTATTTCATGGTTAAATGATTCCCTTTTCTCTGTAATAATAAAACAGTACCTGTACTTGATCCCAACTAAGATATAATTACCCCTTATTGGGGGCAGAACAGCCCTATTGGGTTTATTTCATGGTTAAATGATTCCCTTTTCTCTGTAATAATAAAACAGTACCTGTACTTGATCCCAACTAAGATATAATTACCCCTTATTGGGGCAGAACAGCCCTATTGGGTTTATTTAATGGTTAAATGATTCCCTTTTCTCTGTAATAATGAAATGTAAAACAATCCTGTTGGGTTTATTTCATGTTTTATTGATTTCTTAGTAGACTTAAGGTATGAAGATCCAAATTATGGAAAGACCCTTTATCCGGAATACCCTTGGTCCTGAGCATTCTGGATAACGGGTCCTATACCTGTATATATATAATTTCACTTACATTCTCTTTCTTTCCTTCACGCTGCCTTTTAGTTCTTGGGCCCTGGTTGGACTCTGTCAGTTCTGTCTGCTCATCATTGCTGACATTTTATGACTAAATGCCAGCTTACATACCTGACAGATGTTCTGCGCCAGGTTGATTCCTGGAAGTGGCCAGTGGCTGCCATCAAGACAGATATAGTCACGGGCAATTAATGTCTTTCCCCCTTGCGTGTACATAAAATAATAGTATGGGGTCAGTCTGAGAGAGATCAGTGACCTATGGAAATATGAACATGTGGCCAGGTTGGAACTGGGGAGTACAATGCGCTCGGCTTCTCCAATTAAACGCAGAGCAAGAGGGAAATGATAGAGTACGGTGCTGCCTCTGTGAAAATATCTACATTAATGATGGGCTATGTAGTACCTCCTAGTCATTAAAGGGCCTGGGTATTTGTCTAATAGAAATAATAAGCAGTAAATGTATACTTGTTTACTCTTTAGTTGAATTTTTTCAGTTTTAGTCTTTTCTAAACGGCCAATAAGGTTCAGTTATTAGGCATTTATAAGAAAATATATAGTTCAGCTGTTAAAAGGAGTCATTTTGATGACATTTCTACCAAAACTATATAAAACATTCTCTATTTATAGTTTAACCTTTCAAAATGCTTATTTCATTGTTGTTTTAGCAGAGGAACTTGACTGCCTTAGGGTGAAGACACACACAGCTACTAGTAGCAGCTACTTGTCGTGGCTACTAAAACAGACAATTATTATTATTATTATTAACATTGATTTATAAAGCGCCAACATATCCCGCAGCGCTGTACAATAAGTGGGTTACATACATTGGACATACAGAGTAACATATAAAGCAACCAATAACCGATACAAGAGGTGAAGAGAGCCCTGCCCAAAAGAGCTTACACTCTACAAGGAGTAACATATAAAGCAATCAGTAACCGATACAAGAGGGGAAGAGAGCCCTGCCCAAAAGAGCTTACACTCTACAAGGAGTAACATATAAAGCAATCAATAACCGATACAACAGGTGAAGAGAGCCCTGCCCAAAAGAGCTTACACTCTACAAGGAGTAACATATAAAGCAATCAGTAACCGATACAAGAGGTGAAGAGAGCCCTGCCCAAAAGAGCTTACAATCTACAAGACAATGCTGATCATTTACCACTAATTGTCTTTACGTGTGTTTAGCAGAGGCAATTCTCAGTATTGTCTATGGCAGGGGATTTTCTGGTATTTAGTAGCCCTGAGAAAGTAGCTGCTACTAGTAGCTCAGAGTGTCTTCACCCTTACTGGTGGTTATGGAAAGCCAGCCAGATCTGCAGAGAGGTCCCTGCAGTGCCCTACATCCATACACATGATACAGCTAAAGATATCCAGACATCTTTCTAAAATCCTAGGTCCACAACTGGAAGTCTCTCTGCCATGTTCCAAATTGTCTCGAGAAGAAACTTTAGCAACTGTTTGTCCAGAATGCAAAGGATTTGTATGGGAGAACAGCCACACATGAGCCAAGTCATGTACAATGGCCAGTGTAGAGTAAGTGTCACCACCACTGGACTCTGGAGTGATGAATTGAATTTTACTTTCTGGCAGTCTATTAAGCATAGAATAATACTGTTGCCATCAGTGCTTACTACTTTGTGGAACAGTTTGGGGAAGGCTCTTTCCTGTTTCAGCACAATTATTGCCCTTATGCACAAAGTGAGGTCTGTAGAAATTGGTCTGGCCATTGCCCAACCTTGGTAACGTTCTTGTGGCTGGACAGAAGCAAATCCCACTGTAGAAATAGGTCTGGCCATTGCCCAACCTTGGTAATGTTCTTGTGGCTGAACAGAAGCAAATCCCACTGTAGAAATTGGTCTGGCCATTGCCCAACCTTGGTAACGTTCTTGTGGCTGAACAGAAGCAAATCCCACTGTAGAAATAGGTCTGGCCATTGCCCAACTTTGGTAACGTTCTTGTGGCTGAACAGAAGCAAATCCCACTGTAGAAATAGGTCTGGCCATTGCCCAACTTTGGTAACGTTCTTGTGGCTGAACAGAAGCAAGTCTTACTGTAGAAATTGGTCTGGTCATTGCCCAACCTTGGTAAAGTTCTTGTGGCTGAACAGAAGCAAATCCCACCAACCAATTTCCAAGTATCTGGCGGGAACCTTTACAGAAGAGTAGGGGCTGTAGAGAGAGACTCAACTCCAGTTGGAATGAGATGGTCCACAGGCAAGTTCCAGATACATTTGGTAACTTGAAAGCTCATTTATGGACCCAGTGTGCAAAGGGCAATGTTAGACCCAAATTGCTGTGTTTCTTACCCACAGTGAAGGGAAATGAAAGCCAAGTAGCTGCTGATCCTTCAAAACCTATCTCCTCCTACTTTCACTATCTGTTTATATTAGATACCTCTGTAGTGCAACCACTACCAGCTTCTGTGGATTTTCTGCCCCTAAAAGTGCAGATTTATTTTCCATTACATTAAACATTCGCAATGCAAACATGGAAACTACCAAGTATAATATATAGATGGGGGGGAGAAGTCCATCTGCACGAAACACATTTGAATGTCTTGATGAGATAAAACATGTTTAATCCCAAGATCTCCTGACATTTGGGTTTAGACAGCTGAGTGTCCTTGGATCACAGATGTTTCTCTAGTTCCTCCTCTGAAGTCCATATATCCAGCTATCAGGACAGATGGCGAGCCAAAAATAATGTTTGAGAAGTTTTGGAAAATACACCACACTGGAGGCAGACGAGGGAAACACGGAATTAGAAAATAATTTAAAGAATATTTTATTTCCCACCAAAGACTCCGGTACTGGGACGAGTGCCATGTCGGACAGCTTGGCCGGCGTCCGTGTATTTGCCCATAAAACCATCGTTTGTAATCCGAAATCTGAGATTCACCCAGAGTGTGTTTCACCCCAGAGCAAATACAAATTGTATGACTTTTGGTTTTATGTTTAAAATTGAGCTTAAACAGTTTTATTTCGCACTGGTAGAAGCAAATGATACAGATTTTAACATCAATATGAAGGAGGATCCTGGAATATTCTGTATCCGTGTTCACAATCATCACTAAATGGACTCCAGTCTGACTATGTTGTTATTGGCGTCATTCTATAAAGGGAAACTGGAAACCAAAATGTGTTAAAGAGCCCCACACAACACAGAAACCCCTAATATCCCTATCCCTGTAATCTGTTACTTCAAACAGTAGGAATAAATACAATTTTTATAGGCTGAAATCCAGCTACAAAACAGTTCTGCTCTTTCTGCATCATCTGAAATCCTGGAAGGGGAGGCGGGACTAAAATATTGATGTTACAGTTTTAGTCCCTTCTCCAGGATTTCAGATGATGCAGAAAGAGAAGAACTGTTTTGCAGCTGGATTTCAGCTTCTCAACAGCTTACAGACAGCATGCAGGAACTACATAACCCACAATGCATTGAACTGTGATGTTCCTTTCCTTATTATATATCCTGTATGCAGGGAATTGTGGGATTTGGAGGTTGGACCCACTCACCATGAGAGTTAAGAGCCTTGTGAGTACGTCTAGACAATCCATCAGCAACTTCATTATTGAAGTTAATGTAGGCTAAGGCAGCTAGCCATCTATGGCCTGTAGCATCCAATTTAGCTGTTGTTAAGATAAATGTTAGAGGGGTTTTGTCAGTTTGGACCTCAAATTGAGCTCTTTACAGGTTATCATAGAGTTTACCAACCACTGCCCACTTCAATGCAAGGACCTGTAGCTTGTGGTAGGGTCTTCTCAGCAGGGAATAAGCTTCTACTAACAAATGCAATTGGCCTCAGCAATTTTTCATGCTCTTGATACATCACACCTCCTAAGCCATCTCTACTGGCATCAGTGTATCGGTCTTACTGGGCTCAGCATGGGCTAGGACTTGGGCCATTAGCTTCCTTAGCAACCTGGGTTTGCCTTCACCTTCATGGTCTGGGATGATCTGCAGAAGCTGATTGAGGGGCCGAGTCTCTTTGGTGAACACCTCAAAGAGAATCTAAGGAATCTAAGGAAAGCAAGTAACTCAGTAGAAGTTCTGGGTTTTGGCCAGGTGGACACATCTTATTGAGATCAGTAGCAATTCCAGCTGCAGACACCACATGTCCTATGTATGTCACTGAAGGCTGAAAAAGTTGACATTTGTCTAGTGACAGTTTCAGGCCTTCTTTCAAACTTTATCAAGCTTTCCCCATGTTCTTCCAAATTTCTTCCAAACGCAATTAAATCATCTGGGTACATCTGGGTACATCTAGGTACATCTAGGTACATCTAGGTACACCAATACTTCTAGTATATGCATGTCTCCCGCAGTGGGCTCCATAAGCCTTTGGAAGGTGGCTGCTGCTCCACCAATTCCTTGAGGCATCTGTTCAAATTCATAGAATCTCAGAGGACATATAAAACCAGTTTTCTCTTGGTAATATCCACTTCTAAGGTCCAGTACACTAAACCACTTGCTTCCTACAAGACAATTCAGGACCTTTTCTATCCGAGGGGTAGTGTGTTGGTTGGGTATGGGTATGGTAATCCACACACATTCTAACTAGCCCATTCTTTATACACACCACCACTATTGGAGAAGCATATGGGGCTTCTTGACGCCTTAATGATCCCTGCTGCCTTCAGCTCTTCTAGATGTTTCCTTAAATCTCCCAGGTCCCATGGGGCAATGCGTCGAGATCTCTCTCCAAAGGGCCTATTCTCCTTGAGGCAAATTCTTCGTTGAGTGCTGTTAGAGCCTCTCATATCCAAGGTCAACATTTGACTTCTATTAAGCAGCTGAATCTGCAATAGATGTTTCCATTTTTCTGGGATAGGTGGTTTGCCAAATTGGAAATCTTCTGGTTTAGCTTCCAAGTTTCTGAAGTTAAGTTAGTGTCAGGGATAGGGCAAACTGCAAGGACTTTACCCAGCAGGGCATGGGGATGCAGTATAACTGGTACACTGGTCGTATTCTTCCTTTGAAGTCAGACATTTACTGGTAGGTAGTAACTTGGCTTCCATAAGGCCATCTTACTCCTGTACCAGTTTAATTAGCTGGGGGTAAGTGGGGGCTTTACTGTCCTCCTTTCATATCCTAAGCTTCCACATAATGGGATCATTTTTTGAGCTCCTTTCAGGATTTGCTTTACTCTAAGCTGGTCAGCCATATTTTCCATGTTATAATAAAACAGTACCTGTACTTGATCCCAACTAAGATATAATTACCCCTTATTGGGGCAGAACAGCCCTATTGGGTTTATTTCATGGTTAAATGATTCCCTTTTCTCTGTAATAATAAAACAGTACCTGTACTTGATCCCAACTAAGATATAATTACCCCTTATTGGGGGCAGAACAGCCCTATTGGGTTTATTTCATGGTTAAATGATTCCCTTTTCTCTGTAATAATAAAACAGTACCTGTACTTGATCCCAACTAAGATATAATTACCCCTTATTGGGGGCAGAACAGCCCTATTGGGTTTATTTCATGGTTAAATGATTCCCTTTTCTCTGTAATAATAAAACAGTACCTGTACTTGATCCCAACTAAGATATAATTACCCCTTATTGGGGCAGAACAGCCCTATTGGGTTTATTTCATGTTTAAATGATTTTGCATTTTTAAAAATCTTGCCTATAATTACCATTGACTGCCCAAATTGGCATTCTGTGCAACGCTGCATTAGATATAAATATACATCTGCTGGATAATATTACATAAGAGGCATGAAGTGAGAAAAGATCAGCTTTTAAATGTTTTGGTCTCTGCGCCTCAGACAAAAACAGTCACTAAGCGAAGCTGTTAGAGATCCTCAGACCCCCTAATATAGTGTGACAGATAGATTCTTACGTCCATGAAATGGAGAGAACAAAGAATACACATGCTTTTTATCAGAATTAATGTAATATCTCACTGCAAAGCAAACAACTGGTAAACTATGTGTATATCCCACTGCTACTATAGGCACCATCTCTCCCTACTATACCTGCTATCCCACAGCCCCAGTCCCTTCCCAGAGGCTATTATCCCACTGCTACTATAGGCACCATCTCTCCCTACTATACCTGCTATCCCACAGCCCCAGTCCCTTCCCAGAGGCTATTATCCCCCCCACTGCTACTATAGGCACCATCTCTCCCTACTATACCTGCTATCCCACAGCCCCAGTCCCTTCCCAGAGGCTATTATCCCACTGCTACTATAGGCACCATCTCTCCCTACTATACCTGCAATCCCACAGCCCCAGTCCCTTCCCAGAGGCTATTATCCCCCACTGCTACTATAGGCACCACCTCTCCCTACTATACCTGCTATCCCACAGCCCCAGTCCCTTCCCAGAGGCTATTATCCCCACTGCTACTATAGGCACCATCTCTCCCTACTATACCTGCTATCCCACAGCCCCAGTCCCTTCCCAGAGGCTATTATCCCTCCACTGCTACTATAGGCACCATCTCTCCCTACTATACCTGCTATCCCACAGCCCCAGTCCCTTCCCAGAGGCTATTATCCCCCCACTGCTACTATAGGCACCATCTCTCCCTACTATACCTGCTATCCCACAGCCCCAGTCCCTTCCCAGAGGCTATTATCCCCCCACTGCTACTATAGGCACCATCTCTCCCTACTATACCTGCTATCCCACAGCCCCAGTCCCTTCCCAGAGGCTATTATCCCCCCACTGCTACTATAGGCACCATCTCTCCCTACTATACCTGCTATCCCACAGCCCCAGTCCCTTCCCAGAGGCTATTATCCCCCCACTGCTACTATAGGCACCATCTCTCCCTACTATACCTACTATCCCACAGCCCCAGTCCCTTCCCAGAGGCTATTATCCCCACTGCTACTATAGGCACCATCTCTCCCTACTATACCTGCTATCCCACAGCCCCAGTCCCTTCCCAGAGGCTATTATCCCCCCACTGCTACTATAGGCACCATCTCTCCCTACTATACCTGCTATCCCACAGCCCCAGTCCCTTCCCAGAGGCTATTATCCCCCCACTGCTACTATAGGCACCATCTCTCCCTACTATACCTGCTATCCCACAGCCCCAGTCCCTTCCCAGAGGCTATTATCCCCCCACTGCTACTATAGGCACCATCTCTCCCTACTATACCTGCTATCCCACAGCCCCAGTCCCTTCCCAGAGGCTATTATCCCCCCACTGCTACTATAGGCACCATCTCTCCCTACTATACCTGCTATCCCACAGCCCCAGTCCCTTCCCAGAGGCTATTATCCCCCCACTGCTACTATAGGCACCATCTCTCCCTACTATACCTACTATCCCACAGCCCCAGTCCCTTCCCAGAGGCTATTATCCCACTGCTACTATAGGCACCATCTCTCCCTACTATACCTGCTATCCCACAGCCCCAGTCCCTTCCCAGAGGCTATTATCCCCCCACTGCTACTATAGGCACCATCTCTCCCTACTATACCTGCTATCCCACAGCCCCAGTCCCTTCCCAGAGGCTATTATCCCAGCTGTACAAATACATATAGATGAAATATATTTTTTTTATTAAATGAATCAGTGGAATATTCTGATTCTCCATTTACATTACTGCTATAAATGGCTGACCCGATGGCTTCTGACTGCAGTAAATAGAACTATAACATAACCCGCCATCTGGAAAAGGGCCCCATATCTTACTATGACAAAGGTTTGTTAAAATCACTCATTTTACATTTGGACCTTTGACTTCTAAATGTCAAAAAAGGTAGTTTTGATGGACAGTGTTATTAATCCTCATTGTTGGCGACTCACAAAATCATCCGTCATGTGTCTGAGCCATTGTATCAAATATATTATTGCTTATTTTTATAACTCCCATTCCCTCCCCGTAACTATCAGTCACAGGGTGAAGAACACAGCAACCAATTAATTCCATGTCCGTTTTTATATATTGGAGGTTATTTTTATTTGCTGAAAATGAATAATATTTGAATTGTTTCCCAAAAGCTTTAGTCAAATTGTTGTTTTGATTGGTAGCGTCTCGTTCCTGGCAGGGTTAATGCACATATATTTAAATGGAAAAAAAAATTACTTTTTTCTGGTCTTTATTATGGGGTCTTACAAAAAAACTGGTTAGAAGATGACTATGCACTAATATCTGCTTATTACTAGCCAATATGATACCAATCATTATAGGCTAATTTGTTGGGCATTTTGGTTTTGACCCAATTGTTAATGAGGCCCAATTATGTGAGCGCAGACCCCATGACTAACTAGGCCAAAGCCTTACTAACTTCTTTTGGGGGTGATTATTTTACAGTTGGGCACTGAGAGAGGACTGGGCAGGTCAGGCAGACAGTAAAGAAAGGAGGCCAAAGTACAATTCAGCAGGAACAGCCCCCTAATTTGCTCATAGCCTGTACAGAGAGATACCATAAAACTATGGCACATAGGGATTCCCCTGTACTAAGCACAATTCAGCAGGAACAGCCCCCTAAGTTTGCTCATAGCCTGTACAGAGAGATACCATAAAACTATGGCACATAGGGATTCCCCTGTACTAAGCACAATTCAGCAGGAACAGCCCCCTAAGTTTGCTCATAGCCTGTACAGAGAGATACCATAAAACTATGGCAGCATAGGGATTCCCCTGTACTAAGCACAATTCAGCAGGAACAGCCCCCTAAGTTTGCTCATAGCCTGTACAGAGAGATACCATAAAACGATATAAGCAATCTCTGGTACTAAGGATTATTATATGGTTACACTTCCCCTTTAAGCAAATACATTCACACAAAGACAGCTGGGATGAGAGTTACAGGACTGTGATGCTGTGACATTTATATGGCAACTCACCAGAGAGAGAAGCGTTGGAATAACACAAAGAAAGTAAAATAATGAAACCCCTAAGACACCCAGTAGGCTCAGCAGCCCATTTCATACATTTCCTTTACATATAATGTAATTCTGCAGCCTGTGTGACAATGATAAAGTGGAAATCCCTGACCCAACCCCAATATGTGTTTCTCTTTGACTCGCAGCAGGGTTACGCCGCAATATTTCCCACGTGGCTCTGCAACATTCTCACTATAATTCCGTTTCACCCTGGAAACCACGGGTGGGGGGGCGTATCATGCCTCCAATAAGGGGTAATTATATCTTAGTTGGGATCAAGTACAGGTACTGTTTTATTATTACAGAGAAAAGGGAATCATTTAACCATTAAATAAACCCAATAGGGCTGTTCTGCCCCAATAAGGGGTAATTATATCTTAGTTGGGATCAAGTACAGGTACTGTTTTATTATTACAGAGAAAAGGGAATCATTTAACCATTAAATAAACCCAATAGGGCTGTTCTGCCCCCAATAAGGGGTAATTATATCTTAGTTGGGATCAAGTAAAGGTCCTGTTTTATTATTACAGAGAAAAGGGAATCATTTAACCATTAAATAAACCCAATAGGGCTGTTCTGCCCCAATAAGGGGTAATTATATCTTAGTTGGGATCAAGTACAGGTACTGTTTTATTATTACAGAGGAAAGGGAATCATTTAACCATTAAATAAACCCAATAGGGCTGTTCTGCCCCAATAAGGGGTAATTATATCTTAGTTGGGATCAAGTAAAGGTCCTGTTTTATTATTACAGAGGAAAGGGAATCATTTAACCATGAAATAAACCCAATAGGGCTGTTCTGCCCCAATAAGGGGTAATTATATCTTAGTTGGGATCAAGTACAGGTACTGTTTTATTATTACAGAGAAAAGGGAATCATTTAACCATGAAATAAACCCAATAGGGCTGTTCTGCCCCAATAAGGGGTAATTATATCTTAGTTGGGATCAAGTACAGGTACTGTTTTATTATTACAGAGAAAAGGGAATCATTTAACCATGAAATAAACCCAATAGGACAGTTCTGCCCCCAATAAGGGGTAATTATATCTTAGTTGGGATCAAGTACAGGTACTGTTTTATTATTACAGAGAAAAGGGAATCATTTAACCATGAAATAAACCCAATAGGACTGTTCTGCCCCAATAAGGGGTAATTATATCTTAGTTGGGATCAAGTACAGGTACTGTTTTATTATTACAGAGAAAAGGGAATCATTTAACCATTAAATAAACCCAATAGGGCTGTTCTGCCCCCAATAAGGGGTAATTATATCTTAGTTGGGATCAAGTACAGGTACTGTTTTATTATTACAGAGAAAAAGGACATTATTTTTAAAAATTAGAATTATTTGCTTGTAATGGAGTCTATCGGAGATGGCCTTTCCCCTTATTCAGAACTTTCTGGATAAGGTATGGAGATTACAGAAAAGATTATGAAAAGACCCCTTATCCGGAATACCCTTGGTCCTGAGCATTCTGGATAACGGGTCATATACCTGTAACAGAAAAACTTCTATGGATTTGGAACCACAGCAGCCAGCAGCAGTAAGTTTTCCTGCCTAATTTAGGTAGAATAATGGAAGCACGTATCTAATTGGTTGATAAGGATTATATGTTATTGTATGGAAAACAATACTAAATTATTAGGGCAATGACTGAGGGTGGTTGGACCTTTTTAGGGAGAACTTTGATCCCCTTCCCTTTTAGCCAATAGGAAATTCTTTGTTAGTGACTCTTGAGTACCGAGGTTCTTCCTCAGGGGGCTGAGCAACCCAATGCCCTGAAGCATTTACACTTTAATGTACAAACTGACATTATTGCTCATTTTCTCGAACCGCTATGCAGATTCCCATCCTGACTGCTGTCATTTTACATCTGTTTTAGGGTGATTCTGTGGCTGCTGTAAATGTTCCAGCTTTATGTACGCTTCTCTGCCTATACGTTAATAAGTTGCGCGCTTCTCAGATATATCTTGACATCTTGGAACTATAGGATCGCAGAATTTTTTTAACTGCCCAGAATGTCATGAAAATAACTCGCTCGCGTGCCTTGGTCTCCTTTATTGGCCTCGGGCACCCAGGCAAAGCATGAACAGTGGTGAGAAGAAGCTGAACCTGGCACCTTGGTGAAGCAGAATAATTGCCCTAAATCCAATGTTACGGCACATAAGTAATGTATGGGAAACCTTTCTTAAAACACATTGGGGGTCATTATAAAGTTCCCGCAACGCATATTTTTTTCGCAAATGGTTGTTCTGCACATGTTTTCCCCGAAACGCTTACATTTTGCGCAGCTGTGCCGTCTTTACTTTTATTGTGAATCGCAGTGAAAAGTTGTGGCGTAACTCGGACGCAGAGTGTGCGCATACATATTTTGCAATTTGTAAGGACAGTCTTGTCCAGTAGCGATGAGCGAATCTTTTCGCCAGATATGGACTCTCAGCGAATTTCCGCATTTCCCCATTGGCGAATGGTTTTGCAAAACTTCAGGGAAAATTCGGTGCAAAAATATTCATCACACATAAAAAAAAGTCTTGATCATGTCAATCAGTCATGGCTGCATCAAAATAGGTGCAATTGGGCATGGGTACGGTCACGTCACGTCAAAGTGGTTGCACCCTCGTCAAAATGGGCATGTTTGCGTTTAAAAAAGTCGCCCGACAAAATGGTTGCGCGTCACCTGCGTTTTGCACATTTTTTGCCGTTTTGTGAATTTTTCAGCAGTGGCGCAAAAATTTGCGGTCACGTAAAAATAGGCACGTAAAAAAGTGGCCCACGTCAAAAAAAGTCAGCCACATCAAACAAAGCAGCGTGGCATCCACATTTCATGAATATTTCACCGTTTCACAAATTTTTTCATAGTATCGGTGAAAACGGGACCGATTCGATGAGCAAATCTGTCCTGTTTCGCCAAAAAAATGCCGAAACTATGGAAAAATTTGCAAAAGGGTGAAATATTCACGAAACGTGGATGCCACGCTTCTTTTTTTGATGTGGCCGACTTTTTTTTCTACATGGCCACACTTATTTTGACACGGCTATGGATTTTTTTCGCAAATTTTCGCTGCAACATTTTGCTGAAGTTTCTCAAAATAATTCAACAATGGGGAATCGTGGACATTCGCTGCAAATCCATGTCTGGCAAAAAAATTCCCTCATCACTACATATCAATGGTGGATTCCCATAGGTCCTGTTCCAGCAGTCACCTGGGACCCATGGACAAAAGAGGACCCGGGGGTCGCGGAAGGAGGTGGGATTGGACAGAGCAGGGCAGAGTTGGGGCGTGCCCAGGGAAGCCCAGGAAGGGGAGGGCACACAACCCTGTGGATAATCTGCCCCTGGATCTTATTTGCCCCATCCAGACACCCATAAGAACCCGTTGAATTGTTGCTTCCATTATTTTACCTGCACTAGATCAGTTAAAGCCAAGCTTATCCATCACCTTATCATTAATAAGAATTGTTTCAGTGCAAACAGATTTTTGTGTTTGCGTTTAATGAATTTAAAAAACGGACTTCACCAATAAGAACACTCATTTTCATGGGGGGCTAAATCTGCATTTTCCTGACCTGCTCCGTGTTGGAAATAAAAACAGAAATGGTAAAAATCCACATAAAACTCATAATGTTTTCCAGTCCGATTCTCGCTCATATGGCGATTTTTGTTCAGAAATTCCCCGAGCGCTCAACGGCTCGCACAAACACAGAACGTAACTTTTAGCATTTCGAGCCGTACCAAGTCGGAAAGATTGGAGTCGCTAATTAGGAAGTTATACTTCTGCTGGGAATTTGTGGCAGTAATTGCAAGTGCATAAATTACAAATCATTTTGTCATTTAAATTGCTTACCAATAAAGTCCCACTTTGGGTAATGCGCATAAAATCATTATTTGTTCTGCAACATTTTACAGTTAATTGTTTAATGCTTGTTAAAAAACTTTCCTTTCGTAATTTATTCATGGGATTTGAAAATAACAAGTCTGACGGGTGCAACCGGCTAAGGGAAACTCACATTTACCAAATAAACAAACGTTGGTCCCCCACGGACCATTTCCCTGGTGATTGGGTGCTTACAAGTAGTGATGAGCGAATCTGTTTCGTTTCGCTTCGCCGAAAAATTCGCGAATCTTTCAAAAGATCAAAAGATCCGCGAAACGGCGAAAAATTCGCGAAAACGGCAAAAATGACGTGCAACAAAAAAAATTGCCACCCGCGGCTATCATTTTGTCGCGTGGCTATTGTTTCGTCGCCCGCGGCTATTATTTTGTCGCGCGGCTATTGTTTCGTCGCCCGCGGCTATTATTTTGTCGTCCGCGGCTATTGTTTTGTCACCCGCGGCTATTATTTTGTCGCGGCTATTATTTCGTCGCCCGCAGCTATTATTTTGTTGTGCGGCTATTATTTCGTCGCCCGTGGCTATCATTTAGTCGCACAGCTATTATTTTGTCGCACGGCTATTCTTTTGATGCCTGCGACTATTCTTTTTTGACGCCGGTGACCATTTTTGGACGTGCGGTGAATTTTTCCGCGGCAAATTTTTTCATCCGTTCCGCGAAACAATCCGCCAATGGCGAAACGCGGAAATCCATGCCTGCCGAAACATTTCGCCCATCACTACTCACAAGGCATTATCATTACATCTACATTATAGCAGCGCTCGAATATTAAAAATTTAACAAAAAAACCCACAGATTTATCAAAATCCCAAATTTCAATTCTGTGGCAGAATTTTTCCATTAAAGAAATGGCAGTGCCCCAGTGGATAGAATTATCTTGATTAGTGATGAGCGAATTTTTTTCGCCAGGCATGGATTCACAGAGAACATTTCTCCATTGGCGAATTGTTTCGTCAAACTTCAGCGAAAATCCACTGCAACAAAAATTAGTTGTGCATCAGAAAGGTTGCAGTTGTGTCAAAATAGGCGCGGCTGTGCGGCTGCATCAAAAATAGGCGCGGTCGGCGCAAAAAAAGATGCGTATGACAAAAAAGACGCCCGCGACAAAACAATGGTGCAAAAAAACGCGTTTCGCAAATTTTTGTCCTATTTTGCTTTGCCAAAAAAATGTGAGAATTTGCTAAAAATTCACGAAACGGCAAAAAATTCAATTCTTGACGCACTTAATTTTTTGATGCAACCATGACTTTTTTGATGCGACTGCAACATTTTTCTCACTATGCAATTTGTTTTCCATTAAAGATAAATATTAATTTTAAGTAAAATACACAAATAGCAACAAAAAAATAAAAGTTTCAAGAAAATTAAATACAAAGAAATAGACAAGTTTTTTAAAAAAATAAGAAAATTCCTCATTGAAAGTAAAGATTGAAAAGTAGGTCCTCAGCACACAAATATTTGTTTTTAAACTAAATACAAAAACTAAACAAGATTTTTAAAAAAAGAAAATTCTAGAAATCAATGTTTCCCCATTGAAAGTAAAGAGTGAAAAGTAGGTTCTCGGCACATAAATATTTATTTTTAAGTTAAATACAAAAAATACACATGATTTTTAAAAAAAATATTCAAGAAAATTCTAAAAAACAATGTTTCCCATTAAAAGTACAGGGTGAAAGTAGATTATGGGCACATAAATATTTATTTTTAAATTAAATACAAAAAAACACAAGATTTTTTAAAAAATATTCAAGAAAATTCTAGAAGTCAATGTTTTCCCATTGAAAGTAAAGAGTGAAAAGTAGGTTATGGGCACATAAATATTTATTTTTAAGTTAAATACAAAAAATACACGTGATTTTTTTAAAAAATATTCAAGAAAATTCTAAAAAACAATGTTTCCCATTAAAAGTACAGGGTGAAAGTAGATTATGGGCACATAAATATTTATTTTTAAGTTAAATAAAAAAAATACACATGATTTTTTAAAAAAATATTCAAGAAAATTCTAAAAATCAATGTTTCCCATTGAAAGTACAGGGTGAAAGTAGGTTATGGGCACATAAATATTTCTTTTTAAATTAAATACAAAAAATACACAAGATTTTGTTAAAAAATATTCAAGAATATTCTAAAAATCATTGTTTCCCCATTGAAAGTAGAGAGTGAAAAGTAGGTTCTCGGCACATAAATATTTCTTTTTAAATTAAATACAAAAAAATACACAAGATTTTTTTAAAAAAATATTCAAGAAAATGTTAAAAATCAATGTTTCCCATTGAAAGTACAGGGTGAAAGTAGATTATGGGCACATAAATATTTCTTTTTAAATTAAATACAAAAATTACACAAGATTTTTAAAAAAGTTTCCCCATCGAAAGTACAGAGTGAAAGTAGGTTCTCGGCACATAAATATTTCTTTTTAAATTAAATACAAAAATTACACAAGATTTTTTAAAAAGTTTCCCCATCGAAAGTACAGAGTGAAAGTAGGTTATGGGCACATAAATATTTCTTTTTAAATGAAATATAAAAAATACACAAGATTTTTTTTCATATATTCAAGAAAATTCTAGAAATCAATGTTTCCCATTGAAAGTAAAGAGTGGAAAGTCAGTTATGTGCACATAAATAATTATTTTTAAATTAAATATAAAACATACAGAATTTTTTTTTTTTTTAATATTCAAGAAAATTCTAGAAATCAATGTTTCCCATTGAAAGTAAAGAGTGAAAGTAGGTTATGGGCACATAAATATTTCTTTTTAAATTAATTATAAAAAATACACAAGATTATTTTTTTTTTCATATATTCAAGAAAATTCTAGAAATCAATGTTTCCCATTGAAAGTAAAGAGTGAAAAGTCGGTTATGGGCACATAAATATTTATTTTTAAATTAAATATAAAAAATACACAAGATTTTTTTTTTTTTTTATATATTCAAGAAAATTCTAGAAATCAATGTTTCTCATTGAAAGTAAAGAGTGAAAAGTAGGTTATGGGCACATAAATATTTATTTTTAAATTAAATATAAAAAATACACAAGATTTTTTTTTATTTTTTTTATATATATTCAAGAAAATTCTAGAAATCAGTGTTTCCCATTGAAAGTAAAGAGTGAAAAGTCGGTTATGGGCACATAAATATTTATTTTTAAATTAAATATAAAAAATACACAAGATTTTTTTTATATATATTCAAGAAAATTCTAGAAATCAGTGTTTCCCATTGAAAGTAAAGAGTGAAAAGTCTGTTATGGGCACATAAATATTTATTTTTAAATTAAATATAAAAAATACACAAGATTTTTTTTTTTTTTATATATTCAAGAAAATTCTAGAAATCAATGTTTCTCATTGAAAGTAAAGAGTGAAAAGTAGGTTATGGGCACATAAATATTTATTTTTAAATTAAATATAAAAAATACACAAGATTTTTTTTTATTTTTTTTATATATATTCAAGAAAATTCTAGAAATCAGTGTTTCCCATTGAAAGTAAAGAGTGAAAAGTCGGTTATGGGCACATAAATATTTATTTTAAATTAATTATAAAAATACACAAGATTATTTTTTTTTTTTTTCATATATTCAAAAATTCTAGAAATCAATGTTTCCCATTGAAAGTAAAGAGTGAAAAGTCGGTTATGGGCACATAAATATTTATTTTTAAATTAAATATAAAAAATACACAAGATTTTTTTTTTTATATATATTCAAGAAAATTCTAGAAATCAATGTTTCTCATTGAAAGTAAAGAGTGAAAAGTCGGTTATGGGCACATAAATATTTATTTTTAAATTAAATATAAAAAATACACAAGATTTTTTTTCATATATTCAAGAAAATTCTAGAAATCAATGTTTCTCATTGAAAGTAAAGCGTGAAAGTAGATTATGGGCACATAACTGTTTATTTTTAAACTTTTAGTTTTTTTTTAAATTTTAAAATTTTTTTTTACACATCGGTACAAATGGCACGAGCCTGAATTTTCTAGAATTTTCTCAAACAATCTTTTAGAATATATTTTTATATTTATTTTGTGTAATATGCAACTGAAATAACGTCCAGTCTTCTTTGCACTATGATTATATGTTATACTGAAGTAGATATTTACTGTGTGTGTAACAGCTGTTATTTCTATGGGAATATAGAACATTACAATAAATATTCATCTGTGAAATGCCCTTTTGCTACTCAACTAATTAGCAATTAGCTTTGATTTGTTGGCTGCACTGAGACGGTAACATTGTATTGGGAAACTGTATGAGGCTGTGGCCCCTCCTTCATGTGCTGTTATAGATCGTTTGTTCCGTAATGGTCCCTCAATCATTGATATTCATGTTGGCTCACAGGGCTCCGCCCACTGCTGTATATGGGGGAGGGGGCTATTCATGTGTAATGGGGGTCACTAGTGATGAGCGAATCTGTCCCTTTTTGTTTCACCAAAAAATTCGCGAATCTTTGGGAAGATTTGCGAAACAGGGAAAGATTTGCGAAATGGCGAAAATGTTGTGCATCAAAAAAAAATTGTGGCAAGTGTAATATTTTCTTACGCGTTTTTTTTTTAAACCATTATTCAGATTCATGATTTATTCACAGAAAAATGATACAAACATTTATAAATAACCCCCCCTAGTCTGGGAATTGAGTTTAATCATTCAGAACTCAGATAACTATTTGTCTTCTGGTCTATATTATTTATATATATATATATATATGAGAAATTCACTAGTTTTTAAATTCTTCAGAATATTATTGGGTTTTTTTTCATCCAAGAAACAAAGCAAACATATGGGGGGGGGGTATATCTGCTAATGATTCCCTGAGTGACTGCTGGGATTTGCCCCATTTAAATGGAGTATTTACCATTATATACTTGGGGAAACAGAGGAGAAAACATTCCTGGGGTGAATGAATACAGAGATAAAGGGGACACAGGGAAATGGGGGGCAGGAAGCAGAGAGGGAAGAGTCCCGGTTACTTGGCTCTGATCCTACATTAATAGGAAATGGTATCAATACTCAGGGGCCTGAAATACTCTCCCCTCACTTCCCACGTTGTGCTGCTCTCATTGTCACACCATTTTGTATTCATGTCTTGTTCTGATTCCAGAAAATGAAAGATTATTATTATGTTCAAATCAATAGATAGATAGATACTGTATGTAGAAAATAGATAGATAGATAGATAGATAGATAGATAGATAGATAGATAGATGAATAGATAGATAGATAGATAGATGAATAGATAGATAGATAGATAGATAGATAGATAGATAGATAGATAGATAGATAGATAGATACTGTTGGTAGAAGAGAGAGAGAAAGAGAGAGATGATAGATACAGTAGATAGGATAGATAGATGATAGATAAAAACTGTAGGTAGAATATAGATAAATGGATAGATAGATATTGTAGGTAGAAAAAAGATAATAGATAGATAGATAGATAGATACTGCTGGTAGAAGATAGATGGATAGATAAATAGATAGATAGATACTGCTGGTAGAAGATAGATGGATAGATAAATAGATAGATAGATACTGCTGGTAGAAGATAGATGGATAGATAAATAGATAGATAGATACTGTTGGTAGAAGAGAGAGAGAGAAAGAGAGAGATGATAGATAGATAGATAGATAGATAGATGATAGATAGATAGATAGATAGATAGATAGATAGATAAAAATGTAGGTAGAATATAGATAAATGGATAGATAGATATTGTAGGTAGAAGAAAGATAATAGATAGATAGATAGATAGATAGATACTGCTGGTAGAAGATAGATGGATAAATAGATAGATAGATACTGTTGGTAGAAGAGAGAGAGAGAGAAAGAGAGAGATGATAGATAGATAGATAGATAAAAATGTAGGTAGAATATAGATAGATGGATAGATAGATAGATAAATAAAAACTGTAGGTAGAATATAGATAAATGGATAGATAGATATTGTAGGTAGAAGAAAAATAATAGATAGATAGATAGATAGAAAGATAGATAGATACTGCTGGTAGAAGATAGATGGATAGATAAATAGATAGATAGATACTGTTGGTAGAAGAGAGAGAGAGAGAGAGAGAGAGAAAGAGAGAGATGATAGATAGATAGATAAATAAAAACTGTAGGTAGAATATAGATAAATGGATAGATAGATATTGTAGGTAGAAGAAAGATAATAGATAGATAGATAGATAGATAGATAGATAGATAGATAGATAGATAGAGATAGATAGATAGATACTGTTGGTAGAAGATAGATGGATAGAAAAGAAAAGGGCACTTCACACCGCATAATATCTACTTTAGTACGGAAACTGGCCTCCGATACCATATATCCATGTTACAAAAATGATTTCCGTAATTGTATAATACACATTTATTTAAAAAATATATATATGTTTTTAAAAAATGTTCTAGAAAACCCCTTTGTAAGGAACAATGAACTTGGGTGAATAGATGCCCTTTCAGCCTTACAAATACAGGGCAGATGGACCCATGGGATCCCTGGAATTAACCCTTTCAGGGGTGTGGAAATTCGGAGACAAACCGCTTGCAGTGCCATTCACATATCCCTTTGCCCTTGGGGTACTTTTCTGATTTAATCATTATAAAAAAATTCCCAATACCTTGAGAAAAAAATGATTTATTTGTTTTTGGAGAGGGGGGGGTTCCTAGAAAAAAATGATGCTAAAAAGCAGCAACGGTCCAAATGATCATGTGATCGGTGTCCCGTGGCCTCTCCCTCGGCACATTGCGTGATAATGTCACATTTCAGGAGTCGCACAATCCTGTCACTTCGCTTCCTATCAGGCAGTCGGCGAGTGAAAAGCTATTGGAGGGTGGTGTTATGTACCCTTCATGAATTATGCACCCTAAACAAACTTACACGATGTGGGGCACTCGAGCAGAAGCCTTTTAGCTGCAAGCCGCTCGCTGGAGACCTCTGCTACAAATCTCCCGGGGCGCTCTAAAATAGCTTAGACAGACCCTTAGCCTCTCTCTCTCTTGAACTGGCCCATTCCATGCTTGACTTGCTCCTCGCGGCTTCTCCGGGATGATGGAAATCCCATGAGGAACCCCTGTCTTGCAGATCTGGAGTCAGTGTATCCCTACGTACGGGGAAATATCATGGCGAGGTCGAGGAAATGCTAAAGCGCTGGTGAATTTCCATGTAATCTTGATATGAATGGGAATTAAATCATCAAACGTCTCATTTGTGGCGAGAAACCTTTGGGCTTCAGTATAACTTGCCCTTGCGATGGTCATGAGTCGCAACATGATCATCACCAAAATGTGCTTTTCCCCTTCATTCTGGGTAGGGCAGCCCCACACAAACGTTCATATGTACAAGTAGGGGACCTGTTATCCAGGATGCTCGGGACCCGGGTTTTTTTCTGGATAAAGGGTCTTTCCGTAATTTGGATCCCAATAACTTAAGTCTGTAAAAAATTATTTAAGTATTAAATAAACCCAATAGGCATGTTTTGCCTCCAATAAGGATCAATTGTATCTTAGTTGGGATCAAGTACAGGTACTGTTTTATTATTACAGAGAAAAGGGAATCATTTAACCATTAAATAAACCCAATAGGGCTGTTCTGCCCCCAATAAGGGGTAATTATATCTTAGTTGGGATCAAGTACAGGTACTGTTTTATTATTACAGAGAAAAGGGAATCATTTAACCATTAAATAAACCCAATAGGGCTGTTCTGCCCCCAATAAGGGGTAATTATATCTTAGTTGGGATCAAGTACAGGTACTGTTTTATTATTACAGAGAAAAGGGAATCATTTAACCATTAAATAAACCCAATAGGGCTGTTCTGCCCCAATAAGGGGTAATTATATCTTAATTGGGATCAAGTACAGGTACTGTTTTATTATTACAGAGAAAAGGGAATCATTTAACCATTAAATAAACCCAATAGGGCTGTTCTGCCCCCAATAAGGGGTAATTATATCTTAGTTGGGATCAAGTACAGGTACTGTTTTATTATTACAGAGAAAAGGGAATCATTTAACCATTAAATAAACCCAATAGGGCTGTTCTGCCCCAATAAGGGGTAATTATATCTTAGTTGGGATCAAGTACAGGTACTGTTTTATTATTACAGAGAAAAGGGAATCATTTTATAAAAATTAGAATTATTTGCTTATAATGGAGTCTATGGGAGATGGCCTTTCCGTAATTCGGAACTTTCTGCATAATGGGTTTCGGGATAAGGGATTCCATACCATAAATGTACACACACATATAAATGGCATATTACTGTATATGCCTATATGCATAGGAGGAACCTGAAAGTTGAACAGTGCTGATGTATGAGCAATGGCAGACATTATGGATGTTTGTCCAATACGTCTTGGAGTCAGGAAGGAATTTTTTCCCCTCTGAGGCAAATTAGAGAGGCTTCAGATGGGGTTTTTGCCTTCCTCTGGATCAACTAGCAGTTAGGCAGGTTATATATAGGCATTATGGTTGAACGTGATGGGCGTATGTCTTTCTTCAGCCTAAATGACTATGTTCTTGCTGAACAGCCCTTAGGGCAGTGAAGGTCGTCCCATGGCCCCCTTAGATAATAAAAAGGTTACAGATTTATCAAAACACTTCAAGTCCACTTCAAGCTGGACTTACAAGTGCATCTAGGGGAGCAAATGGCTTTATAAACACCCAAGTGCCTGTGCCTAGGGCGGCTTTTAGGTGGGTAGCTCTAGGGTGCCTATATAAAATAATATGGGAGGGCCAGAAGTGGAGTGCCTAGGGCGCCTTTAGATATATAGCTATCGCTGCGCTGAGCAAAAACAGGCAATGGGGGGCAATTTGGCTAATAATGTGCCCACCTTGGAGCTAATAAAAGACACAGACTGCCCATATACCATTGCCTTACCACAGTAGGGGGGCAATTAAATAGTAATTCTACTGCACAATTCTTTGGGTGGGCAGGTATATGAGATACAGTATGGGTAGGCAAGTACATGAGTTATATGTCAATTGTACCACTCAGTTATGCCCATTGTTAAGGGGTCCTCCGGGGCTGCCCGGTGGGCCCTTCACCCCCCAGTCCGACCCTGGACCATGGTTATGCCCTAGGCACTTGCCTACCTTCTACTTATCCCTAGTTCTGGACATTTATATATCACAACAGCGCAGAATGTAGCGGAACCTCCCATTACCAACTACAGAAAACAAAGCGCCCCCCGACTTATTGCTGTACTGACAATATCTGTTTTTACACAACAGGTCAAGATCTTTGGGGTTTTGATTTCTGCCGCTCGTATTGAACAAAACCAATTGCGCACCATAGACTTTAGTAATTGCCATAATCCGCGCAGTGAAACCAAACAGCCCCCCACTTTGTGGTCTCGAAAAACCTCCTCATTTCTATGTAAACCTAACGGCACTAATTTGATGGCAATACAAAGCCTCCTCTCTATAGCCTCCTTATCTAAATATGCTCCACTCGCAAACAATATCTATTTCATTCCGTTTTACGAATCCGCCTCCTCGATAATGCGCTCGGCTCACTTCAGAACGCGCCGTAATATCTGCGTCCAAAAAAAAAATAGAAATAAAAAGCGACAGCAAAATTGTAATCTTATTCTTTTTAACGGCTAAATTATTAATGGAATCTGCGCGATATTTCTCCGTAATGGACCATTATGTCTGCAAAGAGGAGGCAGCGGAAGGCGCTGAGCAAACTCCGCTCCATAAATGGGCAGTTTTATGAAAGAACAAGATAAATGCAATTAGCAGAGTTGTGCCAGTGGGTTCCATAACCTCGTTTTTGAACTGTAATTAAAACCGATAGCACAAATAATGGCGGCGCGGCAGCCTGCATCCCATTTGTTGGCAAACATAAACACACCGCGAACGCGCTCTGGGTCACGGAGGGGCTTCGCTCGGCTGGATAGATTTGATCGTTTTTAATTAGCTCTGAATGGAACGGATGGAGATTAGGAACATATTTGTTATTGGGCACTTTCATGCCCTACATTTTACAATCTCATTGTAGATTTATTTTTATTCCTCGGCCCGCTAGCAGACCCGGCGATTTATGTTGTGATTATGACGGAAATATCATCGGTAATGAGACGTAATAAAGAATAATATCGCAGAGAAAGGGCCCGGGATAAAGGGATTTTCTGTGATTTGTGGAATATTTTCGGCTGATCCGATAACATGTTGAATCTGTTACAGATTTACACTGCTGTTTTTATAGAATTATCCTGTTCAGTGGCGTAACTATGTATGGTCATGGGGGGGAAGCTGGGCAAAAGGTGGGCCCGGACCATGAGAGTCTGCTGAACCATGGTCCCCCCCAGGCCCTTCTCCTACCTATAAATGTAAAGGCAGATCAGTGGCATGAGAGGGCTGGGAGGAGGGACTGGACGTGCCGGGTCCCCTTGGAGGATTTTTCTGCAGGGGGGCCTGGAGCGATTTAGCGCTGCACTACCTCTTTGCTGATTTTTATTGAAACAAAGTAGTTTCAATAATATATTTGATATGGATTATGCACAAAGCAAGGGAACATGTACCTAACTGGCAGCAGCCAATGAGTCCTTACCTTTACTGATCAAGCACAGTTACAGCACTGGAACGAGCCACAGCCGTATCTGATGACTAGTGAGCAAGTGTGCCTATCGACCCTAGGGCAGGGGTCCCCAACCTTTTATACCCATGAGCCACATTTAAATGGAAAAAGTGTTGGGGAGCAACACAAGCATGAAAAAGGTTCCTAGGGGTAGCAATAAGCTATAATTTGGTAGCCCCTATGGGGACTGGCAGCCTATAGAAGGCTCTGTTTGGCTTTACACTGGGTTTTATGCAACCAAAACTTGCCCCAAGTCTCCCCACGGGGAGCAACATCAAAGGGGTTGGGGAGCAACATGTTACTCCCGAGCCACTGGTTGGGGATCACTGCTCTAGGGAATAGCAGCCTGAAACTCGCCAGTCAGGTGGCTTCAGGCCAGCCAATCACTTCTTTTGTGAGTTGCAAACCCAACTTTGTCCATGGCCCTCACCGGGATTGAAGTCAGGACCAAGGAGAAAGTCCAATGCGTGGTATTGGTTGTATTCAGACAAAAGGTGAAGACAGGCAGCGATCAGTCGTAGTCAGAAGTGAGAACTAGGAATGCACCAAATCCAGGATTCGGTTTGGGATTCGGCCAAAATGTGTCCCTTTCCAGCAAAATTCAGCCAAATCCATGCCTCTGCCCGAACCAAATCTGAATCTTTAAAATCATGTGAATTTTTGTCACATAAACGTGGAAATTGCTTTGTGCGCAGTTCTCTTTAACCCTTCCTTGTCCTAGTTTACCTATGCAAGTTACGATTTGGGTCAGTATTCTACCTGCTGATCGGTTGCTATGGGTTGCTATGGGTTACTGGTCCATCAATTAAGTATTTTGCAAAGAGCATGATAACTATAAACAATGGGTGCCAATGGAAGATGCAGATGATTTATCCTAGCGACTATCAATCAAATTTAATCTAATTCGTTTTCAACTCAGTTTTTGATAAATTAGACCCAAACTTGAAACTTAAATCAAAAGAGAAACCTGCTGTTTAATTTGCTCAATAAATGGCCCCCCCTGCTGTGTTTTAAAGAGTTTTTTAAGACAATACAACTCATGTACTGAAAGAGTGCAAGGTATAAAATCAGTATAAAAACCAGTACAAATCACCCAGTTTTTACCCACAATTCAACATTCCTTCCCAGAATTCCAAGACTACATGTGCCCGCCATACGCAGGCGCTACATTTTTAAGCAGATACCAGAGGCTCCTACATTATCCCTAGTGATGAGAAAATGGTTTCACCAGCCATGGATTTGCTGCACTTCGCCATTGGCGAATGTTTCACAAAACTGCCACAAACTTGTGCCTCGACAAAAACTTGGCGACTAGGGCAAAAGTGGCAGTCACATCAAAAAAAAAGTCACAGCTGTGGAAAAAAAAAGTCATAGTCGCGTCAAATAAGTCGCAGCTGCGTTAAAAAGTTGCGGTTGCATCAAAAAAAGTAGCGCGCATCAAAAAAGTTGTGTGGTAGCTGCAAATTGCAAGTCTTTTGCCGTTCTGCAAATTTTTTGGCAACGCAAAAGGGGACAGATTCACTCCTAAATCATTAGCATTAGTAATGAGCGGATCTGTTCCGTTTTGCTTCGAAACTACAGAAAAATTCACAAAATGGCAAATAAAACTGCAAACCGTTGTAGTTGCACGACTTCTTGTCTTGCGCAACTTTTTCTGACCAACAGCGCCCATTTTGATGCAACTGAATTTTTCACAGCAAAGTTCACGGAAATTCACTATGAATCCATTCCTGGTGAAAAAATTTGCTCATCACTAATTACCACTAGTTTGGGTGCCACAGCTAGCACCAATAGGGAGACCTTGTGCTAACCCAGACTTAAACACAAAAGTAAATGCTATTGGCCAGCACAAGAGTATAGAGCAGGGATCCCAAACCTTTCTTACTCGTGAGCCACATTCAAATGTAAAAAGACTTGGGGAGCAACACAAGCACCATAAAAGTTCATGGAGGAGCCAAATAAGGGCTGTGATTGGCTATTAGGGGCCTCTATGCACCCTATCAGCTTACAGGGGCTTTATTTGGTAGGAAATCTTGTTTTTATTCAACCAAAACTTGCCCCCAAGTCAGGAATTCAAAAATAACTCCCTGGTTTGGGGGCACTGAGAGCAACACCCAAGGGGTTGGGGAGCAACATGTTGCCCCTGAGCCACTGGTTGGGGATCACTGCTGTAGAGAATAGAAATAAAACCATCTCTGTGTTCCATAGTACAGGGCACAATACTATCCCCGTCGCAGTCCCCGCGGTTGTTTTTAACCATCAGAGCCATAAAGCCTTATATTTGGTCTCTCGTTCATAGTCTTTAAAATGCATTTGTAATTTGCTGCGGTACCAGGCTTCCCATTTGAGCTGTGGCACCTCGCTTCCACTTGATGGTACTTATTGAGTGATAATGTAGCAACGCGGCGAGAGAACAAAAAGCATCACAGCCTGACCCTGTAAACTCGCCTGTAATCTCTGCTCGGATCAGAATATTCCCCGCTGGGCGCACTCAGCAGCCCTAAATGCCTCCCTCGCACGCAAGCTCTCGCCCTGTTTGGGATGCACAGCGGCCAACTGTCAGGCACCTACAGGCGTCCAACTCATTCGGCTTATCCCCACGCCATCTCTGCCCTCCGCTGACCCTTCTCACTCTCCTTTCCGGTTCTGTAACTTTCTCTATTTCCCGATCTTCAAGCAATGACGTGAAATCTATAAAATCTCTGCCGAGCAAAACTGAATATCCGACAAAACAGGAAAAAGTTTCTAAAGGGTTTTTTCCTCTTTTTTACTGAGTTTGTTCAGTCTTTGTTTTCTCACCCATTCCAAGCAAGTGTTGGAGCAGTTCTAGGCCGATAGTGGGAAAAGTATCTGCAAGTACTTGATAGAGTAAGTTCATTTTCCCCCAAAACTCAAATTTTATTTGCGATTCAAATTTTTTTTTCCCAAATTCGAATGATGGTTTCTAGAACTCAAATATTCCATATTTATAACGACTGAAAAGGAAAAGTCCCAGCTGTCAGTCATATATCCCCTGCCCCGCCCCTATACCTTAGGCAGACAATTACTTTCACTTTCCATTCAGCACTTTCCAAGCTGTTACTGCTATGCTCACTTGCTCCTCCCTCCTCACCATCTAATTGTGTAGCCAGTGCATGAGTATGGGCATCTGATTCCCCATTCTGGCACAGAAACAAGATTTTGGCTACAAGAACTCACAAGCTTTTCGATGCTGAATAGTGAGGAGCGAATCTGTCCCGTTTCACTTCACCAATAAATTTGCGAATCTTTCAAAAAATTTGCGAAACAGCGAAAAAATTGCGTAAAGGGCAGAAATGTTGCACAGAAAAATTGTCACCCGCAACTATTCTTTTGACGCCTGCGACTATTCTTGCAACAATTTTTGGATGCGCAACTATTCTTTTGACGCCTGCGACTATTCTTGCAACAATTTTTGGATGCGCAACTATTCTTTTGACGCCTGCGACTATTCTTGCGACAATTTTTGGATGCGCAACTATTCTTTTGATGCCCGCGACTATTCTTGTGACAATTTTGGATGCGCGCCTATTCTTTTGATGCACGCGACTATTCTTGCGTCATTTTTTGGACGCGTGACTATTCTTTTGATGCCCGTGACTATTCATGCGACAATTTTGGACGTGCGACTATTCTTTTGATGCCCGCGACTATTCTTGCAACATTTTTTGGACTTGCGACTATTCTTGTGACAATTTTGGATGCGCGCCTATTCTTTTGATGCCCGCAACTATTCTTGCGACATTTTTTGGACGCGCTACTATTCTTTTGATGCCCGCAACTATTCATGCGACAATTTTGGACGTGCGACTATTCTTTTGATGCCCACGACTATTCTTGCAACATTTTTTGGACTCGCGACTATTCTTGTGACAATTTTGGATGCGTGACTATTCTTTTGACGCCTGTGACTATTCTTGCGACAATTTTGGACATGCAACTATTCTTTTGATGCCTGCGACAATTACTGCAACAATTTTTGGACACGCGACTATTCTTGCGGCAATTTTGGACGTGCAACTTTTCTTTTGATGCCTGTGACTATTCATGCAACAATTTTGGATGTGCAACTATTCTTGTGACAATTTTGGACGCGTGACTATTCTTGCGACAATTTTTGGACATGCAGCAAATTTTTCTGCGGCAAATTTTTTCATCCATTTCGCGAAACTATCCACCAATGGCGAAACATTTCGCCCATCACTATTGCTGAAGTTTCTTTCCTGCCGCTGTCCCACACAGCTCATTGCCCATGTATAAACAACAAATAAGTCGAAGCTTAGCGCCTCCATTTACAAATGGGCTTATTTAGCAGTTTTCGAGTTTGCGAATTCCAGTTTGTTTTTCTAAATTCAATAAACTTGCATATTGGATACATTAGAGGGGATTACAGGCAAATAGGGGGTATTCTTTTTTTTCCCATAAAAATGATCAGCGCACCAGAGGCCCCCCCTTGCCCTGACGTGTGCCCCCCCCCCTCACCCTGCTTCGCTCTCCTATCTCACAGATGGTATGGGGGGGTTAGCTGTTGCTCACAATGTGCTGATTGGTAGAAGGCCCTTCCAATAAGCACAGTGGCTCTCAGTGCAAGTACTTCAGAGTCCTACAGAAATCATTTAGGGATAAGCTTGTGGCATTCAAAAACCCTGCATTTTTTTTATTTTTTTTAAAGATACATATCTCTGGCTCTTTGCTAATATATAAATGACAATGATGAATGTTCCTGCCTGTTGTTCTATAGAAATGATCTTTTTCAGTACAGACAATGGGAAAGATTGTGACCGTGTTTAACGGGAAATACTGATTATCTGTTAAAAGGAATCACTTTCCCTCATCTAAATAATAGGAATATTAAAATAAATATTGATATTCCCACATATAATAATGCAAACAACCCAAACAATGATTCCCTTTTCTCTGTAATAATAAAACAGTACCTGTACTTGATCCCAACTAAGATATAATTACCCCTTATTGGGGCAGAACAGCCCTATTGGGTTTATTTCATGGTTAAATGATTCCCTTTTCTCTGTAATAATAAAACAGTACCTGTACTTGATCCCAACTAAGATATAATTACCCCTTATTGGGGCAGAACAGCCCTATTGGGTATATTTCATGGTTAAATGATTCCCTTTTCTCTGTAATAATAAAACAGTACCTGTACTTGATCCCAACTAAGATATAATTACCCCTTATTGGGGGCAGAACAGCCCTATTGGGTTTATTTAATGGTTAAATGATTCCCTTTTCTCTGTAATAATAAAACAGTACCTGTACTTGATCCCAACTAAGATATAATTACCCCTTATTGGGGGCAGAACAGCCCTATTGGGTTTATTTAATGGTTAAATTATTCCCTTTTCTCTGTAATAATAAAACAGTACCTGTACTTGATCCCAACTAAGATATAATTACCCCTTATTGGGGCAGAACAGCCCTATTGGGTTTATTTAATGGTTAAATGATTCCCTTTTCTCTGTAATAATAAAACAGTACCTGTACTTGATCCCAACTAAGATATAATTACCCCTTATTGGGGGCAGAACAGTCCTATTGGGTTTAATTAATGTTTTATAGATTTTTTAGTAGACTTAAGGTATGGAGATCCAAATTACAGAAAGACCCCTTATCCGGAACACCCTTGGTCCCGAGCATTCAGGATAATGGGTCCTATACCTGTATATCATTTCATAGAGCCACTTAAAAGGGCAATTCAAAATTTAAAAGTGTTGTTTTTTATATAATGCACCATGAAGAACGACCTTTCCAGTTGCTTTCTGTATATTATGTTGTACCCGTTAACTATAATTTCATTTTTACCCCACTTGTCGGCTCTCTAAACCGCTGCAGATTTGATACAATAGTTGTTTTCAAAATTCATTTCCTAATGAAAGAAAATGTATTTCTAAGCAACGACGCAGTAGTCGACTCTCCTAGGAGTTTCCGTCCTGTGAAGAAGGAATTATTCCAATCTTTGCTGTGGGAGAGCTGCCTGCTGCTACATTGGTTCATCAGTATATACAGTATATATATATATATTCAGCAGCAGGACCGCAGGGGGTAACAGGGAATAAATATTCACTGCTTTCTGTAACAATTTCATTTATAAATGGCATTTTTTGAGCCCAGAGTACTATAGTGACGGCCACTTATTACATAGCAAATAATTCTCTCTGCCATTTAACATTTTATTCTTGAACCAACAAATGTATTTGTAGCTGTAATATTGGTGTGTAGGCGCCATCTCAGTGCCTTGTGCCTGAGTCTGAGCTTTCAGCCAGCGCTACACATTAGAACTGCTTTCAGCTAACCTATTGTTTCTCCAACTCCCATGTAACTGGAGGAGTCCCAAGCCGGACTTGGATTTCTTACTATTGAGTGCTATTCTGATACCTACTGGGAGCTGCTATCTTGCTCCCTTCCCATTGTTCTGCTGATCGGCTGCTGGGGGTGGGGGAGGGGGGGATATCACTCCAACTTGCAGCGCAGCAGTAAAGTGTGCCTGAGTCTGAGATTTCAGAAGGAGCCAGCGCTACACATTAGAACTGCTTTCAGCTAACTTATTGTTTCTCCTACTCCCATGTAACTGGAGGAGTCCCAAGCCGGACTTGGATTTCTTACTATTGAGTGCTATTCTGATACCTACTGGGAGCTGCTATCTTGCTCCCTTCCCATTGTTCTGCTGATCGGCTGCTGGGGGTGAGGGGGGGGATATCACTCCAACTTGCAGCGCAGCAGTAAAGTGTGCCTGAGTCTGAGATTTCAGAAGGAGCCAGCGCTACACATTAGAACTGCTTTCAGCTAACCTATTGTTTCTCCTACTCCCATGTAACTGGAGGAGTCCCAAGCCGGACTTGGATTTCTTACTATTGAGTGCTATTCTGATACCTACTGGGAGCTGCTATCTTGCTCCCTTCCCATTGTTCTGCTGATCGGCTGCTGGGGGTGGGGGAGGGGGGGATATCACTCCAACTTGCAGCGCAGCAGTAAAGTGTGCCTGAGTCTGAGATTTCAGAAGGAGCCAGCGCTACACATTAGAACTGCTTTCAGCTAACCTATTGTTTCTCCTACTCCCATGTAACTGGAGGAGTCCCAAGCCGGACTTGGATTTCTTACTATTGAGTGCTATTCTGATACCTACTGGGAGCTGCTATCTTGCTCCCTTCCCATTGTTCTGCTGATCGCCTGCTGGGGGTGAGGGGGGGGATATTACTCCAACTTGCAGCACAGCAGTAAAGTGTGAGTGAAGTTTATCAGAGCACAGGTCACATGGCTGTGGCACCCTGGGAAATGAAGAATATGGGAAAAACAGATTACAATGCAGGATTCTGCTGGAGAAGCTCTATTAACTGATGGGTTTTGAAAAAAAACATGTTTTCCCATGGCAGTATTGCTTTTAACTTTTAGTATTATGTAGTGAATGCTATTTTGAGACAAATTGCAATTGGTCTTTATGTTTTGTTATTTGCAGTTTTAGAATTATTTAACTTTTTGTTCAGCAGCTCTTCAGTTTGGAATTAGCAGCTATGTGGTTCCTAGGGTCCAATTTAACCTAGCAACCAGACAATGGTTTGAAAGATGCAACGTTATGACTTCCAACAGTGGAAAAGGCTAATTGATTCTAAACTGAATTTTTGGTTATAAAAGCTGATTCCCAGAGTCAGTCTGGATCCCTAAAGAAAAGGGTCCCTGCAGCAAACCTCTACATACATACAATATAGGGAATTCTGCTCACTTGCAGTATATAGGAACAATGGAGTTTCCAGTCAGATAAATTAGTCAGCGGCTATTGACTCGCCTACATCTCAGACTATTTTTGGACCAGAGATAAAGGCAACGAATCGGCAAGTTTGGAACTTCTGGAATTTTAAAAGGTTTTATTATGAAACAATGAAACCGCGTCCTCTCCCTTTTAGATAGTAAGCTCTTGTGAGCAGGGACCCTAAGCCCTGAGTAATATGATGGTGCTGTATAAACAATAATACAAAGGGGCAACCCTGGTGAGAAATGAGTGATCCGTAAATCACAAAATCCTGGACTACTTTTTAGTACCTGGGGGTTGTCTGGGCATTTCAGGAGGTCAAAGCACCATTTGAATGAAAATCTATAGTAGCCTGTAACTCTCAGTCTATTGGATACATGAAGGTACTGATATACAGAATAGTTTTATCTAGAACACAAATCAGTAGATGTTCTACTGCTATTTATTTAGTATTTTGTCCTTTTGAAAAAAAAACATTTACCAGAAATAAAGGATAATTATAATCAGATAGAGGCTCACTGGCACTGTATCTCATAGGAAGAAAATTATATCTTCCATAAATATTACATTATCCCTTATAATACATGAGTGATACTCAGAGTTCCCTGTATAACTCAGCCTGCAGCCTTGTGCCTTTATATGGGCACAGAACCCCTCAGTGACTTCTAATATCCTTATCATTTACAGTAGGGGGTACATTATCCCTTATAATACATGAGTGATACTCAGAGTTCCCTGTATAACTCAGCCTGCAGCCTTGTGCCTTTATATGGGGGGCACAGAACCCCTCAGTGACTGCTAATATCCTTATCATTTACAGTAGGGGGTACATTATCCCTTATAATACATAAGTGATACTCAGAGTTCCCTGTATAACTCAGCCTGCAGCCTTGTGCCTTTATATGGGAACAGAACCCCTCAGTGTCTGCTAATATCCTTATCATTTACAGTAGGGGGTACATTATCCCTTATAATACATGAGTGATACTCAGAGTTCCCTGTATAACTCAGCCTGCAGCCTTGTGCCTTTATATGGGCACAGAACCCCTCAGTGACTGCTAATATCCTTATCATTTACAGTAGGGGGTACATTATCCCTTATAATACATGAGTGATACTCAGAGTTCCCTGTATAACTCAGCCTGCAGGCTTGTGCCTTTATATGGGCACAGAACCCCTCAGTGACTTCTAATATCCTTATCATTTACAGTAGGGGGTACATTATCCCTTATAATACATGAGTGATACTCAGAGTTCCCTGTATAACTCAGCCTGCAGCCTTGTGCCTTTATATGGGCACAGAACCCCTCAGTGACTGCTAATATCCTTATCATTTACAGTAGGGGGTACATTATCCCTTATAATACATGAGTGATACTCAGAGTTCCCTGTATAACTCAGCCTGCAGCCTTGTGCCTTTATATGGGCACAGAACCCCTCAGTGACTGCTAATATCCTTATCATTTACAGTAGGGGGTACATTATCCCTTATAATACGTAAGTGATAGCAGCAGAGAACTATATGATTCAGTCATTAGAGGCCAAACAATTACTTATAATATAACTGAGCAAACCCATTTTGGAAAAAAACAGATATAAAACCCTAAAATAAGGCCGACTAGAAACTTTATAAATAATATATTGGAATAACTTCCCCAAACATAATGTAACCTGCTAATTATTTTGCCCATTAAACTTTTAGTGGCGGGCTGAATATTGGATGAAGTCGCCGCGCTGATTCCTGCCTTGAGTGTTGTCTTTATTCAGGAATTAATCTGGGCTCCACATAATTGCAATTGCGCTGCATTATTAATGGCAGGTAATAGTAATTTGGTGTGATGTCAGCTGGGGATTAAACGCATGATAAATGGGCCCCCTTTTTAACTGACATTATCCTGGAACGCAGAGCTGTGATGTCAGCGGAGAACGAGGGACGCGGGTCACCAACTAATCTACTTTTTAATTAGCGAAGCGTATCGGGCCGTGATTAAGGGGGGGGGGCATTAACATAGAAAGTCACTTTGTTTAGTGCATCATCAGAATGATTTCAGGCTGAACAAAGATATTTGGGGTTACATACAATTAAATAGCAACGGCCCCCCAGTGACCAGACCAGCAGGTTACATAGTTACATAGGGTTGAAAAAAGACCCTAAGGTGCCGATGTACTAATCCACAAACGGATCGAATGTGTCCGAATGCGTTTTTTCGTAATGATTGGTATTTTGCCATTTTTTTCGTCGCCGTCGCGACTTTTCCGTAAATTGTCGCGACTTTTCCGTAGCCGTTACGACTTGCGCGAATTGTTGCAACTTTTTCGTAGACAATTCGCGCAAGTCGTAACGGCTACGAAAAAGTTGCGACGATTCGCGCAAGTCGTCACAGCTACGAAAAAGTCGCGACAATTCACTAAAAAGTCCCGACGGCGACAAAAAAAATCACAAAAAATACAAAAAAGTCGCAAAATGTTCGTTTCCAATCCGATTTTTTCCCCATTCGGGATTCGGATTCGTGGATTAGTAAATCAGCCCCTAAGTTTAGCTTCTATTATTATTATTATTGTTATTATAAACATTTATTTATAAAGCGCCAACATATCCCGCAGCGCTGTACAATAAGTGGGTTTCATACATTGGACATACAGAGTAACATATAAAGCAACCAATAACCGATACAGGAGGGGAAGAGAGCCCTGCCCAAAAGAGCTTACAATCTACAAGGAATTACTGCATTTCATACATTGGACATACAGAGTAACATATAAAGCAATCAGTAGCCGATGCAGGAGGTGAAGAGAGCCCTGCCCAAAAGAGCTTACAATCTATAGCCACTCATAGCTACCCATTCTGCCCACAGCCACCCATAGCCACCTACAGCCACCCATTCCACCCACAGCCACCCATTCCACTCATAGCTACCTACAGCCACCCACAGCCACCCATTCCACCCACAGCCACCCATAGCCACCTACAGCCACCCATAGCCGCCCACAGCCACCCATTCCACCCACAGCCACCCATAGCCATCTACAGCCACCCATTCCACCCACAGCCACCCATAGCCACCTACAGCCACCCATTCCACCCACAGCCACCCATAGCCACCTACAGCCACCCATAGCCGCCCACAGCCACCCACAGCCACCCATAGCCACCTACAGCCACCCATTCCACCCACAGCCACCCATAGCCACCTACAGCCACCCATTACACCCACAGCCACCCATAGCCACCTACAGCCACCCATAGCCGCTCACAGCCACCCATTCCACCCACAGCCACCCATAGCCACCTACAGCCACCCATAGCCGCTCACAGCCACCCATTCCACCCACAGCCACCCATTCCACCCACAGCCACCCATAGCCACCTACAGCCACCCATTCCACCCACAGCCACCCATAGCCACCTACAGCCACCCATTCCACCCACAGCCACCCATAGCCACCTACAGCCACCCATTCCACCCACAGCCACCCATAGCCACCTACAGCCACCCATAGCCGCCCACAGCCACCCACAGCCACCCATAGCCACCTACAGCCACCCATTCCACCCACAGCCACCCATAGCCACCTACAGCCACCCATTACACCCACAGCCACCCATAGCCACCTACAGCCACCCATTCCACCCACAGCCACCCATAGCCACCTACAGCCACCCATAGCCGCTCACAGCCACCCATTCCACCCACAGCCACCCATTCCACCCACAGCCACCCATAGCCACCTACAGCCACCCATTCCACCCACAGCCACCCATAGCCACCTACAGCCACCCATTCCACCCACAGCCACCTATATTATTATTATTATTATTATTATTAACATTTATTTATAAAGCGCCAACATATTCCGCAGCACTGTACAATAAGTGTGTGGCTTCTTCTCTAAAATAAACTGCTGTAACTTCCCCTGAACTTTCTATTAAAGGAACAGTAACACTAAAAAATAAAAATGTTTTAAAATAATTAAAATATAATGTACTGTTGCCCTGCACTGGTAAAAGTTGTGTGTTTGCTTCAGAAAGACTACTGTAGTTAATAGAAATAGCTGTTGTGTAGCCATGGGGGCAGCCATTTAAATTGAAAAAAGGAGAAAAGGCACAGGTTACATAAAAAGATAACAGATAACTGTGTAGAATACAATGGGAATCTATGCTACTTATCTGTTATCTGCTTAGTAACCTGTGCCTTTTCTCCTTTTTTCAATTTAAATGGCTGCCCCCATGGCTACACAACAGCTATTTCTATTAACTACAGTAGTCTTTCTGAAGCAAACACACAACTTTTACCAGTGCAGGGCAACAGTACATTATATTTTAATTATTTTAAAACATTTTTATTTTTTAGTGTTACTGTTCCTTTAAGCATCATTTCCAATTACAATTAAATGTTCTTGTTTGTTTGTCAAACAACTGTAATATCTCTCCTGGGGAGGCTGGAAATGTTAGCGGGTTGAGGAGACTCTTTCAGGGAAACTGCCTAATGCAGTTAATTAATTGTGTATCCGAGACGTAACGTGCACATTTGGCATTATTAGGCTAATTAATAGGCCGTAAACATTTGCAGGAAGGGATACAGCGGGAGAATTCTAGCTGCGAGTAATTACACTGGCGAAAACAACATCATTTGGTCATCTATCCAGAGAGTGTCCTCTAATGGCAAATCATTTCATTGTCTCTCGGGCACCAAGTGCGCGGCAACCGCATCAGGGAAAACTGTGCCGCAACAAGTTCGTTAGGGTGGTTTAGTAACAGCTCTTTCCTAATGGAGAGATTAAACTAAAAACTCCAGTCTCTGCCCCAGTTTTACATTCTAATTTCTATAGAAACATGAGGGTAACTTTCATCTGTTTACCCATCAGTTCATTTTCTGCTTGCACCCTGTGGATTCCCTGATATATCTATTGCTATAATCTGTTCCTTCAAAAAGTAGGAATAAATCCCATTTTTATAGGCTGAAATCCAGCTGCAAAATAGTTCTTCTTTTTCTGCATCATTTGAAATCCTGGCAGGGGAGGAGGGACTAAAACACTGATGATACAAATTGTAACAACTTCTCCACAGCTTACAGACAGCATGCAGGAACTACATAACCCACAATGCATTGCACTGGTATGTTCCTTTCCTTATTGACATCACGTGTGCAGCAGGGAATTGTGGGATTGGGAGGAGGCAGGCTGAAGGCTGAGGGCAGGCAACTACTGTTACATTTTATTTGAGTCACAAAGTAGTTAGCCAATCAGCAGGGGAACAGGGGGCGGGGCTTATGGAACAGGCTTAGGGAACTGTTCCAAACCAGATTATTACATTAAACATCATGAAAAGGCTGCATATTTTTGAATTGATGTAATGTAGAAACGTCTCCATGCTGTTCCTGTCTCCTAGACCTAAAGTTATGATTAGTGATGGGCGAAATGTTTCGTTAGGCATGGATACGCCGCACGTCCAAAAATTGTCACGGGAGTCAAAAGAATTGTTGAGGCATCAAAATAAATAGTCGCGCGTCAAAAGAATAGTCGCGGAGTAAAAATAAAAAGTCGCGTGGTCATAATAAATAGTTGCACATCAAAAGAATAGTTGCGGCTTCAAAATAAATAGTCGCGGGGTCATAATAAATAGTGGCAGCGGCAAAATAAATAGTCCCGCGTCAAAATAAATAGTCGCAGGGTCAAAAAATTAGTCATGGGCGTTAATGGTCATAATAAATAGTTGCGCGTCAAAAGAATAGTTGCGGCGTCAAAATAAATAGTCGCGGGGTCATAATAAATAGTCCCGCATCAAAATAAATAGTCCCGTGTCAAAATAAATAGTCGCAGCGTCAAAAAATTAGTCATGGGCGTCAAAAAAATAGTCGCAGGCAACAAAAATTTTTTATTTGCGACATTTTCGCCAATTTGCGAATCTTTTGAAAGATTCGCAAATTTTTCAGCAAATCGAAATGGGATAGATTTGCTCATCACTAGTTATGATGTGTTGGGAGCAAGGTCAAGTAAAGTAGTTGTCATCTCAACTATATACACGTACACAGTGAGAGGTCTTGTTAGGGCCTGAGGGAGGCTCATAGCCAACGTTTTGTATGGGGCCCCATGATTCCAATGTCATCAGTAGCCATTTGTTCTTGAACTGTGTATCAAAAGCCAAACAAACACAGAGAATGTAGTATTATCAAACAGATAGCGCCTGGGTTGGGATCCAACTCTTACAGACCCCCTATGTCTCCAGGTGTCACATTTTATAGATAGAATCCCAGACCAATTGCCGTTATCCTATCCCTGATCCCCAACCAGTGGCTCGGGGGTAACATGTTGCAAACCAACTAGTGATGGGCGAAATGTCTCACCAGGCATGGATTCGCTGCGAATTGTTTCGCGAAGCAGATGAAAAAATTTGCAGCAGAAAAATTTGCCGCACGTCCAAAAATTGTCGCCAGCGTCAAAAAAGAATATTCGCGGGCGTCAAAAGAATAGCCGCACGCCGAAATAATAGCCGTGGGCGACAAAAGAATAGCCGTGCGACGAAATAATAGCCACGGGCGACAAAAAAATAGCCGGGTGCGACAAAAGAATAGCCGTGCAACAAAATAATAGCTGCGGGTGACAAAATAATAGCCGCGGGTGACAAAATAATAGCCGCGGGGTGACAAAATGATAGCCGTGAAACAAAATAATAGCCGCGGGGCGACAAAAGAATAGCCGCGGGGCGACAAAAGAATAGCCGTGCAACAAAATAATAGCTGCAGGCGACAAAATAATAGCCGCGGGGCGACAAAATAATAGCCACGGGGAGACAAAAGAATAGCCGTGAAACAAAAGAATAGCCGCGGGGCGACAAAAGAATAGCCGCGGGCGACAAAATAATAGCCGCGGGTCGACAAAATAATAGCTGTGTGACAAAATAATAGCCGCGGGCGGCAATTTTTTTGCTGCATGACATTTTCGCTGTTTCGCAAATTTTTCGCCGTTTCGTGAATCTTTTGAAAGATTCGCAAATTTTTGGGCAAAGCAAACGGAACAGATTCGGTCATCACTATCACCAACCCCTTGGATGTTGCTCTCAGTGCCCCCAAACCAGGGAGTTATTTTTTAATTCCTGACTTGGGGGCAAGTTTTGGTTGAATAAAAACAAGATTTCCTACCAAATAAAGCCCCTGTAAGCTGATAGGGTGCATAGAGGCTGCCTAATAGCCAATCACAGCCCTTATTTGGCTCCTCCATGAACTTTTATGGTGCTTGTGTTGCTCCCCAAGTCTTTTTACATTTGACTGCTCACGAGTAAGAAAGGGTGGGGATCCCTGTCCTATGGGATGATGGGAATTTTCAATCCTAAAAAAAAAAGCTGACCTATTCTTTGGGATGATCCAATCAATTTTGTGCCAGACCCCTCCAACCTATACACAGATTGCATGCCCTATACACAAATACCCTTCCGATTGTGTCATTCACATAATCCTCCCAGTTTCGCTTTACTTGGATCTAATTAGAAAAGATTCTCCACAAACCCATTGACTTGCCCGGGGGGCTGACAATCACACTGACCTTCCTGCACCCTAAGGATCCACCTCTGACAGTTCCTGCGTTGCTTCTGCTGAATCGACGCGAAACAAAAAGAAAATGCAAAGACCTGACATTTCCGGGGGAATAAAGTAATAAATATACATTGTACTAAATGTAACATTTTACTGCGCTGGAATTGTGTTGCTTTTTGGCCGACTCGATAAGTTGTGACTTACAAATGAACTGCGGGTTTAAAGCCTCATTAATCACAGTTTGAATCCTCAATTCCCCGGACGTACTAATTAATCTTCTTCTGCTGATATCAAGTCAGAGATGGTTTCGTATTTAGCTCTGCAGAATCCTCATCAAACCATCAGAATGTCTGAGATATTTCCATACAGTTATAATGTCAAATTAAATAATAGCTGTTAATGTGATGTCATAGTTGTAAAATGTTATTATTGTGACATCACTTCTGGATAAGGAAATACAGACCCCCCCAAGAAGTCACCTTGAAGGCACCGTGCTACAGGCCAACTTATTTTAGGCAGATCCTGTGGCTATGAAGGTTGCACTCATGTGTTACAAGGTCCAATGAAGCCGCTATAGAAGAGAATGAGGGACATCACAAGTCACCTTGAAGTTTCACCGTCTCTAGAATCTGGTTTGTGGTCTCCTAGGGGATGTTCAGCTTTGTGTTAACTTTTAGTATGATGTAGAGAGTAATATTCGAAGACAATTTGCAATTGGTCTTCATTTATTATTATTTGTAGTTTTTTAATTATGGCAAGTTTTGTTTAGCAGCTCTCCAGTTTGGAGTTTCAGCAGCTTTCTGGTTGCTAGGGTAAAGATAACCTTAGCAACCAGGGAGTGGTTTGAATGAGAGACTGGAATATGAATAGGAGAGGGGCTAAATAGAAAGATTAGTAATAAAAAGTAACAATAACAATAAAACTGGAGCCTCACAGAGCAATCGTTTTTTGGCTGCCGGGGTCAGTGACCCCCATTTGAAAGCTGCATGGAGTTAAAAGAAGACAATTAAAAAAATATAACAAATAAATAATGGAGACCACGTTGCTGAATAGTCCATTCTATGACATACTAAAAGTTAACTTGAAGGTTAACCACCCCTTAAGCCTAGTCTTTTCTGGGTCTGAGATTCTGGACTGTTAGAAGGTCTAGACCAGTGATCCCTAACCAGTGGCTCAGGGGCAACATGTTGCTCCCCAACCCCTTGGGTGTTGCTCTCAGTGCCCCCAAACCAGGGAGTTATTTTTGAATTCCTGACTTGGGGGCAAGTTTTGGTTGAATAAAAACAAGATTTCCTACCAAATAAAGCCCCTGTAAGCTGATAGGGTGCATAGAGGCTGCCTAATAGCCAATCACAGCCCTTATTTGGCTCCTCCATGAACTTTTATGGGGCTTGTGTTGCTCTCCAAGACATTTTACATTTGACTGTGGCTCGTGAGTAAGAAAGGTTGGGGATCCCTGGTCTAGATAAAAGGGAAGATAACTCAAGATATATATAGGTATATCAAGACCCCCATGTACATCCTGACAGTAATATGCCTACAAGGCAGTGCTTTCCATGTAAGTCACCTAAAATATGGCCTGGTTTCCCCAATACTTCATAACTGTACAAGAAATATGTGCCAACGTTACAGTATCGGCCATTAGGCCACAGTCTTAAGAATATCTAGTAAGCAGATACATATTTACCCCCAGTCTGATTGTAAACAACCTACAAGTTCATCTTCCAGGAGATAAATGAGTGATGGAGACACCAGTCTTATTGTGATGGAGATGCCGGTCTTATTGTGATGGAGATGCCGGTCTTAGCAACTGAAACCAGTTAACAATGATTTTGCTGGTTGCTAAGACTTGTTGAGCAGCCTCAATACCTTTGTAATGAGTTGGAAACTGCGCTAGTAGAACAGGTCTCCCATTGACTTACTGGTAGCCCTTCCATGAATAGCTACTAAGGGCTGCATCTACTGGTCATATTCTATGCTGGAGTCCTGGGGGTAAGAGAGGGGGGAATACAGTTGGAGTAAATGCTCTGAAACACAAATAGTTTGGGGTCACTTCCCCACCCAATGGTGCCACCAAATGAATGAAAGTGAATCGGGGCAGTTTATTAGATAGACATTGATTTGGCCAAATACCAGATCCTCCACAAAAGTTTCTGAACCGATTTGAGGCCTAAGTTGCATATTAAAGCATAAGAAAAATAAAAGAGCTCCAGTTGTTTGTAGAAATATCCATCGGCAGGGGGCTTTTTAATGGCAAACAAAGCTAAGATCATTATGTTCAATGCCGAGACTTGGCTTGAGTGTTTTCAAGGTCACCACCATTGGACTGTGGAGCAGTGGAAACATGTCCCCTGGAGTGATAATTAGAGTCTCTCCATCTGGCAGTCTGATGGAACAGTCTGGGTTTGGCACATTCTACGAGAACACTAACTGCCTGATTGCCTTATGTCGGTGGTAAAAATTTTGAAGGAAGGAATAATGGTCTTGTCTTGTTTTGTCATAGTTGTGGGTAGGGCACCTGATTCCATTGAAAGAAAACCAGAAGGCTGCAGGGTACAATAACGTTCTAGCAAATTCCGTGCTTCCAACTTGGAAGAACTTGATGGCACAGAGCCTTGAGCACAGCCCAACTGATTCCCTGTGGGATGAACTGGAACCCCGACTGTGAGCCAGGCCTGATCCCCAACATCACTGCCCAACATCACTCACTAATGCTCTTGGGGCTGAATGGGAGCAACTCCCAGCAACAATGTCCCAACATCTAGTGGGAAGCTTCCCAGAAGGGTAGGGGCAGTTATAGCAGCAAAGGGAGGGGCAACACAACTGACCCCCTGTGGGATGGAACCCTGACTATGAGCCTGATCCCCAACATCACTGCCCAACCTCACTAATGCCCTTGTGACTGAAGGGAGCAACTCCCAGCAACACTGTCCCAACATCTAGTGGAAACCTTCCCAGAAGAGTAGGGGCAGTTATAGCAGTAAAAGGCAACTTAATATGAATCCCCTTTGTCTGGAAATGAGATGTTGGACATGCAGGTGCAGGGCCACCATCAGGGGGGCACAGGGGGGGCAGTCGTCACAGGCCTGGGCAATTTCAACTTTAAACAGGCCCAGCCATGCTACTGTTTTCCTAGTAGCTCGGGCCCGCTTTAATCAATTCCGGGCCATGTCATTGGTGGTCAGCAGGTAATGCTATTGGCGCAACCTTATAAAAGGGCCTGTCTTTTTTCAGCACTCAGAAGTGCAGAGGTGTCGTCCAGGTTGGACCTCGCCGGAGGAGCCCAAGCCACCGAAGGAGCCGAAGAAGACGCCGGGGGGGGGGGCACTGCTGGACTAGGCTGGCTACCAATGTATTAGGGGGCCCCTGCTGACTGTCAATGTATTAGGGGGGCACTGCTGGCTACCATGTATTAGGGGGGGCCTTGCTGGCTGCCAGTGTATTATTGGGCCCCTGCTGACTGTCAATGTATTAGGGGGGCACTGCTGGCTACCATGTATTAGGGGGGGGCACTGCTGGCTATCAGTGTACTAGGGGGGCACTGCTGGCTACCAATGTACTAGGGGGGCACTGCTGGCTACCAATGTACTAGGGGGGCACTGCTGGCTACCAGTGTACTAGGGGGCACTGCTGGCTACCAGTGTACTAGGGGGGGCACTGCTGGCTACCAATGTACTAGGGGGGCACTGCTGGCTACCAATGTACTAGGGAGGCCACTGCTGGATACCAATGTACTAGGGGGCACTGCTGGATACCAATGTACTAGGGGGGCACTGCTGGATACCAATGTACTAGGGAGGCCACTGCTGGATACCAATGTACTAGGGGGCACTGCTGGATACCAATGTACTAGGGGGGCACTGCTGGCTACCAATGTACTAGGGGGCACTGCTGGCTACCAATGTACTAGGGGGGCACTGCTGGCTACCAATGTACTAGGGGGGCACTGCTGGCTACCAGTGTACTAGGGGGCACTGCTGGCTACCAGTGTACTAGGGGGGGCACTGCTGGCTACCAATGTACTAGGGGGGCACTGCTGGCTACCAATGTACTAGGGAGGCCACTGCTGGATACCAATGTACTAGGGGGCACTGCTGGATACCAATGTACTAGGGAGGCCACTGCTGGATACCAATGTACTAGGGGGCACTGCTGGATACCAATGTACTAGGGGGGCACTGCTGGCTACCAATGTACTAGGGGGCACTGCTGGCTACCAATGTACTAGGGGGGCACTGCTGGCTACCAATGTACTAGGGGGGCACTGCTGGCTACCAGTGTACTAGGGGGCACTGCTGGCTACCAGTGTACTAGGGGGGGCACTGCTGGCTACCAATGTACTAGGGGGGCACTGCTGGCTACCAATGTACTAGGGAGGCCACTGCTGGATACCAATGTACTAGGGGGCACTGCTGGATACCAATGTACTAGGGAGGCCACTGCTGGATACCAATGTACTAGGGGGCACTGCTGGATACCAATGTACTAGGGGGGCACTGCTGGCTACCAATGTACTAGGGGGCACTGCTGGCTACCAATGTACTAGGGGGCACTGCTGGATACCAATGTACTAGGGGGCACTGCTGGATACCAATGTACTAGGGGGGCACTGCTGGCTACTTGTTGTGAGGGGCCCCGTGATTTCTGATGGCGCCCTGTGCAGGTGTCTGGCCTTATAGTGTATTTAAACATAGGGCATATTAACAATAACAGGAGCAAAGTATGTTGTGTTTCTACTGATCCATAGCAGCCAATTAGCATTTAGAAATGATTGGTCTGCTGCTTGAAAGCAAACATCTGATTGGTTGTTTGGGGAGAGGCAAATTTAACCCCTGTTATTACATTATAAGTTCAGTACAATTTCCCTTTAAACATTCAGGGGAAAAAAAACACATATTTTTTTGTTCCTATCGACTTATCAGATTAGCCCATCACAGCGGGTACATAATATGAATATTGAAAGTGGAATCAATCATTATTGAGATTATTACATTAGCCAATAGGCGGGGGCAGCCCGGGGATGGGTGTTACACGCAGACAGCGCAACCTTTACATATTACGGGGGGAGCAATGGGCAAAGCCACACGGCGGGGGGGCTGCTACAAGGGAAGGTCAGCGACCTCTTCTTTAAATTGAGTTTCTTATGAAAAATGAATTGCTGGGGGCGATGCTGCTAACCTGCATTATTAATGGGCATTGCTTGTACGGGGGGGGCCCAATGTCAGGGCTTTTATAGCAAAATTGGTTCATATGCATCGAAATTGAATGTATTCCATGGCTGCACTTGTACATAGGATATATTTCCTGCAGCCGTTATGAGATTTCACTATTGACAATGCTCAGTATGGCAGCGCTGCATGGAATATGGATCCCGCGGCTCTGGTTTGTTTGTCTTTCCAGCCTGAGAGTTCTTTCCGAGGCCCGGAAGGGTTGGCGGAAGGTTCTGTACACACACAGGGATTGTATGTCGCGGCTATGTACATATCTACAGGGTGGAGACAGAGAGACAACAATGAGAGATAATAGAAAAGGTTGATTATAGTGTATATTGCTGCAATGGGTATAGAGATTTGTCATGGGAAAACATGTTTGTTATAAAACCCATCAGTTAATAGAGCTTCTCCAGCAGAATCCTGCATTGTAATCTGTTTTTCCCATGGGGCTAGCCATATTCTTCATTTCCCAGGGTGCCACAGCCATGTGACCTGTGCTCTGATAAACTTCACTCACACTTTACTGCTGCGCTGCAAGTTGGAGTGATACCCCCCCCCTCCCCCCCAGCAGCCGATCAGCAGAACAATGGGAAGGGAGCAAGATAGCAGCTCCCAGTAGGTATCAGAATAGCACTCAATAGTAAGAAATCCAAGTCCGGCTTGGGACTCCTCCAGTTACATGGGAGTAGGAGAAACAATAGGTTAGCTGAAAGCAGTTCTAATGTGTAGCGCTGGCTGAAAGCTCAGACTCAGTCACAATGCACTGAGATGGCGCCTACACACCAATATTACAGCTACAAATACATTTGTTGGTTCAAGAATAAAAGGTTAAACGGCAGAGAGAATTATTTGCTGTGTAACAGTGTCATTTAGAAATAAAAAGTATCCCAAAAAATCAAAGTTGAACTAATACAACATGACTCCCGGGGCCCCACACCAGTCGTATCGCCGGGGACACGTGAATAAGTTGCGGGTGAGCGAGTAGTGATTCGGTGAGACTGATAGGAGCCTGGCTACAGCGAGTGGCGCCAGTAACAGCTGCCCGTTGGCACGGGGCTACCGACACCCTCTTGTCATGAGTGAAGGCTGCGAGTGGCCCCAGTTCATTTAATTACAGCAGATTGGCCGGTCTCCCCGCACAGATGAGGCAAATCTTCCGAGCCCTCCCTGTTATATGATAATGCCCAAAATACTTAGTTCCACATGAGCTGAGGCTGCCATAGCCAGCGCTGCTGGGCACCAACGTGCCGGCGCTCAAAGCCGAGGACAATAAAGTGCAAACGAGAGCCGCCGAGATGTCTGCCACCTAATTCTGTCCCATCTGGGCCCCACTAGTGCCAGCGCCTTCCGGCTCATTGACTTTGTCTTCACTCGTGAGTAGGAATTAGTTAAAAGGATAAAATACAAACCTGTTATTAAAGGGTAACTTTGCCTTATAGTAGAAAATTAGAGAAAGTAGTGACCGAGCTGATAAAGGGAATGGGCTCAGTTGTGCGGAAGGGCTGGCCCAGTTGGGATTGGTTACACTGGGAAAGGGGAGATATGATATCTATGTATAAATATATAGAGGAACCGAACAATAAATTCTGATTCTTGATTCGCCGGAGCCCAAAAGGGCATCCAATCAGGTTAGAAGAGAGGAGGCACCACCTTTAGATATTCATTTTGCATTAGTCTGAAGAAAGGGTTAAATGCCTATTTAGCAAGGGAGAAAATGCAGAATTATTCCAGTTAACTCTTAGTACTACGTTTATCCGGGGACTGGTCCGATTGCTGTCTGGGAGTCAGGAAAGGAATTCCCCCCCCCATACAAACTGGAGGGGCTTTAGATGGGTGTTTCCCCTTATTCGGTACCATCTAGAGCAGTGACCCCCCCCAACAGCAGGGTGGGACTGGGGCAGTGCCGGGCCCACTGGGGCTTCTGCCTTAGGGGCCCCTGCACCCCCCAATGGCCCCCGCCCCTGAAGAGGCCCCTAACACCCCCTGACCCCTCCCCCTTCCTCAGGGGAGGGAGATGACGGATCATAGGAGTACCCTGGGGGGGACCGGATCTGGCCCACTGGGGCCCACCATGTTTTTTCCCACTACCCCGGAGACCCAGTCCAACACTGCCCAACAGAGACACAGTTTTAATCCAAACAGCACCTCCTGCAGGCCACATGGGGCTACCAGTAGCCAATCACAACTCTTATTTTTCATCCCCAAAGAACTTTTTCATGCTTGTGTGGCTCCCCAACACTTTTTACACCTGAGTGCGGCTCATAAGTAAAAAAAGTTTGGGGATCCCTGAGGTTATGGTAGGATTTACTTTCCCAAAAGGCTGAACCTAATGGAGCTCATCTGTAACTCGGATATAGACAGTGCTATTAATAAGTGAGTTTGAGCTGTCAGTAGGATGTGGGAGTTGTAGTTTAACAGCAGGTTGCACATCTCTAATGTATATACTCATATTATCCAATAAGTGGGCCACACGTGGGCCATTTTAAGTGTAGCTTTGTGTCCGTCCAGTCCATTCAGATTGCCCCCTAGATCCGGCCGCGGCCCCCCCTCAACATGGTGGTAATTCCAGGGTTACCCCGCTGGGCTGCATTAATAGGGGCTGCATTTGTGCCTAAATAATCACACGTCGTATACACACCGAGTGCCCACACCGCGTCCAAATTGTCAAAATGGGCAAATCTGCCTGTAGCCGCCCTTACCCTGGAATTATGGGAAAAAAATCTGCATTGCATCTTAAATTGCACTTTGCACATTGCGGCAGCATTTATTAATGAGCCCTAGTGTCACAATAATCATTTACTTTTACCAGTGACAGTTTTTTGGCCAATCGGGCACCTCTCGAAATTGGGTGACTTTAAAAGTTTTCAAAACTGACCCTATTAAAGAGCCGGGGCCCCCTGTACCCTGGTAATTCCAGCCTGGACAGAGAGGATTCTGGGCCACTGAATGAGTTTCTCATAAGATCAGAACCAACTGACTTATTTTCCTAAGTTCCCTTTGATCGTAGGGTGTCTCTGTAAAGTACCGGTGGCAATATCAATTAAATTATTTCTAATTAGAAATAGAATTACAAATGTGTCTATAAGCAACTGGAAAGGAACCAAGAGCTCAAACTGGAATATGTGAAAAACACAGCAAATTACGAGGGATTCTTTCTCCGACAGAGCAACACTGCCCTCCAGTGGCGGGTAAAGGGATCTGGTTCTGAGTAGAGTAAATTGCTAAGGAGAGATTTTTGGCAGAAAATCATTAGCTCATTATTTCCCAGTAATGATCAAGTGTTTGGCTACTTTCTGATTTTTGTGTTTTTCAGTGACATTAGGGGAATTTGTTTGATGTTATTATGTCCTATGTAACAACCTATGTACAGAGGTAGTGTGTGTGTCTGTGTATAGGGCTGTGTGTGTGTCTGTGTGTGTGTCTGTGTGTGTGTGTGTGTGTGTGTGTGTCTGTGTGTAGGGGTGTGTGTGTGTGTATAGGGCTGTGTGTGTGTGTGAGTGTGTGTAGGGCTGTGTGTGTGTGTGTGTGTGTGTGTGAGTGTGTGTAGGGCTGTGTGTGTGTGTGTGTGTGTGTGTGTGTGTGTTGTGTGTGTATGGCTGTGTGTGTGTGTGTGTGTGTGTGTGTCTGTGTAGGGCTGTGTGTGTGTGTGTGTGTGTGTGTGTGTGTCTGTCTGTGTGTAGGGCTGTGTGTGTGTGTGTGTGTGTATAGGGCTCTGTGCCTGTGTGTGTGTAGGGCTGTGTGTGTGTATAGGGCTGTGTGTCTGTGTGTGTGTCTGTGTGTGTGTAGGGCTGTGTGTCTGTGTGTCTGTGTGTGTCTGTGTGTGTGTGTAGGGGGTGTGTGTCTGTGTGTGTGTGTGTGTGTGTGTGTGGTGTGTGTAGGGGTGTGTGTGTGGTGTGTGTGTGTGTGTGTGTGTATAGGGCTGTGTGTCTGTGTGTGTGTGTGTGTGTCTGTGTGTGTGTGTGTAGGGCTGTGTGTGTGTCTGTGTGTGTGTAGGGGTGTGTGTGTGCATGTGTAGGGCTGTGTGTGTGTCTGTGTGTGTGTATAGGGCTGTGTGTGTGTGTAGGGCTGTGTGTGTATAGGACTGTGTGTGTGTGTATAGGGCTGTGTGTCTGTGTGTGTATAGGGCTGTGTGTCTGTGTGTGTGTGTGTCTGTGTGTGTGTAGGGCTGTGTGTGTGTGTGTCTGTGTGTGTGTGTGTAGGGGTGTGTGTGTGTGTGTGTGTGTAGGGCTGTGTGTGGTGTATAGGGCTGTTGTGTCTGTGTGTCTGTGTGTGTCTGTGTGTGTGTAGAGGTGTGTGTGTGTGTGTGTGTCTGTGTGTGCGTAGGGCTGTGTGTGTGTCTGTGTGTGTGTAGGGGTGTGTGTGTGTCTGTGTGTGTGTAGGGCTGTGTGTGTGTGTCTGTGTGTGTATAGGACTGTGTGTGTGCTGTGTGTATAGGGCTGTGTGTGTGTGTGTAGGGCTTGTGTGTGTGTCTGTGTGGTGTAGGCTGTGTTGTGTGTCTGTGTGTGTATAGGACTGTGTGTGTGTCTGTGTGTATAGGGCTGTGTTGTGTGTAGGGCTGTGTGTGTGTGTGTGTGTCTGTGTGTATGTAGGGCTGTGTGTGTGTGTGTCTGTGTGTATGTATAGGGCTGGTGTGTTTGTGTAGGGCTGTGTGTGTGTAGTAGGGCTGTGTGTGTGTATGTAGGCTGTGTGTGTGTGTTATGTAGGGCTGTGTGGTATGTAGGCTGGTGTGTGTGTGTGTAGGGCTGTGTGTGTTTGTGTAGGGCTGTGTGTGTGTATGTAGGGCTGTGTGTGTTTGTGTAGGGCTGTGTGTGTGTATGTAGGGCTGTGTGTGTGTTATGTAGGGCTGTGTGTGTGTATGTAGGGCTGTGTGTGGTTTGTGTAGGGCTGTGGGTGTGTAGTAGGGCTGTGTGTGTGTATGTAGGGCTGTGTGTGTTTGTGTAGGGCTGTGTGTGTGTGTGTAGGGCTGTGTGTGTGTATGTAGGGCTGTGTGTGTGTGTGTGTAGGGCTGTGTGTGTTTTGTGTAGGCTGTGTGTGTGTGTGTAGGGCTGTGTGTGGTGTATGTAGGGCTGTGTGTGTGTATGTAGGGCTGTGTGTGTGTGTGTGTAGGGCTGTGTGTGTTGTGTAGGGCTGTGTGTGTGTGTGTAGGGCCTGTGGTTGTGTATGTAGGGCCTGTGTGTGTGTATGTAGGGCTGTGTGTGTGTGTGTGTAGGGGCTGTGTGTGTGTGTAGGGCTGTGTGTGTTTGTGTAGGGCTTGTGTGTGGTGTTGTGGTAGGCTGTGTGTGTGTATGTAGGCTGTGTGTTGTGTGTGTAGGGCTGTGTGTGTGTGTATGTAGGGCTGTGTGTGTGTATGTAGGGCTGTGTGTGTTGTGTGTGTAGGCTGTGTGTGTGTGTGTAGGGCTGTGTGTGTGTGTGTAGGGCTGTGTGTGTGTATGTAGGGCTGTGTGTGTGTTGTGTGTGTAGGGCGTGTGTGTGTGTGTAGGGCTGTGTTGTGTATGTAGGGCTGTGTGTGTGTATGTAGGGCTGTGTGTGTGTGTGTAGGGCTGTGTGTGTGTGTAGGGGCTGTGTGTGTGTATGTAGGGTGTGTGTGTGTGTGTAGGGCTGTGTGTGTGTGTGTATGTGTGGTGTGTGTAGGGCTGTGTGTTGTGTGTAGGGCTGTGTGTGTGTATGGTATTGTGTAGGGTGTGTGTGTAGGGCTGTGTGTGTTTGTGTAGGGCTGTGTGTGTGTAGGGCTGTGTGTGTGTATGTAGTGTGTGTGTGTGTATGTAGGGCTGTGTGTGTGTATGGGCTGTGTGTGTGTGTATGTAGGGCTGTGTGTGTGTATGTAGGGCTGTGTGTGTGCAACTTATGAGTGTTTAAGACAAGGCTGACGAGTGCGGTGAATACAAAAGAAGCCCATAAGGCTGTGTGGGTAATTGGCCGGGGGGGGGGGGCTGCTGGAAGGCAGTGAGACCAGTCTGGGGTAGGGTTGCCCCCATGGTTTTGAGCTGGACAGCCCGGTTTTCAGTAGGGCTGATCAGGTCAAAAGAAGATTGATGCGGTGATCGGGCAATCGCCCTGTGATGTCAGCGGCCCGCCCCCATGACATCACTGCCCCATCCAGTGCCCCCATACCCCGCCTCCTTGCCCAAAGTTCCCGGGCAGAAACCAGGATAAACCAGGCAAAGCCCATTTTAACAGGCAACCACTCTCCCTATAGGAGAAGCCCATACGTAGCTGCTATGGCTACTGGTGCCTATTAGCAAAGGTGCAAAGTGTGTTGTCCCTAAAATTTGGAATTTGGGGGCCCGCATTTTTTATTTGGAGAATTATTAGTAAAAATTTTAATACTAAAAAGTGGCGTTGGTATTTGAAATGACTTGTAGTGGTGCCAACAATGCCATTTAATCATAGGAAAAAACCCCGGAACACGGCTTCCATCAGTTATATAGAATAGTGGGACAAATCTAAACGTTGAATTAACGTCATCTATGTAAGTCTGCATTCATATAATATAATACAAGGTCATAATATCATGCAACTAACCAAGTCTATTAACCCAAGGGAACCAATCATCAGGCGGCATGTACTGATCTCTGTTTAAAAGCAGACATCTGATTGGCTAATATGGGTTCTGCTAGTTCCCTATTGCTTTATTATAGGGATTTTATAGGTTCGTTCCTACATAGCTCACATTTTAGTGACCGTAAAGCTGACACTCATAAACAATGTATGTAAAACCGAAGGGAACATTATAGGCCAATTGTGACTGATGTGCGGCTTTATGGGTCACACTGACACAAGACCCACAGAATGTTCCGTTACAACAAGAGGAGATGATACAGGTTTAACCCTTCACCGGGTTTTTTTTTTTAAAGGTTTTCCACTTACAGGTCAAAGGCACCAACATACAGGGATATAATCAGTAACCCTGATGGGGATATAGGGGGAAGGTTTGGGGCCAAAGATTCCGACTGTGATTGCGGAACTTTCATTCATTCATATTATATCTCATTTTGCCTGACACAAGGGTCTGTCTGTTTTCTACTTTTAGCCCAGTCTCCCCCAAAAAGTGACAAAGAGGGAATAATATATATTATTATTATTATTAGGGAAACTCCCAGGCTTCCCCTGACAGGTTCCACCTGCAATTTGCAATAAGCAAATGCTATCTGGTTGCTAGGGTCCAAATTACCTTAGCAACCAGGTATTGATTTAAATGAGAATCTGGTATATAGTTACATAGTTACATAGGGTTGAAAAAAGACCATTGTCCATCAAGTTCAACCCATCCGAGTAAACCCAGCACACAACCTATACTAACCAATCTATACACTCACATACATAAACTATATATATACAACCAGTAATACTAACTGTAGATATTAGTATCACAATAGCCTTGGATATTCTGCTTGTTCAAAAACTCATCCAGGCCCCTCTTATAGGCATTAACAGAATCTGCCATTACCCCATCACTAGGAAGGGCATTCCACAGCCTCACTGCCCTCACCGTGAGGAACCCCCTACGCTGCTTCAAATGGAAGCTCTGTTCCTCTAATCTATAGGGGGGGCCTCTGGTGCGCTGATTGTTTTTATGGGAAAAAAGAACATCCCCCAACTGCCTATAATCCCCTCTAATGTACTTGTACAGAGTAATCATGTCCCCTCGCAAGCGCCTCTTTTCCAGAGAAAACAACCCCAACCTCGACAGTCTAACCTCATAGCTTAAATCTTCCATCCCCTTTACCAGTTTAGTTGCACGTCTCTGCACTCTCTCCAGCTCATTAATATCCTTCTTAAGGACTGGAGCCCAAAACTGCCCCCCATACTCAAGGTGAGGCCTTACCAGGGACCTATAAAGCGGCAAAAATATGTTCTCATCCCTTGAGTCAATGCCCTTTTTTATACAAGACAGCACTTTATTTGCTTTAGTAGCCACAGAATGACACTGCCTGGAATTAGACAACTTGTGATCTACAAAAACCCCTAGATCCTTCTCCATTAAGGATCCCCCAACACACTACCATTCAGTAGATAGTTTGCGTTTATATTATTCCTACCAAAGTGCATAACTTTGCACTTGTCAACATTGAACCTCATTTTCCAGTTTGCTGCCCAGTTTTCCAATTTTGTCAAATCGCTCTGCAAAGCGGCAGCATCCTGCATGGAACTTATAGTTTTGCACAATTTAGTGTCATCAGCAAAAATAGAAACAGTACTGTCTATGCCCACCTCCAGGTCATTAATAAACAAGTTAAAAGCAAAGGCCCAAGGACTGACCCCTGCGGTACTCCACTAACCACACTGGCCCAATTAGAAAATGTTCCATTTACCACCACTCTTTGTACTCTATTCCTTCAGCCAGTTTTCTATCCAATTACAAATATTATGTTCTAGGCCAATATTCCTCAATTTGATCATTAACCTTCTGTGAGGTACTGTATCAAACGCTTTAGCAAAATCTAAGTAGATGACATCAACTGCCATTCCAGCATCAAGGTTCCTGCTCACCTCCTCATAAAAGGCAACTAAATTAGTCTGGCAAGATCTGTTACGCATAAAACCATGCTGGCACAAACTAATAGTATTGTGAACTGCAATGTATTCAACTATCCTATCCCTTATTACCCTTTCCAGAAGCTTTCCTACTACTGATGTCAGACTAACAGGCCTATAGTTTTCAGGCTGAGAACGAGATCCCTTTTTAAATAATGGCACCACATTAGCAATCCGCCAGTCTCTCGGCACCATGCCAAACCTCAACGAATCCTGAAAAATTATGTGAAGAGGCTTGGCAATCACAGCGCTCAGCTCATTTAATACCCTGGGATGAATCCCATCCGGCCCTGGACCTTTGTTTACCTTTACATGTTCAAGTCTCTTTTGAATTTCCTCCCGAGTGACCCACGCGTCAGTAGCTAAATTACTAGCACTGGGTATATTAAAAGGGAAGCCTTCATTATCTGGCTCCTCAGATGTATAGACAGATGAAAAATAAGAGTTCAAAATTTCAGCTTTTTCCCCGTTCTCATCAACCAACGTACCTCCCCGTGATAATAAAGTTCCCACCCCTTCTTGCTTCATTTTTTTACTATTCACATAATTAAAAAATAATTTTGGATTCTTTTTACTCCTAGCAGCAATATCCCTTTCCATTTCTATTTTAGCTTGCCTGATAGCTTTTTTGCTGCTTTATTTGCTTCCTTGTACCTGATGAAAGTTTCCGCTGCCCCAGCTAACTTGAATGCTTTAAAAGCACGTTTTTTATTACCAACCTCGACCCTAACTCTTTTATTCAGCCATAAGGGTTTTGCTTTGCGATGCCTCTCCTTGCTTACAAGGGGAATATACTGTTGTGTATACCTGCAAAGCAATGTTTTAAAGATGTTCCATTTTCCTTCTGTGTCTAACCCCATGAAAAGCCTTTCCCAGTTGACACATTGCAGAGATGCCCTTAAACTGGCAAAGTCTGCACGGCTAAAATTGAGCGTTTTAGTTACTCCCTTATAGAGCTGTCTCTGTAGCATTATCTCAAAGGAGACCATGTTGTGATCACTGTTCCCCAAATGCTCACCCACACAAATGTTAGAGATAAGTTCAGTATTATTAGATATTACCAGGTCCAAAATAGACTCATTCCGAGTAGGTTCTTGAACCACCTGAAATAAAAAGTTGTCATTTAGCATATTTACAAACCTACTAGCTTTTTCTGACTTAGCCACCCCATTACTCCAGTCAATGTCCGGATAATTAAAGTCCCCCATAATAACAACTTGACCCAATTTTGAAGCCTCTTCCATTTGCAAAAGTAGCTGGGACTCATCCCCCTCATCTATACGGGGTGGTTTATAGCATACACCAATGATCATTTTCTTTGTGACCTTCAGCCCTACTGAAATTTCTACCCAAAGAGATTCAACGTTTTCATTGGTAATGTCTTTATTACATGGCTTTAAATCTGACTTTACATAAAGAAAAACCCCTCCACCCTTTTTAATCCCTCTGTCCCTCCTAAAAAGCGTTATACCCATTTAAATTCACAGCCCAGTCGCATTTTTCATCCCACCAGGTCTCAGTGATACCAATTAAGTCATAATTTTCAATACATGCAATAGCCTGCAGCTCCCCTATTTTTCCCGACAAAGCTACGCGCATTAGCCAGCATGCAGCGGAGATTACTACTTCTTCCTCTACAGCTTACATTAGCTAAAGGACAGTTAGAGCTAAGGTGAAAATTAGTCTGTTTCCCTTGTAACAATGGAAGCTCCTTATCTGATAAACTATATGCCCCCTCACTCCTCCCCCACAACCCTTTACTGGTCCCACTGCCCCATCTACACTAGCTCTCCCATAAGAATCTAGCTTACCAACCCCCCCCTTGTCTAGTTTAAACACTCCTCCAGCCTCTTAACCATTCCTAGCACAGTAGACCCCCTTCCATTGAGGTGCAATCCATCAGGGCTGTATAGATTGTACCCCAAAGAAAAGTCAGCCCAGTGCTCTAGGAACCCAAACCCTTCCTTCTACACCAAGACTTAGCCACGCATTTAGCTCCCTAAGCTCCCGCTGTCTCCCTAAACTAGCAGCGCGGGCACCGGCAAAATTTCCGAAAAATGACATTGGAGGACCTTTGCTTAATTTTAGAGCCTAGATCCCTGAACTCACTCTTTAAGGTCCCCCACCTACCGTTCATTTTGTCGTTAGTACGATATGTACCAAGACAGCCGGGTCATGCCCAGCCCCTCCCAATAATGTGTCGACGCCGATCAACCACATGCCGAACCCTGGCACCAGGAAGACAGCAAACTGTCCGGTTGAAGCGATCCGCTCGACAGATTACCCTGTCCACTTTCCTAATGATTGAATCCCCTATAACCACCATCTGTTTAGGCCTAGCTCTGCTCTCCTCCCCACCACTACTAGAGAAACTGGTCTCCCGGCTGTTAGAGAGATCAGCCTCATCTAGAACCGCCAGTCCAGAGTTCACACTCCCATCTTCTTCACACAATCTGGCAAATCTGTTGGGATGCGCAAACCCTGGAGCAGCCTCCCTTTTTCTTTTCCCCACACTCGATTTTCTAACTGTCACCCAGCTTACTGCCCTATCATCCTTTCCTTGCTCCCCTCCCCCCATACTATCTGACCCCGCTAGTTCTTGTTCAGTTAGCAAGAGACTTCTTTCAAGATTGTCAATAGAACGCAGTGTTGCAACTTGTTCCTCTAGTGCTCTAACGCGAGCCTCTAAAGTGGCAACTCGCTCACATCCACAACAGAGGTATGCACTTTGGAACTGTTGTTCCACAACTGCATACATGCGGCAGGCTGTGCACTGTGTCAGACCTTCAATGTTGCTGCCACTCATTCTCCCAGTTACAGAAACAGTTAAACAAAAATTGGTGAAAAAAGGCTATTAAATAAACAAAAAAATTTTTTTTTTTTACCTTGTTTTAACTCCCTTAGTTTGTAACTCCTGTGTTTATATCTCCACTTACAGAGCCCCCACCTACTCCTGTGATTATAACCCCACTTATAGAGCCCCACTTAAAGAGCAATCACTTACAGAGCACCTACCACCAGAGCAAGCTCCACTGGAGTGCCAGTGGTTCTATTTCAACAGTCTGTTAAGGTCAACTAATCAAACCCCACCCCCTCAAACTGAGGGTAATTACAAAGGAATGTAACTCTGGCAAACCTGCTGTAAGCCTTATAGTTAACCAAACTTTGTAAATTGGCACCAAAAAGAGCAAATACTTTTGAAAAAATTTAAACCCAACAGTTAGAAAACACAGTGATTCTGAATAAAGTTAATAAAAAATACTTATCCCTTTTTTTTGTTGAATTGAAAAAGCAGTTGATTCAGTCAGCCACCAGCCTGTTAGTAAGCCAATAGGGGAGGACTTAATTAGACTTCATTCATTAGAATTCATTTGGATGCATGCTGCGGGCTGAACTGATTTATGTGCAGCCATGCATTTGAATGAATTACTAACTATCCATGCAGACTGTGGATTTAATATGTGGCCGGTATTAAAGGGGTAAGTTGGCACCCCTCTGCCCAACTACTCTGCCCTAAAGGGAATGCTCACCTTTGAGTTAACTTTTAGTATGATGTAGAGAGTGATATTCTGAGACAATTTGCAATTGGTCTTCATTTTTTATTATTTGGTGTTATTATTTCCAGTTTGGTGTTTTAGCAGCTATCTGGTTGCTAGGGTTCAAATTTTCTTAGCAACTAGGGAGGTAGTTTGAATGAGAGAATGATCATGTTTTTTAGAGACAATGGGGCTCATTTATAAACAAAGGGCAAATCTGCACCTGGGTAGTAACCCATAGCAACCAATCAGTGATTAGATTTTTTGAGCCAAGTACTGTAGAACAATGAAATCAAACATCTGATTGGTTGCCATCGGTAAAGGTGGCCATACACTTTAAGATTCGCTCGCTTGGCGACCTACGGGTGGGCGATATTGGGTGAATTTAGGCTAATTCGGTCGTTTGGCCCTGGGGCCAAACTATCGAATTATAATGGCGGCAATGTGCGCAGTCAGTTCGGGGTCCGCATCAACGAGCCAATGCGGTCCCTGATCCAACTAAATTTTATAACCTGCCCAATCGATATCTGGGCAATTTCAGGCCAGATATTGGTTGGCCAGGCCCGTCGGTAGTGCCCCTACACGGGCCGATTAGCTGCCGAATTGGTCTAAGGGACCCATATCGGCAGCTACAATCGGCCTGTGTATGGGGACTTTAACAGCCCAGGTGCAGATTTACACAGTGTTTATAAATGACCCTACGATATCTACATGCGAGTAATGTCGGCTATGCTTTTTGGTAATGATGCTTTGTATGGGTGAGGCCTGGCCACCCCTGCCCTAGAGCACCCAGCGCAAAGGGGACCTGGGTTGGAGCAGTTCTGCCCCCGTGTAGGTCTCTCTGTGCCGCTGACTGGGTTTCCCGGGCCGGTAATGCACTTGAGTGACACCAGATCCCTAATAAACCCTTCTATTGCTCTGATTGCAGCACATTAAAGCCTCCTCTTATCAGCGACAGATGATGAAACATTAAAGGCCATAAACAAGCGGCAGGATTTACTAGATTCGCTAAACTTTCCCCCTGGACTTTAGACACAAATTTGCCTCTTATTGGGCGGCTGCGCAGGCAAACAGGCGCTTTTATAGGAATATAAAATGATTTCACACTTTGTTCAGACAGCGGGTGTTAAACTTGAATTTCATTTGGATCTCGGTACATTCCCAGGGTCACCGATAAGGAGAAATGAGCAGAAAATCTGTCTGAGGGGTCGATAACCAGTAAAAACAACTAATGGGTCATTTTCTTACTGGCCAATATATATGGAGTCATGGTCGGACTGGGCCAGCGGGGCACTGGGAAAAAACCTGGTGGGCCCCAGTACAAACCGATCCCTGTTGGGTGCTCCAGGTCCTGTAGTTCCACCTCTCCCAATGCACCTAAGTATCCGGGCTCGGGGTTAGGGGGTTGGGAAGGTGGCGAGGACTAGGGGGGTGTGGGGACCTTGGCAGGGGTCCCTGCGGTGGCAGCCCCAGTGGGCCCTGCACCCCCCCATGTCTGACCCTGTATGGAATGCTATAAGTATAAGGCTTTAGCTGGGTCTGTGCCCACCAGTATAGGGCCTTTTAAATAAATGGGCAAAAGGGGCATTTGCCCAGGGCCCACCAAGACAAGGAGCCCACCATCAAACCTTATATCTGCTATACATTTTTATTGAATCATTCCCCAGAAAATGCAGACACCTCAATTTCATCCACTAGGTGAGCAGAGCCTTGATAGGTTATTTATAAAAAAGATGATTTAATTTTGTTTTGCAAGTTTTGTCTGCTCCCAAAAGGACATGTGCAGGCAGGGTCGGACTGGGACACTGGGAAGAATCCTTGTGGGCCCCGGGGGTCCAGACCCGACCCTTGCCGGCACTCCCCCTGCCCAACTGTTTCTCCCCTGATGCGTTAAACTTACGCGCGCTCAGGGGAGGCCATCCGGTGGGGGACCTGCAGGGGGTTAGGGGGGGCCCCTAGGGGGTGCAGGGGACATGGCCGATGGGGGCACCAGCAGGGCCCCTGGGGCAGGAGCCCCCCCCCCAGTCTAACCCTGCGTGCGGGGCTGGGGGTGGAGGAGGTAGCACGAATGGGGGTGGCCTCTGGGTGCCCAGATTACAAATACAGCACTGCTGGCACCTTAAATTGGCCCCCTAACATATATGTCTGACTGACTTGCAATTAGGTGATGGGTAGGGGGTGCCCACCCTATATGAATACAGCACTGCCAGCTCTGTGTCCATGGCTGGGGCTCAGGTCTCTGCCCTCTCTTTGAAGTACTGATACCTTTAGCAAACTGCCCTTTTTTGCATGTATTAAATAGATAGGTATTACTGTAATAGCAAGTAAAGGGTAACTGCACTGGTGTCATTTATTTAATAACGTATCAGGCTTATCAAAACGAACTGGCTACTGGGCATTGGGCCACTGCACTGATACAGACTGGCACTCACCCAACCCCCCCCATCTCTCCCATAGCTACCCACAGCCACCCACTGCACCCATAGCCACCCATTCCACCCATAGCCACCCATTCCACTTATAGCCACCCTTTCTACCCACAGCCACCCATTTCACCTATAGCCACCCTTTCTACCCACAGCCACCCATTCCACCCATAGCCACCCATTCCACCTATAGCCACCCTTTCTACCCACAGCCACCCATAGCCACCCATTTCACCTATAGGCACCCTTTCTACCCACAGCCACCCATTCCACCTATAGCCACCCTTTCTACCCACAGCCACCAATTGCCACCCATTCCACCTATAGCCACCCTTTCTACCCACAGCCACCCATAGCCACCCATTCCACCTATAGCCACCCTTTCTACCCACAGCCACCCATAGTCACCCATTCCACCCACAGTCACCCATAACCACCCATTCCACACATAGCCACCCATTCCACACATAGCCACCCATTCCACCCACAGTCACCCATAGCTACCCACAGCCACTCATTCCACCCACAGCCATCCATAGCCATCTATATCCACCCATAGCCACCTATACCCACCCATAGCCACCTATACCCACCCATAGCCACCTATAGCCACCCATTCCAGCACAGCAGGTGCCAAGTCCCTTTCCTCTCTTAAAGGAATTAGGCAAAGGTCAGTTATCTCCTTTATAGCTTAATTGGAATATGACATGATATGATGGAGATAAAAAGAAACATAAATAAAAATATTTGCCAGGAGATGAAGGCATGATTGCTACGCTCTGTAGTTACATAACAAAGGCAAAAGCTTTGCCTGTTTAAAGGGGAACTGAACCCAACTCTAGTGCCTAACGGGCTTCTCGTTAAATGATCTGTGTGTGTAATTGGGAAATTGGATTTTAAGCTCCAACTGAGCGGCAATGTTCTCATTCATTCCAATAGGTTCTCTATCCAAATGCATTTATAGGCCATTCCTTATGTACTAAGTGCAAGTTACAGAGGGGCCGTAGGCAGAAAATTGGGCAGGGCTGCCCAACCTACATTAGCATGGAGGATACATATCGACCAGCAAGAGACTAGAGTTGGGCAATATTTGCAGAACAAACACATGGGTGACCACACAGTCCAAAGGTTACTGTGGCAAATGCAAGGACCAGACGTATGGAACCAAGGTGGCTTTAACTAAGAATAAATAAATAAGGGGTTGGTCACCTTTGGGTTAACTTATAGTATGATGTAGAGAGTAATATTCTGAGACAATTTTCAATTGGTCTTCATTGTTTATTATTGGTAGTTTTTCATTGCTTTACATTTTGCTCCGCAGCTCTCTATAAATAAATATAAATAAATAATGAAGACCAATGGAAAAGTTGCTTAGAATTGGCCATGCTATAACATATTAAAAGCTAACATAAAGGTGAACACCCCTTTTTTAAACATTTTAATATATATACTGTAGGTATGGAATGCATGATCTGTAAACCCGTTATCCAAAAAGCTCCGAATTAAGGGAAGGCCATCTCACACAGAATCCATTTAGTCAAATAATTTAATTTTAAACAATTTCCTTTTTCTGTATAATAATAATAATAATAATAATAATAATAATAATAATAATAATAATAAAAGAGTGGCTTGTACGTGATCCCAACTAAGATATAATTACCCCTTATTGGGGGCAGAACAGCCCTATTGGGTTTATTTAATGGTTAAATGATTCCCTTTTCTCTGTAATAATAAAACAGTACCTGTACTTGATCCCAACTAAGATATAATTACCCCTTATTGGGGGCAGAACAGCCCTATTGGGTTTATTTAATGGTTAAATGATTCCCTTTTCTCTGTAATAATAAAACAGTACCTGTACTTGATCCCAACTAAGATATAATTACCCCTTATTGGGGGCAGAACAGTCCTATTGGGTTTATTTAATGGTTAAATGATTCCCTTTTCTCTGTAATAATAAAACAGTACCTGTACTTGATCCCAACTAAGATATAATTACCCCTTATTGGGGCAGAACAGCCCTATTGGGTTTATTTAATGGTTAAATGATTCCCTTTTCTCTGTAATAATAAAACAGTACCTGTACTTGATCCCAACTAAGATATAATTACCCCTTATTGGGGCAGAACAGCCCTATTGGGTTTATTTAATGGTTAAATGATTCCCTTTTCTCTGTAATAATAAAACAGTACCTGTACTTGATCCCAACTAAGATATAATTACCCCTTATTGGGGCAGAACAGCCCTATTGGGTTTATTTAATGGTTAAATGATTCCCTTTTCTCTGTAATAATAAAACAGTACCTGTACTTGATCCCAACTAAGATATAATTACCCCTTATTGGGGGCAGAACAGCCCTATTGGGTTTATTTAATGGTTAAATGATTCCCTTTTCTCTGTAATAATAAAACAGTACCTGTACTTGATCCCAACTAAGATATAATTACCCCTTATTGGGGGCAGAACAGCCCTATTGGGTTTATTTAATGGTTAAATGATTCCCTTTTCTCTGTAATAATAAAACAGTACCTGTACTTGATCCCAACTAAGATATAATTACCCCTTATTGGGGGCTGTTGTCGTGTGATTACCGCAGGAAACTTATAGTTTAGAGTTTTGCGGCTGTAACAACAATCAGACCAAAGGCTTTCAGATCCGGCACTAAACTTTCTCCCTGCCTGTCAGAAGCACAGAAGTGTGTGAAATTAATTATAGATGGATGCTTAATTACCTTCATTATTCGATACCCTTCTGGCATCTAAGCATGTGAGCAGAATGAATGATGAAAGGGAACCTTTATATATTGCCGTGCCAATGGGCAAACTTTCTGTAATGCAGATTAGAGTCTGTGCCCGGATCCAGTTCAGATCGATGGGTTTTGCGCTGGAAATACCATTAATTCTTGTTCTCAAATGCAAAATATACGGATTATTTCATAAATGGCTTCGCTGGAAACAAATTATCTTAGTATGAAAATAAACACAGAGGTCGGTATGGAGTAACAAGGGTAGAATATGTCCTGGCCCAGTAATCCATTCATAGGAGTAAATGTAACTAAAGGCAGACATACAGGTTGAATGGTCAGATTTGGCCAACACTAGTGATGGGCGAAATGTTTCACCAGGCATGGAATTGCGGCGAATTTCCGCGTTTCGCCATTAGCGGATTGTTTCACGAAACGGATGAAAAAATTTGCCACGGAAAAATTCGCCGCACGTCCAAAATTTGTCGCCGGCATGAAAGAAGAATAGTCGTGGGCGTCAAAAGAATAGCCGCGTGATGAAATAATAGCCGCAGGCGACAAAATAATAGCCATGCGACAAAATAATAGCCGCGGATGACAAAATAATAGCCGCTGGCGAGAAAATAATAGCCATGCGAGAAAATAATAACCGTGTGACAAAATTATAGCTGGGCGACAAAATAATAGCCTTGCGACAAAATAATAACCGTGCGACAAAATAATAGCCGCTGGCGAGAAAATAATAGCCATGCGACAAAATAATAACCGTGCAACAAAATAATAGCTGGGCGACAAAATAATAGCCATGCAACAAAATAATAACTGTGCAACAAAATAATAGCCGTGCGACAAAATAATAGCCACGGGCGACAAAATAATAGCCATGCGACAAAATAATAGCCGCGGGCGACAAAAGAATGGTCTCACGACTTTTTCTCCGTTTTGCGAGTGTTTCGGCGAAGCGAAACGGAACAGATGGGGGCCCCCTGGCAATACAGAAAGATTGGGGGCACAACTTTTGCCAGGGACAGACTTACCATATAGGCACTTGAGTTCCCATGACCAGGGCTATATTTACCATATTGGCACCTCAGGGGCGTTTCTGGCTCCTGTGATTCCGCCCCTGCGGTTACTTTTACAGCGCCAGAGGGGGGCCGGGGGGGAAGGGGGCACATTGCTAGTGTAGAGGAACCTATCCTTATCCTGGATAAACATGGAAGCCAAACATTTTTCACCACGAGTGCAGCGCTCTTTAATTCTTCTGTGCACCAAATCCACCATTTTCAACATTTACATTTGTAAAAGATTCGGCCGAATACCAAACCCAATCCTAATTTGTTTATATAAATTAGGATATGGAAGGGTTAAAGAGGGTTGCTCTGTACAACTTGCGTGTTTATGAAACAAAAAGTCACATGATTTTAAAGATTAGGATTCAGTTCGGCCAGGAGCGTCGATTCAGCCAAATCTGCATCCTGCTGAAAAAGGCCGAATCTTGGCCGAATCTTGGATTCGGTGCATCCCTACTTCTGTGTGCTAATTTACCAATGCATATTAGGATTGGTTCGATATTCGGCCGAATCTCTTCCAAAGGCTTTGTGTGCATCCCTAGTATAGTTACATAGTTACATAGGGTTGAAAAAAGACCAGTGTCCATCAAGTTCAACCCATCCGAGTAAACCCAGCACACACAACCCACACCTACCAATCTATACACTCACATACATAACTATAAATACAACCACTAGTACTAACTGTAGATATTAGTATGGAGCACATTTGCACCATCTGCTCTAGCAGAAGTGAATTTCTGTTTTAAAAACTGGGTGTCCCTCAGGTGCCCATATGGTAAATAAAATAATCATTAATATAGCCCTGCCAAGGCAGCAGCGTTAGGGGGGGGGGGCTGCAGATGCCTATATGGTACAGAAAACAAGTGCACAAACACACAAAAAAACCAAATGCCTTCTGCCCTGTACCTGATACTTGCACATTTATCCGCCAGCGGAGCTCAGAGGGACGGTCAGGGTTAACTAGCTCGTCTGTTATTGGTGCAGGACATCTGTGCACACACCAATCGCCAAGTGAAGAAGGTGGGCAGAGGTCCGGCACCTAAATAAATCCCTGATTATTATTTGGGATTATAAAGCAATAGCTAATACTTTATATGGAAGACTAAGTATATATTTGCCAAAAATAAATGTATAATGGTCTATAACAGGGCTCAAATGTCATTTCATTTCATCTAAAATCTAAGTGAATCGAAGCTAACTATAACGTTCAAGTTAGGTAGGAACCAGTGTGCAACCGCTGGATGTAAAGTCTGACTCTTACGGTACAGCAGGAACTCCCAGCCCTTCCCGGTCTTCACCGACGCCCCTTTTGGGGCCCCGGAACTTTCCGCTGCGGTCAAAAAGCTTGAGCAGGTACTGATAACCAGAAGCCAGCTTGGGCAAGGAGAGAATGAGAAATCAGTTTAAATAGGCGGTTTTTGGCGCCAAAAACAACAAGGAAATGAGGTAATAGGAACTATTAGAAAACCTTTACAAAGATGGCGTCAAACGCGAACCCGGACGTACAGCTGGCGTGGCCCAGGTCAGCGGATCGAACCGGCAGAGCGCCTTACAATATTCTTATATACACATGAATAATGTATAAATGCATACAGTGCTGTAACTACATGGTTGGGGACCCCCTGCAAAAAATCCTCAGAGGGGCCAGTGCACCCTATGCCTTTACCCGCCCGCGTGCCAGCTCTCAGATAAGGGAAAGGCTGCGGATGGGGGTTTATATATATACAGTGGAGGAAATAATTATTTGACCCCTCACTGATTTTGTAAGTTTGTCCAATGACAAAGAAATGAAAAGTCTCAGAACAGTATCATTTCAATGGTAGGTTTAACAGTGGCAGATAGCACATCAAAAGGAAAATGGAAAAAATAACTTTAAATAAAAGATAGCAACTGATTTGCATTTCATTGAGTGAAATAAGTTTTTGAACCCTCTAACAAAAAAAGACTTAATACTTAGTGGAAAAACCCTTGTTTGCAAAACAAGGTCAAACGTTTCTTGTAATTGATGAGCAAGTTTGCGCACATTTTAGGAGGAATGTTGGTCCCACTCCTCTTTGCAGATCATCTCTAAATCCCTAAGGTTTCTGTCTCTGTGCAACTCTGAGCTTGAGCTCCCTCCATAGGTTTTCTATTGGATTAAGGTCCGGAGACTGACTAGGCCACTCCATGACCTTAATGTGCTTCTTCTTGAGCCACTCCTTTGGTGCCTTTGCTGTATGTTTTGGGTCATTGTCGTGCTGGAACACCCATCCACGACCCATTTTTAGTTTCCTGGCAGAGGGAAGGAGGTTGTCGTTCAGGATTTCACGATACATGGCTCCGTCCATTTTCCCGTTAATGCGAATAAGTTGTCCTGTGCCCTTAGCAGAAAAACACCCCCAAAGCAAAATGTTTCCACCCCCATGCTTGACGGTGGGGACGGTGTTTTGGGGGTCATAGGCAGCATTTTTCTTCCTCCAAACACAGCGAGTTGAGTTAATGCCAAAGAGCTCTATTTTGGTCTCATCAGACCACAGCACCTTCTCCCAGTCACTCACAGAATCATTCAGGTGTTCATTGGCAAACTTCAGACGGGCCTGCACATGTGCCTTCTTGAGCAGGGGGACCTTGCGAGCCCTGCAGGATTTTAATCCATTGCGGTGTAATGTGTTTCCAATGGTTTTCTTGGTGACTGTGGTCCCTGCTAATTTGAGGTCATTAACTAACTCCTCCCGTGTAGTTCTAGGATGCTTTTTCACCTTTCTCAGAATCATTGACACCCCACGAGGTGAGATCTTGCGTGGAGCCCCAGAGCGAGGTCGATTGATGGTCATTTTGTGCTCCTTCCATTTTCGAACAATCGCACCAACAGTTGTCACCTTCTCTCCCAGCTTCTTGCTAGTGGTTTTGTAGCCCATTCCAGCCTTGTGCAGGTCTACAATTTTGTCTCTGACATCCTTGGACAGCTCTTTGGTCTTTCCCATGTTGGAGAGTTTGGAGTCTGCTTGATTGATTGATTCTGTGGACAGGTGTCTTTTATACAGGTGACTAGTTAAGACAGGTGATCTTAATGAGGTTGACTAATTGAGTAGAAGTGTCTAACCACTCTGTGGGAGCCAGAACTCTTAATGGTTGGTAGGGGTTCAAAAACTTATTTCACTCAATGAAATGCAAATCAGTTGCTATCTTTTATTTAAAGTTATTTTTTCCATTTTCCTTTTGATGTGCTATCTGCCACTGTTAAACCTACCATTGAAATGATACTGTTCTGAGACTTTTCATTTCTTTGTCATTGGACAAACTTACAAAATCAGTGAGGGGTCAAATAATTATTTCCTCCACTGTATATCCAATATACAATATATATGGGAACCAGTGTCCCAGTGTGATTTATAAAATAGTTATTTAAGCTGCTTCAGTAACCGAAATTAGCGCCTCCCATTGGCCGCGGCTGCTTATGGAAAGCCAGAAAATCAGTTTATTGACCCAGAAAAGCAGCTTTTGAGGGCTTCATTTTTCTCCTGGAGCAGCAGTTTTATCTGGGGTCAATGTATTGAGTCCTGCGGTGAGTTGCAGACAATCTGTGCCCCAGATCAGTGCTCTTGCCCCAGGGGGTGGGTTATAGGAAGGCCAATATCTCTCCATTATAATCAATAGAGGTTTTGATTTCTACTCTTACAAGTAATGTTGTTCCCCAAGCTGCACTTTGTATGTACAAGTCTATTAGATGTGTGTGGAGCATCTCAATGTCATGTGACTCATCATATAGTATAATAGGATATTAAGTATAATAAGATTTGTTCTCTCTCATATTAAGTAGTCTCCAAAGACTGGGTGGGGAGGTTATAGGGCTCATTTACAAACACAATTGCAGCGTGCAAAGTGCAATTTTGGATTTACCACTAGTTTAAAGATGACTGGAGCTCCAGGAGTCCCCTACGCCAACAGGAGAACTTTCTCATGATTCGGAACAGAAGGCAGGGCAGCCAAGTGCTACCACGGGGAAAGGCAAGGAGCGCCTAAGGCCAGGGGATCAAACAAAAAATAGTGGTTGATCCCTAAGACATGTTTATAAAATACCCAAATCTGGTTGGTTAGCAAGATTAGCAATTCGCTGTTAGGGGACCAAGTTTCACCAACAAAAAGTTATTAAATTCCTCCCAAATATGTGTCACTTAAGGTGAGACCTTACCAGGGATCTATGAAAATGAATTAAAATGATGTTAATGCACTTTTTTATACAGAATAGAACTTTGTTTGCTTTAGTAGCCACTGACTAACGCTGACTGCTTAGAGTTACACAGTTTGTTATCCACAAAACCCCCCATATCCTTCTCAACTGAGAAGGTCCTAAAATAATTCTTATTAGTGAGTGACTAGAAGTTATTCTTTTATTTAGCACTCATATTCCCTTGTGGAGTCGCCTTTAGCTGTGGTGGGATCTGGATCAATATAGGGTCCATTATTTATATAAACAGAACTGGCCATTCAACAGCCTTGGGTTGTACCTCAGGGACAACTGAAAGGCCACAATTTGGGCAGCAGTGATACAAAGTGTTACTGCCATCATCCTTCCTTCTGTTTCCATCTTGCTTTCTTATATCAGCCACCTCTAACTTTCCTACCTATAGCATAGTCTACGTGGGACCTGCTATGTGCAGAGTACTCTCCCGATGCTGAGGTGTGAAGGGAGCCCTGGACTTGAGGGCCTTGTGTCCCCCGTCACTTGTTCCTGGAGGAGAAACCACATTTCGCCCATGTATGGGGTACCCAATGAGTGGGGTACTGGAAATGTCCTATTGGAGAACTTCTTCAAGGATCTTATTCTTCCCGCGCCACACCCCTCCTTGCACATTTACTTACTTTTGCCCCAACCTAAACATCCCACTATTACCCTTCCTCCTCCTGCATCCTCTGGGTATTATAATAGTGATAGGTTTCACCAATAAAACCACCTCCGTTACTGTAGCAGGGACTAAGAAAAGCTCAAAGGAGGTCTGTTGAGCTTCTGGGTTAAACTATTACTTGTAGGACTGATATAACTGTTGACTGTAACAGATGGGACTGGATATAGAACTTGTTTTTTTCAGCTGTTACAGAAAGTTTCTGCCCTACGCTCTTTTTGTAGAAGCTGCCATGTAAGCGTTCAAGCTTTGCCCTGTCCTGCCCCACATAAACTGCATTGAGATTGCCCTAATAATGTCCATTGTTTCAATTACAGACCCTGCAAGTTGCTATAAAAGTGTTCTAGTCTTGTGCAAAAGTCCAAAACTGGCACAATCACCAATATTTTTGCACTTTGCACTCCAAAACGAAGGAAAGAGACCTGTGTCTGCCTCCCATGAATACAGTGCCGGCTGCTTCTGTCTGTTTTTTGTGCCCCTTAGTTTACACCAGGTCTAGTAACCTATAGCAACCAGTCAGAGATTTGCTTTCAAACAGGTGGCATGTAAATTCTATTGGTTGATTGCTATGGATTAGTTGGTGCAAACTTTGGCACTTTCATTACGTTACCCCAATATTTCTAAAATTGCTTTTCATTTCCTTGTAGCTATTAGTGATTAGCGAATCTGTCCCATTTTGCTTCGCCATAAAATTCACGAAACGCATTTGTCACGCGATTTTTTTTGTCGCCTGCGTCTTTTTTGTCCCCCATGGCTATTTTTTTGTGCCCGCATCTATTTTTTGTCGCCACGGCAATTTTTTTTGTGCCCGCATCTATTTTTTGTCGCCACGGCAATTGTTTTGTGCCCGCATCTATTTTTTGTCGCCACGGCTATTTTTTTGTCCCCCGCGGTTTTTTTGTCACGACCGCAGCCATTTTGACGCGACCGTGCCCAATTTGACGTGCAACGAAAAAAAAAATCTGCGCACCTAATTTTTTTCACGCCAAATTTTCACGGAGGTTTCGCGAAACAATTTCGCCAATGGCGAAATGCCTGTGAATCCATGCCTGCCGCCAAAATTTCTCTACTCACTACTCACTATAGATAATTTGCAAGATGAACTAAATCTCCCGATATTGTGCTTATATCAGTCTAATTGCAGTATCAGAGGCTTGTGTTTTCCGTCGGAATTTAAATGTGAATGAACCCACTGAGAAGGAACCAGCTGTATTACCCAGTGCCATCTGTACCCCGTGCATCTGTTTAATACAGACAATGGCTTCTACATGATGAATGAAATGTATTTTGTTTTATAGGAAACTAAAGGCACAAACCATACCGGGCTCTCGCTGCACTTGAGTTATTGTTGGATGATTACATTCTTGCCCTGCGAGTGAAACCGAACGATGATAATCAAATTGTTAGCACAAAATTAAAAGCCGAATAGTGAAAGACAGCTCAGAAGAGACCTTCATTATTCTTCTTCTGAAGCTCGGCGCTCTGACTGCTCCTCTGAGGATCTTCTAAGGTTAAATTCAATATTCTTTCGAGCTGACGTCTTTTCCCAGACTCAGTCCTGAGCAACAATTAAAGAGCCACAGTTTGTATAATGTTGAGTTACAAAGGGAGCCATACTGTGGTTTGGTGGTGGATTCACTGAGCATGAGAAAGTGATATTATGAGTGACTTTGTTGGTTTAAAGCTCTGTTCAAGGCAATATCTGGCACACATGTAGAAGGTAAAAAGTGGCCACATATTTGCCATCAGATCTTCAGTAGGGTCTGCCACCCATATCTGTATCTACCTAAAGCTCTGAGTTCTTGAACAAGCACAGTATCCAAGGCTATTGTGATACTAATATCTACAGTTAGGGGCTGATTTACTAAGACACGATTTCGAATCCGAATTGGACAAATTCCGATTGGAAACGAACATTTTGCGACTTTTTCGTATTTTTGGCGATTTTTTCGGCGTCTTTTACGATTTTTGCGTAAAAACGCGCGTTTTTCGGCGTCTTTACGATTTTTGCGTAAAAACGCGAGTTTTTCGTAGCCATTACGAAAGTTGCGCAAAGTCACGATTTTTTCGTAGCGTTAACACTTGCGCGCAAAGTCGCGCCTTTTTCGTGGCGTTAAAACTTAAAAGGCGTGGCATTTCGCGCAAGTTTTAACGCTACGAAAAAATCGCGACTTTGCGCAACTTTCGTAATGGCTACGGAAAACTCACGTTTTTACGCAAAAATCGTAAAGACGCCGAAAAAAATTGCAAAATTACCGATCATTACGAAAAAAACGCAATCGGACGCATTCGGCCCGTTCGTGGGTTAGTAAATGTGCCCCTTAGTATTAATGTTTGTATATATAGTTTATGTATGTGTTGGTATAGATAGGTAAGTATAGGTTGTGGGTGCTGGGTTTACTTGGAAGGGTTGAACCTGATGGACTCTGGTCTTTTTTCAACCCTATGTAACTATGTAAAGCTAAAGCCTACCAGCTTTTTGCATCTGTGCTAATGATGTGCCCATTAACAGATACAGGTCAAAGCAAATGTGGTTGGAGATATACGGTAATAGGCGTCTCGAGTGGTGGACACAGAAACTAGGGCAGTCAACAGTAAACAAATCGGGGCCGTTGGGAGCTTTAAACAAACACCAGAGAGCAGTAAGGCACAGAGAAGTCTTAGTTACCTTACATATTTACAATATGTCAAGAGAGAGATGAGTGAGGCAGCGGTGGCGGCTCATAGACTCCACCAATCAATTAGATTAGGGTAGAACCTCCTTCTTCTTCTCTGTTGAATTTAAGAATGAATGTAATTACTGAAGATACAATGACTTGTATATAGGTTTTTATGTTCTATTATTGCCATGTTACCTTTTACTATACAAATAAAAAATTCTACCTTGACAGCTGCAGGCACCTGGATATCCTATGTTACAAGGCCAGGTTCCTGTCTTGGCTGCAAGGATAAATGGCCTCTGGATTATGATTATATACCTAAAGGGAGAAGATGTCAGACAGGGAGGCCTCTTTTAAGAAGGCTTCAAGTATATTGGAAAACCTGAGAATGTGGATAATGCAGTGGTTGAAAAACTATGGTTATGGCCCTATTAGGGGACCCCAGTGAACTAGAAGGAATATCCAGACCACCTAGCGTGACTGAGTGCTTATTTATTGTCTTGGCTATCCCTGTAACTACAGGACATGACTGGTGAGACCATCAGTAACCTAGTTATGCCAAGGGGCAGGCCTGTCCGAATTGTGGACCACAAAAGGGGCCCAAACCCAAATAGTCTAAAGACCTCTACTGTAAAATGTTTATGTTGGAGAAACTACTCAATAACCTACAAACGGGTTCCAACTAATGTGTTAGAACAGTGGTCCCCAAACTAAGGCCTGTGGGCTGCATCCGGCCCCCCAGAGGAATTTACCCGGCCCCCGCTGCGTCCTCACCCTTGGCAGTGGAGAGAGAGGCCTCAGCGGGGAGCAGCACAGAGGAGCTGAGATGGAGGACGGACTGCAGACCGGGGGGAACTGGTACAGGTAGGGCAGTGTTAATGAACGTAGCGCTGGGGGGGAGGGGTTGGGGGGTAATGCAACAGTCTGGGCCACTGTTTGATGGTGGGGGGGGTGCTGGTGATGGTGGGCCCAACAATCTGAGGGCCCTTGATACGGCCCCTTGGGTCAGAAGTTTGAGGACCCCTGTGTTAGAAGTTCCAGAGTAAGAACTAGGTAGGCAGGTATTAAAGCGGAGAGAGCTGTCCAAGGAGAGTTAATAAAGTGCCCATAAGAATAATATCTAAAAAGTCTTAAACTGATGAACATTTTTAGGTTTCTCCTATTTAATTATCTCATTCCAAGTGGTACTAAACCATTGCATTGCTGGCAAGATGGTCCCATGACTAACAAGATTCCCTGGGTAACATAACAATAATAATATCATACAATAACAACTAACTGTATCAGACTCCTTATAACACGACTCTGCTTTACACGGATACAGGATATATATATACAGTGGTGTGAAAAACTATTTGCCCCCTTCCTGATTTCTTATTCTTTTGCATGTTTGTCACACAAAATGTTTCTGATCATCAAACACATTTAACTATTAGTCAAAGATAACACAAGTAAACACAAAATGCAGTTTTTAAATGAGGGTTTTTATTATTTAGGGAGAAAAAAAATCCAAACCTACATGGCCCTGTGTGAAAAAGTAATTGCCCCCTGAACCTAATAACTGGTTGGGCCACCCTTAGCAGCAATAACTGCAATCAAGCGTTTGCGATAACTTGCAACGAGTCTTTTACAGCGCTCTGGAGGAATTTTGGCCCACTCATCTTTGCAGAATTGTTGTAATTCAGCTTTATTTGAGGGTTTTCTAGCATGAACCGCCTTTTTAAGGTCATGCCACAACATCTCAATAGGATTCAGGTCAGGACTTTGACTAGGCCACTCCAAAGTCTTCATTTTGTTTTTCTTCAGCCATTCAGAGGTGGATTTGCTGGTTTGTTTTGGGTCATTGTCCTGCTGCAGCACCCAAGATCGCTTCAGCTTGAGTTGACGAACAGATGGCCGGACATTCTCCTTCAGGATTTTTTGGTAGACAGTAGAATTCATGGTTCCATCTATCACAGCAAGCCTTCCAGGTCCTGAAGCAGCAAAACAACCCCAGACCATCACACTACCACCACCATATTTTACTGTTGGTATGATGTTCTTTTTCTGAAATGCTGTGTTATTTTTACGCCAGATGTAACGGGACATGCACCTTCCAAAAAGTTCAACTTTTGTCTCGTCGGTCCACAAGATATTTTCTCAAAAGTCTTGGCAATCATTGAGATGTTTTTTAGCAAAATTGAGATGAGCCATAATGTTCTTTTTGCTTAAAAGTGGTTTGCGCCTTTTTTGCCCAGTGTCTTTCTTATGGTGGAGTCGTGAACACTGACCTTAATTGAGGCAAGTGAGGCCTGCAGTTCTTTAGATGTTGTCCTGGGGTTTTTTGTGGCCTCTCGGATGAGTTGTCTCTGCGCTCTTGGGGTAATTTTGGTCGGCCGGCCACTCCTGGGAAGGTTCACCACTGTTCCATGTTTTTGCCATTTGTGGATAATGGCTCTCACTGTGGTTCGCTGGAGTCCCAAAGCTTTAGAAATGGCTTTATAACCTTTACCAGACTGATAGATCTCAATTACTTTGGTTCTCATTTGTTCCTGAATTTCTTTGGATCTTGGCATGATGTCTAGCTTTTGAGGTGCTTTTGGGCTACTTCTCTGTGTCAGGTAGCTCCTATTTAAGTGATTTCTTGATTGAAACAGGTGTGGCAGTAATCAGGCCTGGGGGTGACTACAGAAATTGAACTCAGGTGGGATAAACCACAGTTAAGTTATTTTTTAACAAGGGGGGCAATCACTTTTTCACACAGGGCCATGTAGATTTGGAGTTTTTTTTCTCCCTTAATAACGTAAACCTTCATTTAAAAACTGCATTTTGTGTTCAATTATGTTATCTTTGACTAATAGTTAACGGTTTTTGATGAGCAGAAACATTTAAGTGTGACAAACATGCAAAAGAATAAGAAATCAGGAAGGGGGCAAATAGTTTTTCACACCACTGTATATATATACAGTATATATAACAGGATAAAGGGCACAACATATTTATTCTAAAATGCCTTTTTATTAGACAACTATTTTGGCCCATAAAACATAAAGCCAATAGTGATATATTACCCATAGATCCTTAACTGCGGGCAATGAACACACAATATGCTGTGCACTACAATGTAATGATTATTTATCATTTCTCGCTAGTTCCATATGAGCCCTACTAACACAGATGCGGAGAAAACCCCGACTGGCAGAATAGGATTATGTTGACAAATGACGTCTTCTAATCACTATAAATAACAGGTCTCTACAGAGGCAAATGAGATAATATGAATCTTAATGGGGAAGGTTAATGACTAAGATAAGTACCTTGCCCTAAGGTGGGTATGAGTAATAGAACCGAGGATTGTTATCTGTCAGAATCCATCAAGGACCATTCAATCTGTGCTGAAAAGCAACTTTTATGACTATGTGCAGCACATATTTATCAGGGAAAACCAAACTCCTTCCATTAAGGCTTTAAAATGAACTAATTAGTAAAATAACAAGTAACTGATTACTTATTAGTAGCAAATTGGGATTTTAGTGTATTTTTAAGTTCATTTAGAAAATAAACCTATATATACACTATATTTATATATACACACAAATCGACCTTCAGCTCACCAGTATGAATAATGCTTATTCTATTAAAGGAAGTTCGCCATTGGTGGAAATGCATGGAGAAAACATGTTTAAACGATTCACTTCTCTCTGTACTAATAAAACAGTACCTGTACTTGATCCCAACTAAGATATAATTACCCCTTATTGGGGGCAGAACAGCCCTATTGGGTTATTTAATGGTTAAATGATTCCCTTTTCTCTGTAATAATAAAACAGTACCTGTACTTGATCCCAACTAAGATATAATTACCCCTTATTGGGGCAGAACAGCCCTATTGGGTTTATTTCATGGTTAAATGATTCCCTTTTCTCTGTAATAATAAAACAGTACCTGTACTTGATCCCAACTAAGATATAATTACCCCTTATTGGGGGCAGAACAGCCCTATTGGGTTTATTTAATGGTTAAATGATTCCCTTTTCTCTGTAATAATAAAACAGTACCTGTACTTGATCCCAACTAAGATATAATTACCCCTTATTGGGGGCAGAACAGCCCTATTGGGTTTATTTAATGGTTAAATGATTCCCTTTTCTCTGTAATAATAAAACAGTACCTGTACTTGATCCCAACTAAGATATAATTACCCCTTATTGGGGCAGAACAGCCCTATTGGGGTTATTTAATGGTTAAATGATTCCCTTTTCTCTGTAATAATAAAACAGTACCTGTACTTGATCCCAACTAAGATATAATTACCCCTTATTGGGGGCAGAACAGCCCTATTGGGTTTATTTAATGGTTAAATGATTCCCTTTTCTCTGTAATAATAAAACAGTACCTGTACTTGATCCCAACTAAGATATAATTACCCCTTATTGGGGGCAGAACAGCCCTATTGGGTTTATTTAATGGTTAAATGATTCCCTTTTCTCTGTAATAATAAAACAGTACCTGTACTTGATCCCAACTAAGATATAATTAATCCTTATTGGAGGCAGAATAATCCTATTGGGTTTAATTAATTTTTAAGTATGTTTTGCTGTGTGCTACTCATGTTGGAGAACATAAGGATACATCAGGGATACATGGGATATATCACCACCACCTTATCAGCATGGAGCAAATGTCAGGTTTATTTTACAATTAAAGCACATTAACAGTATTCATATACATGTCACTAATGGCTCTTTTGTAGTCACAAGCAAATCATGGTCATATATATTTTACTCAGTTCATTTGTGCTGCATCACTGCTTTCTGACGTCTGTTGGAACAAGCAATTTAACTCATTTAGGGCACTAAATTCCCCTTTGAGGTCGGTGCTGCCAGTTCCACCAGCTGTAAATATTTCGTAAGGCAACTGCCGGCTGATGTGATCTGTTAAACTAATATAAATGGATTTCTTTTCCAACTACTATGTAGGTTTATGAAGTCAGTAATAAAGAAAATGTAAACCAGTCAGCGGTATTCGGGGAAAGGTTTGCATAGCTTTAGGAAATGTTTGGCACGGTTCTGCAGCACCTCAATAAAACCTCTGAAGTAGAAGAGCAAAAGTGACAATAAATGACCTGGAGGTGGGCATAGACAGTACTGTTTCTGTTTTTGCTGATGATACGAAATTGTGCAAAAGTTCCATGCCATATGCTGGCACTTTGAAGAGTGATCTAACTGGCAAAACTGTCAAATGGGGTTCAATGTTGATAAATGGAAGGTTATGTACTTTGGTAGAAATAATACACGTGAATTATACACTAAATGGTAGTATGTTGGGGGTATGCTTACTTACAAAAGATCTGGGGATTTTTGTGGATAACAAGCTGTGTAACTCTAGGCAGTGTCATTAATGGCTACTAAAGCACATAAAGTGCTGCCTTGCAGCAAAAGGGCATTTGACACTTTATAGGACCCTGGTAAGGCCTCACCTTGAGTATGAGGGGCAGTTGTGGGCTCCAGTCCTTAAGAAAGATATTAATGAGCCGGACACAATCCTAGGTATTCCAAAAGCTATAACCGGGTATCTGACACCGTAAACATTACTATCTATTAGCTAAGATAAGAGCAAAAGAATTAATGCTCTGAGTTTACAATGATGATCGCTGGGACACCTGTTAAAGTGATTGTTCATCTTTGAGTTAACTTAAGGTCCCCATACACGGGCCAATTCTAGCTGCCGATATCAGTTCCTTAGACCTAAATTGGGCAGATATCTAGATAAAAATCTAGTCGGATCGGGGACCGCATCAACGAGCCGATGCGGTCCCCGATTTGACTATGCCTATACCCGTCGTAATAATTCGATCATTTGGCCCCAGGGATTAGTCTGGGTTCTCCCGATAACGCCCACCCGTAGGTGGGGGATATCGGGAGAAGATCTGCTCGCTTGGCGACATCGCTTGGCGACATCGCCAAGCGAGCGGATCTTAAGGTGTATGGGGACCTTTAGTATGATGTATAGGGTAATATTCTGAGACAATTTCCAAGTGGTCATTTTTTATCATTTGTAGTTTAATTACTTCATTTTTAGTTCGGCAGCTCTCCAGTTTCAGCAGCTATTTGGTTGCTGGGGTCCAAGTTACCTTAGCAACCAAGGAGTGGTGTGGATGAGAGACTGGTATATGAATAGGAGAGGGACTGAATAGACAAGAAAGTTACAAAAAGTAACAATAACAATAAAACTGTAGCCTCGGACAGCAATAGCTTTTTCGCTGGTGGGGTCAGTGACCCCCATTTAAAAAAATGCAAAGAGTTTGAGGAAGAAGGCAAATAATTTTAAAAAACTAGAACAAATAAATGAAGACCAATTGAAATGTTGCTTAGAAATGGCCGTTCTAGAACATAATAAAGAGAACCATGGACAGGGCAATAATGTTTAGCTATTCCTTGGCACGGATATTTCTATTATAATAAATCTCGTTCATGTGACACAAGAGAGTTTTTTGGCTCCTCCTACATGAACACCTGCCGTAGCCCTGCCACATTCCACCTCTAACTGGATCCGGTGTTCTGAGACCAGTTGTAACCTGTGTATTCTTACCCTGACATTATATGGGGATCAGCGTAAAGTGTCGTACAATTCTACATCAAACAACCTTCACTCACCAAGCTAAAAGATTGTGTCGATAAAGCCAGCATTTGGAGAGAGGGAAGAAAAAAAAATCAAAACTTAAACACAAAATCAGAACATTGTAGATAAACAATAAGGTATTCCGAGTTCTTTTTTAAATATTTTTCTCTTATAAATGCACATTTATATTTAGATACAGGTATGGGAACCTGTTATGCAGAATGCACGGGACCTGGGGTTTGTCAGATAAGGGATCTTTCTGCAATTTGGATCTCCATAAGTCTACTAAAAAACATTAAACCCAATAGGGCTGTTCTGCCCCCAATAAGGGGTAATTATATCTTAGTTGGGATCAAGTACAGGTACTGTTTTATTATTACAGAGAAAAGGGAATCATTTAACCATTAAATAAACCCATAGGGCTGTTCTGCCCCCAATAAGGGGTAATTATATCTTAGTTGGGATCAAGTACAGGTACTGTTTTATTATTACAGAGAAAAGGGAATCATTTAACCATTAAATAAACCCATAGGGCTGTTCTGCCCCCAATAAGGGGTAATTATATCTTAGTTGGGATCAAGTACAGGTACTGTTTTATTATTACAGAGAAAAGGGAATCATTTAACCATTAAATAAACCCATAGGGCTGTTCTGCCCCCAATAAGGGGTAATTATATCTTAGTTGGGATCAAGTACAGGTACTGTTTTATTATTACAGAGAAAAGGGAATCATTTAACCATGAAATAAACCCAATAGGGCTGTTCTGCCCCAATAAGGGGTAATTATATCTTAGTTGGGATCAAGTACAGGTACTGTTGGGGTTCACCAGGTTTTTTTCATGGTACCCTGGAGGCCCAGGCATTTTCTGAACTAAAATCTAAAGGGGATAAGTGACTCTCATTTACAAGGGGTAAAATGTTTAATGCTGGAACTCACTGTATCATTTAAGTTTTTTTCTCTGAGCGCTGTTTCACCATCTCACAGGCATCCGCTTTGCCTCTTTGGGCAAGTGCATAGTGGCCCAGGATTCATGCCTCCTAAATGTAATAAATAGCACTAAGTTTGCTCAGGAGCAGTAACCCATAGCAACCAATTAGATGTTTTCTTTTAAACAGGTGACCAGTAAATGCTCCTGGGCAAACTTAGTGCATTTTACTACATAACCCCCATGGTCTGGTGTTGTATAGGACATGGGTAGATAAATGGGACCATAAAATAAATACAGGTATGGGACCTGTTATCCAGAATGCTCAGGACCAAGGGTATTCCGGATTAGGGGTCTTTCCGTAATTTGGATCTCAATACCTTAAGTCTACTAAAAAATTAAACCCAATAGGATTGTTTTGCATCAAACAAGGATTATTTATATCTTAGTTGGGATCAATTACAGGTACTGTTTTATTATTACAGAGAAAAGGGAATCATTTAACCATTAAATAAACCCAATAGGGCTGTTCTGCCCCAATAAGGGGTAATTATATCTTAGTTGGGATCAAGTACAGGTACTGTTTTATTATTACAGAGAAAAGGGAATCATTTAACCATTAAATAAACCCAATAGGACTGTTCTGCCCCCAATAAGGGGTAATTATATCTTAGTTGGGATCAAGTACAGGTACTGTTTTATTATTACAGAGAAAAGGGAATCATTTAACCATGAAATAAACCCAATAGGGCTGTTCTGCCCCAATAAGGGGTAATTATATCTTAGTTGGGATCAAGTACAGGTACTGTTTTATTATTACAGAGAAAAGGGAATCATTTAACCATGAAATAAACCCAATAGGGCTGTTCTGCCCCAATAAGGGGTAATTATATCTTATTTGGGATCAATTACAGGTACTGTTTTATTAGTGCAGAGAAAAAGGAAATCAGTTTCAAAATTCTGTATTATTTGATTAAAATGGAGTCTATGGGAGACAGGCTTTCCGTAATCCGTAGCTTTCTGGATAACGGTTTCCGGATAAGGGATCCCATACCTGTACTTCATAACAGGGACACCTAGAGTTTCCTCTGATAGATAACATTAACCTACGGCACCATGGGTATTCTCCCATAATATGAATCAGAAACAACACTGAGCAGAGCGACTTATTTTAAAAAAAATGTTTACAATCCCACATTTGCTAGCACCATCTCATTTAATCCACCGCATTCAATTTCCATGTAAGAAAAACACTTCTGCTTCCCTATTAAAAATGATTACAAAGCCCATTTAAAAAATATTTTATAAACCAAATTACAATATTCAAATAAGGGAAACAACGCATTTACAAAGAATTCCATTAGTTCCTAAGCACCATTTAGCCTTGCGGTGCCTGAATACGTCCTTTGTGAATAAAACGAGGTTCTTTATCTTCCCCTTGGCTTGTTGGAATAGTTATTTCCCTGCTCTACTTTTGGCACAGAAAATGCTGATGTTAGCAGAAGGTATTCATTTTGGCACGTGGTGATAAAAATAAAAAAGTCTATACATGAAGGTGTGATCTTATTTAGACTGGAAAGGTTTTCCATTCCTGCTGTAAGATGGACTAGCAATTTAGGTTACAGAGAAGAAGTGCGTTTTACATTGATCAGCAGAGTAGGACCAACCCTAAAAGAGGCAGTTCTTCAACAACCGATCCACTGGACGAATGGTGGGATACTGTCCAATTTGGAAATCCATAGGGATTACCAAACAGCACCGATCTGAAAAGACACCAAGGCTGCTCTGGTTCATGTTTCTTCTCGATCTGCAGATGATTCAAAACATACATGGAAGAGATATGGATAGAATGATCCAACCCTAAAAGAGGCAGTTCTTCAACAATCGATCCATTGGACGAATGGTGGCAAACTGTCCAATTTGGAAATCCATATGGATTACCAAACAGCACCGATCGGAAAAGACATGAAGACTGCTCCGGTCCGTCTTTCTTCTTGATCTGCAGATGATTCAAACATACATGGATGAGATTTGGACGGAATGATCCAACTCTAAAACAGGCAGTTCTTCAACAATCGATCCATTGGACGAATGGTGGCAAACTGTCCAATTTGGAAATCCATATGGATTACCAAACTGCACCGTTCTGAAAAGACACCAAGGTTGTTCCGGTCCGTCTTTCTTCTTGATCTGCAGATGATTCAAACATACATGGATGAGATTTGGACGGAATGATCCAACTCTAAAACAGGCAGTTCTTCAACAACCGATGCATTGGACAAATGGTGGAATACTGTCCAATTTGGAAATCCATATGGATTACCAAATAGCACCGACATGAAGGCTGCTCTGGTCCCTCTTTCTTCTTGATCTGCAGTTGATTCAAAACACACATGGATGAGATATGGACAGAATGATTGTGATCTGGTGGAACTTCAAGACATTCAGTCCAACTAGATTGGAAACTGAAAATGAATTAAAAATAATACATCCTACAAAATAAAAATGCTAGGAAACACCAGAAACTAGCTAAAATAGTGCATCATTTCTCACTGGGATGTCTATGTCTCTTGGGATGATGTTGAAATACAGATGTAGAAAAGTTAATCAAGCTTTATTTTAGATATTTCGCCATGTCCCTCTGCTGAAACTGATTATCACACCACTTTAAACTAAAATTAATGATGAAACATGTTGTGCCAGGGGGCACAGGTTGGAAATACCCTTATAAAAAGTTGTTTGTTTTAGTTTATTTTCACAGTAAACCAACATTATGCAGATGGTTTTGATGATTTTGGTGGGATTTGTCTTCAAGTGCATTTCAAGCGATCTCTCCGACCCACGTTAGTCGTCTTTCCAAGCCTTTTCCGTATCGGGCTTCGAGTCGCTGCCATTTTGTATTTTGTCCTCATTTCCCGGTGTCTCTTCCTTCTTACAACCGGAGCTTTCTTTCATTTCCATTTCTTTCGCTTGTTTTTCCTTTTCTTCCTTCTCAAGCATACGGTAATTATAGTAGTTCATGACGAAAAGAAAAAGTCCCGCCAGTACCATGATAGCGCCACATTCAAAATACATGTACTTGTAGTCTCCAAAGGCATCGACAATGGCACCTAGTGGGGAAAAAAAACAACAATAAACATGCATTAAGGCTGATCAAGCAACTTAGCAGCAAGTCTACTATGACCACCACAATAAGGTCCTTTCCTCGGCATTACTGAACCTGTACACCAGCGGTCCTCAAACTACGGCCCGTGGGCCCCCCAGGTGAATTTACCAGGCCCCCCGCTGCCTCCTCATCCCTGGCAGCAGAGAGAGAGGACTTAGCAGGGACCTGGACGTGGGGGCTGAGAACAGGGCGGCAGGTAGGACTCAGCGGGAATGAAGGGAGAGCCGGGGGGGAGGGCGTCCAGTTTGGGGGACCAGTTTGGGGCACATTTTGCCTTTGCCGATGCCGCCACCAACGAGGGGGGGGGGAGTGCTGTTGAGGGGCCCTTGATAGGGCCCCCTGGGTCAGAAGTTTGAGGACCCCTGCTGTACACAATAAAAAGTTCCCTGCTAAATAATTTAAAAATATAGTCCTATACACATCAATGATTTGTAAGACCCTGATATACTGAAGAAGGAAGGCCCAGGAAGACCTGAGCAACTGCTGAACATACACCAATACTATCCACGTATGGTGCCCTGCCAAACCAACTATTATCCAGGTACTATGGGCAGCTGAGGTGGCAATTGTGCTGAATTTCCCCCTAGTGGGGGCGCTGTCACTGGAGGCAAGTTTTTCAACTCATAGGGGCACGTGTACTAAAACTGCGACTTCCAGGAATGTCTGGATTCCGCGTGGGGAAAAAGTCTTTTTCGAATTGTTGCCCCTAAAACTCAAATTTTTTGGAATTCAAAAATCTGAAATCTCTAAAGTTTTGAAGCAAAGAAGGATCCTCCAGGGAAGGGACACCTGCCATTGACTTCTACATGATCTTGGCACGTTCTAAGGTCCCCATACACGGGCCGATTGTAGCTGCCGATATTGGTCCCTTAGAATGATTCGGCAGCTTATCGGCCCGTGTAGGGGCAGGAACGAGGGGCCTGGCCAACCGATATTTGGCCTGAAATTGGCCAGATATCGATTGGGCTGGTTAGAAAATTCAGTCGGATCGGGGACCGCATCGGCTCGTTGATGCGGCCCCCAAACCGACTGTCCCATGGCCGCCAATATAATTCGATCATTTGGCCCTAGGGATTTCAAGCGATTTTTTCGCACAGTAAATCTCGATAAATTTGCTACTTTTTTTCTGCGACTTTTAGAGCTAAAAGATCAGAATTTTTTTTTTAAAAAAAATCAGATCATTAGTAAACGCCCCATTTGTGTAGCATTTATCTTCAGATCATATGAGGCAAAGCATTTCTTTAGTGCTGCATGACTGAATGTCAATATCCTGACGTACTATACACAACCGTCATACTAATAAGTGTTTGTTTTCACAAGAAAACCAAGGTGTGTGTGTGGTGAATAGAGAATAGCCTCAGAAATTGTATTTACTAAAAGAAAATAGCCTCAGAAATTGTATTTACTTTCATTCTGAAACAAGTTAAAGCCACTCTGTGTATTTCCTGGTACACGCGGACCTGACTACCTTTTCCCAGGTGATATATTCTTAGGGCCGGATTTATCAAAATGCGAGTTTAGAGCTTAATACATAAAAACTCGCCCACGTTCTATTCATTCCTATGGGGTTTTTAGAACCTTATGTATCAAATTAAGAGTTCCAAATTTCACCCATTGATAAATAGCCTTCTAAGGGCTCTGGCACACGGGGAGATTAGTCGCCCGCGACAAAACTCCCTGTTGGCGGGCGACTAATCTCCCCGAGTTGCCTTCACCTGCCATCCCACCGGCGAACATGTAAGTCGCCGGTGGGATGGCACGCGCGGCGGCGCGATTTTGCGCAAATCACCGAAAAAGCCTCACGGCAGGTGAAGGCAACTCGGGGAGATTAGTCTCCCGCGAACAGGGAGTTTTGTCGCGGGCGACTAATCTCCCCATGTGCCAGAGCCCTTAAAATCCCATAGGAATGAATAGAATGTGGGTGAGTTTTTATGTATTAAGCTCTAAACTCACATTTTGATAAATTTGCCCCACAGGTGCCCATACACCTTAAGAACCACTCGTTTAGCGATGTTGCGGAATCCAGGCTAATTCGGTCGTTTGGCCCTGGGGCCAAATGCTTGAATTGGAACGACTGTTATAGGCAAAGTCGGTCCAGATACCGTATCAACGAGCCGATGCGGTCCCCGATCCGACTAGATTTTTTTTAACCTGCCCGATTTCAGGCCAGATATCGGTCGCCCAACGGTAGTGCCCATACACGGGCCAATAAGATGCCGAATCTGTCTAAGGGACCGATATCGGCAGCTAGAATCGGCCCGTGTATGGCCACCTTTAGTATCCCCTACAAGAACCTAAGGGGCAGATTTATAATAGATCACCCTTTTCTTCTACAGTAAATACACGTTATTTTTTTCATGTTTATTCAAGTGCAACAAGTTTATTTAGGAAAAAGTCTTTATCATTGACGAGAAAATGACGGTCAAGGAATGTTACGGTAATTGTTCCTCCATGAAAACCGTATTAAAAGCAAGTTTTGCAGTTTCATACAGACAAGGTAGTTATTACCTGAAGACAATGTACTCAAGAAACCCTTTGTGGTGCTATCTAAATGGACTTCTGCAGGAAAACACTGTACATAAAGGGGAATTAAGAACATGGGTTCTAGGTTGATTAAGTGCTTGGTGGGGCTGCCTCCTAGGGATGAAGACTTGACTTTGACTTTTTTAGTCAAAGTCCCCCATTGAGGTTCAACGTTTGGCCGCTGTATCAGCCTTTCAAGCATATCTAAGACAGCAAATAAGTGTTCACCCAATTCCTGACCTTGATACTGGGCTGTAGGAGCATCTAGGAAAGCCAATAGTATTCTCTCTAGATCTCACCATAACTGATCTTTAGGTTGGGCAACCCCAGCAACTTTTCCGCACCCCATCAGGGAGCAGCAAATGCTGGTGGGGGGGGGGGGGCAAAATACCTGTTAGGGGTGGCAAACTTGGTATTGGTGTGGGTATAAAGTCACATTTGAAAGTATAGTAGGGTGATTTTTAGGAAGACATTTGTATGTATCCTTCTTCTGAAACTCAAGAGGGAATACAGGGGTATGGGAGACAGCAAGTTGAGACAGTACAAGTTGCCCCAGGGACTGGTCCGATTGGCATCTTGGAGTCAGGAAGGAATTTTTTCCCCTCTGTGGCAAATTAGAGAGGCTTCAGATGGGGTTTTTGCCTTCCTCTGGATCAACTAGCAGTTAGGCAGGTTATATATAGGCATTATGGTTGAACGTGATGGACGTCTTTTTTCAACCTAACTTACTAATTATTAAAATCTCAACCAGAGCCCCCCCCGTCCACTGACCCCCCTCCAAATTCCCTCCCTGACCTTTTCTGCGTTTTTGAAATTTAAACACACTAGTATCCCAGGAAGAATGTTCTTAATCAAGATTTCATAGTGGTTCTTACCTCCAATCGGGGGTCCTAGGAGAAGAGGAACACACTCCACAATTGTAACGAGTCCCACGGCACTTGAAAATCTCTTGACTCCGACAAGATCCATTAGTGTCTCAAAGAGTAAAGCGCAAACCATTCCAAAAGCCAAACCAAAAAATACGGAGTAGACGACCAAACCGACATAGCCTGTGGCAAATGGGCACATGAGATGGCAAAACCCATTAAAAGTAACGGAAAAGCTAAAGAAATATTGGATCTTGGGCCGAACCCACTTAGTGTTGGCAATTAAACCGGTGCCTGGCCGGGCAAACATATCTACAATGGCAAGGATTGATAAGAGGAATGCAGCCGAGTACTCATCGACCCCAAGATGCTTGGCGTATGGAGTCAGAAATACAATCGGGGCGTAAAATGCAAAAAACATGACCACGTTGCCGACTAGGTAAATCATGAAACCTCTGTGCTTAAAAAGTGTTAAGTCCAAGACTTTGTTGAATTTCTGCAAGCAGGTTTCTTGCTTGGTTTCCTCCATTTTGGTCCCGTAGGAAGGCGGAAGCTTGTTGGCAGTCAGTAAGGTTTCATTTGTGCCTTTTTCAGCAAGATCTTGCGCTGGCTTTTTCTGTATTTTATCAGTCGTCGATGGTCCTATGGGTCGAAAAAGGGCCCCTGCTACGCAGCAGTTTAGCAACAACGCACCCAGTATAAAGAAACTGCCCCTCCAGCCGAATTTATCAAACAGGAACTGGTTGAGCGGTGCAAGTGTGGAAAGGACGACTGGACTCCCAGCCATGGCAAGGCCATTAGCAATCGGTCTTTTTTTAAGGAAATACTTCCCAACTACTATCACAGACGGCTGAAGATTCAAAGAGAACCCAAAACCTGGAAAGAAAAAAAAGTGTATTATTTTTACAATAATTGTTTCTGGTTAACAACCTCTGCTGAACTGTCACCTAGTGGAACTTACACTAGTTATAAATAAAACATTTTTACAGCACGTGCTAAATAGTATAACCGATTTACGGTCTCAAGGTCAAGTAAAATAACTTGAACCAAGAAATAATCACATCTAATCTAATTGTTAACATTTCTCATAGAAGTCTTCTGCTGAGGTGCTCTGAACCTACGTGGAGAACCTATGTGGACTACAATATAGTTTGATTTATGGAAGTTTATAGAGAGTGGCTCTGCTGAGGCATTGACAGCGTCTCATATCCGCTAATAATGAAATGGCAATATGATGTCCTCTTTCAATTCACCCTTCCTTTTGAAATGTCCCATCTACCTTTGATGGTCTATAGAGGAACAAGTTATATCAAAAGAACATGGTAGATTAGCCAGTCATTGTATAGTAGCAGGAGCATCTCAGCAGAAGACTTCTATGAGAAATGTTAACAATGTAATTCACAAAATCAGATGTGATTCTTTCTTGTTTCAAGCTATTTTACTTCACCTTGAGACCGTAAATCAGTTATACAGGTGTAGGACCAGTTATCCAGAATGCTCGGGACCAAGGGTATTCTGGATAAGGGGTCTTTCCGTAATTTGGATCTCCATCCCTTAAGTCTACTAAAACATCAATAAAATATAATTAAACCCAATAGGGCTGTTCTGCCCCCGATAAGGGGCAATTATATCTTAGTTGGGATCAAGTACAGGTACTGTTTTATTATTACAGAGAAAAGGGAATCATTTAACCATTAAATAAACCCAATAGGGCTGTTCTGCCCCCAATAAGGGGTAATTATATCTTAGTTGGGATCAAGTACAGGTACTGTTTTATTATTACAGAGAAAAGAGAATCATTTAACCATTAAATAAACCCAATAGGGCTGTTCTGCCCCAATAAGGGGTAATTATATCTTAGTTGGGATCAAGTACAGGTACTGTTTTATTATTACAGAGAAAAGGGAATCATTTAACCATGAAATAAACCCAATAGGGCTGTTCTGCCCCCAATAAGGGGTAATTATATCTTAGTTGGGATCAAGTACAGGTACTGTTTTATTATTACAGAGAAAAGGGAATCGTTTAACCATTAAATAAACCCAATAGGGCTGTTCTGCCCCCAATAAGGGGTAATTATATCTTAGTTGGGATCAAGTACAGGTACTGTTTTATTATTACAGAGAAACGGCAATCATTTAACCATTAAATAAACCCAATAGGGCTGTTCTGCCCCCAATAAGGGGTAATTATATCTTAGTTGGGATCAAGTACAGGTACTGTTTTGTTATTACAGAGAAAAGGGAATCGTTTAACCATGAAATAAACCCAATAGGGCTGTTCTGCCCCCAATAAGGGGTAATTATATCTTAGTTGGGATCAAGTACAGGTACTGTTTTATTATTACAGAGAAACGGCAATCATTTAACCATTAAATAAACCCAATAGGGCTGTTCTGCCCCCAATAAGGGGTAATTATATCTTAGTTGGGATCAAGTACAGGTACTGTTTTGTTATTACAGAGAAAAGGGAATCATTTAACCATTAAATAAACCCAATAGGGCTGTTCTGCCCCAATAAGGGGTAATTATATCTTAGTTGGGATCAAGTACAGGTACTGTTTTATTATTACAGAGAAAAGGGAATCATTTAACCATTAAATAAACCCAATAGGGCTGTTCTGCCCCAATAAGGGGTAATTATATCTTAGTTGGGATCAAGTACAGGTACTGTTTTATTATTACAGAGAAAAATTATATATTAAGATGCACCTACTCAATATATATGGTGTAAGCTTATAGTAAATTAGCCCTTTAATTACCACAAGCTACACCGTATTTTATCCCGGATGAGACTGTATCCCCCAGGGGTGAGCCCTCGCTTTGTATGGAGGCCAGGTACATATGTGTTGTGTTTCTCAATAAATGGGCGCCGGTGGTTCTTAACCTTGAAACCATGAACTGTTTATTTACACAGCCACTTAGGAGTAATTACAGCACAGAATAGGTAGGTAGTAGCAACTCACAGAATAGGCAGTACTTACAAGGAATAGTCACAATGACCCTTTAGCTGCAGGGCACAATGGGTTAACTCCCAGCTTTCAGGTATATGCTTGCAGTGGAACCTGGGTGATCACTATCTAACCCTAGGTCTGTACACTGTTAACCCTACTCTGGGCAGTATTATACCTGGGATTATAATTCCTCTACAATTCCTGGTTGGAGCCAAAATGCTGCTCACTAAATAGCCCTGCCTGTCTATCGCACCTAGGGGCACATTTACTAACCCACGAACGGGCCGAATGCGTCCGATTGCGTTTTTTTCGTAATGATCGGTAATTTTGCGATTTTTTCCGAGTCTTTACGATTTTTGCGTAAAAACGCGAGTTTTTCGGCGTCTTTACGATTTTTGCGTAAAAACGCGAGTTTTTCCGGCGTCATTACGAAAGTTGCGCAAAGTCGCGATTTTTTCGTAGCGTTAAAACTTGCGCGTTAAAGTGTTAATGCTACGAAAAAATCGCGACTTTGCGCAACTTTCGTAAAGACGCCGAAAAACTTGCGTTTTTACGCAAAAATCGTAAAGACGCCGAAAAAATCGCAAAAAATACAAAAAAGTCGCAAAATGTTCGTTTCCAATCGGAATTTTTCCAATTCGGATTCGAAATCGTGTCTTAGTAAATCAGCCCCCTAGTGTGACCTATAACAGGAGCTGCCTATTCTTTCTGAACCTACCAGTATCTCCCTGCTGCTTGCTCAGGCAGAAAGCTTCACAAAATGGTCTCCAGCCTCATGGCTGCTCAGCCTTTTATTACCACAGTGCCACCTAATGGCCATTGTGGAACTGCACAAAAGGTCACGCCATGACCCAGGAACAAAGGACTTACTTCCCATTACATTAAGGACCCTTCATAGCTGTCCAAATACTAGGGGACCACAGAGTTAGAAAAGGTACAATTTACCAGTTCCCTACAATGGAATGGTGGGATACTACATAAAATCCTTCATCTTCATTCTAAACGTCAGCACCACCATTTACCTTGTAATCACAGTCTTGTAGTTCTGACACTCTACAACACCAAAGATTTCTGCCTTCTATCAGCTAATGGAGTCAGTTTATACCAAATAATATTACTTTAGCAGCTGAAATATTACAAAAACTGTACACAGAAAGAGTAAAGAGAGGCATATCCAAAATGTTGTGGTTCTGCCCCCTGGTGCCGAGAGTTGGCTTTACTATTTTGACTTTTTTAACCTTCTGAGTGGTTACACGCACAGACAATAAATTAATCAAACCCCGTTCGTATTGTGTCTCTGAAATCTGATTCAATGCATGACCATTAAGCATAAATGTTACAAAAGGTTCGTTATTTAATTGACTATTATTGGGAAGCCGGCGACACCGGGTTCATGAGAAGCAGTAGACATTTTTTATGGAAAACAGAGTCGTTAATAAGAGAGACAATTAGGTTGAATGTCAACTAGCCATTTAGGTAATAATCAATTAAAACTCCCCATTATCTCGTCATTCATTTTTTTCGGTGACACAAATCTAATTTATTAGAATCTCGTTTTAGCGGCATTAATTAGTATGTGAGGGCTCCCTACTCAGCACTTTCTGTCATTAGGAAGAGTTTCAGACACCTGTAAAATTTATGCACCGAGTTTAACTCTGCAGCGCAGTCGTTCTATTTAACTACGAGCAAAGTGCAGCCAAGTGAGGCAGGGAATGCCGAAAAAAATTTTAAGAAATAGGAGCAAACAAAGAGTTGGCACGTGAACAGAAATAAAACTGCAAACACGAGAACATTGGTGGAGAACTGGGACAAAAGAAAGAGTAATTAATTATATTTTAGACACAACTGTCAGTGGAAAACTTCCATTTTTTTTTTGTACCCAGAATGCCACCATACTGCTGAATTGTGCTTAGTACAGGGGAATCCCTATGCTGCCATAGTTTTATGGTATCTCTCTGTACAGGCTATGAGCAAACTTAGGGGGCTGTTCCTGCTGAATTGTGCTTAGTACAGGGGAATCCCTATGTGCCATAGTTTTATGGTATCTCTCTGTACAGGCTATGAGCAAACTTAGGGGGCTGTTCCTGCTGAATTGTGCTTAGTACAGGGGAATCCCTATGTGCCATAGTTTTATGGTATCTCTCTGTACAGGCTATGAGCAAACTTAGGGATTCCCCTGTACTAAGCACAATTCAGCAGGAACAGCCCCCTAAGTTTGCTCATAGCCTGTACAGAGAGATACCATAAAACTATGGCAGCATAGGGATTCCCCTGTACTAAGCACAATTCAGCAGGAACAGCCCCCTAAGTTTGCTCATAGCCTGTACAGAGAGATACCATGAAACTATGGCACATAGGGATTCCCCTGTACTAAGCACAATTCAGCAGGAACAGCCCCCTATGTGCCATAGTTTTATGGTATCTCTCTGTACAGGCTATGAGCAAACTTAGGGGGCTGTTCCTGCTGAATTGTGCTTAGTACAGGGGAATCCCTATGCTGCCATAGTTTTATGGTATCTCTCTGTACAGGCTATGAGCAAACTTAGGGGGCTGTTCCTGCTGAATTGTGCTTAGTACAGGGGAATCCCTATGCTGCCATAGTTTTTTGGTATCTCTCTGTACAGGCTATGAGCAAACTTAGGGGGCTGTTCCTGCTGAATTGTGCTTAGTACAGGGGAATCCCTATGTGCCATAGTTTTATGGTATCTCTCTGTACAGGCTATGAGCAAACTTAGGGGGCTGTTCCTGCTGAATTGTGCTTAGTACAGGGGAATCCCTATGTGCCATAGTTTTATGGTATCTCTCTGTACAGGCTATGAGCAAACTTAGGGGGCTGTTCCTGCTGAATTGTGCTTAGTACAGGGGAATCCCTATGCTGCCATAGTTTTATGGTATCTCTCTGTACAGGCTATGAGCAAACTTAGGGGGCTGTTCCTGCTGAATTGTGCTTAGTACAGGGGAATCCCTATGCTGCCATAGTTTTTTGGTATCTCTCTGTACAGGCTATGAGCAAACTTAGGGGGCTGTTCCTGCTGAATTGTGCTTAGTACAGGGGAATCCCTATGTGCCATAGTTTTTTGGTATCTCTCTGTACAGGCTATGAGCAAACTTAGGGGGCTGTTCCTGCTGAATTGTGCTTAGTACAGGGGAATCCCTATGTGCCATAGTTTTTTGGTATCTCTCTGTACAGGCTATGAGCAAACTTAGGGGGCTGTTCCTGCTGAATTGTGCTTAGTACAGGGGAATCCCTATGTGCCATAGTTTTTTGGTATCTCTCTGTACAGGCTATGAGCAAACTTAGGGGGCTGTTCCTGCTGAATTGTGCTTAGTACAGGGGAATCCCTATGTGCCATAGTTTTATGGTATCTCTCTGTACAGGCTATGAGCAAACTTAGGGGGCTGTTCCTGCTGAATTGTGCTTAGTACAGGGGAATCCCTATGTGCCATAGTTTTTTGGTATCTCTCTGTACAGGCTATGAGCAAACTTAGGGAGCTGTTCCTGCTGAATTGTGCTTAGTACAGGGGAATCCCTATGTGCCATAGTTTTTTGGTATCTCTCTGTACAGGCTATGAGCAAACTTAGGGAGCTGTTCCTGCTGAATTGTGCTTAGTACAGGGGAATCCCTATGTGCCATAGTTTTATGGGATCTCTCTGTACAGGCTATGAGCAAACTTAGGGAGCTGTTCCTGCTGAATTGTGCTTAGTACAGGGGAATCCCTATGCTGCTATAGTTTTATGGTATCTCTCTGTACAGGCTATGAGCAAACTTAGGGAGCTGTTCCTGCTGAATTGTGCTTAGTACAGGGGAATCCCTATGCTGCCATAGTTTTATGGTATCTCTCTGTACAGGCTATGAGCAAACTTAGGGGGCTGTTCCTGCTGAATTGTGCTTAGTACAGGGGAATCCCTATGTGCCATAGTTTTATGGTATCTCTCTGTACAGGCTATGAGCAAACTTAGGGGGCTGTTCCTGCTGAATTGTGCTTAGTACAGGGGAATCCCTATGTGCCATAGTTTTATGGTATCTCTCTGTACAGGCTATGAGCAAACTTAGGGGGCTGTTCCTGCTGAATTGTGCTTAGTACAGGGGAATCCCTATGTGCCATAGTTTTTTGGTATCTCTCTGTACAGGCTATGAGCAAACTTAGGGAGCTGTTCCTGCTGAATTGTGCTTAGTACAGGGGAATCCCTATGTGCCATAGTTTTTTGGTATCTCTCTGTACAGGCTATGAGCAAACTTAGGGAGCTGTTCCTGCTGAATTGTGCTTAGTACAGGGGAATCCCTATGTGCCATAGTTTTATGGGATCTCTCTGTACAGGCTATGAGCAAACTTAGGGAGCTGTTCCTGCTGAATTGTGCTTAGTACAGGGGAATCCCTATGCTGCCATAGTTTTATGGTATCTCTCTGTACAGGCTATGAGCAAACTTAGGGAGCTGTTCCTGCTGAATTGTGCTTAGTACAGGGGAATCCCTATGCTGCCATAGTTTTATGGTATCTCTCTGTACAGGCTATGAGCAAACTTAGGGGGCTGTTCCTGCTGAATTGTGCTTAGTACAGGGGAATCCCTATGTGCCATAGTTTTATGGGATCTCTCTGTACAGGCTATGAGCAAACTTAGGGGGCTGTTCCTGCTGAATTGTGCTTAGTACAGGGGAATCCCTATGTGCCATAGTTTTATGGTATCTCTCTGTACAGGCTATGAGCAAACTTAGGGGGCTGTTCCTGCTGAATTGTGCTTAGTACAGGGGAATCCCTATGTGCCATAGTTTTATGGTATCTCTCTGTACAGGCTATGAGCAAACTTAGGGGGCTGTTCCTGCTGAATTGTGCTTAGTACAGGGGAATCCCTATGTGCCATAGTTTTATGGTATCTCTCTGTACAGGCTATGAGCAAACTTAGGGGGCTGTTCCTGCTGAATTGTGCTTAGTACAGGGGAATCCCTATGTGCCATAGTTTTATGGTATCTCTCTGTACAGGCTATGAGCAAACTTAGGGGGCTGTTCCTGCTGAATTGTGCTTAGTACAGGGGAATCCCTATGCTGCCATAGTTTTATGGTATCTCTCTGTACAGGCTATGAGCAAACTTAGGGGGCTGTTCCTGCTGAATTGTGCTTAGTACAGGGGAATCCCTATGCTGCCATAGTTTTATGGTATCTCTCTGTACAGGCTATGAGCAAACTTAGGGGGTTCCTGTTTCAGCACAATTATGTTCCCCATGCACAATGTCAGGTCGATTCAGAATGGGTTTGCTGAGAAGGAAATGGAAGAACCTGACTGCAAAGATCCCTGACCTCAACTCAACTGAACCCCTGTGGGATGAACTGGGACTGAAAACCAGGCCGGATGCCCAACTTCACTAATGCTCTTATGGCTGAATGGGAGCAACTCCCACCAACAATGTCCCAACATCTAGTGGGAACCTTCCAAGAAAAGTAGGGGCAGTTATAGCAGCAATGGGGTAACTTCATATTAATACACTTAGTTGGGAATTAGATATTGGACAGGCAGGTGTTGGGATACTTGGTGTACGAAAACACTTGGGTGGCTCCTCTAGCTATATTGTCCTTAGCTGTTCCTGCTTATGGGGTGCTATTTACCCACTAGTTGATATAAGGACTACATTGATCTAGATTTAAGCTACTGTGCTCTAGTAACAACCCTTGTACACATGTCATATGTAATATATGGCCTATTTGGTATGTGGGGACGGGCAACTGATGAAATAATGATCTTACCCGCAATGACACCGATGAAGATGTACAGCTGCAGAATACTGGAACTGAACGTTGCTATGATCATACCCACTCCGCTTAACAGTCCTCCGAATATAACCACCGGCCTGCTGCCATAGCGATTCACCAAGATACTGCTAACCGGACCTGAAAAAGTAAAAAAAGTAAAGAAATAAAGTTATTCACACATATGGCTCTCTTACTACATATAGATGGTCATTTATGCACCTATTAGCCCGGAACCAAAGGCGCCAGTAGCATTTGAGCACCGCTAACTACTATGTACTATGTCCTTTGGGGCATGCAGTGTAACCTATATCACACACACAGTATTACTGTTAGTATCCCACAAAACACAAGCCAAATGTTGTTGGACTTATGGAATACATGAATGGGCATTATATTGGGAACTTCAGTGTGGAATTCCAGGCTGTCGGGTGGTAGGGGAGTAGAGGAAAAATGTAGGAATGGCATTCTTACACCTAATGGTCTAGGGTGGTTGAACAATGATATCTGACTGCTTCCAAAGAGTAATACTGTATAGGTATGGGATTGATCATCCAGAAACCAGTTATCAAAAAAGCTTCAAATAACAGGAAGGCCATCTCCCATAGACTCCATTTTAATCACATAATCCACATCTTTAAAAATGATCCCCTTTTCTCTGTAATAATAAAACAGTACCTGTACTTGATCCCAACTAAGATATAATTACCCCTTATTGGGGCAGAACAGCCCTATTGGGTTTATTTAATGGTTAAATGATTCCCTTTTCTCTGTAATAATAAAACAGTACCTGTACTTGATCCCAACTAAGATATAATTACCCCTTATTGGGGGCAGAACAGCCCTATTGGGTTTATTTAATGGTTAAATGATTCCCTTTTCTCTGTAATAATAAAACAGTACCTGTACTTGATCCCAACTAAGATATAATTACCCCTTATTGGGGGGCAGAACAATCCTTTTGGGTTTATTTAATGGTTAAATGATTCCCTTTTCTCTGTAATAATAAAACAGTACCTGTACTTGATCCCAACTAAGATATAATTACCCCTTATTGGGGCAGAACAGCCCTATTGGGTTTATTTCATGGTTAAATGATTCCCTTTTCTCTGTAATAATAAAACAGTACCTGTACTTGATCCCAACTAAGATATACAGTGGTGTGAAAAACTATTTGCCCCCTTCCTGATTTCTTATTCTTTTGCATGTTTGTCACACAAAATGTTTCTGATCATCAAATACATTTAACTATTAGTCAAAGATAACACAAGTAAACACAAAATGCAGTTTTTAAATGAGGGTTTTTATTATTTAGGGAGAAAAAAAATCCAAACCTACATGGCCCTGTGTAAAAAAGTAATTGCCCCCTGAACCTAATAACTGGTTGGGCCACCCTTAGCAGCAATAACTGCAATCAAGCGTTTGCGATAACTTGCAACGAGTCTTTTACAGCGCTCTGGAGGAATTTTGGCCCACTCATCTTTGCAGAATTGTTGTAATTCAGCTTTATTTGAGGGTTTTCTAGCATGAACCGCCTTTTTAAGGTCATGCCACAACATCTCAATAGGATTCAGGTCAGGACTTTGACTAGGCCACTCCAAAGTCTTCATTTTGTTTTTCTTCAGCCATTCAGAGGTGGATTTGCTGCTGTGTTTTGGGTCATTGTCCTGCTGCAGCACCCAAGATCGCTTCAGCTTGAGTTGACGAACAGATGGCCGGACATTCTCCTTCAGGATTTTTTGGTAGACAGTAGAATTCATGGTTCCATCTATCACAGCAAGCCTTCCAGGTCCTGAAGCAGCAAAACAACCCCAGACCATCACACTACCACCACCATATTTTACTGTTGGTATGATGTTCTTTTTCTGAAATGCTGTGTTACTTTTACGGCAGATGTAACGGGACACGCACCTTCCAAAAAGTTCAACTTTTGTCTCGTCGGTCCACAAGGTATTTTCTCAAAAGTCTTGGCAATCATTGAGATGTTTTTTAGCAAAATTGAGAGGAGCCATAATGTTCTTTTTGCTTAAAAGTGGTTTGCGCCTTGGAAATCTGCCATGCAGGCCGTTTTTGCCCAGTCTCTTTCTTATGGTGGAGTCGTGAACACTGACCTTAATTGAGGCAAGTGAGGCCTGCAGTTCTTTAGATGTTGTCCTGGGGTCTTTTGTGGCCTCTCGGATGAGTTGTCTCTGCACTCTTGGGGTAATTTTGGTCGGCCGGCCACTCCTGGGAAGATTTCTTGATTGAAACAGGTGTGGCAGTAATCAGGCCTGGGGGTGACTACAGAAATTGATATTGAAATTGAAAATTGAAATTGATAAACCACAGTTAAGTTATTTTTTAACAAGGGGGGCAATCACTTTTTCACACAGGGCCATGTAGATTTGGAGTTTTTTTTCTCCCTTAATAACGTAAACCTTCATTTAAAAACTGCATTTTGTGTTCAATTATGTTATCTTTGACTAATAGTTAACGGTTTTTGATGAGCAGAAAAGCCCTATTGGGTTTATTTCATGGTTAAATGATTCCCTTTTCTCTGTAATAATAAAACAGTACCTGTACTTGATCCCAACTAAGATATAATTACCCCTTATTGGGGCAGAACAGCCCTATTGGGTTTATTTAATGGTTAAATGATTCCCTTTTCTCTGTAATAATAAAACAGTACCTGTACTTGATCCCAACTAAGATATAATTACCCCTTATTGGGGCAGAACAGCCCTATTGGGTTTATTTAATGGTTAAATGATTCCCTTTTCTCTGTAATAATAAAACAGTACCTGTACTTGATCCCAACTAAGATATAATTACCCCTTATTGGGGCAGAACAGCCCTATTGGGTTTATTTAATGGTTAAATGATTCCCTTTTCTCTGTAATAATAAAACAGTACTTGTACTTGATCCCAACTAAGATATAATTACCCCTTATTGGGGGCAGTCCTGCCTTTTGCTCCCACACTACTTCCTGTTACAGTTATAGCTGCATCACTTCCTGTCAGCTGATCTCTGAGGGGGCACACAGCCCATCACTAAATGGCGGCTCAAGGGAAAGGATGTAAAAGGGCAATATTTACTGATATATATATTCCAGTTTGGGGAGATTCTTGAATAGGCCACTTAACATAATATAAACTATCTGTTGGTTACGTATTCATTCTGGGGGTATAGTTTCCCTTTAAATACCTATAACAGATGCCCTTTTGAAGCTGAGAACACTCTGAAATTCAGTGCAAGGTTGTACATGATTCCAATAAAATTAAATATACAGGGCAATGACACCACTTCTGAGCACTGCCCTTTTATTACCCTCTGTATCAACTGTAACCTTCCACTTTAATTTAACTCCAATAAAATGACAAAGGTCAAAGAGAGAGAAAGCTTGGGGAATCAGGGTTTATGGTGAAGGATCACGTGCAGATAAAGGATGTATTTGCCAAATAAACTTTTAACATGGAGTTTTTAACAGCCTCCATTCTCCTGGGAGGCTTGGCCCTAGCTTTTGAAAGGTTTGTATAGGTTGTTTTTGATACAAGTATGGGACCTGTTATCCAGAATGCTAGGGACCTGGGGTTTCCTGGACAAGGGATCTTTCCATAATTTGGATCACTATGCCTTAAGTCTTCTAAAAAATCATGCAACTATTAAATAAACCCAATAGGATTGTTTTGCCCCAATAAGGGGTAATTATATCTTAGTTGGGATCAAGTATAGGTACTGTTTTATTATTACAGAGAAAAGGGAATCATTTAACCATTAAATAAACCCAATAGGGCTGTTCTGCCCCCAATAAGGGGTAATTATATCTTAGTTGGGATCAAGTACAGGTACTGTTTTATTATTACAGAGAAAAGGGAATCATTTAACCATTAAATAAACCCAATAGGGCTGTTCTGCCCCCAATAAGGGGTAATTATATCTTAGTTGGGATCAAGTACAGGTACTGTTTTATTATTACAGAGAAAAGGGAATCATTTAACCATTAAATAAACCCAATAGGGCTGTTCTGCCCCCAATAAGGGGTAATTATATCTTAGTTGGGATCAAGAACAGGTACTGTATTATTATTACATAGGGAAAAAAATTTATGGGAGATGGTGGTCCGGTAATTTGCTTTTTGGATAATGGGTTTCTGGATTAATGAAGTCTATGGGAGATGGCCTTTCTGTAATTCGGAACTCTCTGGATACTGGGTTTCCGGATAAGGGATCCCATACCTGTACTATGTATTACAATAATTATGGTGCACCAATCCATACAACACCCTAACCCTTTTCTAGTCTGCTGCAGCCCAATCCCATTCATAGTATCCCTCCCATTTTACAATATTGTCTAGGGCCCTTTAACACAGATCATATCAAGAATTCTGCTTCAAGGGTTCTAGTGATGATAGAAGGAATATGTCTGCTAGGATAATATTGAAACAAGATGACATACTTTACAAGGTGTCACTTTACAAGGTGACAAGTGATGACATGGCTTCCAACTTTTCCACTAAGGTTACAACTAAACTGATAGCTGGTTGCCAACTGGCATCGGACCAACAGGACAAGCTAAAACTTGGCTCGACCAAGGCTGACGCATGGACACATGGGCGGATGCCAATACAAGAAGATTAAAGTTTTACTACATTGTAGCAAATGCCTAGTTATGCCAGTAAGTCCTTGAAAGAATAATGTTTTTTTTTTGTTGCTGTTGCCATAGACCAGGGATCCTCAAACTTTTGGGGAACAATGCAAGCAGAAAAAATATTCCTGGGGGTGCCAGACAAGGGCTATGATTGGTTATTTGGTAGCCCCTATATGGACAGGCTCTGTCTGGCAGTACAACTGGTTTTATGAATCCAAAACTTGCCCCCAAGCCAGGAATACAAACATAAGCCCCTGGTTTGGGGGCACTGGGAGCAACATCCGAGGGGTTGGGGAGCAACATGTTGGGCACCTTTGCAGCAACCAATGGCAATCTACCAAACATAATGTTGTATTGTCTAACTTTCATTGCTCTGATAAAACTTTATTGGTTGTTGGCCGTTGCACCGGTAATAAAAAGAAGCAAGTGCCCAAGAGGAAAAACACTGGCTTTATGGGAAAAATTCTACTGAAGAGAAACTATACTGAATGCGGGCTGGGAATGGTTATCCAGAAAAGGGAATCATTTAACCATTAAATAAACCCAATAGGGCTGTTCTGCCCCCAATAAGGGGTAATTATATCTTAGTTGGGATCAAGTACAGGTACTGTTTTATTATTACAGAGAAAAGGGAATCATTTAACCATTAAATAAACCCAATAGGGCTGTTCTGCCCCCAATAAGGGGTAATTATATCTTAGTTGGGATCAAGTACAGGTACTGTTTTATTATTACAGAGAAAAGGGAATCATTTAACCATTAAATAAACCCAATAGGGTTGTTCTGCCCCAATAAGGGGTAATTATATCTTAGTTAGGATCAAGTACAGGGATTGTTTTATTATTACAGAGAAAAGGGAATAATTTAACCATTAAATAAACCCAATAGGGCTGTTCTGCCCCAATAAGGGGTAATTATATCTTAGTTAGGATCAAGTACAGGGATTGTTTTATTATTACAGAGAAAAGGGAATAATTTAACCATTAAATAAACCCAATAGGGCTGTTCTGCCCCAATAAGGGGTAATTATATCTTAGTTGGGATCAAGTACAGGGATTGTTTTATTATTACAGAGAAAAGGGAATCATTTAACCATTAAATAAACCCAATAGGGCTGTTCTGCCCCCAATAAGGGGTAATTATATCTTAGTTGGGATCAAGTACAGGTACTGTTTTATTATTACAGAGAAAAGGGAATCATTTAACCATTAAATAAACCCAATAGGGCTGTTCTGCCCCCAATAAGGGGTAATTATATCTTAGTTGGGATCAAGTACAGGTACTGTTTTATTATTACAGAGAAAAGGGAATAATTTAACCATTAAATAAACCCAACAAGGCTGTTCTGCCCCCAATAAGGGGTAATTATATCTTAGTTAGGATCAAGTACAGGTACTGTTTTATTATTACAGAGAAAAGGGAATCATTTAACCATTAAATAAACCCAATAGGACTGTTCTGCCCCCAATAAGGGGTAATTATATCTGAGTTGGGATCAAGTACAGGTACTGTTTTATTATTACAGAGAAAAGGGAATCATTTAACCATTAAATAAACCCAATATAGCTGTTCTGCCCCAATAAGGGGTAATTATATCTTAGTTGGGATCAAGTACAGGTACTGTTTTATTATTACAGAGAAAAGGGAATCATTTAACCATTAAATAAACCCAATAGGGCTGTTCTGCCCCCAATAAGGGGTAATTATATCTTAGTTGGGATCAAGTACAGGTACTGTTTTATTATTACAGAGAAAAAAGAAATCCTTTTTACAAATCTGAATTATTTGATTAAAATGGAGTCTATGGGAGATGGCCTTAATGGTCTTGTTCTGGAGATTTGTGGATAATGGGTTTTCCGGATAATGGATCCCATACCTAGCGGATTATTGAGCTTTACATTGGGATGACTCTCTGTACCATGCAATGAGTACTATAATTTTGATCAAAGTTACCAGTCAAACTGCCACCACACAGTGAGGAGCAGCACTGGTGGCTCAATGCTTAGCTAACGGTGGCCATACATGGTAAGATCTGCTCATTTGGCAAGGTCGCCAAATAAGCATATCTTCTGCCGATATGCCCAAATTATTGGGCTAATATGGCTCTAGGGCAAAAGGACTGAATAACAATGGCAGGCAAAGGTGCCATCGGACCAAGGACTGCATCAACGAGTGGATACACTGCCTGAACTGAAAATCAAACCTGTCGAGATCTGGCCAATTGATGCTGGTCGGGTAGGCCCATCGGGGTTACCCATACATACGCAAATAAGCTGCCAAATTGGTCTGAAATCTGCCCATGTATAAGCACCTTTAGCTTGCCATGTTACAGAGAGGTCGAGTAGACAGTCGTACCCCAGGGATAATTAACACTTCTAAGCTGAGTAAATATATTAAGGACTGTGATTGATCTTTTTGAAGGTGCTTGAGGGCTCTGGCACATGGGGAGATTAGTCGCCCGTGACCGGTGGGATGGCACACGCTGCGCAGGCGATTTCGGCAAATCGCAGAAGTTGCCTCGCGAGGCATTTTCGGCGATTTGCCGAAATCGCGCAGCCGCGTGTGCCATCCCACTGGCGACTTACATTTTCGCCGGTGGGATGGCAACTCGGGGAGATTAGTCACCCGCGAACAACGAGATTTGTCGCGGGCGACTAATCTCCCTGTGTGCCAGAGCCCTGAAAGAGACGGCACAGCAATGGCTTGGCTACTAGGCAAGAAGATAAGGTTCCAGATAGTGTTTTGTATTCCCACCTTTACTTACATTAGATACAGAGCATTCAAGCTCTTGTTAAAGTCATATCGGATTCTGTGCAAGTGGGCGTTCATTTCCGTACAAGTGGACGCGCTTGTGCCAAGCCATGAAATGCTAAGGAGCGGAAGTCTAATTTGGCCACAAACTGTGGGCATCTTCCGCTGCCAGAAGGGTAATCTACTCTAACACCAGGATGGAGACTTCCCAACATTGCCCTGCAGTGATCTGCTATGGCTGCAACACATGAGCTTATCTGGCCCAGATAACCAATACTGGGTGATTCAGCCAATCACTAAATGATAGCTGCTAACAATGAATTATCTGTTGGCGATCAATGAATTGCTCGCAGATTAAAGGGGAAAAAAAAACACACCCAAAATTCAAATTGCAATGACTACTACCATTTAATGCCATTGACGTGACCTTTTAAAACAATTAGCTTCATGCGGAACGGCTTCCTGATATGTTAAATGTCAATGTTACATTACACAGATTATTTAGGTGCAGCTTTTACTTCTTCCCCAGCCAATCCAACTTTGAGGTTCAAATGCAGATCTGAATGGGATTCAAAATAGCCCTGGCATTCCCAGTACCCAGAGGCACAAACAGCCCCCCCAGCCCAATAAATAGTGACTGTCTGTGGCACCTTACAGCCCCCCTGGCATTCCCAGTACCCAGAGGCACAAACAGCCCCCCCAGCCCAATAAATAGTGACTGTCTGTGGCACCTAACAGCCCCCCTGGCATTCCCAGTACCCAGAGGCACAAACAGCCCAATAAATAGTGACTGTCTGTGGCACCTTACAGCCCCCCTGGCATTCCCAGTACCCAGAGGCACAAACAGCCCCCCCCCCCAGCCCAATAAATAGTGACTGTCTGTGGCACCTTACAGCCCCCCTGGCATTCCCAGTACCCAGTGGCCCAAACAGCCCCCCCAGCCCAATAAATAGTGACTGTCTGTGGCACCTTACAGCCCCCCTGGCATTCCCAGTACCCAGAGGCACAAACAGCCCCCCCAGCCCAATAAACAGTGACTGTCTGTGGCACCTTACAGCCCCCCTGGCATTCCCAGTACCCAGAGGCTCAAACAGCCCCCCAGCCCAATAAATAGTGACTGTCTGTGGCACCTTACAGCAGCCCCTCTGGCATTCCCAGTACCCAGAGGCACAAACAGCCCCCCCCCAGCCCAATAAATAGTGACTGTCTGTGGCACCTTACAGCAGCCCCTCTGGCATTCCCAGTACCCAGAGGCACAAACAGCCCCCCCCCAGCCCAATAAATAGTGACTGTCTGTGGCACCTTACAGCCCCCCTGGCATTCCCAGTACCCAGAGGCACAAACAGCCCCCCCAGCCCAATAAATAGTGACTGTCTGTGGCACCTTACAGCCCCCCTGGCATTCCCAGTACCCAGAGGCACAAACAGCCCCCCCCAGCCCAATAAATAGTGACTGTCTATGGCACCTTACAGTAGCCCCTCTGGTATTTGCCAGAACCCACAGATTGCCAGTCCGGGCCTGCCTCAATAAAGAATTAGAAAGGGTTTTACTTTAGGGGTGCAAGAGCTTAGCCTTTAATATTATATCCATATAAATTCCACATGCTGCATGGCATGTAGACAGCTCCCCCCTTTATTTATAGGTGTATATGAACTGTACCTATTACTAGGGTTTCTAGGCCTGAAGGTTGCCCTCAGTCCCACCTATATGCATAAAAGGACATCCCCAAAACAGTGGTCTTCACATAGGACGTTGCATTATAACATCAACATAATTAGAATTATTTGCGCTGTGAATATAAAAAGATATTTTCTTTCTCACCCCCGGCATACATGGCGGCCAGCAATATTGAGGATATCCATGCAATTTCACTGTACGAGGCCCCGAAATGCTCCTGGATTTCTTTGAAGAAGACGGTGATCGCTTTTGAAAAGGCGTAGGAGAATCCCATGGAGATGAAAGCCCCCAAGACGACCATCCAACCCCAGCCTCCGTCCGGTGGAGTGTATCCCATCGCATTGTCAGCCAATGGTGCCATGTCTTCTTCCTATGCTGCACTCATAGGCCTGCCAGACAAACAGGGGGGTTATACAGGGAACTCTGAGTATCACTCATGTATTATAAGGGATAATGTACCCCCTACTGTAAATGATAAGGATATTAGCAGTCACTGAGGGGTTCTGTGCCCATATAAAGGCACAAGGCTGCAGGCTGAGTTATACAGGGAACTCTGAGTATCACGCATGTATTATAAGGGATAATGTACCCCCTACTGTAAATGATAAGGATATTAGCAGTCACTGAGGGGTTCTGTGCCCATATAAAGGCACAAGGCTGCAGGCTGAGTTATACAGGGAACTCTGAGTATCACGCATGTATTATAAGGGATAATGTACCCCCTACTGTAAATGATAAGGATATTAGCAGTCACTGAGGGGTTCTGTGCCCATATAAAGGCACAAGGCTGCAGGCTGAGTTATACAGGGAACTCTGAGTATCACTCATGTATTATAAGGGATAATGTACCCCCTACTGTAAATGATAAGGATATTAGCAGTCACTGAGGGGTTCTGTGCCCATATAAAGGCACAAGGCTGCAGGCTGAGTTATACAGGGAACTCTGAGTATCACTCATGTATTATAAGGGATAATGTACCCCCTACTGTAAATGATAAGGATATTAGCAGTCACTGAGGGGTTCTGTGCCCCCCATATAAAGGCACAAGGCTGCAGGCTGAGTTATACAGGGAACTCTGAGTATCACTCATGTATTATAAGGGATAATGTACCCCCTACTGTAAATGATAAGGATATTAGCAGTCACTGAGGGGTTCTGTGACCATTATATGTGTTATATCAGTATGATCCAATTGTGATTGGCAGTGAATGATGAATAGTAAGGGTGATTAGATGGGCAAAGGTAGAGGTTTAGGAGGGATCCACTGAAAGTCCAGTCTGACCCACTGGAACATAAGTAGAAAGCTGAATGACAGCCCTTTGGCACCACGTGACTGACAGAGCAGCAGAGAGAATATCCAGTTAAACCCACATGATTCTCGTAATTTGATAATTTATGGAATAAGGAAATCACATGATCATTTCAGCACAACTTAAAAACGCGGAATCAGCGAAATTATGGGGCAAATTATGGGGGCTGCAGTGAGGGCATTTAACAGTAGTTAGGGCCAATGGCCCATGCCGATTGTGGGCATTTGGTCACTAATGTGATAATTAACTTTGTCATGGTGACAAACGTCCAGAATCTCAACTAAAGGGAAAATTAACCCCCCCTTTTTGACAGAACTTATAAATATAACAGATATACCTGATTAAACAGATTGAAAGGAAATAATCACTTGTATAATTAGCGAACAGCAGACCCCGCAACCCCCGGGGGCCTAAACATTCATAGGGTTATTTTAGGTCTAGTGCATGGGGGGGGTCCCTGCTGGGGAAAGATGTGTGAGATGCTTCTGGGGGTCCAGTAAAATATATCTGTGGGGTGGGGCACCTAATGTCACCCACTGGAAACCATTTTTCTCATAAGAACCATTTCCCAACCCCCCCTTAGGCTCACAGAGTGATGCAAACCCTCCTTCACCTTGTTCCAATGTAAAGTAATGGATTCTGGTACTTCTCTCCCTCTGTTCCCAGCAACCAAAAAGGGATCTTTAAGATACTTTTGTGGTTTTTGAAAGTAAGATGTTAACCAGTTACTAGGAACCCATTTACCCTAGCAACCAAACAGAGGTTTGAATGGCAGACTGGAAGATGAACAAGAGAAAGTTTGAGAACAGAAAGCAATAAAAATAAGCACTAAAACTCTATTAATATATAAGATATCAAGTTGCTGGGGTCAGCGACCCCAAAAAGCACTGATAATTGCAGGAGAATGGAAGAACAAAATAGAACCGAGGCACGTGCATTTACCACCATGTAAATCTGCCCCCATAAACGGTTTCTGGGACCCTTGAGGAGGCCACCCCAAAAGTTTAAGAGCATGCACTCTAATCCTATAGTTCCCAATCAGTCAGCGGCCCCCCAGTAGCCCTGGGCATCCCACTGGCCTATCAGTTTGCCGTCTCAGCAGATCCACCTCCTAATCACTCACGTACAGTCTGCACTGGCACATTCCTGTAATATCTGTGCAATTAAATATACAGAAATGTGTCTGAAATATGTGAATGACACTACGTGAGCGCTTGCGGGGAGTTGGGCTTTCGACTCCCGCGTCCTGTTGGAGGGGGCGTGGCTACTTTAGGGAAACAGGGCAGTCATTCGTCACCCTGAGCTCTGGGGCAAAACGCGCTTCTCAGGGCCAAGTGTTTATATGAAGGGAATATACACTGAAAGCTACGGGTTACAGACAAATACACATGTGAGGGGGCCCAGTATATGGGGGGGATCTTTATTAGCTAAAAAACAAAAGGCTTAATGACTAATGTATGGACAGTAATATTCCTATATGGCAGGGCAAGGTATGAGCTGATCAATACAATTAAAGGGAAAGTAAAACCACACATTAACCCCAGATTGCACTTCATCAATCAATGTCCTGATTATCTGCCCTGGGTGGCAACTGACATTTTGTCGGGTCAAATAAAGCAAATGACTGCTCGCCCCAAATCCAACTGACCTTCAGGCTGGGCCACCGGGTTAATTCCGTTAGTAGCCGGGGGATGACAGAGATGGGGCCCAGGGAAAGAACTTAATCACACAGCTCAGCCCATGTATTGGCTGCTGCCCTGGCCTATTAGGGTCCTACTAATACCACTGCGCCAGGAAAAGCTAATCCCCCAAACTTCCGCTAAATTCCTAGCTAATGTCCCCCAAATTCCTCCCTGTGTGTTTTTTAAACCGCTAATACCTTCCCCTTTCTCTCTGATCTGTCAGCGGCAGCGCAACCAAACAGAACAGAACATTTACACTGTTACTTGCTGTTTGCTTTACTGTAGCAGAACTAAAGTGCTGTAAACAAAGCAAAGTGCAAGATTTCCAAAAGGCCGATGTACTAAAACAAGAGCAGCAGCGGAATGATAGGTTAGGGGGGGGGAACGCAAAACTACTCGCATTTCCCTGCAACTTGCCCTTTACACCCACCAGCTTGGATGCAATGTGCAGGGTTCACAGACATGTGTAGCTGTGTTACATTTGGGTTACCCTAGCCAAAAAGTTCCCCGGGCCCCCACTTGGGAATGGGGGTGGAGTGGGGGTGGGTTGGGCTCCCCTTTTCCCGAGAAGCAACTTTTGGCGACTTCAAGAAATCGGAGCAACGCGTATGCCATCCCACTGGCGATTTACATTGTTGCCGGTAGGCAGGGTCAGGCTGGGGGGGGGTGCAGGGAGCACTGGAGCCCCCGCCGGCCGCATCCCCTAACCCCCCCCAGGAGTCCCTTAACCCCCCCCCCCAGGAGTCCCCTAACTCCCCCCGGAGTCCCCTAACACCCCCCCCACAGGAGTCCCCTAAACGCCCCCCCCACAGGAGTCCCCTAAACGCCCCCCCACAGGAGTCCCCTAACCGCCCCCCCCCACAGGAGTCCCCTAAACGCCCCCCCCACAGGAGTCCCCTAACCCCCCCCCACAGGAGTCCCCTAACCCCCCCCCCACAGGAGTCCCCTAACGCCCCCCCACAGGAGTCCCCTAAACCCCCCCCACAGGAGTCCCCTAACCCCCCCCCACAGGAGTCCCCTAACCCCCCCCCCACAGGAGTCCCCTAAACCCCCCCCCACAGGAGTCCCCTAAACCCCCCCCCACAGGAGTCCCCTAACCCCCCCCCCACAGGAGTCCCCTAAACCCCCCCCCCACAGGAGTCCCCTAAACCCCCCCCCCACAGGAGTCCCCTAAACCCCCCCCCCAAAGGAGTCCCCTAAACCCCCCCCCCCCAAAGGAGTCCCCTAAACCCCCCCCAAAGGAGTCCCCTAACCCCCCCCCCCACAGGAGTCCCCTAACCCTAGGGGCAGCTACTAGTAGCAGCTACTTATCGTGGCTACTAAAATAGACAATGCTGATCATTTACTGATAATTGTCTCTATGTGTGTTTTAGCAGAGGCAATTCTCAGTATTGTCTATGGCAGGGGATTTTCTGGAGTTTAGTAACCGTGACAGGTAGCTGCTAATAGGCAGCTCCATGTGTTAAGGGTGAAGACACACTGGGCTACTAGTAGGAGCTACTTTTTCATGGCTACTAAACTCCAGAAAATACATTGCCATAGACAATACTGAGAATTGCCTCTGCTAAAACACACATAGAGACAGTAAATGATCAGCATTGTCTATTTTAGTAGCCACAACAAGTAGATGCTACTAAGTAGCTCCGTGTGTCTTCACCCTTAAGGGCAAAGGAACCTGTCTGAATGTTCTGTGGGTAAATGGGGAGAACTTAGACTGAAGTCAAGTACTTCTTGCCCCTAAGACCCACTGACAGTTCCTACTTCCTAAAGTGGCCCAAGCAATCAGGCTACTGGCCAACTCAAAGTGGGCATAGGGGAAAGATCCAGTTGTCTGGCAACCTCTCCAGATGGCTGTATGGCCAACTTAACTTGGGGTAAATCTGTTAATAAATGATGCTACAATGTGCAGTCATCCCACTGAGCAGGTAGTAACGTTTGATACAATGTTTCCAAGGGCTGTGCTACTCTGTTCGCAACTGTATGTGATTAAAATTAGATTGCAAGCTCTGAAGCCAGGGGGCTAGTGGATAAGGAGACTGCTACACGTTGGGGTGGGACAGAGAGACCCCCCCCCCAGTAGAAGTTTAGCTGGAAGTGATGAGAGAAGCGCACAGCGCCCCTTAGCGGAGCCGGTCCCTCCATGTGGCACAGAGCAGCCCGGGGAGCGATTGCAGCGCCGCTACAGAGCGATTAAGCGCTCAGAGTATGTACTCACCGCCGGGAGCGGGATGCTGCTTGGGTTCCCCAGGAAGGAGCCTTGTGATGCGGATGGGAGGAAATCAAACACAGATCACATATCTGCTCCTATGAGCCTGGGGGCGGGGCTGGGGGCGGAGCCTGCCTGCGGGAGGGGGGGGGGGTGTGGGGCAGACATGTGCTTCATTACTAGGAAAGGAGTTACTTTACTTAGTCACCTCTAGCTCCTCCTCCCTATTGTGTGACTGTCAGCTCTCTGGGTATCGGCATGCAGAGGGTGGCAGTTCAACTACAGCCGGAGGGCCGACAGCTTGGGCACCCCCATATTTATCCACCATTACATTGGGGTCCCGGCATTCCTACCTGGGCCTGGCAGTCCTGAAAAACTGGCAAGAACTAAGGTCTTTAGACTGTAAGCTCTTGGGGTCAGGGGCCTCTGATATCATTTTCATGGTGTAACCATGTGTATAAACGATAATAATAATGATGATAGAAGACTGAAAAGAATACATGGTGCTGTTGTCTGTTCCATGTTACAGGGCTGCTGTACCAATTGCAGTGTATAAGAGCCCAGGGGAGCTGAAGTTCTGCTGCTCCCTGCCCCTCACTATGCCAGTGGCTGGTAGTTCCAGTTCAGTTGGTGGCACTAAAGGCTTCTAAAGACCTAAGTTGCCCTTTAAGTCAACATAGTTCAGCAACAATTGTAGAAATGTACTATAGTTTGGGCAGAGTTGCCATCTCATTCCACTAATAATTGGCACATAAGAGAGCATCTTGCAGTACATAACGAGTAGTTCATCTCGGTGGTGTAACTACGCCTGGCACCCCCCAAGGTGCCTCCTTCGGCCGCGTCCCACGCAGGGACCGCCACGCACCCCTAACCCCCCCCACGCAGGGACCGCCACGCACCCCTAACCCCCCCCCACGCAGGGACCGCCTCGACAGACGAAAAGTGACCATTTACATTCAAAATTTACAGCAAAAATCTAGATGAACCAGTGGCGAAACAATGGAGAAAGCAGGCCCCTCTCCCCCAGATCCCCCCCACTCCCCCACTGCTGGTTCATCTAGATATTTGCTGTCGGCTGTGCTGCTTGTCATACAGCCATGCAATGTGCCTCTAAACTGACTGCTAATTTCCCATTTACTACTCAGTCCCACTTGGGCATCCCTGCAGGGGGTAGCGGCAAGTCAATGACAATAAGAATTCAACTTGTATTAGCCTAAAGGTGCCCATACACGTTAAGATCCGCTCACTTGGTGAGGTCCCACCCACATACGGGTGGGCGATATCGGGCGAATTTAGGTCCCCACCCACCTATGGGTGGGTGATATTGGGAAAATGTAGGCTAATTCGGTCCCAGGGCGATGGTAATGGGCGCAGTCGGTTCAGGGACCGCAACAACGAGCCGATGCAGTCCCCGATCCGACTAAATCTTTTAACCTGCCCAATCGATATCTGCCCAATTCCAGGCCAGATATCAGTCGGGCTGGCCCGTCGTTGCTGCCCCTACACGGGCCGATAAGCTGCCGAATCGGTCTAAGGGGCCAATATCGGCAGCTACAATTGGCCCGTATATGGCCAGCTTTACGGCATTGGCCAATCAGATCTAGCTGCTGATTGGTGGCTATGGGTTACAGCTCCAGAGCAAAGCTGGCCATAAATGCACCCTATGGCTGCCACCATGTCAGCTATAGACTGAGTTGGAAGCTTATTAGCCCAGTAGGGTGCCAATATATGTGTGTATATGTGTGTATATGTGTGTATATGTGTGTATATATGTGTGTATATGTGTATATATGTGTGTATATGCGTATATATGCGTGTATATGTGTGTATATGTGTGTATATGTGTGTATATGTGTGTATATGTGTATATATGTGTATATATGTGTGTATATGTGTGTATATGTGTGTATATATGTGTGTATATGTGTATATATGTGTGTATATGCGTATATATGTGTGTATATGTGTATATGTGTGTATATATGTGTATATGTGTGTATATGTGTGTATATGTGTGTATATGTGTATATATGTGTATATATGTGTGTATATGTGTATATATGTGTGTATATGTGTATATATGTGTGTATATATGTGTGTATATGTGTATATGTGTGTATATGTGTGTATATGTGTGTATATGTGTATATATGTGTATATATGTGTGTATATGTGTATATATGTGTGTATATGTGTGTATATGTGTGTATATGTGTGTATATGTGTATATATGTGTGTATATGTGTGTATATGTGTATATATGTGTGTATATGTGTATATATGTGTGTATATGTGTGTATATATGTGTGTATATATGTGTATATGTGTGTATATGTGTATATGTGTGTATATGTGTGTATATATGTGTGTATATGTGTATATGTGTGTATATATGTGTATATGTGTGTATATGTGTGTATATGTGTGTATATGTGTGTATATGTGTGTATATGTGTGTATATGTGTATATATGTGTGTATATGTGTGTATATGTGTATATATGTGTGTATATGTGTATATATGTGTATAAGGCACAGCTCTATAGGAGAAATAAGGGAGATGGTGGGATTTGTGACATGGGCCCATAGGGAGATTTCCTGGTACCCCGACAGGTCCCGTGTCCCCCTATAATGAGTGGATCTTCCCATGCCCCGGCAATGGCTAGTGGCTAACGATCCCTGGCCACTCACTGCTTGCCTCACTCAGTAGCCAGATTTGTCCATGCAAATGCCCCCTCATTACAGACATTATTACAAAAGTTAAACAAGGTGTGTGTTTAGACAGCAGTAGGTAAACATTTGGCTGAACTATGACCGGAACCCACCGGTGACTTTCTGGCGGCATTAACGTAACATACATACATGCTGCAGACTGCTGCGGCTTCTGTGCAGCCACGTAATGCGTGGGGTTTAAGGGCGCTGTGTATATGTTTGGTTTTAAAGGGCATCATTCCTACATTTGGAGTTAAAAAGGAGAATCATCTGGCCAAAAAAATAGTTTGGTACCAGACCTGCCTATAGTTGTCATGACTGCACGGCCCTTTATATTCAGCGACTCGCGAGCTGCAGTAAAGTCGCAGCCACCTGTTGACATTTAGCTGCCCGAGGGTGACATTCAGGCATTTTTCTGCTTTATTACAGGAACAGATGGTTATTAGCAACAGGCTGCACCTTTTTATTGAGCTTCACTAATTGTGATCTTATGAGCCTGCAGCCTATTCATTGTACGCCTCGTGCTTTTATATGGTCATGGGACTCCTCGGGGAATTATAATATCCTTATTTTTTACAATAGGGGGTACTTTATTCACTATATATTATAAGGAACTCTCTGTGACTTATAATATCCCTATATGTTACAATAGGGGGTACTTTATTCGCTATATATTATAAGGAACTCTCTGTGACTTATAATATCCCTATATGTTACAATAGGGGGTACTTTATTCGCTATATATTATAAGGAACTCTTCTGTGACTTATAATATCCCTATATGTTACAATAGGGGGCACTTTATTCACTGTATATTATAAAGAACTCCTCTGTGACTTATAATATCCCTATATGTTACAATAGGGGGCACTTTATTCACTGTATATTATAAGGAACTCCTCTGTGACTTATAATATCCCTATATGTTACAATAGGGGGCACTTTATTCACTATATATTATAAGGAACTCCTCTGTGACTTATAATATCCCTATATGTTACAATAGGGGGTACTTTATTCACTATATATTATAAAGAACTCCTCGGGGACTTAAAATATCCCTATATGTTACAATAGGGGGCACTTTATTCACTATATATTATAAGGAACTCCTCTGTGACTTATAATATCCCTATATGTTACAATAGGGGGTACTTTATTCACTATATATTATAAGGAACTCCTCTGTGACTTATAATATCCCTATATGTTACAATAGGGGGTACTTTATTCACTATATATTATAAGGAACTCCTCGGGGGCTTATAATATCCCTATATGTTACAATAGGGGGTACTTTATTCACTATATATTATAAGGAACTCCTCGGGGACTTATAATATCCCTATATGTTACAATAGGGGGTACTTTATTCACTATATATTATAAGGAACTCCTCGGGGACTTATAATATCCCTATATGTTACAATAGGGGGCACTTTATTCACTATATATTATAAGGAACTCCTCTGTGACTTATAATATCCCTATATGTTACAATAGGGGGTACTTTATTCACTATATATTATAAGGAACTCCTCTGTGACTTATAATATCCCTATATGTTACAATAGGGGGTACTTTATTCACTATATATTATAAGGAACTCCTCTGTGACTTATAATATCCCTATATGTTACAATAGGGGGTACTTTATTCACTATATATTATAAGAAACTCCTCTGTGGCTTATAATATCCCTATATGTTACAATAGGGGGCACTTTATTCACTATATATTATAAGGAACTCCTCGGGGACTTATAATATCCCTATATGATACAATAGGGGGCACTTTATTCACTGTATATTATAAGGAACTCCTCTGTGACTTATAATATCCCTATATGATACAATAGGGGGCACTTTATTCACTGTATATTATAAGGAACTCCTCTGTGACTTATAATATCCCTATATGTTACAATAGGGGGCACTTTATTCACTGTATATTATAAGGAACTCCTCTGTGACTTATAATATCCCTATATGTTACAATAGGGGGTACTTTATTCACTATATATTATAAGGAACTCCTCTGTGACTTATAATATCCCTATATGTTACAATAGGGGGTACTTTATTCACTATATATTATAAGAAACTCCTCTGTGGCTTATAATATCCCTATATGTTACAATAGGGGGTACTTTATTCACTATATATTATAAGGAACTCCTCTGTGACGTATAATATCCCTATATGTTACAATAGGGGGTACTTTATTCACTGTATATTATAAGGAACTCCTCTGTGATGTATAATATCCCTATATTTTACAGGTGGTACTTTATTCACTATATAAAGTATATAGAGCTTTATATAAAGGACATTGCAGAGACAATGGCTATTAAAAGCAGCCTCTGTCTTTGCATTCTCTGTCTCCAAGAGCGGAAAGAGCAAAAGAGACAGATGCTGCTTTCTATAGCAATTACACTGACACATAACTTTACACACATATGTACATTGGAAAGCTGCCATATAATAGCCTCTATAATTCCACCCTGAGTACTCAGAATAGCCTCTGCTTTGGGACACGTGCCCCTGACCTTGACTGGGCAGTATCCCGACTATATACGCAAAGGAGCCAGCCAATAAAGGCATTCCATTCCAGTCTTGCTTGTCTTTCGTTTATGTCAAAGGGCACTGGCTTACTGGGCTTTCTAATTGCTGCAGTCATTTCAGGGGCAGTGGGGGCATTTTAACACCCCCCTACCCACTGGCAGCCACTTTCTATTCACTAGAATGGGTAATGTGCTGCCTTAGGGGCTGCCATAGGGGTAGTTCACTATTAATTTAACGTTTAAGTATGTTATAGAAAGGCCAATTCTAAGTCATTTTTCAATTAGTCTTCATTATTTGTTTTTCATAGTTTTTAAATTATTTTTTAACTCTTTGCAGCTTTCAAATGGGGGTCACTGACCCCTGAGTTAAAAGACTATTGCTCTGTGAGGCTACAGATTATTTGTTATAGTTACTTTATATTACTTATTTTTCTCTTCAGCTCCTTTCCTATTCATATATCAGTCTTTCATTCAAACCACACCCTGGTTGCTAAGGAAATTTGGATCCTAGCAACCAAACAGCGGCTGATACTCCAAGCTGGGGAGCTGCTGAACAAAAACTGAAATCATTAAAAAAAACTACACATAATAAATGAAGACCAATTAGAAATTGTCTCAGAGTATTACTCTCTACATCATACTAAAACTTAACTCAAAGGCAGACAACCCCCTTTAGAATATCCTCTTCTTAGCCACTTTTCAGTTGGTCTTCATGTTTGATTTTCTATTATTTGCTATAAATTATTGCACCTGATACTTCAATGTTTATATTGCTGTTATTATTGATGTATAGGCCTCTCCTATACATCTTTCAATCTCTCATTCAAACACTGTCCGGTTGCTAGAGTTAAAGTTACCCTAGCAACCAGACAGTGTTTGAATGAGAGATTGAAAGATGTACAGCAGATAGCTGCTAAAATTCCAAACTGGAGAGTTGCTGAATAAAATCCTAAATATTTAAAAGAAAAAAAAAAAAACACCATATGGAGACCAAATGCAAACTGTCTCAGAATAGCATTGTCTATATCATAATAAAATTAATTTAAAGGGGAACTACACCCTTTAGCCCATTTCAGGCAACCAATTTGGCTAAAAAATTATAGGTCCATACTTGGGCCAATAAACTGGCAGTTTGGTCAGTGCCAGCCTGTGCATGACCAGCTCAGACCAGACAGGGACACTGTCCCTTTAAGCCAGTATGCGTTTGTTTGGCACTTTGAATGCACTCTGAATTTTCCATTTAGTTAAACTGCTCAGCTGAATGGTTTCTCTTTCAAGTGCAACATAAACACTGGCGCGCTCCAAATACGGCTCCGCCGACTGGTCTGATCAGGATGGGAACCGGCACTGGGGAGATGACAATTAGAATGGAAAGACTGAGCGGAATGTGGCAAATCTCTGAAACGAACAATGATTTATTCTCCATTACGGCTCTGACACTGGCAAAGGGGGGAAATATCCATCGCTATCACAAACTGGGGGTAAAGGCTCACTGCCCACACATCTGTAGGTAAAGGGGACCCAGCAACTTCTGGGAGGCCAAGGGCGGTGTAGGGGGCCCAGTAAGGCACTGACTGATAAATAGTTTTATGAAAAAAGTTCTATTCCTAAAGTTTTAGTGGGACCCAAAATATTTTTTGCACTATATTCAGGGGACTGGGTTGCTGGGACACCGGGAAAAATCCCGGTGGGCCCTGCCGGCCCAGACCCGACCCTTGCCGGCGCTCCCCCTACCCGACCGTTCCTCCCCTGATGCGTTAAATTTACGCACGCTCAGGGAAGGACGTTGGGCGGGGGACCCTGTGGGGGGTTAGGGGGGCCCCTGTGGGGGGGATTAGGGGACGTGGCCGCAGGGTGGGCCCTGCACCCCCCAGTTCAACCCTGACTATATTATTCTGCCAGCGACAGGGGTTATAGGGGTTCAGTTACAAGGAAATTGGATTGGGTTGCTTGGCCGCTGATAGGGCTCTGCTTGTGTCAGAATGAGTTTGGGAAAAACCAACTAGTGGGGGTATATGTGAAACCAATGACATAAGAAGGGTTGCATTACAGGGGCGTATGTTTTGGGGAAGCAGGTGATAAAGGAAAAGTATACCCCTCTATAAAAGTATATCCCATAAAACAGCTCCTATGTAAAACCCTGCTTCATCTAAATAAACCATTTTCATATAAATATTCTTATTTAGCAGTATGTGCCACTGGGTAATCCTAAATAGGAAACTGCCATTTTAAGTACACAGGGCCGCCCCCTGGGATCATAAGAGTCACAGTGCACACAAACAAGCCAAGGCACACATACATGCTAGGCCCCATCAGCCAATGAATGGACAGAGTTCTGCATTTTGCACCCACACTACTTCCTGTTACAGTTAGAGCTGCATCACTTCCTGTCAGCTGATCTCTGAGGGGGCACACAGCCCATCACTAAATGGCGGCTCAAGGGAAAGGATGTAAAAGGGCAATATTTACTGATATATATATATTCCAGTTTGGGGAGATTCTTTAATAGGCCACTTAATATAATATAAACTGTCTGTTGGTTACGGATTCATTCTGGGGGTGTAGTTTCCCTTAACAAGCTTGGGGGGGAGCTATCACCTTCTTGGGCAGCATTCCTTATACCCAGTGCTTTACTTTAGTTCTACGCAAGTTATCCACGCGGCCTGGTTAGTGAAAGGTCAGAGTTCTGCGTTTGGCGGCCAATCGGTGGAGGGAACAGCAAAAACTCCTCATAAGTGCTCAAAGCCCCAACCTGCTGTGCTTTCAAAGGTCAGATTAATGTCTTCAGAGATAAATTAGTAATTAGCCCGTATAATAACCTGGCTAAGCGAGAGATGGCTGTATAAATGAAGCAGAACCAAGGAAAATTCTGTACAAATCCATTGCAGGGTCCCATAGAGAGGGTTTGGTTTATTGGGGTTTAGCCCCCAATACTTAACAGGGTGTGTAATAACACTCATGTATTGGGGTTCCCCCTATTAAAGAATATTTCCCCTATACATTTTAAATAGTATAGCAGAGCTACTTTAGCCCCTACTGGATTATGGGACCTGTAGAGTCTCTGCTTCCCATAGCGGGTGCTGCACCGATTCTCTGGAAAGTAGAAGAACTTCAAATCCCAGAATGTAGCACTTCACAATGGAAGCAGGTAAGACAGGGGGGTTGCTAAACACTGTGAGCCTAAAAGTGTCTAAAAGAGACAGACTATCATGATTTCCTTTCCTGGGGGGGGGGTCTAAGGGTGAAGACACACAACAGAGCTACTAGTAGCAGCTACTAAAATAGACAGTGCTGATCATTTACTGATAATTGTCTCTACGTGTGTTTTAGCAGAGGCAATTCTCAGTATTGTCTATGGCAGGGGATTTTCTGGAGTTTAGTAGCCATGAAAAAGTAGCTGCTGCTACTAGTAGCTCCATGTGTCTTCGCCCTAAAGTGCCTGCCAACCAACAATATGATAGGATGATATGAAGTAACTCTCCAGAACTGGTATACATGTAGTAGGATAGTGTGACTGAAATGGACCTGCCTGGCTGTGTATAAACCTCTAAGTCCATCTGATGGCTGAGGCTTAAAGAAGAGTTTGTTCAATAGAAGCTAGGAGTAAAGGAAAGCTTCTATGCGGGTCAGGGCCAGTAAAGGCCCCCATACACGTTGGCGAGCGGATCTTCACCCGATCCCCACCTACGGGTGGGCGATATCGGGGCACGTGTAGGCTAAAATCGAATTATATTGGTGGCGATGGGGCAGTCGGTTCGGGGACCGCATCAACGAGCCGATGCGGTCCCCGATCCGACTGAATTTTCTAACCTGGCCGATTGATATCTGGCCAATTTCAGGCCTGATATTGGTCGGGCAGGCCGCTCGTTTCTGCCCCTACACGGGCCGATAAGCTGCCGAATCGGTCCAAGGGACCAATATCGGCAGCTACAATCGGCCCGTGCATGGGGACCTTAACACCACTACAATAAGTTTTCCAGGTGTTTACATACTGTGTAGTTACCCTTTAGGGCTCTGGCACACAGGGAGATTAGTTGCCCGCGACAAATCTCCCTTGTCACAGGCGACTAATCTCCCTGAACTACCATCCCACCGGTGAACATGTAAGTTGCCGGTGGGATGGTACATGCTGCGCAGGCGATTTCGGCAAATCGCCGAAGTTGCCTCGCGAGGCATTTTCGCAGATTTGCCGAAATCGTGCCGCCGCGTGTGCCATCCCACAGACGACTTACATTTTCGCCGGTGGGATGGCAACTGATGGCAACTCGGGGAGATTAGTCGCCCGCGACAAAACTCCCTGCTCGTGGGCGACTAATCTCCCTGAATTGTCTTCCCCTGCCATCCCACCAGCGAACATGTAAGTCGCCGGCGGGTGTGCCATCCCGCCGGCGACTTACATGTTCGCCGGTGGGATGGCGGGTCATGGCACAAGGGAGATTTGTCGCGGGCGTCTAATCTCCCCGTGTGCCAGAGCCCTTAGGGCTCTGGTACACGGGGAGATTAGTCACCCGCGGCAAAACTCCCTGCTCGCGGGCGACTAATCTCCCAGAGTTGCCTTCCCCCTGCCATCCCACCGGCGAACATGTAAGTCGCCGGCGGGATGGCAGACGCGGCGGCGCGATTTCGCTTTTTCTGCGATTTCCCGAAATCGCCCCGCCACGTCTGCCATCCCGATTAGTCGCCCGCGAGCAGGGAGTTTTGCCGCGGGCGACTAATCTCCCCGTGTACCAGAGCCCTTACTGGTCCAAACTGCACTTTTGCTCCAGAGGCTCAGATATGGCCAATGTAAATACGCTGCTGAGTGGCTGGAACAGGGCAATAATAGACATTTACACAGCAGATAACAGATAAGATGAGCAGAACAAAGGGACAAATGTCAATAATGGCTCCCTGCACTGCTTGGATGATGCCCTGTTTTTCTACAGAGGGGATTTGTTTTCCTGCATATTAGTGATGTGCGAGACCCCACCCCGCTCTCTAGCTACCCACTCCCGACCCAACCCGCTGAGTTGCACCTATTTATATACCCACACCCGTCATTGACGCCAAGGAGGGGGCGGGGCAGGCACACATCTATATATAGACGCTGCCGGAGGCAGAAGAGGGGCACAGTTTGTTCACGGGTGGGCTGTGTTCATTTCAGGCCGAACCCGCCCAACCCGTTGGTAAACCCACGGCTCCCACACCACAGGTTTTGGCCCTTCCCACACATCACTACTGCTTACCAGGGATCTAAAGAAAGGCAATTTTATGTTTAAAGGGGAAGGTAAAACTTTTAGTTTGATGTAGAGAGTAATATTCTGAGACACTATGCAATTGGTCTTCATTTTTTTTTATGCACTTATTGATCAGCATCTCTCCAGTCTGGAGTTTTAGCAGTTATCTGGTTAATAGGGTTTAAGCTACCTTAGCAACCAGGGACTGAGATATGAATAGGAGAGGGTCTAAATAGAAAAATAGGTAATACAAAGTACAGGTATGGGAACTGTTATCCAGGATGCTTGGGACCTGGGGTTTTCTGGATAAGGGGTCTTTCCTTAATTCGGATCTCCTACCTTAAGTCCACTAATAAAATTATTTAAACAGTAAGTAAACCCAATAGGGCTGTTCTGCCCCCAATAAGGGGTAATTATATCTTAGTTGGGATCAAGTACAGGTACTGTTTTATTATTACAGAGAAAAGGGAATCATTTAACCATTAAATAAACCCAATAGGGCTGTTCTGCCCCCAATAAGGGGTAATTATATCTTAGTTGGGATCAAGTACAGGTACTGTTTTATTATTACAGAGAAAAGGGAATCATTTAACCATTAAATAAACCCAATAGGGCTGTTCTGCCCCAATAAAGGGTAATTATATCTTAGTTGGGATCAAGTACAGGTACTGTTTTATTATTACAAAGAAAAGGGAATCATTTAACCATTAAATAAACCCAATAGGGCTGTTCTGCCCAATAAGGGGTAATTATATCTTAGTTGGGATCAAGTACAGGTACTGTTTTATTATTACAGAGAAAAGGGAATCATTTAACCATTAAATAAACCCAATAGGGCTGTTCTGCCCCAATAAGGGGTAATTATATCTTAGTTGGGATCAAGTACAGGTACTGTTTTATTATTACAGAGAAAAGGGAATCATTTAACCATTAAATAAACCCAATAGGGCTGTTCTGCCCCAATAAAGGGTAATTATATCTTAGTTGGGATCAAGTACAGGTACTGTTTTATTATTACAAAGAAAAGGGAATCATTTAACCATTAAATAAACCCAATAGGGCTGTTCTGCCCAATAAGGGGTAATTATATCTTAGTTGGGATCAAGTACAGGTACTGTTTTATTATTACAGAGAAAAGGGAATCATTTAACCATTAAATAAACCCAATAGGGCTGTTCTGCCCCAATAAGGGGTAATTATATCTTAGTTGGGATCAAGTACAGGTACTGTTTTATTATTACAGAGAAAAGGGAATCATTTAACCATTAAATAAACCCAATAGGGCTGTTCTGCCCCCAATAAGGGGTAATTATATCTTAGTTGGGATCAAGTACAGGTACTGTTTTATTATTACAGAGAAAAGGGAATCATTTAACCATTAAATAAACCCAATAGGGCTGTTCTGCCCCCAATAAGGGGTAATTATATCTTAGTTGGGATCAAGTACAGGTACTGTTTTATTATTACAGAGAAAAGGGAATCATTTAACCATTAAATAAACCCAATAGGGCTGTTCTGCCCCAATAAGGGGTAATTATATCTTAGTTGGGATCAAGTACAGGTACTGTTTTATTATTACAGAGAAAAAGGAAATCATTTTTAAAAATGTGAATTATTTGATTACAATGGAGTCTATGAGAGATTGCCTTTCCAAAATTCGGAACTTTCTGGATACCGGGTTTCTGGATAATGGGTCCGATACCTGTATTACAAAACAACAATAAAATTATTTAAAAACTATAACAAATAAATAATGAAGACCAATTGAAAAGTTGCTTGGAACTGGCCATTCTATAACATACCTAAAGGTGAACTACCCCTATAATGGCCTTTTTTATGCTTTATTCACTTCAGTAATATACAATCTGATCACTGAGCACGTGCAGTGCCACTGACATTCAGCGACTTGGAAGACCTGGATCATTACTGTTATGTTTAAACTGGAAACTCCCCAGAGCAACCCAAACACAAACATCCATGTCAAAACAATTTTTTTTTTTTATTATATGAAAAGTAATGACATCAAGTTAAATGCAAAATGTGTGCAATAATGGCAAACGGAAATGTATTAATTAAAAAAACAAAAGAAATGAAACAAAAATACAAATTTGCCCTCACTGCACTACAGTACTTGCTAGCATACCTGAGCACCAAACAGTACACACCATGTTACACTGCTCTCAATAAAGTTTTTTTATTTTTTTTTCATTTTTAAAAGGGGGCGGGGCAGAGCAGAAAAAAAAACTCAAGGATATAAGGATCAGAGAGAGAGATATCTAAATATACCAAATTAGATGACAGTTTTGTATGTGGTGGGCTTCAAATACGCCCCATAGAGGATCTGCTAGATTGAAATTGGGAGTTGTAGTTCAACAACAGCTGAAAAGGCTACAGATCAGAATAAGGTCATCCAGCAAAGCCGGTTTTCCCTAGAACCCACCACTATTGTTCTGACCAATTGCAAGCTTTATTTGAATTGGACTCCGGTTACAGAATGACTGTTTATTAAACCCCAACAATTCAGCTTGAGGGAAATGATGGAAATGTCATGTAGTAACGGGGGATGCTGGGAGCTGTAGTCCTACAACTCATGGGGGAAAATGGCATTACATGACTGTGTCAATATTTTAAGCAAAGCAACCAATCAGCATTTAACTTATACTGGTCTAGTGCAGATTGAATAATGAAAGGAAACATCTGATTGGCTGCTAAAGGCTTACTGTATCAGAGCTATGTTATATTGTATATATCACTGTATTATGAGGGGCTCATTGCTACACAGGGTATCCATTTTTGGGTCCCAAACCATAAGTTAATATACTTTATTTTTGCTATAGAAGGTAATGCAAGAAATGCAGCTTTTTGCAAGTAGAAGCAGCCACACTGCTTGCCTTAGATGCAGCTTTCTTTAGCCAACAGGGATTGGCCCTCGGGCCAGCAGGACACCGGATTACCCCTGCTACCAATACAGGAGGCTTTCAGTTTCCAGTCATATTGAGATCTACCCTCTCTCCATTGCCTCATGTATCAATCAAAAGGGCGTAAGGTAAGCAATATGGCAGCTCCAACTTGTATATAAATGCACATACCCTATGCTTTACTACCAATGACAACTGGCACGGATATCCACGTATACCCTGCAGTGCCCCAGGTAACCAGCAAACCCTGTACTTTCCGCAGTCCTGTAACTATGGATGATTCTGTTTGTGCCAGCTGTCTGATATACATATATAGATTCTAGTACATTATATTGAACAGATATTGCAGTTCAACCTAGGAACTTTGCTACTGGGGGGGGGGGGGTTCTGTGGGCCGCTGTTTAGTATGCGGGGCCACAAGTGGCATTTGATCATAGTAACTTGTGGCACAACAAGGGTCACCCTTGGGCTCTCTTGAAAATAAGCTAAAAAGCTTGGGCAGCCAATCAATATCTATACATGAAGAGAACCACAGTTAATTGGCCAGGTATTTATCCATATCCTATTGGCTGGAGAGCAAGGAAGCCCTCCATTGCTTCAACCGCTGCTTCTTAAAGGAACAGTAACAACAACTAGTTCATATAGTTTATATACACAAAGTTGCTGTGTAGCCCCGGGGGCAGACATTCAAGCTGGAAAAAAGAGAAATGGCACAGGTCACATAGCAGATAACAGATAAGTTGCATAGAGTCCCATTGTATTCTACAGAGCTTATCTGCTTATGTAACCTGTGCCTTTTCTATTATTTTTCCAGCTTGAATGGCTGCCCCCATGGCTACACAGCGGCTAATTCATATAAAATATAGTAGGGTTTCTGTAGCAAACACACAACGTTAACCAGTGCAGGGCAATAGTACATTATATTAATTACTTTGATACGCTTTTGTTTGGTTTTTTTAGTGTTACTGTTCCTTTAAGATCTTATTGAACTGGTTTAACATTTCTAAATTGGGATAATATCATCATTATTGCCCAGTGGGCCAATGATTGGATCAAAAGGGTGATATGCAAGGAAAGAACAGCATCTTCACTCCGATTTTCAACCTGCTCAATAGATATTTGGCAATTTTTTGGCTCAATACCGGCCATGAATGCCATCGGGAGAGCCCCCGACAGGGCTGTATCTAGCCAAAAAATAATAAGCTGCTTAGTTATTCCCAAGCGTTTATCTGCCCCTGTAAAGGTGGCCATACGCGGGCCCATTGTAGCTGCCGATATTGGTCCCTTCTGACCGATATCTGGCCTGAAATTGGGCAGATATCGATCGGGCAGGTTAAAAAAATTGTCAGATCGGGGGATGCGGTCCCCGAACTGACTGCGCCAAAAAGCTGCATCTGTGCAATTTCAAATCGCAGTTTGGTAATTGGCTGAACCTGTGGATCTAAGAACACTCAGAGACGGTCATAGAGACTTCCAAATTTAAGGAAAACCAAACCAAAAAAAAATAAAAAAACAAAAACCCAAAACAGTCTCAAGTTAGTGAATATAAAGACATCACATTGGTAAGCAAGTAGTTTCATTAGATAGAATCACATATTCAAGTAATATTGGTGGTAGTTTGTTGCCATGGAGAAATGCTCACAAATAAATAAAGAGATTGTCAAAAAGCAAAAAATCTTAAAAAAAAGGAAAAAAAAATATTTATATATAAATGATAAAACACAAAAAGGGGAACATTTCAAATCCTAAAAGCAAGGCAGTAAGGAGTCAGGGAAGGGTGCGTTCCGAAGGGAGAAGGTTTGGCATGGAAGCAGATCCTACGCCATGGAACCATACTAAGCCACGGTTCCGCTAGGCCTAACATAACAATATCTAGCAATGAGGTATGTGATGTATCAAGGCTTTTTTCTTTTCATTTTCACAGTATATTTGTGCAAGAACTGGGCATAAATACAAAAATCAAACACTTTTACAATAGTAGCAACACAAAAGCGAAATAATAACGAAAAACAAAATCTCCATCTTTCCATTCACAGTCAGTCCCCTTTCTGGTAGCAAAGGCTTGAAATTCAATAGGTTCTACAGCCATGAAGGTTGGGTCTGCAACATGGCGGCTCTCCGGCTGTGGCGGGGTCACTGGGGATGCTGGGAGTTGTACAACTGCAACAGCGGAAGGATCACAAAGTTTAATGTACACCTATGCCTTTATACGCCCCCTTATATCTCAACTTATTGCTTTATATATACAAATATGTTATTGCCTCTCGTTTCTATTAGGTCAGCCTGTACACTATGCAGTTAAGAAGACAATGGCACCTTATACAGGTATGGGATCTGTTATCCAGAATAACAGAAAGGCCAGCTCCCGTTGACTCCATTTTAATCAAATAATGGATAATAAAACAGTACTTGATCCCAACTAAGATATAATTACCCCTTATTGGGGGCAAAAGAATCCTATTGGGTTTATTTAATGTTCAAATTTTTTTTTTTTTTTATAGACTAGTATGGAGATCCAAATGGAAAGATGGGAAGATCTGTTATCTGGAAACCCCATTCTGGATAACAGGTCCCACACCGGTACAAAAACCTAGGGATGCTACAAGGATTTCTGGCAATATAGCCACTCCAACCGCCTTGCCCGACTTGTTTAGTCAGGATAATATAGGCTTGGTTTTTGTATAGGGCTCAGTCAAGGGATTTAAAGGAACAGTGACACCAAAAAATGAAAGTGTACTGTTGCCCTGCACTGGTAAAAGTGGTGTGTTTTCTTCGGAAACCCTACTATAGTTTATATAAATACCCTGCAGTGTAGCCCCAGGGGCAGCCATTTAAGCTGAAAAAAGGGGAAAAGGCACAGGTTACATAGCAAAAAGCAGATAAAACACCATTGCCTTTTATCCTTTTGAAAGGCTATGCAGCTGGGTATTTATATCAACGATAGTAATCATTCATCTTTTACCAGTGCAGGGAAGCAGTATATTATAGTTTAATTGCTTTGATACATTTTTCACTTTTTGGTTTTACTTTTCCTTTAATCCTTGTGCAACACATGGGAGTGAAATTAGTGTTCTGTCTATACAAATGAGGGCATGGATAATGTAATAAAATAAAATAGTGTGCTCAGTTGAATCTGAGCCTTGTATATGTATGGGATCTGTTACCCAGAATGCTCAGTACCCAGCAGTATTTTCTAGACAGAGTGGGGTACTAGGCATTGCTCACAAGGCCATGGACACTTGCATCCATAGACTTGGGTTGAGCTTTCTGGATAAAGTGTTTCTGTATAAGAGATCCCATACTTGTACCAAAGATATATGCCAGCCATGGCTAGGCAAAGCTAATTTATTATCTATATCAGGGATGAGTTGCCTGCATCCTAGTGATGTGTGGGCCGGCCCCATACCCACGGGGCAAAAAATTTACGGGTCACCTTACACTGCCGGGTTCGGCTCTCTAAGTTATAGGTGTACGTCCGCCATTTTGTGACATCGGTGGGCAGGTCGGGCGCGGGTCTATAAAGAAAGGGGACTAGCTGGGTTGGTTAGGGTTCAGGCTAGGAGCAGCCGGGTTAGGGTTGGGTGCGGGTTGAGTTTTAGTCGACCTGCACATTACTACTGCATCCCCCCAGCTGTACCAAGGGAATATGGGATCATATAAGGAGAGCTGCAGGGTTGCAGGCTACCCAGTACTGAGCTGGGTATTCAAGCTTTCAGCATTGAACATTAGATAAAATATCTATCAGTTAACTATAGGCCAGGATCCAGCTGTATGGGGAGTAGCAAATGCAGTTCCAATCCACTGAGATTATCTGGGACTCCCATTACGGATCTGTATAAACAAACCAACGCCAGCTCTACACAATGTCCAAGGTTTACGGCACACAGATAGTTAATATAATCCTAAAAACAAGTTTAAGGAGAACTAAAGCTCAAAAAAAAAATTAGTATGGACACGTTACACCTTATGCTCCTGTTCAAGGCCACCACGGCCCCTGAGCAGATCCCCAAGTAGCCCCCCATTTTCATTTCTGCTAATTGACATGCTCTGGGCTGCTGCACTTGGGACTGACTCACAACAAACACTCTATACACAAACACACGCGCAATATAAAATTCGTCATACAGGAGTGATTAGTTCTTAAATACGATTCACATTACATGGCAGCATAGGAACCAGTGTATTCCTGCACCAAAAGGTATTATCAGCTTCTATGACAGATGAAACTTCACTTTCTGCCAATCTTTCCAGCAGCCCAGAGCCCAATGAGCACGTGCAGTGCCACTGACACACACACACAGGACGGCCTAACAAGATCCAAGATGGGGAGCTGCTGTAGACTCTAAACGCTAAAGGCCTGGATCATTATTGTCAAAGGGCTGCTGAACCTCTGGGCTGGTACAGTACGTTCTGTATATCAAATACAGCATTTCAAGCCATATTCATGTTTAGGCTTTAGTTCTCCTTTAAAGTGGCCCTAAGGTAAGACAACAGAAACTACAAATAGGTGTTTTTGTTTTATATCTGGCAACATTAGGTTTATTCTCAACAGTTTGTATATATTCTGGGGGACACGGGTTGAACGTTTTCTAAAAACAAAGTAGAACCAAAATGCAAAGAGCCTGAACTGTGAATGGTTTGGGGCTACTTTACTCGCGTAAAGGCTATCATCTATAACTGACTACACTTCGACAACAGAGGGCAAGTCAAGCCTGGCCTCTAGGTGAGCAATTAACTAGCACAGATTTACCTTGCATTCATTTTCCTTTAAAGAGATACAGACATCATATTGGCTGCTTGTTGTTCTCTATGGAGGTAACCCATCTTCAGCAGCTCTCTGCATTTTCGGGCTACTGAGGATCCAAAAATACACCAGTTGGGCCAACGCAAAGTGCCAGCCCCAGGATATCAGGTCTTGGAGATGGCACTTTGCATTAGTTAAGACTCAATACAATGGTCTCGGTATCACTTTAAAGAGAAAGTTAAGCTTTAAGTAAATTTTTGGTACGTTGCCGTAAATTGTATTCTAAGACCACATGCAATTGGTCTTTAGGCTTTTCCAGCTGCAAATAAGTGGCCAGAGCATAAACATACCAACAAAAGGCTGCAGTTAGAAACATCTCCATCAACCTAATGGGGCTAGGGGTTTCCACACCCAGAGCAGAGGATGTGCCACAACATAGCCCCAAAAGGCATGCTCTGGTCAATGCCATGGCTGCACAAACATCAAGCAAATCGCTAAGAAAACAACTAAAGACCAATTGAAAACCTGCTTAGTTCTCTTTTCCCATTAAATCTGTGCCGGTACCAACAGCCTTTTTTCTTTTTAATTGAAAATAAAAAAAAAAAATTTGGTCTTCTAGTATTAAAAAAGATAGCACCATCGAAATACAAAATTAAAGCATGAACACAAAAAAACACAAAAAAACAAACGATAAACCAGCTCTGGCATCATGTGCTTCTCAACACCTGTATTAAAAAGATAATGTCATATATATATATATATCGCCAAGAAAATGACATAGCGTATCCTACAGAAACCTTCAGTACGTAGAATAAGCACTGGGAGGAGGATTCGATGCCCAATCAAAGCGCGAGGAGAGACTCTGCGGCCCTCCCAGTATGGGAAGGAGAAGCGGGCCAACGTTTACTTTCCAAAGCCGGCCTGGCATACAGTAAAACTCTATAGGGTTCAAGAGCTAGTGTTCCGTAGTAGTACGTCTACTCATTCTCAAGCAGAAGGACCCCAAAAACCCTAGTGATATTGCCTTGGATATTACCCGTAATAAATAAAACTTCACACTCTGAAGACGCAGTACCAACCCATGATCCAAAAAAAAAAAAAGGCACGCAGACATGGAAGGGTTTCTGTACAAACTACCAAGTGGGATTAAAATACAATGGAATCGAAAATACCTTGCTGCTTTTGGTTATTAAGGGGGACCTGTCACCCTAAGAAATAATTCCAAATCCTTTTCTATCAGGTTAGTAGAACAAAATAAACTTTACTTACACTATAAGTGTAAGTAAAGTTCCCCTTTACTCTTGGAATTTACAGTCACAGCAAGCAGGCAGCCGCCATTTTGTGGACACTGTTATTAAGGCAAGTTTTGTATCACCCCCAAATCTTATGTATTTGCCATCTCTGGAGTGCTGAATGGAAAATTGAAGTAATAGCAATTAAAAATCTGAGCTGTCAATCATATATTGCCTGCCCCGCCTCTATGCCGAAGGCATAGAGGTGGGGCAGGCAATACATGATTGACAGCTCAGATTTTTAAATACATTTATAACAGGTATAGATGATTTAATTGAAAAAAGAAATTGGATTTCATGTTTAATTTCTAAGGGACTTTTATTATTGAGCTTTGAGTGTGGGTGACAGGGTATGGAGTGTGGGTGACAGGTCCCTCTTTACATCTTACCAGTTAAAGGCCAAGTAGCGACGGTTGGAGCCAGGTTTAAACAGAGTACAGGTATGGGATCAGTTATCTGGAATACCATTACCCAGAAACCTTTGAACAGGAAGACCAACTTCCATAGACTCCATTTCAATTAAATAATTCCAATTTTTAAAAATGATTTCCCTTTTCTCTGTAATAATAAAACAGTACCTGTACTTGATCCCAACTAAGATATAATTACCCCTTATTGGGGGCAGAACAGCCCTATTGGGTTTATTTCATGGTTAAATGATTCCCTTTTCTCTGTAATAATAGAACAGTTGGGATGAAGTACAGGTACTGTTTTATTATTAGAGAGAAAATGGAATCATTTAACCATTAAATAAACCCAATAGGGCTGTTCTGCCCCCAATAAGGGGTAATTATATCTTAGTTGGGATCAAGTACAGGTACTGTTTTATTATTACAGAGAAAAGGGAATCATTTAACCATGAAATAAACCCAATAGGGCTGTTCTGCCCCAATAAGGGGTAATTATATCTTAGTTGGGATCAAGTACAGGTACTAAGATATAATTACCCCTTAAAGGGGGCAAAACAGTCCTATCGGGTTTGATTAATGTTCAAGTCATTTTAGTACACTTAAAAGGTATGGAAATCTAAAGTACAAAGGTATCCCTTTTCCGGAAAACCAGAGCATTCTGGGTAACAGGTCCCATACCTGTACTTTATAGACGCAGACTCTCTTTAGTACGAATGCAAACACACTATTAAACGAGAATAAAATAAATAGGTGGAACTGCCCTCTTGAAACTAGCCGCAGTTGTTAATGCTAGATCTACTCCCCTCTAGTGCATAGATATTCTGGATCCTCCAAAGGAGAAAAAAAAAAAAAGTATAATTTATGTTAAATAATCCCTTGAACGCCAAAGACTCTTCCCCCCCCCCCCCCCTTTCCCTCCCAACCATAATGAAAACACTCTAGCACCAAAAACTGGTTCTACATTACAACAGAACAGAGTCTGCTAACCTGCACCACACACACACATACACACAGATCTCTCTCAACTACAATTCCCAGCATCTTCCAACAGAGTGACTGCCAGACAATGCCGAGAGTTATAGTTTGGCAACAGCTGAAGTGTCATAGGTTAGCAACCACTGCAGCAGAATATATATATATATATATATGATATGATTCCATGTATACCATGAGAAAAAACGCCGATAATTGCACTTTGTAAACGTAGAGTTCACCAAAAATAAATGGTGAAAAAAAAAAATAAAGGAAAACTAACGTAGCTGCACCCCTTCACCAAAACTCCTACTGCAACTTTTTATAAGCACCCGTCCCAAGTACAAGACTTGTCCATGTCGAACTAAATATTAAATACTGACAATTGCGGAGTTTCTGAGAGTCCGGCCCCTTCGCTGCGCCGGGCCATCAAGCTGAAGATCAGAGAACTTTCTGAAGACACTGTGGGTAGAGTTTAGCGACTGCACATTCAAAATGGCGGCCCAGATCCCACAGCCGCTCCGGCGTTTCGTACACTTTTTTCCAACTGTCCGCTATCTCGTCGTATTGGTAGAGGGAGTTTTTCCTGCTCGTCCGGAACACGAATTCTTCCACGCTGACCTGGGTCGCTCGGACGAAGAGGTGAAGTTTACTTTTAAAAACCACCAGCTTGATGTACGGGTTCGAAGACTGCTCGCAGGGAAGATCTTTTTTCCGAGTCCACCGGTTTTGCTCCACGTCGTAGGCCTCCACGGTGAGAACGCGGTGATTTCCACGGATTCCAGCTACATAGTAGATGGAATCTTTGTACACGGCTGCCATTCCTTGAACTCGAGGCGCAGTCATGGGGGTTAGGTAACACCAGTAGTCTCGTGGGGGGTCATAGCAAAGGAACACCTCCCCTAGATTATAAAGGTACAAGATTAACATCCAAGTGTATAAATGCTTAAACAGAACAAATGCATTATACAAAGATATATATTTATAATACACGGTTTGGTCATTTCCCTATGGGACCAAACGGTAAATGATATCCTTATAATTAGAGCTTAGTGATGTAATTTGTCACATGACTCACTAAAACTTGTATATTATAATAAATAAAGTACCCCCTGTTCTAAAATACGAGGATATTTTCAGCCTTGTGCTTTATATATGGTCATGAAACTCATCGGTGACTTATAATATCCCTATATTTTACAATAGGGGGTACTTTATTCACTATATATTATAAGGAACTCCTCTGTGACTTATAATATCCTTATATTTTACAATAGGGGGTCCTTTATTCGCTATATATTATAAGGAACTCCTCGGGGGCTTATAATATCCCTATATTTTATAATAGGGGGTCCTTTATTCGCTATATATTATAAGGAACTCCTCGGGGACTTATAATATCCTTATATTTTACAATATTACATTTTTTACATTAACATTTATTTATAAAGCGCCAACATATTCCGCAGCGCTGTACAATAAGTGGGTTACATACGTTGGACATACAGAGTAACATATAAAGCAATCAGTAACCGATACAAGAGGTGAAGAGGGCCCTGCCCAAAAGAGGTACTTTATTCACTATATACTATAAGGAACTTCTCGGGGGCTTATAATATCCCTATATGTTACAATAGGGGGTACTTTATTCACTATATATTATAAGGAACTCCTCGGGGGCTTATAATATCCCTATATGTTACAATAGGAGGTACTTTATTCACTATAAGGAACTCCTTGGGGGGTCCTCCTCCCAAAAACCTTTTCCTGCATAATGAAAGAAAATGTAATTCTAAGCAACATTATAACACATACACATTAACTAATATCTAATTGTAGTTAATTAGCCCTTTCTGTTCTGTGAGGGACAGAAGTCAGGGCTCCTTCAGGAATTTAAATCAGCTGGCTTGCAACATTGTTTCAGGAGTCGGAGTCAGAGCCAGAAGTGCAGAGAACAGGCAGAAACTGCTGCCAATAGCAATGTATAAACAGCTTTAAAACCACTGAACATTCACAATTTATGTATATTGGAAAGTTGCTTCGAATTACATTTGTTTCCCCAACTATGCAAATATTTGGGTGGGACCCCTTTAAGTTTGCCAGACTCCGCTAAGTAGGAACAGGAAATGTCCCCTAGGACATTGCTGTTCAAAGCAAATTTAAAGGGGAACTCCATATATAGTGGATGCATAGTGGGTTATGTAGTTCCTGCACGCTGTCTGTAAGCTGGGGAGACGTTATTACAATTTGTAACATCAATGTTTTAGTCCCTCCTCCCCTGCCAGCAGTTATTAACGCACAATATCTGTGATCTAGTAAGAAGAGTCAGTCGATTCGAGGGGTCTTGCCCTAAAGCAGGTTCTGCCCAATAATATATAAAGTCAGACTGTCTACGGGAAAAGGTATGGTAGCTCCCACACACGTGCATAAATACAGATAATCATGGGAGTGTTCTCTGCAAACAATAAGCTGTGCCTTCATAAAACAGCATCTGATGGAACAACATGGCAGCCATCACTGCTTTGTATAAAGTAACATACATGCTGCGTAGGCTTTGCATAATTACACAAAAACACAACAAAAAAGATAAGCCATGTTTATCAAACAAATCTTACCTGCTAAGGACTCACCATCACAACCTGGGAATATAACTTGCAAGATAAAGAATACTCAGCGGGACTCATTTATCAACACTGGGCAGGTATAGAACATTGAATGCAACAATTTGACTGGCTGCCACGGGCAAATTTGCCCAGTGTTGAAAAGAAATATTTGTTCCTAGGCTACAGAACACCAGCATTCTTAAACACAGAATTATGAACAGTAGATACTGGCTGTTGCCCAGCAAGAGTTTGACTATAATTTTATACCAATATCCTGCTGTAGTAATTCAGCAAGGCCACACCCCACCCCCGCTATATTTGCTTTTAGCCATGTTCCCTTGTACTAAGCACAATTCAGCAGGAACAGCCCCCTAAGTTTGCTCATAGCCTGTACAGAGAGATACCATAAAACTATGGCAGCATAGGGATTCCCTTGTACTAAGCACAATTCAGCAGGAACAGCCCCCTAAGTTTGCCCATAGCCTGTACAGAGAGATACCATAAAACTATGGCAGCATAGGGATTCCCCTGTACTAAGCACAATTCAGCAGGAACAGCCCCTAAGTTTTCTCATAGCCTGTACAGAGAGATACCATAAAACTATGGCAGCATAGGGATTCCCTTGTACTAAGCACAATTCAGCAGGAACAGCCCCTAAGTTTTCTCATAGCCTGTACAGAGAGTTACTATAAAACTACGACTGTTCGCACAGTGCAGGGTACATATTTAATATACCTCCACCAGCAGTCAAGTTTAGCAAGATATTGCTAAGTAAATTAAGTAAGCATTCTAGGATTTCTCATAATATTGCCAGTGGGGCACCAACTTGGTGAGTCAAGGAAAAGAATTATGCAACTCTAAGGGGCTGATTTACTAACCCACGAATCCGACCCGAATTGGAAAAGTTCCGACTTGAAAACGAACATTTTGCGACTTTTTCGTATGTTTTGCGATTTTTTCGGATTCTGTACGAATTTTTCGTTACCAATACGATTTTTGCGTAAAAACGCGAGTTTTTCGTATCCATTACGAAAGTTGCGTAAAAATTTGCGCATTTTTCGTAGCGTTAAAACTTACGCGAAAAGTTGCGCATTTTTCGTAGCGTTAAAACTTAACGCTACGAAAAATGCGCAACTTTTCGCGTAAGTTTTAACGCTACGCAAAATGCGCAACTTTTTACGCAACTTTCGTAATGGATAGGAAAACTCGCGTTTTTACGCAAAAATCGTATTGGATCCGAAAAATTCGTAAAGAATCCGAAAAAATCGCAAAACATACGAAAAAATCGCAAAGTACCGATCATTACGAAAAAAACGCAATCGGACTCCATTCGACCCGTTCGTGGGTAAGTAAATCAGCCCCTAAGGGTAAGGTCCCACGGAGAGATTTGTCAATCATGATAGATCTCTGCTACATGAGGCGACTAATCTCTCCGAAATGCCTTTCCCCCTCAAAGGGAATTGGCAGTGGAAAGGCCTACGCATCGCTTCGGCTTTCCAAAGTTGTGCATAGTTTTCTCCTACAGGCAACTTCCACGGCTTCGGAAAACTGTGTGGTGAGTGGCAGGTGTGCAGAGGATGCCCACACTGCTGTTTAAAAACATCAATAAAATGGCTTACCCTGTAGAATATAGATTTTGTCTTTGTATTCCACAGCACTATGAAACTCCATTGCCACTGGCATTAAACTCACAGCTGTCCAACAGTTGTCTCTGGTATCGTAGCACTCAACAGATTTGAGAGGATTGCGCCCATCCCCTTCATAAACGCGGCCCCCAATAGCGTATAATTTACCACAACAATGAACCAGTTTGCAGCCTATTCGCGCTCGGAGCAAGGGGGCCTTAGGCAGCCATCGATTGCTTGAATGGTCGTACAACCAGAAGTCACTTTCTGCCTTGTGGTCTATGCAGACGTCATTGTTACTCGGCCTATACCCCCCCGCAATGTAGAGTTCATTATCTGGCGTCACAAGGATCCCAACTTCTCTCAAGTCACCAGGCGGTTTGCATAGTTTATAGACTTTTCCTGTCAGTGTGTCCAGACAAGGCACAGTTTGCTTTTTTCCTGAGTGTTTGTTTGCGGCCTCGAAGCAGATGATCATTTCAGAAGCGGTCATGCCCAGTCTCCGAGTACAGCAATTGGCACTAATCTTTCCCTTCTGTACTCTGTTTATGGGCATGGCCTGTGCAAATATGGGAGGGATCTGTTCCACAAATGTCTCTTCCATGAGGGGCATGCGGATACATTTGGCAAATATTTCCGGAAGATGCATTTCTCTCGTCTCCTGCTCGTGCTCATACCAGCTGATGATGCTGTCGTAAACGTGCTCTTCCTTCTCCACATCCAAGTCGTCGCTGTTCAATATGCTTATCAGTTGGTCTTTCCTCAGGTGCAGAAACTCTTGCTCTTTGGTGACGTACAGAAACTTTTTGCGGATGTAGTCTTGGGCTTTCTCCTTAAGTTCCTGATGGCCGTAGTGATCAGCAAAGCTAAAGACTCCGATACAGTTTTGTGGTTCCAAGCGGCTAATCATATACTGCGCGCACTGATCCTGGAGAGAAGGGATCTGGAAGATGCTCGCCGCAGTGAATAATGCTTGGACGTTTGCCTCGGTTAGCTGAACTCTGGATGTATATGCATAGTTCAATACAAGTTGCATCGACTCTGCTTCAATTCCGACTAACCGCACTTCTTTCTGGGTGCTCTCTGTAAGGCCGCTAGTGAACATAGATCTATATAAAAAGAAAAAAAAAAGCAAGCATAAGGAATTAATATTTGACACAGAAAGGAATAAATATAGGAAATGTATGGGTTATATATAAAAGAGGGACTTGTTTACAAAGATAATGCTAACCCCCTGCCACCAATAAGGATTTATTGCTTCTATTATTTTTTGACCAACTAACACTTGAAGGAAAAGGAAGGCATTTTATTGCCAATAGATTAGCCACAATAGTGCAAGCTAAAACAGCTTTAACATACCTGAGTTAGCCCTAGAAGCTCCCTCTGTATAACATAGCAGCTGCCATTTTAGCTCTGGCTGCTGGTAGCTCTGATTACAGCACAGTTGGAAGGGGGAGAGAGGATAGAGGAGCAAAATGAGCAGGCTTGTGACGTGCCCTGAAGGAATTTTCTGACACAGAAGAACGTGTACACAAAAGAAAATAAATCCCGTGTTTCTTTTGATGGAGAACAGCTTTTCTGTGAGTGCTTATGGCTGTATTTACATAGACCTTTCTCAAGTTTTTCCCAGATATGTCCACCTCAAGGCTGGTGATATCAGACTGATCCCATCATTCTGGCCGGAGGGCCAAACGAATGAATCACAATAATGGAATGTAAGCCTTTGGAGCAAGGACTGCTGCATCAATGAGCCAAAGCACTCCTCACCCTGACAGGAATTTTAAACCTGCCCAATTGATATCTGCCAGGTTTTCGGCCAGATATATGTCTAGCAGTCCTGTCTGAGGGTCCCATAAATGTGCCAATAAGCTACCAACTTGGTCCATTAGCAGCTTTTATTGGCCCGTGTATGGCCACCTTAACTCCTAATTGGTCACCATACTAAAGCTCTCCCTCCTATAGAAGTGCAATGGATTGGTACATATTGCTGCTGCTGCTTCTATTATAGTTGACAAATGGTGAACCTTTGTTATGTGGACAAAGACCATAACATATCTTCACTATGCTCCTAAAATACCACAACAAAATCCAAAATATTAAATAGTTTAAAGGCAAAGCTTCAATCTTGTTGTTTCATTGCACTTATGTATGGCTGCCAATGCATTAATATGGATAGCAAACAAAGAAAATACATTGGTTGGTTGTGGTTTGAATAAAAACTGTGGCAAAGATTTATTTAACTGAGAAGGAAAGTAACAATCACTGGGGGCGCAAAGGCAGAAAGAGGTTTGCTTTGACCCTGGGCTGGTGCAGTTTTTTGCTAACAGGAGATTAATATTTGGAGATGCACTCCCATATGTACTGTGTTAGTATCAATAATTATTCTTTGGTACTCACTGCAGGGGTCCCCTGGAAGATCCACAAATATTACATATAAATGTAGAAACAGTAGGGCACTCAAATTTCCCAAAAAGTTTTATTTACATAAGAACCGACCCCCCCCCAGTGATTATACCCTTTCCTTCTCCTTTAAACCATCTTGTCATAAAATGCCTAACAACGTTGCACTCTTGCCCACGGACCTCCATTCAAGTAAGACATGCAGGATGCACGTATAATGTTGCTGGGGTTCAGTAGCTCATACCTGAAGTAAGGACTGATTGCTGCAAGAACATTTCTGTGACAAGAAAAATGTTTTCCGTGATCCACTTGCACCACGATATCCGTCAGCTTGCCCTCGTCGTACATTGCTTTAAGTTGCTGGAGAATACTGCAGGCATGGTAGGGGTCCATAGCACTGCTGACAGGATTGGAAGGGGGGATTCCATTCTGCGTCTGTACATACTTGGCTACTTCTGAAATAGGAAAAAAAAAAGCATATATATAGGTTTTTTACTCAAATATGATATGACGAGGGGTACAAAGAGCTGACAATGTGCAACCCTAAGTGGCACTGAGCTGCACACTGCCAACAACAAAAAGCCCTTATACCAAACATACCAATGTTTGTCGTACTGTTCAATTCACTTTCAAAGCCAACTGTATAGATAGCTAGTAAGCAGATCTTTTTCCAATTTGACCACACAAGTGTTTGGCAAGACTGGCTGGATCCAATCATTTGGCCCACAGGCCAGTAATGAGCTTACACAGGAGGCCCATGGAGTCTCATTAGGATAAAACTGCATTTAAAGCTCAATGTGATCCTTGCCCAAGATGAATATCCAAGCCTTTCTCCCCCACAAAGTGAGGGAGGCCATTATTTTGGCACCCTTTCATGGCCAAATAAACTGCCAATTTGGCAGGAGCGGCAGCTAAAATTGACCCATTTAAATTAAGCAATACTGCTAGTACACCAGTGAGATTATTTCAACTTTCATAGGTATGGGCAAACTAAGATCTGGCCCACAGAAATTCAGTGTCAAAAGGGACCCACTGGGACTAAAGCAAGGAAAGGGATATATCTGTGAAAGTCATACAGATAAGACTACAGGACAATAGCCTTGGAAATCAAAGAGGAAAGAAGAGGAAGCATACCAGTGGAAGCTGTAGAGGAAGGTGTCTGCGCCATATTCATGGGAGCGATAGGTAAGGGTGATGTATGAAGTAAAGGATTCAGAGCCATAGCCAGGGAAACTGCAGAACAAAGAAAGAAGAGACAGAGCTATACCTACGGGAACTGAACACAATAAACTGCACAGAGACACTTCCTTGGGTGTTTCAGATCAAAGAAAGAGAAGAGAGGGCAGAGGCCACCCAAGTGAAGGCCAAATCAGGCAGATTTGATTGTTTAGCCCTGGGCTAGAAATCAGGTACAATGCAGGCTCACTGGAAGAGGACTAAGGAATTCCTTAAGGTGGCCATACACAGGCAGATTTGGGTTCTTCAGACCGATTCGGCAGTTTATCTGCGCATGTATAAAGGACTCCTGACGATCTTATGTTTTCTGGCTGAGAGACGGCCAGATGTCGATGTTGTTGTAATTTGAGTGGATCTTAATGTGTATGGCCACCTTAACATGCCCAACAGAGATTTGGCCAAATTTTATCTGTCAGGAAAGCAGTCGGGAGAAACCAATAAACTTGGTCCGGAAGATATCCATTTTCATACAAATTGAACACCTTGTAGAGATCAACGGAATATTGTCACGTTGTCATTGTGCTCTGTAGATCTATAAACCAGAAACAACCTCAAACTTATTCGGACCCCTTGTCCCAGAGCATATCATCCTTCTAATAAGTCACTTACCACAAAAATTAAAATTCCACCCAAACGCCCTTATTTGCACTAATGATACCAGCAGACTGTGGAAGTTGAGGTTCATTAACAAGATGTACATGTTGCTAGTAATTGGTATAAGATCCTGCACATTGTATCCAAGTATAATAATTAAACCCTTATGTAAAGGGATACGTGGAACCAGAATCCTACATGGGGTATAAAGTTCAACTTATGATTTTTACCCAGTCTGCTATATCTAGGAGGCATGTGTCCTATAGTGTAAACACTGAGGATTCTGAATTAGCATAGTGATGTATGGGTGTGACTTACTAAAATGCACCACTGCAGTTGCCTGTAGCAAGTAAAAAGATCAGAAGAGAAAGTGTCAAAATCATCTGTAGGAAACAGGAGGTGTGGGAAGTCCAGAAGGGTGCCAAAATAATGCCCTGTGAATGGCAACAAGTATGTAACAATAATGCCATAGGAAAGAGGCTTGTAAATTGGGCATATAATGTTCAGGAATCACACCCTGCGAATGGGGGGGGTGTAGGCAACCGTGCCCTGGGGGGGGGGGGGGGGGGTGTAGGCAACCGTGCCCTGGGGGGGGGGGGGGGTGTAGGCAACCGTGCCCTGGGGGGGGGGGGCTGTAGGCAACCGTGCCCTGGGGGGGGGGGTGTAGGCAACCGTGCCCTGGGGGGGGGGGGGTGTAGGCAACCGTGCCCTGGGGGGGGGTGTAGGCAACCGTGCCCTGGGGGGGGGGGGGTGTAGGCAAACCGTGCCCTGGGGGGGGGGTGTAGGCAACCGTGCCCTGGGGGGGGGGGGGGTGTAGGCAACCGTGCCCTGGGGGGGGGGGGTGTAGGCAACCGTGCCCTGGGGGGGGGGGGTGTAGGCAACCGTGCCCTGGGGGGGGGGGTGTAGGCAACCGTGCCCTGGGGGGGGGGGGTGTAGGCAACCGTGCCCTGGGGGGGGGGGGTGTAGGCAACCGTGCCCTGGGGGGGGGGGGTGTAGGCAAACCGTGCCCTGGGGGGGGGGGTGTAGGCAACCGTGCCCTGGGGGGGGGGTGTAGGCAACCGTGCCCTGGGGGGGGGGTGTAGGCAACCGTGCCCTAGCGGGTAGGCAACCGTGCCCTAGCGGGTAGGCAACCGTGCCCTAGCGGGTAGGCAACCGTGCCCTAGCGGGTAGGCAACCGTGCCCTAGCGGGTAGGCAACCGTGCCCTAGCGGGTAGGCAACCGTGCCCTAGCGGGTAGGCAACCGTGCCCTAGCGGGTAGGCAACCGTGCCCTAGCGGGTAGGCAACCGTGCCCTAGCGGGTAGGCAACCGTGCCCTTGCGGGTAGGCAACCGTGCCCTTGCGGGTAGGCAACCGTGCCCTAGCGGGTAGGCAACCGTGCCCTAGGATTAAAGTATGAAATGCCCTTATAATCATGTGCTAGAGATTAGGTACATGATACATAAATCCAAAGGGAGCACCATAACCCACAGAGAGGACCCAGAGAGCCAACAAAGCCCAGGGCACCATTCCATGCACTCAAAGCATTAATAGCTGGGAGCCCACAGACTCACAAGGGCCCGCTTGTATAAAGCCCAATAGCAGATACCTGCTTTATAATTGTCACTGGCTAAACCCGCTGGCTAAGCCCCCAGGGAAAGTGAAGTTCAGCAAAAGCCACAGGTTGCAAAGCCCTTGAGTGTAAATACTTACCCCCCACCTCCTGAATTACTCAGTGCCCCCCTCCATTAATCAAGCGGCAAGTCCCACAGCCTATAGGAGAAAAGCTTTCCCCTCAAAACCAACTACAAATACCCAAAGCGGAGCCGGCCTCTCCCAGCCCCAAACAACCCACCTCCCTGTGCAGCCATTCTCCTCCTCCTCCTCCTCCGGCTCCAGCCTGTGCAGGAAACGTCACTTACTTCCTTTGGGGAACCCGGATGTTGCTTATCGGCCAATCACAGCTGCCGGAGTCTGTTCCTGCCGCGTTTCTATTGGACGGGCCGCCGCGAAGCACGTCGGTAGTTGTTGTTGTTGTCTGGGGCAAGCCGGGTGAAGAGTGGGCGGGGCGTTACTCTGCGTGACGTGTCACAGGCGCGCAGGGCATGCTGGGAGAAGGTACGGCCTGAGAGGCAGCTGCGGGGCAAGTTTGTGTTATTAGCGGCGCCTGAAGGGAGGAGCTAGGAGTTATTGGGTGTCACAAGGGGAGGGGCCTGGTGTAGTACAAGATACATAGCAACTTAGCATTTGGACTCTTTCAGTAATGCGAGTCTCTATGTTTGCCCAGTAGCAGTAACGCCTAGCAACCTATTCAGTTGTTTTAAACAGTTGACCAGTGAATTCTACCTGCTGGTTGGTTGCTATGGGTTACTGCTCCTTGTGTCTTTTTATTGCATAACCCAATTTTTGCCCTTTGAAATATCCCAACTGTATGGAAGTGTTTAAGAGCTTTTATGGTCAGAAATTAAAGAAACTAATGCCAAAATCAATGGAGGGTGCCAATGTGTTAGGCTCATCTATAAAGAAATAGACAAACCAGGGGTAGTGGCTGCGTGGCACTGCCACCTTGTTCCTGCCTCTTGGATATACTTGTGTGCAGAACGTCAGAGATTTGTGTAAAGGTATGGGATCCCTTATCCAGAAACCCATTATCCAGAAAGCTCCGAATTATGGAAAGCCTGTCTCCCATAGACTCCATTTTAATCAAATAATTCTAATTTTTAAAAATTGATTTTCTTTTTCGCTTTAATAATAAAACAGTACCTGTACTTGATCCCAACTAAGATATAATTACCCCTTATTTGGGGCAGAACAGCCCTATTGGGTTTATTTAATGGTTAAATGATTCCCTTTTCTCTGTAATAATAAAACAGTACCTGTACTTGATCCCAACTAAAATATAATTACCCCTTATTGGGGGCAGAACAGCCCTATTGGGTTTATTTAATGGTTAAATGATTCCCTTTTCTCTGTAATAATAAAACAGTACCTGTACTTGATCCCAACTAAGATATAATTACCCCTTATTGGGGGCAGAACAGCCCTATTGGGTTTATTTCATGGTTAAATGATTCCCTTTTCTCTGTAATAATAAAACAGTACCTGTACTTGATCCCAACTAAGATATAATTACCCCTTATTGGGGGACAGAACAGCCCTATTGGGTTTATTTAATGGTTAAATGATTCCCTTTTCTCTGTAATAATAAAACAGTACCTGTACTTGATCCCAACTAAGATATAATTACCCCTTATTGGGTTTAATTAATGTTTTTTAGCAGACAAGTTATGGAGATCCAAATTACGGAAAGATCCCTTATCCGGAATACCCTTGGTCCCAAGCATCCTGGATAACAGGTCATATACCTGTACTGTGAATGTGTTTAGCTTAATTCATCACGGTTCGTCTCCAGAACAACATGGCCGCTACCTGCTATACACAATAGTACCCTGGTGTGGTGTTTTATTTTTTTTAAACAAAGGAGCACTGGTTTAGGGTAAGGGGCTATTGCTTGGTGTCACTGGGCAGCAGTTGGATTCATTGGGGGTGCCAATGTTAGAACCCCTCCAGTGAATGTAATCAACAAGTTTTACCCAGGGAAATAACTAACAGTGCTATGCCAGTTTTACTCTACCACAGGAATGCACTAGGGACAATTGGGAAAGTTAAATAAAATGGCAGCATGGAGCTTTGTTAGTTTCTCCCCTGGGCAGAGCACCGACACTGTATTCACTGGGGGTGCTGATAAGAATCCTTTTCCAAATTTCAGCTGATTTCCCTGTTCATGATGGGTGGTGAATTGCTTTTTTGATTTAGTTTCTTCTGTAGGCAAGCCTGGGGGTGCAGAGGTAACACTGATAGGCTGAAATGTAAAGGCGTGGAAGAGCCAGCAGCTGTCAGAACTATGATAGGAGTATGAAGACACACAGAGCTACTAGTAGCAGCTACTTGTCACGGCTACTAAATCAGACAATGCTGATCATTTACTGATAATTGTCTCTACGTGTGTTTTAGCAGAGGCAATTCTCAGTATTGTCTATGGCAGGGGATTTTCTGGCATTTAGTAGCTGACAAGTAGCTGCTTCTAGTAGCTCAGTGTGTCTTCACCCTAACGGGTGAAGTGGTGGTCCAGACTAATGGTCTGTTTCATTTTCTATGTAACATTGGTCCAGATTCAGCACCAAGATCATTGTATTTTTATTTCAATATCAGGAATAAAGTTCCTTAAGGGCAATGGCACACAGCGAAGTTTAACCGAAGTGTGCCACTGCCCTTAGGGAATTAAAGATAAGATGATCTTGGTGCTGAAAAATGCCTTCCCACTGCAATAACTTGAATCGCCAGTGGAAAGGCATATGCGCCAGTTTTTTTCCTGCACTGCTGCCTGGGGAGGCCTAGCTTTGATTTAGGTATAACCCATTAATGAGAGAAACAGCAGTGTGAGAGATGTGTGTGCAAATCAGGCTAACGTTTTTCCTATTAATAGGAGAAAATCATTGGCAATATGTCCTCTTCTCTCTTTCAGATCTCATCAACTGGATCTGGGTACTGACAGTGCCATCAGCAGATTGTGACAGAGACTGAAAAAGACCTTTGAGACAAATCCATCCTCATACTGGCCCGATGAGACGCCAGGCTAAGCACCTTGCTCTAATGCAAGCCCTCCATCGTCGAAGTAATTTTAAATAAGAAATGTTTTATGCACAAAGTTGGCTTTATTTTTGGCAGATTGAGCCACATAACTGGCCAGTAGTCGATATAGTTGTGGGGCAGTAACAAGTCCTTATAACTGGCCAGTAGTCGATATAGTTGTGGGGCAGTAACAAGTCCTTATTACTGGCCAGCAGTCGATAGAGTTGTGGGGCAGTAACAAGTCCTTATTACTGGCCAGCAGTCGATATAGTTGTGGGGCAATAACAAGTCCTTATTACTGGCCAGCAGTCGATATAGTTGTGGGGCAGTAACAAGTCCTTATAACTGGCCAGCAGTCGATATAGTTGTGGGGCAGTAACAAGTCCTTATTACTGGCCAGCAGTCGATATAGTTGTAGGGCAGTAACAGTCCTTATAACTGGCTAGTAGTCGATATAGTTGTGGGGGAATAACAGTCCTTATAACTGGCCAGTAGTCAATATAGTTGTGGGGCAGTAACAAGTCCTTATAACTGGCCAGTAGTCGATATAGTTGTGGGGCAGTAACAAGTCCTTATAACTGGCCAGCAGTCAATATAGTTGTGGGGCAGTAACAAGCCCTTATTACTGGCCAGCAGTCGATATAGTTGTGGGGCAGTAACAAGCCCTTATAACTGGCCAGCAGTCGATATAGTTGTGGGGCAGTAACAAGTCCTTATTACTGGCCAGCAGTCGATATAGTTGTGGGGCAGTAACAAGTCCTTATTACTGGCCAGCAGTCGATATAGTTGTGGGGCAGTAACAAGTCCTTATTACTGGCCAGCAGTCGATATAGTTGTGGGGCAGTAACAAGTCCTTATAACTGGCCAGCAGTCGATATAGTTGTGGGGCAGTAACAAGTCCTTATAACTGGCCAGCAGTCGATATAGTTGTAGGGCAGTAACAGTCCTTATAACTGGCCAGTAGTCGATATAGTTGTGGGGGAATAACAGTCCTTATAACTGGCCAGTAGTCAATATAGTTGTGGGGCAGTAACAAGTCCTTATAACTGGCCAGCAGTCGATATAGTTGTGGGGGAATAACAGTCCTTATAACTGGCCAGTAGTCAATATAGTTGTGGGGCAGTAACAAGTCCTTATTACTGGCCAGCAGTCAATATAGTTGTGGGGCAGTAACAAGTCCTTATTACTGGCCAGCAGTCGATATAGTTGTAGGGCAGTAACAGTCCTTATAACTGGCTAGTAGTCGATATAGTTGTGGGGGAATAACAGTCCTTATAACTGGCCAGTAGTCAATATAGTTGTGGGGCAGTAACAAGTCCTTATAACTGGCCAGTAGTCGATATAGTTGTGGGGCAGTAACAAGTCCTTATAACTGGCCAGCAGTCAATATAGTTGTGGGGCAGTAACAAGCCCTTATTACTGGCCAGCAGTCGATATAGTTGTGGGGCAGTAACAAGCCCTTATAACTGGCCAGCAGTCGATATAGTTGTGGGGCAGTAACAAGTCCTTATTACTGGCCAGCAGTCGATATAGTTGTGGGGCAGTAACAAGTCCTTATTACTGGCCAGCAGTCGATATAGTTGTGGGGCAGTAACAAGTCCTTATAACTGGCCAGCAGTCGATATAGTTGTGGGGCAGTAACAAGTCCTTATAACTGGCCAGCAGTCGATATAGTTGTAGGGCAGTAACAGTCCTTATAACTGGCCAGTAGTCGATATAGTTGTGGGGGAATAACAGTCCTTATAACTGGCCAGTAGTCAATATAGTTGTGGGGCAGTAACAAGTCCTTATAACTGGCCAGCAGTCGATATAGTTGTGGGGGAATAACAGTCCTTATAACTGGCCAGTAGTCAATATAGTTGTGGAGCAGTAACAAGTCCTTATAACTGGCCAGTAGTCGATATAGTTGTGGGGGAATAACAGTCCTTATTACTGGCCAGCAGTCGATATAGTTGTGGGGCAGTAACAAGTCCTTATTACTGGCCAGCAGTCGATATAGTTGTGGGGCAGTAACAAGTCCTTATTACTGGCCAGCAGTCGATATAGTTGTGGGGCAGTAACAAGTCCTTATTACTGGCCAGCAGTCGATATAGTTGTAGGGCAGTAACAGTCCTTATAACTGGCTAGTAGTCGATATAGTTGTGAGGGAATAACAGTCCTTATAACTGGCCAGTAGTCAATATAGTTGTGGGGCAGTAACAAGTCCTTATAACTGACCAGCAGTCGATATAGTTGTGGGGCAGTAACAAGTCCTTATAACTGGCCAGCAGTCGATATAGTTGTAGGGCAGTAACAAGTCCTTATTACTGGCCAGCAGTCGATATAGTTGTGGGGCAGTAACAAGTCCTTATAACTGGCCAGCAGTCGATATAGTTGTGGGGCAGTAACAAGTCCTTATAACTGGCCAGCAGTCGATATAGTTGTGGGGCAGTAACAAGTCCTTATTACTGACCAGCAGTCGATATAGTTGTGGGGCAGTAACAAGTCCTTATTACTGGCCAGCAGTCGATATAGTTGTGGGGCAGTAACAAGTCCTTATAACTGGCCAGCAGTCGATATAGTTGTGGGGCAGTAACAAGTCCTTATAACTGGCCAGCAGTCGATATAGTTGTAGGGCAGTAACAGTCCTTATAACTGGCCAGTAGTCGATATAGTTGTGGGGGAATAACAGTCCTTATAACTGGCCAGTAGTCAATATAGTTGTGGGGCAGTAACAAGTCCTTATAACTGGCCAGCAGTCGATATAGTTGTGGGGGAATAACAGTCCTTATAACTGGCCAGTAGTCAATATAGTTGTGGGGCAGTAACAAGTCCTTTTAACTGGCCAGTAGTCGATATAGTTGTGGGGGAATAACAGTCCTTATAACGGGCCAGTAGTCAATATAGTTGTGGGGCAGTAACAAGTCCTTATAACTGGCCAGGGGTCGATGCAGACAGCAGGCAGTAATAAGTCCATTAGGCAGACAAAATTTCTGGACGGGCAGCAGACAATAAGTCTTTATAACAGGCCAAGGGTCAAAACCAAGATTCAAGTACATGTGCTATATTATTGTAATAATCCAGTACAGCAGTGGCATAACGTGAAGGGGCAATGCCGCCTCCCACAAAAATCTTGTGTGTGGCGGGGAGCTAAACAGCAACTCCAAGGGTTCTTAGCCAACAGATTAAGGCAGTGAGAATGTTATACCAAGGGCTTTAGATGAGCCTGGCCTCTAATGGCTTGGGAGCCTTTGGTGTATCTGCTGCCCTCTTTTAGTGCAGTGGGAATAGTTAAAGGGGTTGTTCAACTTCAGGGTGAAGACACACTGGGCCACTAGTAGCATTAAGGATGAAGACACATGGAGCTACTTAGTAGCAGCTACTTGTCACGGCTACTAAACTCCAGAAAATCCCCTGCCATAGACAATACTGAGCATTGCCTCTGCTAAAACACACGTAGAGACTGTTATCTGTAAATGATAAGCATTGTCTTTTTTAGTAGCCACGACAAGTAGCTGCTACTAGTAGCTCTGTGTGTCTCCACCCTCAGGTTAACTTTTAGTATTTTACAATGGGAAGGAAAAATAGGAGAGCAGTGGGGTAAAATAATGTTCAAATTAAACAGAGGGTGTTTTAAAAGTCAGAAGTAACTTGTAATAAAATGGACACAAACTGATAGGGAGAAATGCCACAGATATTCTCAAATCAATACATAGAATTAATCAAGGGCATATTTAGATTTTTATCTATAATCTGAGTACTTTAGTTCTTAGATTCCGTTACACCGCTGTGTTGAACTTGCATTTTTAATAACATCATCACTCAAGTACCTTCAACCACAGGTCAGTTTCGTACTGTTGCATAAAGGCATTCTTAAAGGACAACCGAACCTGCCCCACACCCTCCAATTTTAATCAGTAGCCATGCCCCACAATGTCACCCTTGCCTTCCTTCTCCCTATTCACATTGAAGTGGCCCAGATGGGTTGGTGGCCACATTTGGTTTCCAACTCCCTGCTAGTTATTGCTGAGCAGGATCATGCACAGTGGAAGCTGATCTGTTCCTGGTTGGAGATCACTGCCAGGGGTACAGGCAGCAGGCATTATTAGGGTGGGATGGGGGTGTTTGTAATTAAGAGAAGATGGGTGGTTTAGTTTAGCAGGGCAATGCTGGGGCCCTGTTTGGAAGCAGACACTCCTACATTTTGGGAGATGTTTCAGTTTTCCCTATGGGGCATTGATAAAGAACTGTACCATTTTTGAAGTCTGACCTTTTTTTCTCTTTTTTCTGCAGATCGTATCAGACAGCTAAGGCAGTTCAGGGCTCGACAGCAGCCCCCTGGTACTCCACCTTCCATGGATACCAACACCCCTTCAGTTTCTGGCACCGACTCTGAAACTTGCTTATCTGTTTCCTTTGATACTGGCAGCTCTGCACACTCTGAAGCTTTCTCACCTGCAAGCTCTGGTGCTGGCATACCTGCAGAATCTGACCCTGTCTCCGTTGCAGAGACTGGAATTGGTACCTCTGATGCCACTGAGCCTGTAGCATTTGGCTCTGGTTCCTCTGCAGACTCTGCCACTGCTTCAGACATGAACAGTGACACTTTTTCTGAATCTTATGCATACTCTGACACTGTTTCCTATATCTACTCTGGAAACAACTCTACTAATTTTGACTCCTATCTATACTCCAACAATGACTCCTGGGAGTACCCTGACTCCAATAGCTTCTCTGATGCCAGCACATATGTATACTCCGAGGCTGGCATACCTGTTATCTCCGACTCTGCATCTCCTATTGCCTCTGACCCTGGCTCACCTGCAGCCTCCAACACTGGCTCCTATGCAATCACTTATCCTGACAAAATTGAAAGTCTGTTTGGCAACTCACCTACAGTCTCTGATGCAGGCTCACATGGCAAGCTACCGTTAGCCCCACAGTCTATTATACAAGGGGCCTCCCCCCCTATATCACATGTAGTCTCACACCCTGGTCCTCCTGCAGCCAAACACTATACACCCCCTGCAGCCTCATCAACAGAAGTTTCTCCCAGCAGATTAATAGCTCCTGGTGCCGGCACACCTACAGTCTCTGACATGGGATCAACCGTTGGCTTACCTGCAGCCATGCACAATGGCTTTCCTGCATCCTCACACTCTGTCCTGCCTGCAGAAGCACCACCGGCTTCACTGGCAGAGGTTCCAGCCCTGCTAAGCATCCAGAAACGACTAGATGCCCTACATGCTGAGATACATGAGATGAGGAAAGAAATATCCTTCCACTTCAACCAACTCTTCACCCGACTGCAGTAATGTCAAAGGGATTCCATTTTCTCAGAATCCGCAAGTAAATGTTCCAGGTTTTTGTGTTCCTACAGATTTCAGTAAAAATGTTGCAATGTTTCTAAATATTCTTCTTTTGTGGTTATTAACAGACTACCGCTAGTGTGGTGTCTACTTTTAGTCATACTATCCCATTCTTTTCTAACACCGTTACAGCAATTTCCCTGAATGGAGCAATTACACTGAATTGCATTACTTTAAGAGATATTGCTTTTTGCTATGCAGGTATGGGATCCCTTATCCGGAAACCCATTATCCAGAGTTCCGAATTACGGAAAGGCCGTCTCCCATAGACTCCATTATATGCAAATAATTCTAATTTTAAAAAAAGATTTCCTTTTTCTCTGTAATAATAAAACAGTACCTGTACTTGATCCCAACTAAGATATAATTACCCCTTATTGGGGGCAGAACAGCCCTATTGGGTTTATTTAATGGTTAAATGATTTTCCTTTTCTCTGTAATAATAAAACAGTACCTGTACTTGATCCCAACTAAGATATAATTACCCCTTATTGGGGCAGAACAGCCCTATTGGGTTTATTTAATAGTTAAATGATTCCCTTTTCTCTGTAATAATAAAACAGTACCTGTACTTGATCCCAACTAAGATATAATTACCCCTTATTGGGGCAGAACAGCCCTATTGGGTTTATTTAATGGTTAAATGATTCCCTTTTCTCTGTAATAATAAAACAGTACCTGTACTTGATCCCAACTAAGATATAATTACCCCTTATTGGGGCAGAACAGCCCTATTGGGTTTATTTAATGGTTAAATGATTCCCTTTTCTCTGTAATAATAAAACAGTACCTGTACTTGATCCCAACTAAGATATAATTACCCCTTATTGGGGGCAGAACAGCCCTATTGGGTTTATTTAATGGTTAAATGATTCCCTTTTCTCAGGAATAATAAAACAGTACCTGTACTTGATCCCAACTAAGATATAATTACCCCTTATTGGGGGCAGAACAGCCCTATTGGGTTTATTTAATGGTTAAATGATTTTCCTTTTCTCTGTAATAATAAAACAGTACCTGTACTTGATCCCAACTAAGATATAATTACCCCTTAGTGGGGCAGAACAGCCCTATTGGGTTTATTTAATGGTTAAATGATTCCCTTTTCTCTGTAATAATAAAAGGCCAGACCTGGTGGAGAATGCGGTTATTAAATAAAGCAGTAGGCTTGACTGGGATTCTGTAATGTCAGCATTCATTGGACAGGGACAAAGTTTTGTTTTTCATTTCCTTGGGTTCCTTTGCGTTCACTGTCTTGCAATTTACAATTATTTACAATTGTTTGCTTCCCCTTTAAGTCAGTTCATGAACCGCCGCTCAGCGGAATGCAAACTCCAGCCCCATCCGTCAAAGCTTCGCCAAAACACAATTAAGAATACTTCTGAAAATCGCTTTATGTAAAATTTCCCTTGTCGCAAATAAACGCCGCCGTTTATTCCCTCGCTCTCAGCCAGACTAATGAGTTCCTAAATGTTGCATCTCGAAGTGAAATATAGCGACGTTTCGTATGTCAGTGACAATCAAATTAATTATGCAAATCAGAATTATATTTGCATATCATGCATTATAAGGAGGATCCCGCCGGAACTGGGGAAGAAAGGGTTTAACCTATTGACATAACCAAGCCGAGAACTCCCCGTGTGTTGGGCTCGTCTTCTCCGTTGTAAAGTGCAAGTAATGGTGTTGGATGACTTGGGAATGCCGTTGATGTTCCAAAAAAATCTCCCCCCCCCCCATCCCCTTTAAAAAGCAATTAAAGTCTTTGTGAATTCATTATGAAGCAAGAGAACAGAGTTACTAAGCACAAAATTGCTTCTTTCTCTATTGATATCTCAGAAGACAGTTGGGGGGCCGTACACGACAATCTAGAAATACATGAGTGAAAGAATAGCTGTAAGGTTAGAAATACTCAAAAAGCTTTAATGTAGAAGTAAATACCATTAAAGGGGAACTCCAGCTACCGAACCAAAATGTGTTAAAGAGCCCCACACACAGAAACCCCTAATATCCCTATCCCTGTAATCTGTTCCTTCACAAAGTAGGAATAAATCCCATGTTTATATGTTGAAATCCAGCTGCAAAACTGTTCTTCTCTTTCTGCATCATTTGAAATCCTGGCAGGGGAGGAGGGACTAAAACATTGATGTTACAAATTGTACCAACTTCCCCACAGCTTAAGGTGGCCACACACATGGCGATTCAGGGCTGAAACAGCAGATAAGGAGGTAGAAACAATAGGATTTCTACCTCCTTCTGCCGATTCAGCCCTGACGGCAGATTTTGGTAAGGCGCCTTCTATGACGCCCGATCAAAATTTTCTAACCTGGCCAATCAGCAGCTTCCTGCGATATCGGTCGACTCGCCGACATGCCATACACGCACCGAATATCGTACGAAACGAGGTTTCGTACAATATTATCGGTGCGTGTATGGCCAGCTTTACAGACAGCATGCAGGAACTACATGATAATTATATCTTAGTTGGGATCAATTATAGGTACTGTTTTATTATTACAGAGAAAAGGGAATCATTTAACCATTAAATAAACCCAATAGGGCTGTTCTGCCCCCAATAAGGGGTAATTATATCTTAGTTGGGATCAAGTACAGGTACTGTTTTATTATTACAGAGAAAAGGGAATCATTTAACCATTAAATAACCCCAATAGGGCTGTTCTGCCCCCAATAAGGGGTAATTATATCTTAGTTGGGATCAAGTACAGGTACTGTTTTATTATTACAGAGAAAAGGGAATCATTTAACCATTAAATAACCCCAATAGGGCTGTTCTGCCCCCAATAAGGGGTAATTATATCTTAGTTGGGATCAAGTACAGGTACTGTTTTATTATTACAGAGAAAAGGGAATCATTTAACCATTAAATAAACCCAATAGGGCTGTTCTGCCCCCAATAAGGGGTAATTATATCTTAGTTGGGATCAAGTACAGGTACTGTTTTATTATTACAGAGAAAAGGGAATCATTTAACCATTAAATAACCCCAATAGGGCTGTTCTGCCCCCAATAAGGGGTAATTATATCTTAGTTGGGATCAAGTACAGGTACTGTTTTATTATTACAGAGAAAAGGGAATCATTTAACCATGAAATAAACCCAATAGGGCTGTTCTGCCCCCAATAAGGGGTAATTATATCTTAGTTGGGATCAAGTACAGGTACTGTTTTATTATTACAGAGAAAAGGGAATCATTTAACCATTAAATAAACCCAATAGGGCTGTTCTGCCCCCAATAAGGGGGTAATTATATACAGTTTTATTATTACAGAGAAAAAGGAAATCAATTTTAAAAGTCTGAGTCTGGAGTCTATGGGAGACAGGCTTTCTATAATTCTATAAAAAAGCTTTCTGGATAACGGGTTTCCCATACTGTATTACATTAAAAATCATGAAAAGGCTGAATATTTTTTCACTGATGTACTGTATATTGCAAAGTTGCTTTAAATTGTGTTTACTTTTCAAAAAGCTTAAGTTGTGTTTGGGTGGAGTTCCCCTTTAAGGCTCCGTTGTACACAAACAGGGTCAGATTGAGCTGGTGTGACACAGGAAAAAGCCATGGTGGACCCCGGCCTTCATGGGCCCCGCCCACCCAGACCTGCTTTCATTAGATGCTGCAGACGCTGCCGCCCATTCACAATCACAAGTTAATAGAGAGGGAGGATGTAGAAGGTATGCGCGGAGCAGGCGGGGGACATTTGAGGTGCAGCCCCAGTAGGCCCGGGACTCCCCAGTCCGATGCTGTTGTTTAAAGTGTGAGCTTTGTTTCAACAAGTGACACATCAGTGGATAAAGTAACACAAAGTCCAATATTTGGGCAGTTGTTTGGGGTTGGCAGAATTCAGACAAAATGATGGCGCATATGGAATTCCCTAGGGGACCCCCAGTATCTAGTGGCCATTCAGCAGTTCTCTGTGTGTTCATGCTGATGTTAAAGCACCATGTTTAGATGCCGTGACACAATTGTCAACATTTGTAACCATGATTTTGCTTTTATGTTTAAATAATCCATCCAGCGTGGGTAGCAGGTTTTTTCATTGCTAATAACTGACCTTAAAAGGGGTTGGACTGGGCTGGCGGGATACTGGGAGAAAAACAGTGGGCCCTGGCCCTTCATGGGCTTCACCAACCCAGATCCGATCCTTACCTGCCACTGCCCACTGCCCTCCCTCTCCCAATCGTGGCAAAGTATAAGGTAAACATGTCGGGGGGAATAGCTGGCATTGGGTGAGTGAGTGGTTGGGGACCCCTAAAGGGATGTGGGGGACCCTGGGGTAGCAGCTGTGGTGGGCCTCGCACACTCCAGTCCTGAGCTTAAATACAAACCTCATGTACTTGCCGCCATCCTCAGCCCCCCCAGATTCATTTCATAAGGCCACGAAACTGTAAAATCTATCATTTGGGCTCCTCGAATAATCTCTAATGAAGCAACATACGATAACAAATTCAATTGCAAACATAGCAAGGAATGAAAGTCCTTATTTACATTTTTATCTATTATCAGTCGTCCTCAAACGCTTGGGTTGTAATGAAACCATAATGGGGTTGTAATTGAATTTCTGAAATAATGCCAGTGTGTTGCATGGGGTGGGCCACAAGCCTTCTCTCACAGGCTGAGCTAAAAGCCTCAGACTCTTCTTCCAATTATTGTGAGAGCCTCGGCTCTTTGTCGATAATAATACTGAACAACACAAGACGGATAAGAGCGCTGATGGGAGAGGTGTAAAAGAAAATAGAAGCTGGCTTCTGCCAATCGATGGTCCCATATTCCAATTTCCCCACTCAGCTTTGGAGTGGGCTGTGAAATTGACCGACGATGTTCCAGATGAAAGCTACAAGAGAATATCTGAAATGACTCCCACCTCTCAGCTAATGATAACCCCGTGCATTTGTCCGGCCAGACAGCGGCTTTGTATCCAGAATGTGTCATTTTATTTGTTGGATTATCATAGCAAAAGTGACACGGAACACTGGCATTAGGCGCCCGATGATCAGCAATCGTATTCTTTCTCAAATGTGTTTTGTAAGAGGAATACATAAAAGGCAGGCTTTAAAGGGCGACCTTCTGTTCCTAGAAAAGAATCGGCGGCTGGAGAATCCAGGGAATGCCTAATAGATAATATAGCACCTTCTGTGTAAGAAAGAAACTGAGGAAATGTGGTCTTTTTAAAGAATTCATTAGAGCTTTCATTAAATGAGAAATTATAAGAGAAAGAGGGAAAAGAGAAGGAAGGAAGGAAGGAAGGAAGGAAGAAAGGAAGAAAGAAAGGAAGGAAGGAAGGAAGAAAGAAAGAAAGAAAGAAAGAAAGAAAGAAAGAAAGAAAGAAAGAAAGAAAGAAAGAAAGAAAGAAAGAAAGAAAGAAAGAAAGAAAGAAAGAAAGAAAGAAAGAAAGAAAGGAAAGAAAGAAAGGAAGGAAGGAAGGAAGAAAGAAAGGAAGGAAGAAAGAAAGGAAGAAAGAAAGAAAGAAAGAAAGAAAGAAAGAAAGAAAGAAAGAAAGAAAGAAAGAAAGAAAGAAAGAAAGGAAAATGCCTAATAGGAAATATAGCACCTTCTGTTTAAGAAAGAAACTGAGGATATTTGGTCTTTTTAAATAATTCATTAGAACTTTCATTAAATAAGAAATTATATGAGAAAGAGGGAAAAGAGAAGGAAGGAAGGAAGAAAGGAAGAAAGAAAGAAAGAAAGAAAGAAAGAAAGAAAGAAAGGAAAATGCCTAATAGGAAAGATCACCTTCAGTGTAAGAAAGCAACTGAGGAAATTGCTTTTTCTAAAAAATGAATTAGAGCTTTAATGTTAAATAAAAAGAAAGAAAGAATTTCTCATGATGCTTTGACAAATGTTGGCCTCCATGATTTGAGCGCCGATTGTTGGAACTCACTTGGCAGGAATAACAGTAATGACGACCACTGAACTTGGATGGATATTTCATGAGGAATACTAACTAACTACTACAGTATATGGAATACTAACCACTAACATATGGAATACTAACTAAAGCAATGTCGGGCTGGCCCACCAGGATACCAGGAAAACTCCAGGTGGGCCCTGCTGTCAGTGGGCTATTTTGCTTCTAGCTATTTGGCTAATTGCATGGTCATTCCCTATTTCTGTATGGGAAAAAGAGATGGAAGGATAGAGAAAAGAGACTTGGATAATAAATGGGTTGAAGGAGAAGAGAAGGAATAATAGTTTAGAAAGTGGGCCTATGGTCCAAGGTTTCCTGGTGGCCACTGGCATCTCAGTCCGACACGGAACTAAAGGGATGATGGGAAAGACACAGACATCTTGCAGCTACATTACTAAGTGGGTGCAATAGCACTTGTATAAATAGTTCACATAATCATGAACTCCCCTAATCCACCTTAAACCTTGTTTAGTACGATATTCGGTGCGTGTATGGCGACTCGGCGAGGCGAGCGATATCGCAGAAGGCTGCTGATATCGGACGACTCGCCAATCGGGCGGGTTAAATGATTTTCAGGGCTGAATCGGCAGAAGGAGGTAGGATTCCTATTGTTTCTACCTCCATATCTGACGATTCAGCCCTGAATGTCAGTGGAGGGTCACACAAAAGATCGAAAATCGCCACGTGTGGCCAGCTTTAGACAAGCCCCATTATGCCAAACCCTGCATACATGGCCACCAAATCACAATATCATGGGCCCCCTCTGCCACTGGGCCCCTGACTGCAGTACCCTCTGTGCCCCCATGATGGCGACCCTGTGCCCATCCCTTGTGAATACATTGCTTCTGAATGCAGGCAGCTCTGTATCCATAGAAGGAACACAGCTCTCTGCACTACATTTTGGAAACCTGCAGAAATTATCAGAAGTCCAGGGCATGGCGCAAATGGCAAACAATATGGCGGATTGCATCCATTTATTGCACCCTGCACCCCACTCAGCACTTAGTAAACTGCCCCCATATTCTGTTATTCTAATATTCTTTATTCTATGGAATATGTTAGAATGTTCCTACCGCAGCTTGCTGCCAGTGAGACAGTTTGGGAGCAGGAGCATCTGCCTTTAAATTATTATTACTTAATAGGAGAAAAAACTTTAATTTACATGAATTAATTAATGAAACTTGTTCAGGGAATAAAGTCATTACGAACTGATTAATGAATGTTCAGCTTAACAGACGACAGCTAATTTGCACAGATACCCATGGCACCCCCATTATCAAGAACAAAGAGGAGCTCACTCTCCAGTGATATTAAATGATAACGCCACTAAAAATGTGCAGAAAAAGCTTTGGATACAAAAACGTTGCAAATATATACAGTATATATAGTGTATTTATAGTAGGGGGTACATTATCCCTTATAATACATGAGTGATACTCAGAGTTCCCTGTATAACTCAGCCTGCAGCCTTGTGCCTTTATATGGGCACAGAACCCCTCAGTGACTGCTAATATCCTTATCATTTACAGTAGGGGGTACATTATCCCTTATAATACATGAGTGATACTCAGAGTTCCCTGTATAACTCAGCCTGCAGCCTTGTGCCTTTATATGGGCACAGAACCCCTCAGTGACTGCTAATATCCTTATCATTTACAGTAGGGGGTACATTATCCCTTATAATACATGAGTGATACTCAGAGTTCCCTGTATAACTCAGCCTGCAGCCTTGTGCCTTTATATGGGAACAGAACCCCTCAGTGACTGCTAATATCCTTATCATTTACAGTAGGGGGTACATTACCCCTTATAATACATGAATGATACTCAGAGTTCCCTGTATAACCCAGCCTGCAGCCTTGTGCCTTTATATGGGCACAGAACCCCTCAGTGACTGCTAATATCCTTATCATTTACAGTAGGGGGTACATTACCCCTTATAATACATGAGTGATACTCAGAGTTCCCTGTATAACTCAGCCTGCAGCCTTGTGCCTTTATATGGGGGGCACAGAATCCCTCAGTGACTGCTAATATCCTTATCATTTACAGTAGGGGGTACATTATCCCTTATAATACATGAGTGATACTCAGAGTTCCCTGTATAACTCAGCCTGCAGCCTTGTGCCTTTATATGGGCACAGAACCCCTCAGTGACTGCTAATATCCTTATCATTTACAGTAGGGGGTACAGTATCCCTTATAATACATGAGTGATACTCAGAGTTCCCTGTATAACTCAGACTGCAGCCTTGTGCCTTTATATGGGCACAGAACCCCTCAGTGACTGCTAATATCCTTATCATTTACAGTAGGGGGTACAGTATCCCTTATAATACATGAGTGATACTCAGAGTTCCCTGTATAACTCAGCCTGCAGCCTTGTGCCTTTATATGGGCACAGAACCCCTCAGTGACTGCTAATATCCTTATCATTTACAGTAGGGGGTACAGTATCCCTTATAATACATGAGTGATACTCAGAGTTCCCTGTATAACTCAGCCTGCAGCCTTGTGCCTTTATATGGGCACAGAACCCCTCAGTGACTGTAATATCCTTATCATTTCCAGTAGGGGGTACATTATCCCTTATAATACATGAGTGATACTCAGAGTTCCCTGTATAACTCAGCCTGCAGCCTTGTGCCTTTATATGGGCACAGAACCCCTCAGTGACTGCTAATATCCTTATCATTTCCAGTAGGGGGTACATTATCCCTTATAATACATGAGTGATACTCAGAGTTCCCTGTATAACTCAGCCTGCAGCCTTGTGCCTTTATATGGGCACAGAACCCCTCAGTGACTGCTAATATCCTTATCATTTACAGTAGGGGGTACATTATCCCTTATAATACATGAGTGATACTCAGAGTTCCCTGTATAACTCAGCCTGCAGCCTTGTGCCTGGCGTTAGACTCGGAGAGAAGTTTATGAATGGATATAGTATTCATATAAACACATAGCAGAAAGAAATGAAATTCTGCCCTTAGTGTATTTTACATATAAATGGCAAAAGTAACACAGATATGAGAAGCGGTTCCCTGTGAGCGCTGAGTGGCAGGATTATTACCCCGGCTGAATTCCCTGTTAGGAAGGGAATATGAGCAAGATTGGTTCCGCCCGGCCAAACCAATGCATAACAAAGCTCACCTGATGGGACTGGAGGCATACGGCACAACAGGGGGCTGGAAAGCTAATAGCGGAACAGGAATTGCCAATCCCTCCGGTGCCCAAAGATCAGCAGCGTGTGAATGCCGGGCCTGTCATTTCTTTTGCAAGTCAATGTGTCTATTCAGTATTGGGCTTGGGCGGCCGGCTGGGCAGCGTGTAGCTCCATACAAAGAGTCTCAGATTAAAGGGAGACCACACATGACTATTGGGGTCCATTCATGTTATTCTATTTAATGGATAATTAGTGCTGGAGGTCTGTACAGCTTGGGGTTCATAGAGGGGATATCTGAAACATGGGATATTAAAGGGAAAGTAATCCATTGTATTGTTTATTGTATGAAAATAACATTCCTACACATAGATGGGAACTGCCAGTATGTTCTCTTAGAGCAGCGGTTCCCAAACTGTGGGGAAAGGCCACCCTGGGGAGACTGGGTTGGTGGCAGAGGCCACCGGGAAAAATCTCGGTAGGGGGGCCCAGGCCCTAGTGAGCCAGACCCGACCCTTGCCGGCGCTCCCTCTGCCCAACCATTCCTCCCCTGACGCATTAAACTTACGTGTGCTCAGGGAAGGACGTTGGGTGGGGGACCCTGTGGGGGGTTAGGGGGGCCCCTGGGGGGGAGGGGTTAGGGGACGCGGCTGGCGGGGGCACATGCAGGAGCCCCGGTGGGCCCTGCACCCCTCAGTCTGACCCCGGGCAGAGGTACCCCAGTTAGGGCAAGGATCTAAGGTGAATGCTTATTTGCCATCCCGAAAGCCCAGACTGGAGAAAATTTGCTGACCTTTTTATAAGCCAAGGAGGGGGGGTTTGATCAAAGATTGGCTTTCCAAGGGGGGCTTGAAGTTACTGCCCTTACTCTGACCAGCACTGAATGGAAATGCAGGAGGGGTGGTAGAGGATCGTGGGTGCCCTCTTTTTGCCCCTCTGTAGTGGATCCAATGGTCAGGCCTGGATCTGTGGGCAGGACACAAAGGCATGGGCCTAGGATAGTAAAGATCTGGGGGCAGCATGCCCCCCGCTGGCCACACTGGGGACTGAACAGAAGATATACAGTATATATATATATATCTTTATCAACATATAATGAAAAAGTGGAAATGAAAAAGACAGGAGGAAGGTGACCAAATGAAAAGGGGACTGATGGGCAATTGGCTTGGAAGGGGGGCTGCTTTTTTCCCTCTATAGCCTCCCCTTTATAAAATAAAACAAAGAAAAGGGGTCGCTAGGGGGCGTATTTATCATAAAAAGGATATTTTCACCGTTTTGCCGTGCTTGGGCGCGTGTGGACGCTGTAGGACCTTGGACCTATGATTGCCCTGAATGTGGCAGTAATTCCAGGGTTCCCACAGCAGGGGGCATTAATAGATACAGCAGAACCGCTATGTTAGCGCACTTCAACCCCTGGGTTTAAGGGAAATAGCCTGATAGTCCTATAGCGAGCTATTACAGAACTATTGTCACACTAACAGTTAGGATCCGGTTATCTATTGGGCAGCCCAGTGTCAGACTGAGACCCCAGGGGCCCCCCAGAAAACCTAGGCTCTCCAAACTAATTTTCCCCCTTTTCTCAAAATGTAGTTGCTGGTAAATTTATAATAAAGGGAAATAAATTGAAAGCACAATTCCTATATTTTGCATTATTTTAGGGAGGAATATAGATTTTTAATCACAATAAGGTACAGCACAAAATATGAATGACACCTGAATGTCTGTTTTAGAAAGTGCAATGATGAGCGGCATCTCAGGCACCAGGGAAGGCCTTATAATCACAATAAATTCTTAAAAATTCTTTTACCCATTTCCATGCACACTTTAGGGGAATATAATCCAGTTTAAAGGGCAACACTGCCATCTACTGGTGACTTCTACAAGGGAATCCTCCGACAAAATAAAATATATACCAAAGTATATACCAATACCATGTTGTTCTGACCCACCCTGAAATATGTATCTATATACTGGCCACCCCAACTGGCCCAACTGGTATATTTAAGGTTGGAGAGGGGCTACCTTTTTTTTTTTAATTATTTAACTTCCTTTCTTGACTCTTTGCAGCTTTCAAATGGGGGTCGCTGACCCCGGCAACAAAAAAACGATTGCTCTGTGAGGCTCCAGTTTTACTGTTATTGTTACTTTTTATCATTTATCATCTTTCAATCTCTTATTCAAACCACTGCTTTGTTGCTAAGGCAATTTGGACCTTAACAACCAGACAGCTGCTGAAATTCCAAACTGGAGAGTTGCTGAACAAAGAGCTAAATAATTAAAAAAATACAAATGATAAATGAAGACCAATTGCAATTTATATCAGAATAGCACCCTCTACATCATATTAAAAGTTAATCTATAGGTGAACAATGAGGAAAAAGAGAAGTAAAATTCACTATGGATTATTGTCCCTCCTCATAATTTACTGGGAAAAAACCCTGTGGGCCCCTGTGGCCCCCACTGACCCAGCCGGCTTCTCCCGCTCCCCCCACCGGCAACTATGTTCGCTGGTGCTCCCACCCCAATCACAGAGGGGGATGTGGTATGCGGCGCGGGGGGGGGGGTGCAGGAACTTGTGACTGGGGCAGGGGGGCCCCCAGCTGGCAGCCCCAGAGGGCCCCTGACACCCCAGTCTGACTCTGCCTTGAGTTTATATGTTTACTGCTCTCAGTAGCAAAAAAACATCTAAGGGGCCCAGTGCAACCAGTCCCTCGCCCCCTTGCCCCCCTTTCCGGCACTTTTGCGCTGCACCTGGGGGGTTACGGTGCCCCCTGCGACCCCCCCCACCGGCTCTGCTGTATAGATAGTTACAGTTACACCACTGTAGCCAGAGCCCTTTACTTTAAAAGGTGCAAATTGGGTGCAGCCAGTCAGTGTGCAACTTGTAACATTAGGGGGCGCTTTTGGGGGTTATTAAGGGGGCCCCAGGTGCCTTCAGCCCGTGCCAGTCTCTAATTGCTGCAAGGAGAGTGCCACTTGATCATTCTGATGGGAAAGTCAGTGCCGTTCATTAAGGGACAGAGCCAGATGTCTCCCAGAGTATCGGCTGTCTCTAATACATCACACGGAGTAACATTCACTCTCTAACTCTCCGGCAATGAGACAGGCTGCTGGGAACGGGACTGGGATTTATAATAAGCTCCTGTCTGTGGGTGATCCCAGGGCAATAATTCTTCCCTACCTGCCTGGGTCCTATTAGTGCATTGCAGTGTATGTGCCCAGCCCGGGGCAACCAGGGGCAAATATGTGACTTACCCATAAACTGTATGTGTGTAACTAGTCAGGTCTCACCTACCTGCACTCACCGAAGCATGAAATCTCAACCTTAATGAGATCCTATCTGATCCCCCCCATTGTAAGCAGCAGTGCTGCCCTGCTTTATGGCTGAGATTCTAGCTATCTGTATAACAGAGCATTCTGTCACAGTGGCACAGATCCTATCTGATCCCCCCATTGTAAGCAGCAGTCCTGCCCTGCTTTATGGCTGAGATTCTAGCTATCTGTATAACAGAGCATTCTGTCACAGTGGCACAGATCCCATCTGATCCCCCCATTGTAAGCAGCAGTCCTGCCCTGCTTTATGGCTGAGATTCTAGCTATCTGTATAACAGAGCATTCTGTCACAGTGGCACAGATCCTATCTGATCCCCCCATTGTAAGCAGCAGTCCTGCCCTGCTTTATGGCTGAGATTCTAGCTATCTGTATAACAGAGCATTCTGTCACAGTGGCACAGATCCTATCTGATCCCCCCATTGTAAGCAGCAGTCCTGCCCTGCTTTATGGCTGAGATTCTAGCTATCTGTATAACAGAGCATTCTGTCACAGTGGCACAGGTCCTATCTGATCCCCCCATTGTAAGCAGCAGTCCTGCCCTGCTTTATGGCTGAGATTCTAGCTATCTGTATAACAGAGCATTCTGTCACAGTGGCACAGATCCTATCTGATTCCCATTGTAAGCAGCAGTGCTGCCCTGCTTTATGGCTGAGATTCTAGCTATCTGTATAACAGAGCATTCTGTCACAGTGGCACAGATCCTATCTGATCCCCCCCCCCCCCATTGTAAGCAGCAGTCCTGCCCTGCTTTATGGCTGAGATTCTAGCTATCTGTATAACAGAGCATTCTGTCACAGTGGCACAGATCCTATCTGATTCCCATTGTAAGCAGCAGTCCTGCCCTGCTTTATGGCTGAGATTCTAGCTATCTGTATAACAGAGCATTCTGTCACAGTGGCACAGATCCTATCTGATCCCCCCCATTGTAAGCAGCAGTGCTGCCCTGCTTTATGGCTGAGATTCTAGCTATCTGTATAACAGAGCATTCTGTCACAGTGGCACAGGTCCTATCTGATCCCCCCATTGTAAGCAGCAGTCCTGCCCTGCTTTATGGCTGAGATTCTAGCTATCTGTATAACAGAGCATTCTGTCACAGTGGCACAGATCCTATCTGATCCCCCCATTGTAAGCAGCAGTCCTGCCCTGCTTTATGGCTGAGATTCTAGCTATCTGTATAACAGAGCATTCTGTCACAGTGGCACAGATCCTATCTGATCCCCCCATTGTAAGCAGCAGTCCTGCCCTGCTTTATGGCTGAGATTCTAGCTATCTGTATAACAGAGCATTCTGTCACAGTGGCACAGATCCTATCTGATCCCCCCATTGTAAGCAGCAGTCCTGCCCTGCTTTATGGCTGAGATTCTAGCTATCTGTATAACAGAGCATTCTGTCACAGTGGCACAGATCCTATCTGATCCCCCCATTGTAAGCAGCAGTCCTGTCCTGCTTTATGGCTGAGATTCTAGCTATCTGTATAACAGAGCATTCTGTCACAGTGGCAGAGGAATGGCCAGTGTCTCTATGTGCAGAAGTGACAGCTTTTAATGACCGCACATTAGACAGGCAAGGGTGCAATCAGAGCGCAGGTATAATGGTTCCAAAGTGAAGTGTTTCATTAGCAATTACAGCCGGTCTATAAGAAATCTGCAGTAAGTCATTACAGAGTTGCCATTCAGTTCCGCTCGTCCCCCGCAGCAAAGTCGCATGTAACGGATCCCATTGGGCTGTTTGTGCGCATTCCCAGGAGCTGTTTGTGCCGCGGAGCTGCCACTCAATGCAGGGTAATTGCTTGGAAGGGGAATAATCATTATTTTGGCGGTTGGAGTGTCAGTTAATAGGGAGGCAAATCTCTGCCTTTTCTAAACTCATTTAACCGCCCCATTAACAAATGACAAATAACCAGACATAATAGTTGCCAGAGAAGCTGGTCTGCAATTAAAGGGGATATAAACCCCCAACATAGAATAGGCACAATATATAATGCACATATGCTACTTATGCACAAAGTTTGAGTCTTCTTAAACTCCCTGGGCAAAGATCCAGTTTGTGGGCCCCTTTTTATCCTGCTGTGCCCAGTGCAGCTATTCTTAACCATGCCCACTATTAGGCCACACCCTCTAAACACCACACCCATTTTACCAAAACATAACTCGGAAGTGCCAGTATAGTTACTGCAGAAAAATGATAATGAGCATATTGACCCCAGACATGCCAATGTAATTACTACAGAATATGGATACTGAACATATTAACCCCATACATGCCGATATAATTACTACAGAAAACAGATAATCAGCATATTAACCCAATCGTTGCCAGTATAATTACTATAGAAATAGCTAATGAGCATTAACTCCACATATGGCAAAAAGCTCAGTGGATCAATTGAAAGCATTACCTACACTTGCACAAGCAGAATACAAATAGCAAAGATTTCTCCCTGCTCCCACACTGCTTGGCTCACTCTCTCTTTCTCTCTGGCTGGTTTAAACCCCCTGTGAAATAATCCAAGATGGCCGCACATTCCCATTTAATTGATGCCCCATTTGACCGTTGGTGCATCTGTCCTTGGATATTTGTGCTTATTGACATAGGGACCCCTCAGCAGAGATTCCCAATAAATACTGAGGGTAGGGTACCGGGCCCCTGGGGAACCCCCCAGTCCGACCCTGTAAGTAAATGGTACCGTCTAGTGATAATTGGGCAGTAAACTGACTTAGCCAGCAGGGGGAGCTCTCAGCGAGTTCTCTGCACCATCAACCCAAAGTCTATTAAGATTTTCATTCATCTCGGTCATGGTATTCAGTACCTAGTAGAATTAAGCCTAAAGCAATTGGACTTTTCTGAGTTTTTTTTTTGGAATCGTTTCACCACCCATTCAATCGGCTTCTTCAGTTTTATAACCAAGGGCCAATTACAAACTCACTGCGCGTGGCTTGCACTTACGCTTGGGGCTGCCATACAGCTTCTCCCAGACATCAGCTGTCAGTATTGTCAGTTTCAGCCTTACCCACTTACCCACTTACCCTCCACATTCCTGCTCTTTACCCAGGGGTAACAGGAGAAAAAAAAATGGAATAGGGGAGAGAGAATATGGCACAAGGGAGAAGTAAGGGGGTGAGTAAGGGGGGGGGGTGAGTAAGGGGAAACAGAAGAGAAATGTACAAACCAAACCAAATGGGACAGGGCTGTCAATACTGCTGCCCTTGTGATGCTGAGCAGGGTCGGACTGGTCCAGAGGGACACCGGAAAAACCCAGTGGGCCCCGGCCCAGAACCAATCCCTGCTGGGTGCTCTGGAGCCCGCAGGTCCACCTCTAACAATGTGCATATGTATGCATGCTCGGAGGGGGGAGGTTCGGTTTAGGTTTGGGGACCATGGCGTGGGTCCCTTGGGGGAGGTGTGGAGCCCCTGCGGTGGCAGCCATGGTGGGCCCTGCACCCCCCAGTCCGACCCTGATGCTGAGTTGTGTTCATTGTGGATGTGTGTGCCAGGCAGCACCATAGGGGGGACCGGGAAATTCTCTAGACAGAGATAGAGGGGGCCCCAAAACATGAGAAGGTTTAATTTGCTTGTTTTAAAAGGGTGGGGCTTATAGGGGGGCAGTAAGGTTGCCAGCTTTTTTACCAGGCAGGGGGCAGGCGGTGATGTCACGGGGCAGCGAAGAGGTGGCCAATCACCACGTCAATCTCATGTGAGCCCTTCCGAAAACCGGACTGTCCGGGTCAAAACCCGACAGGAGGCAACCCTAGGGGGTATTTGGGTAGGGTTCAGGCACAGTGAGGCTTAGTTGGGGTGGATAGGGGCCCTATTGTACTTGTTGGTAGGGCCCATTGGCCAAGAGGCAGGTAACAGTGGGCTAATAAGTGGGGGCCCTGCTAAGTTAGTAGTATGGGGGCCCATGGTTACTGATGGGGGCTGCTGCTAAAGTTACAGATGCGTGTTTATATAAATATATGTATAATGAAGCGGCTGCTGGCAGAGAGTATATATGGAATATATGAAACTGCAGGGAAAGGTCACTGTATGACAGATACGCAGGATGAGGGGCCCGGGCCAATAATTACCCACGATCAGCAGGTGCAGGGTCATCTCTAAAGTAATTATTCTACGGCTAAAGGGTAAATTCCAGGGAGGTTATCCCTGCCAATAATACGGACATTAATATGCTCAGAGACTCATTATCTGCATTCCCTTAATTTGCTCTGGCATCCTTTCTCTCTCGTAGCCAGTTTGGCTCGCAAATCAGAACCCGCTCCAGCAGCTGCACCTTTACTGCCCCGAAATATCAGCACCTGGTGCCCCCCATGGGTGGTCTCAGAATGAGGATTTCTCTCATCGACAGAAAACTGATATGGGATCCTGCCAAGTGCGGGGGATATTCACTGATTGTGGGCACAAATGGCACCTCTCTCTGTACAGGCTATGAGCAAACTTAGGGGGCTGTTCCTGCTGAATTGTGCTTAGTACAGGGGAATCCCTATGTGCCATAGTTTTATGGTATCTCTCTGTACAGGCTATGAGCAAACTTAGGGGGCTGTTCCTGCTGAATTGTGCTTAGTACAGGGGAATCCCTATGTGCCATAGTTTTATGGTATCTCTCTGTACAGGCTATGAGCAAACTTAGGGGGCTGTTCCTGCTGAATTGTGCTTAGTACAGGGGAATCCCTATGCTGCCATAGTTTTATGGTATCTCTCTGTACAGGCTATGAGTATAACTTTGAATACTTTAAAAACTAGAAGAAAAATTCCATCAAAATGTATTTTAATTCTGTTTATGGTTAAATGTTAAACATGAGTGTACATTTTTCCTTTCATTTTGACTTTTCTAGCAAAAGAAAATGTTTACTAAAAAAAAATAATCATAAACTTTCTATGCTAATAGTTTCATTTTCAAGACAAGAAAAATAATTATTCAGTGATTTTCAAGAATTCCAATTAAACTCTAGCAGGAAACAAAGAGGTACAATAACAATTAGTGGCTGCCGATGGCAAAGAGTATAACTAATCATCCGGCCTTTATTTGGATGTATATTAACAAGATACATATACAAGTCCAACATACTAATTTCTCAAGCCACTGAATTTTTGACATTTTTGCTTACAATAGGGGGGGGGGGGTCAGATAGGATCTGTGCCACTGTGACAGAATGCTCTGTTATACAGATAGCTAGAATCTCAGCCATAAAGCAGGGCAGGACTGCTGCTTACAATGGGGGGATCAGATAGGATCTGTGCCACTGTGACAGAACGCTCTGTTATACAGATAGCTAGAATCTCAGCCATAAAGCAGGGCAGGACTGCTGCTTACAATGGGGGGATCAGATAGGATCTGTGCCACTGTGACAGAATGCTCTGTTATACAGATAGCTAGAATCTCAGCCATAAAGCAGGGCAGGACTGCTGCTTACAATGGGGGGATCAGATAGGATCTGTGCCACTGTGACAGAATGCTCTGTTATACAGATAGCTAGAATCTCAGCCATAAAGCAGGGCAGGACTGCTGCTTACAATGGGGGATCAGATAGGATCTGTGCCACTGTGACAGAATGCTCTGTTATACAGATAGCTAGAATCTCAGCCATAAAGCAGGGCAGGACTGCTGCTTACAATGGGGGATCAGATAGGATCTGTGCCACTGTGACAGAATGCTCTGTTATACAGATAGCTAGAATATCAGCCATAAAGCAGGGCAGGACTGCTGCTTACAATGGGGGGATCAGATAGGATCTGTGCCACTGTGACAGAATGCTCTGTTATACAGATAGCTAGAATCTCAGCCATAAAGCAGGGCAGGACTGCTGCTTACAATGGGGGGATCAGATAGGATCTGTGCCACTGTGACAGAATGCTCTGTTATACAGATAGCTAGAATATCAGCCATAAAGCAGGGCAGGACTGCTGCTTACAATGGGGGGATCAGATAGGATCTGTGCCACTGTGACAGAATGCTCTGTTATACAGATAGCTAGAATCTCAGCCATAAAGCAGGGCAGGACTGCTGCTTACAATGGGGGGATCAGATAGGATCTGTGCCACTGTGACAGAATGCTCTGTTATACAGATAGCTAGAATCTCAGCCATAAAGCAGGGCAGGACTGCTGCTTACAATGGGGGGATCAGATAGGATCTGTGCCACTGTGACAGAATGCTCTGTTATACAGATAGCTAGAATCTCAGCCATAAAGCAGGGCAGGACTGCTGCTTACAATGGGGGGATCAGATAGGATCTGTGCCACTGTGACAGAATGCTCTGTTATACAGATAGCTAGACTCTCAGCCATAAAGCAGGGCAGGACTGCTGCTTACAATGGGGATTGAATGGTAGTAGCTTATATGTTCACATGTCTCTGTGTGTAAAGCAGTGCAAAGTAAATAAAGCTTTTGGATAAAGTGCTGCTGACAGGCCTGGTTCTGCTGGTTCTGCTGGTTCTGCTGGTTCGGCACCAATCCGGGAGCTTAATATTGAAGGAAACAGGAGGTTCTGATCAGAATGGCTGCACGTTGCGCTGGCGGCTCTCACCTTCTCAATGCACAGACTGGGTCTGTATGTCGCTCCTGTTCTGCTTGGCTAGGGGATTTCTATTTTAAGGAGCCGGCCCGGCCAATATAAACATCTGTGCAAAGCCGGGCCTGTGTGTGCTGGATCCTGTGCTCCTTGGCACCTACCCACGCACAAACCCCCCCCATGGAACAAAGGCACCTCTATTTACTTAAGGACAAGTGCAAAGAGCAGGAAGGAGAGAACATGCGCGCCACATCCGAGCCTCGTGCCCCAAGGGCCCCAGCTGGGAGCGCGCGGCGTATCGCTGGGTTTCACCCACGACGGGCAGAGTAGGATGAAAAGGGAAATATAAATATATTTAAAGCAATGGGTAATGCCCATTTATTAGTGATGATAAAACGTGTCATTTTTTAAAGACAGGCGTCTCTGGGTTCTGGGTAGGGATGAGCGAATATTTGCGCCAGGCATGGATTCGCAGCGAATTTCCGCATTTCGCCATTGGCGAATTGTTTCGCGGAACTTCCATGAAAATTCGGTGCAGAAAGATTCATTGTGTGTCAAAAAATTTCGCTGCGCGTCAAATTGGGCGTGGTCGCATCAAAAAAAGACACGGGTGACAAAAAAAAAATGCACAACAAATGCGCTTTGCAAATTTTTTGCTGTTTCGTGAATTTTATGGCGAAGCAGAACGGGACGGATTCGCTCATCACTAATTCTGAGCCCAATCTCAGGCCATTTCCCTGCCGACTCAGGAGAGAACCATCCTTTCCTTCTCTAGGGCAGTGACACACAGGGAGATTAGTCGCCGCGCGACAAATCTTTGCTTTCGCGGGCGACTAATCTCCCCATGATTTGCCGTGATTTGCTAAAGTTGTCGAAGTTGCCTTGAGAGGAAACTTTGGGCAACTCAGTCAAATTGCGGCGCCGCGTATGCCATCCCACCGGCGCTTTACATTCTAGCCAGTGGGATGGCATTGCGAGGAGACAGCGAAGACAACGAAGCTTTGTGGCTCACCAACTAATCTCCCCGTATATCACTGCCCTTGGGGTGAAGTCACACGGAGCTACTTAGTAGCAGCTCCTTTTTCAAGGCTACTAAACTCCAGAAAATCCCCTGCCATAGACAATACTAAGAATTCCCTCTGCTAAAACACAATTATCAGTAAGTGATCAGCATTGTCTTTTTTAGTAACCACGACAAGTAGCTGCTACTAGTAGCTCTGTGTGTCTTCACCCTTATGGTCCCCATACACAGGCCAATCATAGCTGCCTATATATCTCCCTTGGACCGATTCGGCAGCTTATCTGCCCATGTAAGGGCAGAAACGAGGGGCCTGGCCGACCGATATCTGGCCTGAAATTGGCCAGATATCAATCAGCCAGGTTAGAAAATTCGGATCGGGGACCGCATCGGCTCGTTGACTGCCCCATTGCCGCCGTTAGAATTTGATCGTTTGGCCCCATTCGCCTACATGTTACCCAATATCGTCCACCCGTAAGTGGGGATATCAGGTGAAGATCCGCTCGCTTGGTGACATTGCCAAGCGAGCGGATCTGCCCGTGTATGGGCAGCTTTAGGGTGAAGACACACAGAGCTACTTAGTAGCAGCTACTTTCACGGCTATCAAACACCAGAAAATGCATTGCCATATACAATACTGAGAATTGCCTCTGCTAAAACACATGTAGAGACTAGTGATGAGCAAAATTCCGCATTTCGGCGCTGGTGGATTTTTTTGCAAACGCTCGCAAAAATTCGGAGAAAAGTCCAAAAAGTCGCGTGCTAGTCAGGTTTCACAAATTTCTCTCTGGTTCATGGATTTTTCCAGTTTTGCAAATTTTTGGCAAAGCTAAACGGGACAGATCACCAGCCGAGATAACCCAGTAGCCAGTTAGAGTATTAGAATGCTCAGGGAGCTAGATCAGCCCATAGCACGCAGCACCCTGGGGCCAAACGATCGAATTATAATGACGGGTATAGGAAAAGTCGGTCCGGGGACCGCATGAACGAGCCGATGTGGCCCCCGATCCGACTAGATTTTTTAACCTGCCCGATCGATATCTGGCCAGATATCAGTCGGTAGTGCCCATACATTGGCCGAATAGCTGCCGAAATGGTCTAAGGGATCCATATCGGCAGCTAGAATCGGCCGTGTATGGGCACCTTTAGCCAATCATTAGTAGAAAGCCCAGATCAGCCCATAGTCAGTCGGAGGACCACCTGCTCAGTGCAAAACAAACAGCAAGAGAATACGCGTGAAGCCCACCTCTCCGTGCAACAACGGGACCATTCATAAAGTGCCAGCGATGGGGTTGAATGGTTGGGGTTTGGAAGCTCTGCCAATACTTCCAGCTTTACCTACGTACTGACCTGTGACTTTAATAGAAATGCGACTTCGACACAACGTAGACCTGTGTTTTCTCCCTCTTTTCCCTGTTTATAGAAGGACCGTGACGTCCTCTTTGACCGAAATGAAGCCACCAACTCCGACCTGGCAAAGGTTCTTGTTTTGATATTTTACAGCCCAGTGATAATCTGCTCAAATCCATGAAGAAATGTCTCTCTATGTTTCCTCCTCCAACTTCCCGTCGACCTCGGTTCTGCTCATGATTCAACTAATATTTAATTTTTTTTATCAAATTCCCTGTATATAATAAGCCCTTCCTGAATATATTTTGTAATTTTGAGACCATAAACTATGGGTCACTCTACTACAAGTTGAAAAAACGAGGCGCCATTTGCAGCAGGTCTTGGTAGGAACGTTTGCTCCCGGTGGTTCAGGTTGACCAGGCGATGCCTGTGCCCCAAATTCGTCGTTGTATTAAAGGAGAAGGAAAGGTAAAAACTAAGTAAGCTTTATCAGAAAGGTCTATGTAAATACAGCCATAAGCACTCACAGAGTCCTCTATCCAAAGAAACACAGGATTTCTTGTTTTCTTCTGCCTGAGACACACAGCTCTCTCCTCCCTCCCCTCTCCTGCTCCCCCCTCCCTCAAGAATGCTAAGAACTCACCCTTAGGAATGTGGATCTGAGCCAATCAGCAGGAAGCTTCCTCATAGTCTAACTAACTGAGCATGTACAGCGGTCTTGGTCTTGGTGCAGGGCAAGGCATTATGGGAACTTTCTTTACACAGCTCAGTGGGGGGTTTTTCCTATGAGGCTTCTGATCATCTGAATGTGAGAAATATGGGGAGACTTAAGGGCACTATTGAGAGAACTGAAGGTATGCCTGCAGCTTGAGATTAACTCTTTATTAGCCTTTCCTTCTCCTTTAATGATTCAATGGGCTTGAGGCTGATGGAGCCCTATGGACATTCCAGTGATCTAATTGGCTAAAGGCCCGATATAGCCCGATGGACATTGGTGTGGGCACTATTCAACTCGTGCTTATTACTGTCAACTTGGGCTATAAAGATCAAGGCCTCATCTAGGTGAAATTTGGTGGTTTTTGGCAAAGTCCATATGGGCTTCCATTTGGTTCTCCCTGAGTAATGGTGTATTTTGTGCCACCCTGGGGCAGTTAGCTACTGTATTCTGTGGCTTCTTCAAAGTGATTGTTGGCTTCTCTGTGGTTCTTCCTACATCTTTACCACTTACTTGCCCATAGACGTGTAAGGAATGGCCTCTTCTTGGCAGCATCTGGGTGGTCTGATGTAGCTTACACTTTATGATCATTGGACCAAGAGTGCCTAGTGGGTCACCCAAACACTTGCATTTTGTTCTATATTTCTGGCTCTAACTTATTTGGAACACCTTCATTTTCGGCACCATCATTCAAATTTACAACTGTGTCACTGGTGGAGGCCAACTGTAAGGCAACTGTGTTTTTCTGGGGGCAACGGTGATTACTTCAAATAGAGCTTACATGTTTAAAGTCTGCAACCGACCTGCCACCTCCAATTATCCCAGAGATGGGTGGGATATTAGTGGTGACATCACAGGGTGTGGCCAGTGATGTCACCTTAGGGTGGGATCTGGGCAGAGCAGGGAACATTTCATTTAAAACTAAGGCCTGCACCAGAGCTGCCATCAGGAATCTCGAAGCCCCTACTACTACAATGAAAATCAGCAGGGCCCTCCCTACAGGGGGCCCCAGTTATTAGCCCACTGATCACCTGGACCCTTGGACAAAGTGACTTGCCAACAAATAGAAGCCTATTGGAAAAAATGGCCATGCATGGCCACGCCCCTGATCCAACACAATTTTATCCCATATGGTGAAATCCTCTAGTTTCTGACTTTCAGTTCAGCCAAAAGCCTGGTATTAGCAGTTTAAAACTGCAAAAATCTTGGAAACCACTAAAATTAGACAACGAGTGTATATTGTAAAGGTGTTCATAGACGCACCCTGAGTTACATCGATTCATTTTCAGGTTTCAGTCCCGTTTACCAGGCGCGTAGAAGTTTAGTGACGAGGAAGTTGAAGGAAATAACAGGAACCAATTCTTTCATTATAAACTTTCTGTTCCTAGGTGGCCACCGTACTTTCAGAGGCATCAGAATTAATCAGGCTCTTGTGACAGCGGCAATCAATCGTTCAGCAGTCTCCTTTTTCCCTTAATTACTGTAGCGCTACATCACCTTCTCAAAATGTCAAAATGCCTCCTCTCTCGGAGCCGCCATAAATCATGTCTGCGCTGCAGCACGCGGGATTGGGCAGCAGAAGCCCATTACTCTGTCCCACCCGACCTTGGCGGCAACGGAAGGATATGGTAGGGGTTTTACTTGCGCCGTCTCCACTTGGGATGATCAATAACTCCCTGCACCCTCAGTCACTAATTGGTAGTGATGAGCAAATCTGTCCCATTGTACTTCGCGGAATAATTCTAGAAACTGCTGGAAAATTCAGGAAACAGCAAAAAAATCACAAAACGCATTTTGCTAATTTTTCACCGTTTCGGTAATTTTTCCATAGTTTGCCGAATTTTTCGGCAAACCAAAATGGTGCAGATTCACTCACTGCACGCAACTTTTTTTTCTTACTTCAAATACATTAAAGTCAATGGGTGTTTTTTTCTTTTCCAGCAACTTGTCTCAGCGACATATTTGTCTTCGCAACTTTTTTGTCTCTGCAAATTTTTGCTGCAGTTTCACTCATGGCGAAATCCGGAATTTTGCTGCGAATTCATTTGCTCATCACTAATAGGTTCTCCTGGATAGAGATGTAGCGAACTAATTCGCGTGAACATCGGGTGTTCGGAAGTTCGCGAACTTTTCGCGTATGTTCGCAATTTGAGTTCGCCGTGTTTTTTTTTCCGCTGCGTTTTTTCTCTGCGTTTTTTCTCGGCCTAAAAACACCGCACAAGCCACACATGGCGTTTTTCAGCCTAGTAACTGGTGTAAGCAAATCCTGTTTCCATGGTGCTAATAGTGCGAAATAGCAAAAAACGCAGCGTATTTCCGCTAGGTCTGCCAGCTGCCTTTGCAGTTTTACGCAACGCTGTGTCAACAACGTATTTTTCAGAGAAGTTTTTGCCCTTGATCCCCCTCCTGCATGTCACTGTCCAGGTCGTGGCACCCTTTAAACAACTTTAAAATCAGTTTTCTGGCCAGAAATGGCTTTTCTAGGTTTTAAAGTTCGCCTTCCCATTGAAGTCTATGGGGTTCGCAAAGTTCGCGAATATTCGCGCTTTTTGGCATAAGTTTGCGAACGCGTTCGCGAACCTTTTTTTTGAGGTTCACTACATCCCTACCTGGACTATGACTTTCTTTGGCTAACTAAGGACACACATATACAGTACAGGTATGAGACCTGTTATCCAGAATGCTCAGGGCCTGGTGTTTTCCGGATAAGGGGTCTTTCCATAATTTGGATCTTCATAACTTAAGTCTACTACAAATTATTTAAATATTGAATAAACCCAATAGGGCTGTTCTGCCCCCAATAAGGGGTAATTATATCTTAGTTGGGATCAAGTACAGGTACTGTTTTATTATTACAGAGAAAAGGGAATCATTTAACCATGAAATAAACCCAATAGGGCTGTTCTGCCCCCAATAAGGGGTAATTATATCTTAGTTGGGATCAAGTACAGGTACTGTTTTATTATTACAGAGAAACGGGAATCATTTAACCATTAAATAAACCCAATAGGGCTGTTCTGCCCCAATAAGGGGTAATTATATCTTAGTTGGGATCAAGTACAGGTACTGTTTTATTATTACAGAGAAAAGGGAATCATTTAACCATTAAATAAACCCAATAGGGCTGTTCTGTCCCAATAAGGGGTAATTATATCTTAGTTGGATCAAGTACAGGTACTGTTTTATTATTACAGAGAAAAGGGAATCATTTAACCATTAAATAAACCCAATAGGGCTGTTCTGCCCCAATAAGGGGTAATTATATCTTAGTTGGGATCAAGTACAGGTACTGTTTTATTATTACAGAGAAAAGGGAATCATTTAACCATGAAATAAACCCAATAGGGCTGTTCTGCCCCAATAAGGGGTAATTATATCTTAGTTGGGATCAAGTACAGGTACTGTTTTATTATTACAGAGAAAAGGGAATCATTTAACCATGAAATAAACCCAATAGGGCTGTTCTGCCCCCAATAAGGGGTAATTATATCTTAGTTGGGATCAAGTACAGGTACTGTTTTATTATTACAGAGAAAATTATTATTATTTGATTGAAATGGAGTCTATGGGAGGCAGGCTTTCCATAATTAGGAGCTTTCTGGATAACGGGTTTTGCGGATAATGGATAATACTGGTAATATATAATAATAATGAAGGGTGAAGTCGCCTTTTAATCTCAGCCTTTCTGAAGGCACCGCCAATTCCCATATCTGCGTTTGATTTATGAGCCGCACTTGGAGCCAAACAGCCCAGTTGTCCTTAGCTGGCAGCTGCTCAGTCTTCTAAGATCTTCCCATGTACAGAAATGTAGCAGCGGGCAAACGGGTATAAATCATGGGCAAATCACTGCCGACACCATGCATGTTAGTGAAGGAGCCACTAGAGGGCAGTGCTTCCATACTGATTAAAGAAGGGTCATGTTGTAGTAATATAAATAGCATTTTTTGGGGTTAAGTCAATAAATGAAAGTTCTTTTGCCTTGTGCTACAGATGATTTCCCAGAATACTGACCCCCTTGTGATGCACCAAACAGGTGGCATAAATCTGTGCTCTCAGAATGGGGTCCCATCTTGGATTGGGGGGCCCATAGACAGATAAGCCTACAGACTGGAGGGGAGTTATACAATTGTATGGTCAGACCCCACAGGCACCAAACACCCATAATGCTCCGGCCTATGGTGTCATTGCTCCGCCCCTAACCCCAGAGCAATGGCCGCAGCCGGTGAAACAGTTGGGGGGATTTCAAAGGATTCAACTAAAAAAGAGCAACATTAGGAATCTAGTGACAATGACACATTCCTGTAATACAAATAGGGATGTGTCCATATCACTTTAAATCACTTTAAAGCTTGTCGGGGTAAAGGAGGCCATACACGCGAGGTCGCCAAGCGAGCGGATCGTCTCCCGATATTCCCCAGCGATATCGGGCTAATTCGGTCGTTTGGGCTTGGGGCCAAATGATCGAATTAGAACAACAGGGATAAGTGTCCATCGGTTTGGGGATCACATCAACGATCTGACTAATTTTCAAACCTTCCCAATCGAGATCTGCCCGATTTTAGGCCAGATATCGGTCGGGTAGGCCCGTCGGTAGTGCCCATACACGGGCCGATAAGCTGCCAGATCAGTCTAAGGGACCCATATCAGCAGCTAGAATCGGCCCGTGTATGGGGACCTTAAGCTGGGGGTCATTCACAGTGTCCTTAGTGTCTCAGAGCAGCATGGCTTTCTTATACATTAGGGTGAAGACACACTGAGCTACTTAGTAGCAGTTACTTTTTCACAGCTACTAAATGCCAGAAATCCCCTGCCATAGACAATACTGAGAAAACTGCCTTTGGTAAAACACACGTAGAGACAATTAACAGTAATTGATCAGCATTGTCTATTTTAGTAGCTGTGACAAGTAGTTGCTACAGTAGCTCTGTGTGTCTTCACATTTATATTTTAACCTGCAGCATTCCAGCTACTATACCTTCAACTCCCAGCATCCCTCACTCATCTTTGGATTTTTCATATACTTATACAAGGCATCCCTGAGGCAATTCTATGGGCCTATAGAGGCTGCAGGTTGCACGTAGGCTTGAAACACAGCCAGTATTTTGGGTGCTGTACACTGTAACTATCCTCTTGTAGCCCCAAGAGCACCCAGGGGCCCCCCAGTCTCCCAGCTACAGGCATGTCCGGCCTGCTGGTATTACTGCTACAGGACAGCCTGGAAGGGGGCGCTGGAAGCCAAGGATGCCATTCACTAAGCTGCATTTAATTGCACTGTAGTCAAGAAAAACAAGGAGCAGACGGCCATGAAGAATGCAGCGGATTTTATATTTATAATGGATTTTAAACCTGACTTGGCCGGAGAGCTCGCTAACCCTCAGAGCAGGCGGAAAATCATGTTAAATATGATAAACAAACTCAAGCTAAACATTGGCCCCCAGGGCAGGGGCAAAACTCCCAGGGGCCTAGGGCCCAGCAGCAGCAGTGTGCATTATCAATAAGGGGAAAGTGGATAAGGCTGGTTTAACCCTTTACATGCTTATATGATTTAACAGTCCACGGCATGCCAGGGGTTAAGGGCCGGACAGAGTGAGCATTGGTTGTTGGCTCATATAAAGAAATACATAGCGGGAAATGAAACGTGCATGCACGCTTGCGTCGGCGCGGCATGGCAGTGGACGGGTGATGTTTGTTCGCGGGAGGGGGGGGGGCGCAAATGGGAGGCGGCATTGGGGTGCCTGGATTTGAAATCCGGCGCTGCATATACATAAAAGGGCTCATTTACAAAACATAGAAAGGGCACAAACTGCCATGTTCTTCACCCCTTGCCCAGTGCTGAGTAACTGCATTAAGCAGTGCTGTATTCATACGGGGTGGGCCAGGCAGGCACCTAGTCTCCCCTTTCCTGCAACTGCCCCCTAACTCCTGCGTTACTCTGGCTAACAAAATGGGAGAGACAGAGTTTGTCCAGCAAAATGGTGGAATTTTTGATACAAAAAGGGGCAGGTGATGACATGGAGGGGGCAGTGTGGGAAGGAACAAGTTAATGCTAAGCAAATCTGGTGACTTGGTGGGGAGGAGAGGGTATTAGGGAGGAGAGGGGCAGGAATTGGTGGTAGGAGAGGGGCAGAACAAAAGAACAAGGGCAACAAACTTATTAGCAAATACATTGCCAGTATATTTATAATACTAGCCCTGGCTGGTAGTTTATGTATGTGAGTGTATAGATTGGTAAGTATAGGGTGTGGGTGCTGCGTTTACTTGGAAGGGTTCAACTTGATGGACTCTGGTCTTTTTTCAACCCTATGTAACTATGTAACCCTACATGCTGCCCCATTGCCATATTGCTACGGATCCACACTGGTTGCAGGTTGGGTTCAGGCCTTAAAGAAGAGGGGGGGCTGCTCCTGAGTGGGTCACAGTAGGTGGTGTTGGGTGGGGGCAAGGGATGGCCTGACAATTTGTGGCACTGACAGACCTTAGTCTGAATGCCAAGTCTAGTGCCACTTGTTCTTTATTTAAAGAAGGACTGTTCCATCTTGGGGAGGAATCTGTGAATCTCCAGGGCTACAAACAGGCCTTTGTGTGGCCGAGGGGTTTCGGGAAGCCAGTGATGCCCCTATAAGGCCCTGTTGTCCTAGTCTTGGGAAGCATATTTCACACGTACGCGGCGGTGGCGGTGGCGGCCTACTCTCGGCCATTCACAGATTCTTCTGCTTCCAAATGCCAGAGTTAAGCCTTTTGTTGAAAGAAATATTGCAGAGGCGCGGGGCGATGAAGGGACCCGCAAAGTGAATGCACACAATCCTGTTTTGTTACCGTCCTGTTTGATCCGTGGTGGCAGGAATGAATCATTTCATGTCGGAGAATCACCCTTTTGTTGTGGGAAGGAATTAAGGAAACCCTCTGTGACCCCCACTTTTTTTTTCACAGGAAAACAAAAATGGTAAAAGGCCTGGTATTCTTGTGAGGGGCACTCCATTTCCATGGTAACCAGGGCCCTCTATCGTTGTGGTGGGATTCCGGGCTAACTAGGAGTTGGCTGTTGCAATTGTACCTAAAGGGCCACAGCTTGGACAATTTTGTGCTTAAGTTGGAAGATCCGCTGTTTGGTATGGTTGCCATAGAAGGGGATCATTGTCCAGTTTGGTCACCAACTAAATCATCTTGATTTGATCATTCCCCTGGCCAATAATTAGATTATTATAAAGGCCAATGGCAGCCAGTGTGGCCTTCTTCCTTTTCCAACCTGCTTAATAGAGTTTTGGGGCATTTTCTATCAGATATCAGTTGGACACAGCGCCGAGCCAAGCAACTTATGTGCCCAAGACAAGCGGCCTTGATTTCCCACCTCCCCCCACCCATGCAATTGTATTCTTGGGGGAGATTGAGAGTGTGACTGGGGAGGGATAGACCAAAAGCCCCATACCCCTTGCACCAGAATCTAATGATCCTCCAAGACTTCCAGGGTCACTACACTAGGGGTTGACAGACAAAATTGTACATGCCTAGTGCCCCCCACTGATTTTTTTCCTAGTTCTGGCCCTGGTTGGACAGTGATTCTGTGAAAGACCTCATACATGGGCCAATATGCTGCTGACTTGATGTGGAGGGGCTTACATAGTTTTTTGGCCCCCAGTCCAATGATGGGATCATAATGGAGGCCCACTGTCAACATGCTAATAGAATCTTTTTATGGTGAGATTTTCTAACCTGCTAGATATTGGTTAGACAGGCCATAGGGTGGTCCCCCATACAACTAAGTTGGTCTGGAGGGGCTGATTCAATCAATTGACCACAGGCCAATGATAGGATCATCTCAGAGGTCTATGTAGATCTGTCATGAGAGGACCACATGAACCCACCAATGTGGCCTTTCGGCAGAATAGGGATACATGGGCCTATAAACTGCTGGTTTAGGCTGGAGCTGCTGATCCAATCATTTCATTTGGTCTTCAGACCAACAATGGGATTATATCAGAGGTCTATGTAGATCTGTCATGAGAGGACCACATGAACCCGCCAATGTGGCCTTTCGGCAGAATAGGGATACATGGGCCTATAAACTGCTTTTTTAGGCTGGAGCTGCTGATCCAATCATTTAATTTGTTCTCCAGACCAACAATGGGATCAGGCCTATGGAGGCCTGGCAGGACCACATTAACACACCTATGTGGACTGAATCCCATGTGATTTTCTAATCTTTCTAATAGATATTTTAGCCTGATATTGGCCAGTCAGGCTGTAGGGAGGGCCCCATACATGAGCCAATAAGCTGCTGACTTGGCCCTACATTTTGATGCGATGGCCAGTGGTTACTGGGAGTTGTAGCAAAGGGCCACAGTACCCGTGTATCACCATTGCCCGACTGTTGCCACCTTGCTCTGCTATCCCCGTCCCAGTGGTACCGGGAGTAGTCACCCCTATTTGCACCTCCCTAAATGGTTCTGATTGTAACATCCACAACATAATTATCCCCCAGAGATCTGCCTTATGTATATAAACACATTGCCGGGTCTGCACTACCTCTTTGCTGAGTTTTACATTTCTTCCGCATAGTCTCATTTTTACCCAAAAATATTGTCTGTACAGACGCAGGTCCTGCTCTGCTTTATGTCAGGGTCTCAGCTACACTTACATTGTTATACTCAATGGCCGAGCGCAATAACATGTGGTGAGTAGTAGCGATCAATCAGCGGGTTTAATTGCTCCCTCAGCTGAGTGCGCCATTCATCAAAAACATTGTGTGAGGCTACAAGGGGGGGGGGGGGGTTGCCTGATTCGCTGCCTCCCGGCTATCCTGAACTACACCTCCCAGCATCCTTAGCGAGATGGTCTAGTCATTAAGTCTAGAAAAATAGGATATCAAGTAGCAAGAGGACTTCTGTTCATGGGAAATGTAGAGCAGCCCTGCGCTTAGAGGCTTTGATGATAGACTAATCCTCACCCGCCATTGACATGAATGCAAAGCATTGTGGGTCTCCCCAAGATTATCCAGTAAAATGCACCATACAGAATGACTTTGGTTTCCCTTATAGATAAACAAGGAATAGTATTCCTGTTGCATGGGTTTCCCTGGATTTAATAAAGGTAAAGCTCACCCTACAGACTTTTTCAGATTAAGACCTACTTTAAGGTCCAGCCATTGGCCAGGACCCCTCTTAAAGGGGAACTTCACCCAAACACAACTTTTTGAAAAGTAAACATAATTTCAAGCAGCATTGCTATATACATCAATGAAAAAATATTCAGCCTTTTTATGATTTATAATGTAATAATATGGTTGGAACAGTTCCCTAAGCCCAGCCCCCTGTTCCCCTGCTGATTGGCTGACTACTTTGTGACTCAAATAAACTGTAACTGTAGCGCCTGTCCCTCAGCCTGCCTTCAGCCTGCCTCCTCCCAATCCCACAATTCCCTGCTGCACACGTGATGTCAATAAGGAAAGGAACATCCCAGTGCAATGCATTGTGGATTATGTAGTTCCTGCATGCTGTCTGTAAGCTGTGGAGAAGTTGTTACAATGTGTAACATCAGTGTTTTAGTCCCTCCTCCCCTGCCAGGATTTCAAATGATGCAGAAAGAGAAAAACTGTTTTGCAGCTGGATTTCAGCATATAAACATGGGATTTATTCCTACTGTTTGAAGGAACAGATTACAGGGATAGGGATATTAGGGGTTTCTGTGTTGTGTGGGGCTCTTTAACAAATTTTGGTTCGGAAGCCAGAGTTCCCCTTTAAAGACCATACCTTTGATCAGGCCCCCTTAGGTTCCAATATGGGAAACTATCAGTCATTGAAGTCCAAGTATATCTAGAAAGCAAATACAAATTCACTCTCACCCTAATCTCAAATCTCACTCTAACTGATCTTCTGGCCCTCAGGCCGAGCCTCTCCTGCCGCTGCCCCAGGCCCCACCATCAGGACCAGCCCCACAGTTTGGCAATCACTGCTCAACAGACCCATTGTTTCTCCCTTTGCCCACCAGTCCCCCCCCCCCATATCTCCCCCCAAACCTCTCTGTACAATGTAGTCATCATACAAAATAGGTGGTGGGTGGCCCTGTAGTCCTTCTGTGGTCTCAGGTCACCGGGGCAAGGTCAGTCACTTTCTCCATGGTTACAGCTCATGTTTTATTTGCCATTGGCCGCTAGTTTCTTGCTTTCTCTTCTTTAAGAGACAACAAAGCATTGAAGTCGTAAGTTAAATAATGGAATAATGGACGTCCCTGTTTGCTTGTTAGGACCTGCAATGGCTAAAAGATCTTGGAATTTGTTGTTTTTCAGAAGCTGGGGTGCTGCTGGGGGATTTTAGCTGTGGTGCCTATATGTCAACGGCCAATGGTTGATGCCTTTTGTGGCCCCAATGCAGCTCAAGTTGCCTTCTTCAAAGCTATTGGCTAATGTTTATCTGCTTAATTTCCACTTCAGTCCAGATCCCATGAAGTCAGTGGGCCAAGATGGAGCTCTTAAGGAGGGGAATTGAGTCTAGAACTCAGGCAGTAGGTGGGACTAGAGCACTGTAATGGCAGCCTACATGGTGAGGCCAGCAGATCAATAGCAGAACCAGGGATCCGGACTAGAGTGTTATACCTGGAGATAACACAGCACGGGGCATGGAATCTGTCAGTGATCTGGTTAGGACACTCTAACTGTTCAGACTAATGTCTAGTATAAATAAATCTAAAGCAACTGGACTTGTAAAGTAATCATTGAAGACGTTTCAATACTCATCCGAGCAGCTTCTTCAGTTGCTTTAGATTTATTTTTATAGGTATGGGATCCCTTATCCAGAAACCCATTATCCAGAAAGCTCCGAATTACGGAAAGCCTGTCTCCCATAGACTCCATTTTAATCAAAAAATTCAGATTTTTAAAACTGATTTTCTTTTTCTCTGTAATAATAAAACAGTACCTGTACTTGATCCCAACTAAGATATAATTACCCCTTATTGGGGGCAGAACAGCCCTATTGGGTTTATTTAATGGTTAAATGATTCCCTTTTCTCTGTAATAATAAAACAGTACCTGTACTTGATCCCAACTAAGATATAATTACCCCTTATTGGGGGCAGAACAGCCCTATTGGGTTTAGTTAATGGATAAATGATTCCCTTTTCTCTGTAATAATAAAACAGTACCTGTACTTGATCCCAACTAAGATATAATTACCCCTTATTGGGGGCAGAACAGCCCTATTGGGTTTATTTAATGGTTAAATGATTCCCTTTTCTCTGTAATAATAAAACAGTACCTGTACTTGATCCCAACTAAGATATAATTACCCCTTATTGGGGGCAGAACAGCCCTATTGGGTTTATTTAATGGTTAAATGATTCCCTTTTCTCTGTAATAATAAAACAGTACCTGTACTTGATCCCAACTAAGATATAAATAATCCTTATTGGATGCAAAACAATCCAATTGGGTTTAATTAATGTTTTATTGATTTTTTAGTAGACTTTAAGGTAAGGAGATCCAAATTACGGAAAGACCCCTTATCCGGAACACCCTTGGTCCTGAGCATTCTGGATAACAGGTCCTATACCTGTACTAGATCACTAGTCATACCATGACCTGGATGAATGAAAATCTTCATAGTCATATGTTTGGACTAATACGTTATTCACAAAGGTACTTGTGCCCGTACATGACAAGGTGCCAGTTTTGCCCGCACTGGTGAATTGGGTGCAGTTGGACTCATGGTGCAAAAAACAGGGCCCCTAAGAAATAAACTACCCCTGGCATTAACACCTGCCCTCATAGGGTTCCAGGGATCAGTTATTGTGTTGCACCTACATTAGTGACTTGTGCCTAGTGAATAAGTCTCTATCACCAATATTGACACTATAGGCATTAGCGAGCCGCAAGTGACATCATTACGACCACTTACCACGGCCCTGGGCACAAGTGCTAGAGTACTAAGGGGTACACAATTGTCTGAATGATTGTAAATTAGGGGATTAGTAAGGGGCCCTATTCACCCAGCATGAATACAGTGTTGCTGAACTCAGGCAGCTCTGTATTCGTGGGGGAGGAGCAGGTTGTGCATTAGTGGGTGCTTTTGGTGGGGCACCAGGGTAGAACTTGGTGACTTGCACCTATTTATGTTGCACTTTGCCTGCCCTGCCAAAGACCCTTAATTTGGGCGCTAATGAACTAATTAACTTAGAAAAACTTGCACTAGGCAACATTTACATGATTTGCCCAATGCCGCAGGAATTCCACTGAAATGTGGGTAAAAAAACATGGGAAATGTGGGGACAAAAATGAAGCGCTTTGGCTATAGCGCCAGTATAGCAAATGAGCCCCTTTGGGTGTAACTTAGAGAATTAGTGAGAGTTAATGAGTAGAATCCGCCGGACTTATGACGTGACGCAGACCAAAAAAAGCCATTTTTGTATTCGCCGCTCCTTTTAATTTCTTTATCAAATCGCAGATTGAATTCTGCTCCTACGTTGCATCTGCCCCAACACGTCGTAGGCTGAGGAATGCCAAATTCAGCACAAAAGTCACATCGAGTTTCCTGACAAACGCTACATAATAAATGAGTTATTCTGTATCACACACATGGCGAACAATGCGCCCCTTTATGGGCCGCGGCTCCGAGCGCTGCTCTCAAACATTAACTTTATATTAACTCATCTTTCCCAACAAACAAGCGGCTTGTACGCGGCTCCGGCTGTACAATGGGAGAGACTGGGGCCGGGCAGGCAGGACAAGGGCCACATTCACCCTGTAAATGTAACTTTCTTATTTCACTTATATTTAAACTGTTATTTTATATGTTGAACAGGAGATGGAGATCTCCTAGAATTATATATATAGACTATATATAGACTGTGGGAATTACGTATTATATTCATTCTGTACTACCAGGGTTGGACTGGGGGTGCAGGACCCCCGCTGTTACCCCTTTCACCCTCCTGGGGCCCCTGCTGCTTGCCCAACCTCTTCTACACTTTATTCTTACCATAGGCACATCAGGAGAAGGGAGATCTACAGGCCGGGGGAGCAACAGTGGGGATCGGGTCTGGGCCGGCGGGACCACCAGGGGTGACTGTGCTTCATTTTATGCCACAATTGCAGCAAAATGGACACAATGGCAGCTCAACAGGCTCCTAAAGGGACAACATAAGGCAGTGTCTATGCCCTAGTGGTGTAGGAGTCGGCCCAGCAATAATCAGATGCCCTGCAATGCTGGCACCATGAATACCACTAATAGATGGTGAGCACCAAGCAGAAAGAAGAGTCATTGGTCATAGGAGGGGGCCTTTATGTTGTCCTGCACTGGGGGTTGTGGCTCAGTAACTAAGTGCCACAGACATGGAAGAAAGTGGGCCAAGGGGCCCCCACAACTGCTCATATCCTCTTGGTCCGAGCTTTTGTGCACATCTGTGTAACTCGGCACTGCTACAATTAGGGTTGCCACCTTTTGTGGTTACTAACTCTGGGTGGAGGCGAGGGCATGATGTCACTGGGTGGGACAGTGACATCACGTGGGCAGGTCTATGAAATGGCGATTGCCCAATCACCACTCAAAGAGTCCTGCCCGGTTTTCCAAATTGGGGAAACCAAGCAGTTGGTTTTGACTAGGACAGCCTTCCAAAAAACGGGCTCTCTGGGTGAACACCGGACAGGTGGCAACTACAATTCTAATTCAAGCAGAGGCCTGGAGACTCCTGGGAAAAACTCGAGGAAGGCAGACAGCAGAGTTATTTGGCCAGGGCCATCCATGGTTGCACCCTAGACCATTCTGCCCACAACCCTGGCATTGAGCGCTTGTATGTGGTACATAGAAGGATAATACTGTAAGGGCCAAGAATGGCTCTGAAGTGGGTCGGAGGCACGTGTTTAAGATATGTCGGCAGGTTTATCTCATACATAGAGAGGTTGTAATGATAAAAGGGATTCTGGGGAGATAATGATGTTCTGTGGTTCTGTCAGACAAAAGGTGCCACCTACAACCACCAGTCTAGTGAGCAAGGGGCAATCTCGAGCACAGTCACCATGTTTTTTTCTGACAATGCTGTGTTTCTCCCTGAATTCCAGCAGGGGGCAGTATCCTTAGGGTTCCCCTGTATCAGTAGGACACAGGGAAACCCAAGCCACTGCCTGATTGGTGCTGAGGAGATAAGCAGTGTTGATTCATTAGTGCTAAGAAATAATAGGCTGTTCTGGTCTATTCTGGAAAGAGCCGGGGAGAAGTGTGCATTTTATTGGTTGGAGGGGGACACAAGGTGCTATAAACTATTAGAAGGGGTGTTAGTGGGAGAAACCCTGTGCTGATCCGTTATGTTGGGAGAGAAGCTTTCCTGATCCATTAGCAGAAGAATCTCTGCTCATCTAATAAAGGGGTGCTGGGATAGAGATACGGGTGCTTTTTTGCTATCTGGGGGCATTTTTGCACTAATGCATTAAGCTGTTGCATTTAATCACATTTTTACTCTCATTACTTTTCCTACAGGTGGTTGAACAAAGCTAGTCTCTGACTGGTGGCTATTAGTGACCGCGCAGGTATCAATTGGCCATTATAGGCTTCCTGATCGATGTGTCTTATAGTCAGGGGCTCAACACCTCAGCACCCCAGCAAAGTTTATTTCTTGCACACACCACCTTTTGATTAAAAAGATACTTCCTGGTGTGGGAAATGGATCCTTCAGGGGGCGGGTTGTGACGTAAGCAGGTAGGGTTATGACGTAGATAGGTGGAGTTATGACACAAGTGGGAGGAGTTGTACAGTCAGTGTCGAGTTTTGGTGACTATGTGGGAGCTATGGGGTGGATTAGAGATGGGATGGGGCGGATCAAAGGTGTGCCGGGGTAGGATTGACTACTTATTAAAAGTTCATTTACATTACTGGTAAATTTGTAACACCGGTCCTAGGTTTGACTGGTATTTTACTGGTTAAGCTGGAAAAATACTGGCCTGGTGGCAACCCTACCCACCACCACCGCTCGGGGGGATTGCAGGCTATATGTGGGGTGATAGTTGGCCCACAGACGCCATTATTGCCCCCAGGCTACACATCAATGTATCTTCTAGTGAGGGGCATAATGTTGCATCCCCAGGTATATTCCTGGGCCCCACGTCTGAGGGGATCGCAGGCCGCGAGCAGGGTGATTGGGGGTCCCTGGGTGCCGTTATTGCCCCCAGGCTACACATCAATGTATCTTCTAGTGAGGGGCATAATGTTGCATCCCCAGGTATATTCCTGGGCCCCACGTCTGAGGGGATCGCAGGCCACGAGCGGGGTGATTGGGGGCCCCTGGGTGCCGTTATTGCCCCCAGGCTACACATCAATGTATCTTCTAGTCAGGGGCATTATGTTGCATCCCCAGGTATATTCCTGGACCCCACGTCTGAGGGGATTGCAGGCCACAGGCAGGGTGATTGGGGGCCCATGGGTGCCTTTATTGCCCCCAGGCTACACATCAATGTATCTTCTAGTCAGGGGCATAATGTTGCATCCCCAGGTATATTCCTGGGCCCCATGTCTGAGGGGATCCCAGGCCACGAGCGGGGTGATTGGGGGCCCACGGGTGCCTTTATTGCCCCCAGGCTACACATCAATGTATCTTCTAGTGAGGGGCATAATGTTACATCCCCAGGTATATTCCTGGGCCCCATGTCTGAGGGGATCACAGGCCGCGAGCAGGGTGATTGGGGGCCCACGGGTGCCGTTATTGCCTCCAGCCTATAAAACAACACAAGTTTTGCCAAAGACCATAAAGCGCAAGATTTACTGTTCATAGAAGCATCATGGAAAATAAATGGCAGTCGTGCTTAAGCAGACGCAGCAGCCCCGGGACATCTGGTAGGACTATCTTCCATGATGTGTTTCACATTCTCAGGTTGAAATATGTTGCCTTTTGTCGCTGGGCTTAAAAGGAAACGTCGAGCCATCAATCGTGAATGCCTTGCAAAGTTTAAAAAGTTAAAGAGAAAAAGAAAAAAAACCCTAGTGTTGTCCCCCCAAACATCTGCAAGTTGCTCTCAATAATGCCCCCTTGTCCCGCGGATATTCAGCCATGACCAATGTGCTAAAAGGACCCCATTGCGGCACGGAGAGATAATGGCTGGCAGATGCTTTGTCTTGTCCGCTGCTTTGCTTCTGAAGGAAGACACGCCGCCTCAATGCTGTCCTTGTTATCTGATCGAGCATCCACTTCAATTTGAAATTTTAATGAAAATCAGACACCTGCATTGCAACTGATCAGCACTCAGAGGATTAGGCAAAATAGCATCCCCCCCCCCCCCGCCCCCAGCCACCCCCTTATCAGAGGAACTGCAGCTCCCAGTATCCAGTTACCCAAGCCAAGCTTGTGATTTCAGATGTTACTGGGAATAATGAGACTCTTTATCCTGAACGGGACAGAGACCTTCTCAGAGGGGCAGGAATCAGGAAAGCTGGTAATGTTAGCTCCAGCACTGAATACACTCCGGGGAGCTGGGACCGATCTTTGATCTCTCTTTGAGATTGCCGTGCCCTACCTCATGGTTATAGATGTGACCTTTGCACAGCACTTAGGTCTAGAGCCCCAGATGTCTGTAGCGAGATATTTACAAACAACTATTTACAGTTAAGGAATAGCATTTGACTGGATCCAGTTGGGGTAGATGGATGAAATTTGAGATTGGGGAGGTCTACCAGTAGGTGGCTTCCCATAGAAGAGTTAACAACTAAAGGTGGCCATACACCTTCAGATCTGCTCGCTTGGTGATGTCGCCAAGTGAGCGGATCTTCTCCTGATATCCCCCACTGATATTGGGAGAATCCAGGCTAAAGGTCCCCATACACGGGCCGATTGTAGCTGCCGATATGGGTCCCTTGGACCGATTTGGCAGCTTAACGGCCCGTGTAGGGGCAGAACCAAGGAGCTAAAGTCGGTTAGGGGACTTTGCCTATACCCGTCATGATAATTCGAATTAACGAGCCGATGCGGCCCCAGATCCAACTAGATTTTTTAACCTGCCCGATCCATATCTGCCCAATTTCAGGCCAGATATCGGTCGGGCAGGCCCATTGGTAGTGCCCATACACGGGCCGATTAGCTGCCGAATCGGTCTAAGGGACCCATATCGGCAGCTAGAATCATCCCGTGTATGGGCACCTTAAATGCTGGCAAATGGCAGAGCCTCCCTATTGTTTTCTTCCTATTTATCCAATCAAAAAGAAGTAATGTTTTTGTCATGGAGTCTAGAGCAGACAGAAAGTTGGCCATACAAACTATTTCCTCCCATCAATACCAGCATCTGCCATAGGTGGAGAGCTTTACATGGTTTATGCAAGAAGTTGTAAATGGAGATCAAGGGCAAAGTGTGCCGTAGCAATTCCAAAAGGGGCAGCTGGACAGTCTCTTTTGGTTTAGTTGCCAAATTCATGCTCCCTCTGGGTCCTTCCTCCTCTTCCAGCATCTTCCAACATCTACGAACTACAGTTCTTCTCCCCAACTGTATTGATGTATGATGACGCTCACTGGCTGATAATGTCCCCAATGACTGGTTGTGCCAAGCTGGAGTTGGACTTCCCGTAGAAACAACTGGTGGGTTGTATTTTCAGTGGAACAGCTGCCCAAAGTTTCTGGCCCATCGCTCAGGAAAATTGCTCAGGGCCCCAGCCTGCCTCCAACCTGCCCCTAACCTGCCCCTTTTTCCCCCTCCATAATCACCTTATCCACTTAATTCCATGCTTCAGGATACCGCTTAGTCCCCTTGATGATTTTACTCCGCCCCCTCTGATGTCATTTAATTCCATGCTTCAGGATACAGCTTGGTCCCCTTGATGATTATACTCCACCCCCTGAGATTTTATGCCCCACCCATTTACATCACAATCCGCCCCCTTGTGGACCCAGCCCCCTACCTGGCCAGAAAAAGGTGGCAACCCTATAATGGAGTTGGGCCTAGACGTATAGGCTGCTGTCCCACCAAATATAGAGCTTTTATGCCCCACCCATTTGCATCACAATCTGCCCCCTTGTGGACCCGCCCCCTCCCCGGCCAGTATTGTTTCCAGAATAAGTTGGCAACCCTATTATTAAGTTGGGCCTAGACATTTAGGCTGCTGTCCCACCAAATATGGAGCTTTTATTTATTTTATATTTTTATTTTATAAATCGCTTCCTGAGGACGACACGTACACAGCCGATTTATAAAAGTCTTCGCACTTCTCTCATTTACGTAGCAAAATAAATTCCATAAACCCCAGACAATTCCGCCCTACGTACGTAGTCCCCCCTCTGCTTCATGCCAGGCACCTCGGATGTTTAATCCCGGCGCAAGTGTTTAACCCATCTGCGCTTAATATAAATAAATTACACGGGGGAAAAGGTTTGCAGTAAAATTGTGAAATGTTAAACAACGGGTGACAGGTTTGCCGCCGGCCAACGTTCTCGGCTTCCAGTTCTCTCCTCTTCGCGGTGACAAATAGGTCTCCTGGTTCAGCTAAACTGCCGCCTACAGCGCCGGCTCCCGTTATTATAAAACTGGCAGGAGCCTCCTCCATAATCTCAAATCACTGCACGACATTTAGACAAACACAGTGGAGCCGATAGTATGTTGGTTGTTTAACTGAGATACACAGAGATCCCAGGAGAAGACATTGGCTTCCATCTGCCTGGGCCTCCCCTACGGCCCTATATCATTGCTCCAATATACAAATGGCGTAAATGTGAGTGTTAAGAACCATTCCTTGATGCCAGAGTTAAACACAGGCATGTTTCTGCTGCCCACAATTACCAGTCTGTGGCCGGCTCATTGGCTGTAATTCACAGTGATATATATAATTATGTTGGAGTCAGTTCCTTCATGTTGAGGGATTTAGAAGAACATAATTAAAGGGAAAGTGTAACATAGTAACATAGTAAGTGAGGTTGAAAAAAGACGTACGTCCATCACGTTCAACCCTAATGCCTATATATAACCTGCCTAACTGCTAGTTGATCCAGAGGAAGGCAAAAACCCCATCTGAAGCCTCTCTAATTTGCCCCAGAGGGGAAAAAATTCTTTCCTGACTCCAAGATGGTATGTTACATGAGGAGTTGATCATAAATGGGCCTGTGAGCCAACAGTCTGTTCCCCCCGAGCTTTGGTTTAGTCTTTTTACTAACAGCACAATACTGACCCATACGTAGTGCTCTTCCCCCCCCAGATATTTCCTACTCAGAGTTGGTATATAATTATATGTACGGAGGCCTCTGCTCTCAGTGTGGGAACAGAAAGGCCAGATTTTGACCATGGACGCCACTTTGTTTAACTGAGAAGGCCTTTTGTTACAGGATTCCCGAGGCAGAGAAAGCCAATAAATGGATACGTCTAATTACCATGGCAACTCTGATTGATGGTCGTTCA